>NC_140008.1:11476645-12174919 GCF_964263955.1 Coregonus lavaretus
AATTACTGCTTCAGAGAGTGAATCCATGATTAATAAGCTCCATGGCTGTCAAAAACAACTTTTAGGAACACTTCAAGACCCAATAGTCTGACTCTTCACTAACAAACTCCAATGGAAAAATAATTGGTAGTCTTTTTTCTTTAAGGGATAAGAAAAAGCTCAGTACTTCTGATTCAGCTCTGCCGTCTTCAACAATGGGATGAATAAGGCATTTTATATCACCACCAGCACAACCACACAGCACCATATATTTTACTCATATAGAGCTTAAAGCTGTAGAATCTACCTCTGAGGTGCTTAGTTGTTTCTAAGCTAAGAACACACTTTTTTTCATACTTCTGTTGCCATTACTTAGTACATAGCTGCTGCATTATAAATTAACTATTCGGCAGATAGGATTGTCTTTCTCTTCCTATTGTGTTTTTGTCACGTGTGCTAGACTGATAATTCACAGATACAGCTCAGAACATCAGTCATCTATATGTCCCTCTCTCTCTTCAGCTCAGAACATACAATCGTTTTTATGTCCCTCTCTCTTCAGCTCGGAACACGTGCAGAGCCGAAGACAGCTCACGTTCAGTGGTGTGAGAGAACAATGTGATTCATTTAACATTGGCCCAGTACTTTTTGTAAGTCTACACCAAAGTACCTCTCGAATGGGTGTGATAAAATGCTACAGTAGATAAAGTCGGTACATCTTCATCTCTTGCCTGTTACTTCTGCATAGATTTTCAAGGTTGACATCCTTTTCAAAGTGTGTGGCGAGATGGACTTGCTTAGATAGAGGGAGAAAGAAATAACACTTCACATATCTCCCCATGCTCTGACTCTGTTTGCGGTTTTCAAATGGCTTTCTTTATGCTTGTGGTGCTGCATGAGTCAGTTAATCACTCTGTGTAGACTACTCAACGTTGGCCAACCGTCTGTATTGTAGGCAGATGACTTCACAGGCCCTGTAGACACACATACAGAGGCAGAACGACTTCACAGGCCCTGTAGACACACATACAGAGGCAAAACAACTTCACAGGCCCTGTAGACACACATACAGAGGCAGAACGACTTCACAGGCCCTGTAGACACACATACAGAGGCAAAACAACTTCACAGACCCTGTAGACACACATACAGAGGCAGAACGACTTCACAGGCCCTGTAGACACACATACAGAGGCAGAACGACTTCACAGGCCCTGTAGACACACATACAGAGGCAGAACGAATTCACAGGCCCTGTAGACACACATACAGAGGCAGAACGACTTCACAGGCCCTGTAGACACACATACAGAGGCAGATGACTTCACAGGCCCTGTAGACACACATACAGAGGCAGATGACTTCAAAGGCCCTGTAAACACACATACAGTGGCAAAAAGACTTCACAGGCCCTGTAGACACACATACAGAGGCAGAAAGACCTCACAGGCCTTGTAGACACACATACAGAGACAAAAAGACTTCACAGGCCCTGTAGACACACATACAGAGGCAGAACGACTTCACAGGCCCTGTAGACTCACATACAGAGGCAAAACAACTTCACAGGCCCTGTAGACACACATACAGAGGCAGAACGACTTCACAGGCCCTGTGGACACACATACAGAGGCAGAACGACTTCACAGGCCCTGTAGACACACATACAGAGACAGAACGACTTCACAGGCCCTGTAGACACACATACAGAGGCAGAACGACTTCACAGGCCCTGTAGACACACATACAGAGGCAGATGACTTCACAGGCCCTGTAGACACACATACAGAGGCAGAACGACTTCACAGGCCCTGTAGACACACATACAGAGGCAAAACAACTTCACAGGCCCTGTAGACACACATAGAGAGGCAGAACGACTTCACAGGCCCTGTAGACACACATACAGAGGCAAAACAACTTCACAGGCCCTGTAGACACACATACAGAGGCAGAACGACTTCACAGGCCCTGTAGACACACATACAGAGGCAAAACAACTTCACAGGCCCTGTAGACACACATAGAGAGGCAGAACGACTTCACAGGCCCTGTAGACACACATACAGAGGCAAAACAACTTCACAGGACCTGTAGACACACATACAGTGGGGAAAAAAAGTATTTAGTCAGCCACCAATTGTGCAAGTTCTCCCACTTAAAAAGATGAGAGAGGCCTGTAATTTTCATCATAGGTACACGTCAACTATGACAGACAAAATCAGGAAAAAAATTCCAGAAAATCACATTGTAGGATTTTTAATGAATTTATTTGCATATTATGGTGGAAAATAAGTATTTGGTCAATAACAAAAGTTTCTCAATACTTTGTTATATACCCTTTGTTGGCAATGACACAGGTCAAACGTTTTCTGTAAGTCTTCACAAGGTTTTCACACACTGTTGCTGGTATTTTGGCCCATTCCTCCATGCAGATCTCCTCTAGAGCAGTGATGTTTTGGGGCTGTCGCTGGGCAACACGGACTTTCAACTCCCTCCAAAGATGTTCTATGGGGTTGAGATCTGGAGACTGGCTAGGCCACTCCAGGACCTTGAAATGCTTCTTACGAAGCCACTCCTTCGTTGCCCGGGCGGTGTGTTTGGGATCATTGTCATGCTGAAAGACCCAGCCACGTTTCATCTTCAATGCCCTTGCTGATGGAAGGAGGTTTTCACTCAAAATCTCACGATACATGGCCCCATTCATTCTTTCCTTTACACGGATCAGTCGTCCTGGTCCCTTTGCAGAAAAACAGCCCCAAAGCATGATGTTTCCACCCCCATGCTTCACAGTAGGTATGGTGTTCTTTGGATGCAACTCAGCATTCTATGTCCTCCAAACACGACGAGTTGAGTTTTTACCAAAAAGTTCTATTTTGGTTTCATCTGACCATATGACATTCTCCCAATCCTCTTCTGGATGTACTCTAGCAAACTTCAGACGGGCCTGGACATGTACTGGCTTAAGCAGGGGGACACGTCTGGCATTGCAGGATTTGAGTCCCTGGCGGCGTAGTGTGTTACTGATGGTAGGCTTTGTTACTTTGGTCCCAGCTCTCTGCAGGTCATTCACTAGGTCCCCCCGTGTGGTTCTGGGATTTTTGCTCACCGTTCTTGTGATCATTTTGACCCCACGGGGTGAGATTTTGCGTGGAGCCCCAGATCGAGGGAGATTATCAGTGGTCTTGTATGTCTTCCATTTCCTAATAGTTGCTCCCACAGTTGATTTCTTCAAACCAAGCTGCTTACCTATTGCAGATTCTGTCTTCCCAGCCTGGTGCAGGTCTACAATTTTGTTCCTGGTGTCCTTTGACAGCTCTTTGGTCTTGGCCATAGTGGAGTTTGGAGTGTGACTGTTTGAGGTTGTGGACAGGTGTCTTTTATACTGATAACAAGTTCAAACAGGTGCCATTAATACAGGTAACGAGTGGAGGACAGAGGAGCCTCTTAAAGAAGAAGTTACAGGTCTGTGAGAGCCAGAAATCTTGCTTGTTTGTAGGTGACCAAATACTTATTTTCCACCATAATTTGCAAATCAATTCCTTAAAAATCCTACAATGTGATCTTCTGGAATTTTTTTTCTCATTTTGTCTGTCATAGTTGACGTGTACCTATGATGAAAATTACAGGCCTCTCTCATCTTTTTAAGTGGGAGAACTTGCACAATTGGTGGCTGACTAAATACTTTTTTTCCCCACTGTACAGAGGCAGAACGACTTCACAGGCCCTGTAGACACACATACAGAGGCAGAACGACTTCACAGGCCCTGTAGACACACATACAGAGGCAGATGACTTCAAAGGCCCTGTAGACACACATACAGAGGCAGAAAGAATTCACAGGCCCTGTAAACACACATACAGAGGCAGAACGACTTCACAGGCCCTGTGGACACACATACAGAGGCAGAACGACTTCACAGGCCCTGTAGACACACATACAGAGGCAGAACGACTTCACAGGCCCTGTAGACACACATACAGAGGCAGATGACTTCACAGGCCCTGTAGACACACATACAGAGGCAGATGACTTCAAAGGCCCTGTAGACACACATACAGAGGCAGAAAGAATTCACAGGCCCTGTAGACACACATACAGAGGCAGAACGACTTCACAGGCCCTGTGGACACACATACAGAGGCAGAACGACTTCACAGGCCCTGTAGACACACATACAGAGGCAGAACGACTTCACAGGCCCTGTGGACACACATACAGAGGCAGAACGACTTCACAGGCCCTGTAGACACACATACAGAGACAGAACGACTTCACAGGCCCTGTAGACACACATACAGAGGCAGAACGACTTCACAGGCCCTGTAGACACACATACAGAGGCAGATGACTTCACAGGCCCTGTAGACACACATACAGAGGCAGAACGACTTCACAGGCCCTGTAGACACACATACAGAGGCAAAACAACTTCACAGGCCCTGTAGACACACATAGAGAGGCAGAACGACTTCACAGGCCCTGTACACACACATACAGAGGCAAAACAACTTCACAGGCCCTGTAGACACACATAGAGAGGCAGAACGACTTCACAGGCCCTGTAGACACACATACAGAGGCAAAACAACTTCACAGGCCCTGTAGACACACATACAGAGGCAGAACGACTTCACAGGCCCTGTAGACACACATACAGAGGCAAAACAACTTCACAGGCCCTGTAGACACACATAGAGAGGCAGAACGACTTCACAGGCCCTGTAGACACACATACAGAGGCAAAACAACTTCACAGGACCTGTAGACACACATACAGTGGGGAAAAAAAGTATTTAGTCAGCCACCAATTGTGCAAGTTCTCCCACTTAAAAAGATGAGAGAGGCCTGTAATTTTCATCATAGGTACACGTCAACTATGACAGACAAAATCAGGAAAAGAATTCCAGAAAATCACATTGTAGGATTTTTAATGAATTTATTTGCATATTATGGTGGAAAATAAGTATTTGGTCAATAACAAAAGTTTCTCAATACTTTGTTATATACCCTTTGTTGGCAATGACACAGGTCAAACGTTTTCTGTAAGTCTTCACAAGGTTTTCACACACTGTTGCTGGTATTTTGGCCCATTCCTCCATGCAGATCTCCTCTAGAGCAGTGATGTTTTGGGGCTGTCGCTGGGCAACACGGACTTTCAACTCCCTCCAAAGATGTTCTATGGGGTTGAGATCTGGAGACTGGCTAGGCCACTCCAGGACCTTGAAATGCTTCTTACGAAGCCACTCCTTCGTTGCCCGGGCGGTGTGTTTGGGATCATTGTCATGCTGAAAGACCCAGCCACGTTTCATCTTCAATGCCCTTGCTGATGGAAGGAGGTTTTCACTCAAAATCTCACGATACATGGCCCCATTCATTCTTTCCTTTACACGGATCAGTCGTCCTGGTCCCTTTGCAGAAAAACAGCCCCAAAGCATGATGTTTCCACCCCCATGCTTCACAGTAGGTATGGTGTTCTTTGGATGCAACTCAGCATTCTATGTCCTCCAAACACGACGAGTTGAGTTTTTACCAAAAAGTTCTATTTTGGTTTCATCTGACCATATGACATTCTCCCAATCCTCTTCTGGATGTACTCTAGCAAACTTCAGACGGGCCTGGACATGTACTGGCTTAAGCAGGGGGACACGTCTGGCATTGCAGGATTTGAGTCCCTGGCGGCGTAGTGTGTTACTGATGGTAGGCTTTGTTACTTTGGTCCCAGCTCTCTGCAGGTCATTCACTAGGTCCCCCCGTGTGGTTCTGGGATTTTTGCTCACCGTTCTTGTGATCATTTTGACCCCACGGGGTGAGATTTTGCGTGGAGCCCCAGATCGAGGGAGATTATCAGTGGTCTTGTATGTCTTCCATTTCCTAATAGTTGCTCCCACAGTTGATTTCTTCAAACCAAGCTGCTTACCTATTGCAGATTCTGTCTTCCCAGCCTGGTGCAGGTCTACAATTTTGTTCCTGGTGTCCTTTGACAGCTCTTTGGTCTTGGCCATAGTGGAGTTTGGAGTGTGACTGTTTGAGGTTGTGGACAGGTGTCTTTTATACTGATAACAAGTTCAAACAGGTGCCATTAATACAGGTAACGAGTGGAGGACAGAGGAGCCTCTTAAAGAAGAAGTTACAGGTCTGTGAGAGCCAGAAATCTTGCTTGTTTGTAGGTGACCAAATACTTATTTTCCACCATAATTTGCAAATCAATTCCTTAAAAATCCTACAATGTGATCTTCTGGAAAAAATTTTCTCATTTTGTCTGTCATAGTTGACGTGTACCTATGATGAAAATTACAGGCCTCTCTCATCTTTTTAAGTGGGAGAACTTGCACAATTGGTGGCTGACTAAATACTTTTTTTCCCCACTGTACAGAGGCAGAACGACTTCACAGGCCCTGTAGACACACATACAGAGGCAGAACGACTTCACAGGCCCTGTAGACACACATACAGAGGCAGAACGACTTCACAGGCCCTGTAGACACACATACAGAGGCAGAACGACTTCACAGGCCCTGTAGACACACATACAGAGGCAGATGACTTCACAGGCCCTGTAGACACACATACAGAGGCAGATGACTTCAAAGGCCCTGTAGACACACATACAGAGGCAGAAAGAATTCACAGGCCCTGTAGAAACACATACAGAGGCAGAAAGACCTCACAGGCCTTGTAGACACACATACAGAGACAAAAATACTTCACAGGCCCTGTAGACACACATACAGAGGCAGAACGACTTCACAGGCCCTGTAGACACACATACAGAGGCAAAACAACTTCACAGGCCCTGTAGACACACATACAGAGGCAGAACGACTTCACAGGCCCTGTAGACACACATACAGAGGCAGAACGACTTCACAGGCCCTGTAGACACACATACTGAGGCAGAACGACTTCACAGGCCCTGTAGACACACATACAGAGGCAGATGACTTCACAGGCCCTGTAGACACACATACAGAGGCAGATTACTTCAAAGGCCCTGTAGACACACATACAGAGGCAGAAAGACTTCACAGGCCCTGTAGACACACATACAGAGGCAGAAAGACCTCCCAGGCCCTGTAGACACACATACAGAGACAAAAAGACTTCACAGGCCCTGTAGACACACATACAGAGGCAGAACGACTTCACAGGCCCTGTAGACACACATACAGAGGCAGATGACTTCACAAGCCCTGTAGATACACATACAGAGGCAGAACGACTTCACAGGCCCTGTAGACATGCATACAGAGACAGAACGACTTCACAGGCCCTGTAGACACACATACAGAGGCAGATGACTTCAAAGGCCCTGTAGACACACATACAGAGGCAGAAATACTTCACAGGCCCTGTAGACACACATACAGAGGCAGAAAGACCTCACAGGCCTTGTAGACACACATACAGAGACAAAAAGACTTCACAGGCCCTGTAGACACACATACAGAGGCAGAACGACTTCACAGGCCCTGTAGACACACATACAGAGGAAAACAACTTCACAGGCCCTGTAGACAAACATACAGAGGCAGAACGACTTCACAGGCCCTGTAGACACACATACAGAGGCAGAACGACTTCACAGGCCCTGTAGACACACATACAGAGGCAGAACGACTTCACAGGCCCTGTAGACACACATACAGAGGCAGATGACTTCACAGGCCCTGTAGACACACATACAGAGGCAGATGACTTCAAAGGCCCTGTAGACACACATACAGAGGCAGAAAGACCTCACAGGCCCTGTAGACACACATACAGAGACAAAAAGACTTCACAGGCCCTGTAGACACACATACAGAGGCAGAACGACTTCACAGGCCCTTTAGACACACATACAGAGGCAGATGACTTCACAAGCCCTGTAGACACACATACAGAGGCAGAACGACTTCACAGGCCCTGTAGACACGCATACAGAGGCAGAACGACTTCACAGGCCCTATAGACACACATACAGAGGCATAATGACTTTACAGGCCCTGTAGACACACATACAGAGGCAGAACGACTTCACAGGCCCTGTAGACACATACAGAGGCAGATGACTTCACAAGCCCTGTAGACACACATACAGAGGCAGAACGACTTCACAGGCCCTGTAGACATACATACAGAAGCATAAAGACTTCACAGGCACTGTAGACACACATACAGAGGCAGAACGACTTCACAGGCCCTGTAGACACACATACAGAGGCAGAAAGACTTCACAGGCCCTGTAGACACACATACAGAGGCAGAAATATATCACAGGCCCTTTAGACATACATACAGAGGCAGAACGACTTCACAGGCCCTGTAGACACACATACAGAGGCAGATGACTTCACAGGCCCTGTAGACACACATACAGTGGCAGAACGACTTCACAGGCCCTGTAGACCCACATACAGAGGCAGAACGACTTCACAGGCCCTGTAGACACACATACAGAGGCCGAAAGACTTCACAGGCCCTGTAGACACACATACAGAGGCAGAAATATATCACAGGCCCTTTAGACATACATACAGAGGCAGAACGACTTCACAGGCCCTGTAGACACACATACAGAGGCAGATGACTTCACAGGCCCTGTAGACACACATACAGTGGCAGAACGACTTCACAGGCCCTGTAGACCCACATACAGAGGCAGAAAGACTTCACAAGCCCTGTAGACATACATACAGAAGCATAAAGACTTCACAGGCACTGTAGACACACATACAGAGGCAGAACGACTTCACAGGCCCTGTAGACACACATACAGAGGCAGAAAGACTTCACAAGCCCTGTAGACACACATACAGAGGCAGAACGACTTCACGGGCCCTGTAGACACACATACAGAGGCAGAAAGACTTAACAGGCCCTGCAGACACACATACAGAGGCAGAAAGACTTCACAGGCCCTGTAGACACACATACAGAGGCAGATGACTTCACAGGCCCTGTAGACACACATACAGTGGCAGAACGACTTCACAGGCCCTGTAGACACACATACAGAGGCAGAAAGACTTCACAGGCCCTGTAGACATACATACAGAAGCATTAAGACTTCACAGACACTGTAGACACATATACAGAGGCAGAACGACTTCACAGGCCCTGTAGACACACATACAGAGGCATAATGACTTCACAGGCCCTGTAGACACACATACAGAGGCAGAAAGACTTCACAGGCCCTGTAGACATACATACAGAGGCAAAACGACTTCACAGGCCCTGTAGACACACATACAGAGGCAGAACGACTTAACTGTTTTTTCAAGAATGTCGTCCTTCCTTTCATCACAAAGGCCCTATCTAAGTTAGGTAATATTTCTCAGTCCTTAAACTAAGATCAGACTGTGTTGTATCCTGTTAGAAAAACAAGTGAACATCAAAAATAATTCGTACAACAGAAGGTGTTGACTCCTACATCTTTTTCCTTTGGCTGTCCATATGGAAACAGTGTGAATGGCTCGCAAACGGCACTCTTCTATCCTCTCATCTTTCCCCTCCTGTGCAGCCATTTTGCATGCTTTTTCTTGATCTGCCTCAAGATTTCAATACCTCAGTCGGGAAAGTTTCCATATATCCACAAGCGCCTCCCCTCCCAGCTCCCTACCTGAGAGGGAGAGGCAGATTTGAATAATTATTCTATCTTCTTCTCTGGCAATGGGCTAGGGAGAGCTATGGAGCAGGGGAATAGGCATTCTCACTGGCTTTTCACAGCAAGCATGCAGAACTAGTAAAGCGTCAGTTGATTTTTTTAACAATCTTCAGACCTTGAAGGGATTCATATCTCTGCCAAACTTGATGAATGTGGAACTGTACTGTGTTATTTTGGGAGAAAAAAACATTGAATTAGCAATGAATATGACTGCGGGACAGAAATTGCAAGCCTGTGTTCAGTCAAACCCACATAAGTGCTGCGTTGGATGATGAAACACTATATTGTGTGTGTCTTGAGCATTGAATTCAATTAAAAGTAGAGATGACAAAAAGAGGGAAAGTTATGCATGCATTTACAATTCTAAGTGTAGGATGAATGTTTTGCACAATAATATTTTCTAAGTGTAGGATAAATGTTTTGCACAATAATCTTTTCAAGAAATAATGCAGATTGATAGACAAGATGATTGAGCCTGCAGGAGTGCCTTACCTTATGAAATACATAAAGTATTCCAACACACATGCATGTGTGAGTCTGTTCCTGCCTGTGTATCCCATGCTTGATTGAGCCTGTAGGAGTGCCTTAGCGTATGAACACACACACATCATCACATATGAGCATCAATAGAGTTTTGTTTTTTCCCACACTGGTTTCTGGGAGCAGTGCGTAGGGGTTACCCATAAACAGAGTTTGAAATGTACCGAATCAGACGTCCAAGCTTTGAGCAGCGCTTCGACAGTGACTGTGACTATAGCTAGAGGCTAATTGCTAACCCAACCGCGTTCCCATTCGCCTGAATGGCTTCATACATACGCTTATTTTTAGATTAGTGTCAGGAGGCTAATAGAGAATGAGCATAAACATGACTATTTGCCTCTAATGATAACATTTACTATGATAAAACCCTCAGAATATAAAGGCTTTTGTGTCTTGTTTTGAACACGATTACTAGAGCATAGAAAAATAGAATAGTCATCAGGGTGATTTCGTCCATTAGTTTGGACATGGACTTTTAACTAAACAGTGACAAGGGTCCAGTTACAGTTTTGGGGCTTTCTGCTGTATCACATTATTCATTCCTTCTATTTGATATTTGAATGAATAAACGAAAAAACTAACGAACAAACAAACAAACAGTTGCTAACCGTATGTAGCTCGTTGCAGAACATGCAACACATTTCCTCTCCCACCCCTGAGCTAGAATCCTGCATTGGGTTGGATACTGTATATATTAGAAACTGACCCGTGCAGGACTCTACCATGAGCCCTCTGAGATGCCAAGAAACAATCAATAGTGGGAGATGAATTCTAATAAGCTAGAAAATCTCCCACTGCTGTTTCTCAGGCCTAATGCCTGCTGCCTGTCAGTGTCCTAAAGAATGTCGCTTCAGTCAGGGATCTATTCAAAAGCAATCGTTGAATTAATAGAAAAATAAACAATGACTACTCTTACCTTATACAGTGAGGGAAAAAAGTATTTGATCCCCTGTTGATTTTGTACATTTGCCCACTGACAAAGACATGATCAGTCTATCATTTTAATGGTAGGTTTATTTGAACAGTGAGAGACAGAATAACAACAACAAAATCCAGAAAAACACATGTCAAAAATGTTATCAATTGATTTGCATTTTAATGAGGGAAATAAGTATTTGACCGCTCTGCAAAACATGACTTAGTACTTGGAGGCAAAACCCTTGTTGGCAATCACAGAGGTCAGACGTTTCTTGTAGTTGGCCACCAGGTTTGCACACATCTCAGGAGGGATTTTGTCCAACTCCTCTTTGCAGATCTTCTCCAAGTCATTAAGGTTTCGAGGCTGACGTTTGGCAACTCGAACCTTCAGCTCCCTCCACAGATTTTCTATGGGATTAAGGTCTGGAGACTGGCTAGGCCACTCCAGGACCTTAATGTGCTTCTTCTTGAGCCACTCCTTTGTTGCCTTGGCCGTGTGTTTTGGATCATTGTCATGCTGGAATACACATCCACAACCCATTTTCAACACCCTGGCTGAGGGAAGGAGGTTCTCACCCAAGATTTGACGGTACATGGCCCCGTCCATCGTCCCTTTGATGCCCCTTAGCAGAAAAACACCCCCAAAGCATAATGTTTCCACCTCAAAGTTTGACGGTGGGGATGGTGTTCTTGAGGTCATAGGCAGCATTCCTCCTCCTCCAAACACGGCGAGTTGAGTTGATGGCAAAGAGCTCGATTTTGGTCTCATCTGACCACAACACTTTCACCCAATTCTCCTCTGAATCATTCAGATGTTCATTGGCAAACTTCAGACGGGCCTGTATATGTGCTTTCTTGAGCAGGGGGACCTTGCGGGCGCTGCAGGATTTCAGTCCTTCACGGCGTAGTGTGTTACCAATTGTTTTCTTGGTGACTATGGTCCCAGATGCCTTGAGATCTTTGACAAGATCCTCCCGTGTAGTTCTGGGCTGATTCCTCACCGTTCTCATGATCATTGCAACTCCACGAGGTGAGATCTTGCATGGAGCCCCAGGCCGAGGGAGATTGGCGATGGTCTTGTAGCCCATTCCAGCCTTGTGTAGGTCTACATTCTTGTCCCTGACATCCTTGGAGAGCTCTTTGGTCTTGGCCATGGTGGAGAGTTTGGAATCTGATTGATTGATTGCTTCTGTGGACAGGTGTCTTTTTATACAGGTAACAAGCTGAGATTAGGAGCACCCCCTTTAAGAGTGTGCTCCTAATCTCAGCTCGTTACCTGTATAAAAGACACCTGGGAGCCAGAAATCTTTCTGATTGAGAGGGGGTCAAATACTTATTTCCCTCATTAAAATGCAAATCAATTTATAACATTTTCGACATGCGCTTTTCTGGATTTTTGTTGTTGTTATTCTGTCTCTCACTGTTCAAATAAAGCTACCATTAAAATTATAGACTGATCATGTCTTTGTCAGTGGGCAAACGTACAAAATCAGCAGGGGATCAAATACTTTTTTCCCTCCCTGTATGCTGACAGCAGGGCTGGCATTAGACACTTGAACCATGACCCTGTTGGCACTTTAAGGGGGACATTGTAGCAGAGAATAAGAATATATATTGGCAGTCCCATGACTTATTTGCACTGCCAATAGAGGAAATGAAATATGTGTGGACATTCGCCTCCATTAGAGGTAAATGAAATGTGGACGTGTCTCGAGTCAGAGAGTTACAAGTGTCTACATGACCTACTGTACAATAACACTCCTCCATCTGTTTTATTGACAAACAAAACAACCAAACAAAAATATTGTTTTAATACAGTGTTATCTGGAAGAGTTTTGTCAAAGGGAGAGTATATCTGCCATAGCCTCGAGACTGCACAAATCAGATTGCCATGATTTTGGCAGGCCTTGTCACAATAACCCATTTATGAAGCATAACACAGTATATAATTCACAAGCAATTACTGCACGTGGTTTTTTTTTAACAGATCCTCGAGCCCACCTACAGTTCAATGTCATCTGTCAACACATTCCTTTTACAAAAGCGCTCCTTCCTGTTGCTTCTAGCCTAAGGCATAAAGTCAAGCTTTTGGCCTTCTGGATTGAGATTCCTTGAGGCAGAAAGGAGCATTGGTGATGAGCTGCTTTATTCAAGGTCCATACCAAGGTTGATCTTGAATATAAAACCCTTGTATGTGGCCTGTAAATAACTTATTACTAATCTTAGTTTAACAAGCACCCATGGCTGTGAGACCTATTTAAAGAGATAGGTGAAGTGTGTGTGCGTGGCTGCGTGCGTGCTTATGTGTGTGAGAGACAGAGAGTCCTATGAAGTATTTCACACGACTTTCTGTGCCTCTATTCATTCTCACTCATTATCCAACACTGCTGTTGACACCCCAGTAGATCTACTTTGAGCTTAAATGCCAGTAGATCTACTTTGAGATTAAATGCCAGTAGATCTAATTTGAGATTAAACGCCAGTAGATCTACTTTGAGATTAAACGCCAGTAGATCTACTTTGAGATTAAACGCCAGTCAATCTACTTTGAGATTAAACGCCAGTAGATCTACTTTGAGATTAAATGCCAGTAGATCTACTTTGAGATTAAACGCCAGTAGATCTACTTTGAGATTGAACGGCAGTAGATCTACTTTGAGATTAAACGCCAGTAGATCTACTTTGAGATTAAACGCCAGTAGATCTACTTTGCGATTAATGCAGTGGCTTGTTTTTGTTTTTACAGTAACTCACTGAAAGAGAGTTGCACCCGTTTGCATCCATACTAAATACAAAGACACTGTACATTGATACCAAATATTTTAACATTAACAATAAACAAACAATTTGGCAGCATTAGAGCAATGTGCGGATTCTTCACTCTTTTGTCATCCATATCATCCACTGTCATCCACTATCATCCACTATCATCCACTATCATCCACTGTCATCCACTATCATCCACTATCATCCACTATCATCCACTGTCATCCACTATCATCCACTATCATCCACTGTCATCCACTATCATCCACTATAATCCACTGTCATCCACTATCATCCACTGTCATCCACTATCATCCACTATCATCCACTGTCATCCACTATCATCCACTATCATCCACTGTCATCCACTATCATCCACTGTCATCCACTATCATCCACTATCATCCACTGTCATCCACTATCATCCACTATCATCCACTGTCATCCACTATCATCCACTATAATCCACTATCATCCACTATCATCCATATCATTCTCATGCCACTGCTTGGAACACAGTTTTGTGTTTTGGATGGGCTTTTTGCAAATGTCAAGGGTCAGGTCAGCCTGTCACAAGGGATCGTTAAAGGCTTGTAAGTAAGCATTTCACGGTAAGGATTACAACTGTTGTATTCGGCACATGTGACAAATAATATTTTATTTTATTTGATCAGCCATTACCTGGAGGACTGAAGATCCCATGTGAGAGCACTAATCCGGCCCCATGAAAACCTTTCAAGTGTCTGACATTCTGTTGAAAGCTGTCATTCTGCTGTGTCTCTGTTATCACCATGTGACTGGGGCTGGTTTCCAATCTTATCATTCATCAAGACTGATATGGTACCAGAGCCCCGCAACATCATCATATCGAGAAATATTCAGGGAATATTTTTTACTTCATATCAACATGATTTTGCTGGGGGGGGCTCTGGATCCCGAGGATGGTATGGTAATTCATCGTTGTGCAGATGCGATTTGCCATGCATTTATTCATGTTGAAGAAGGTAGGACTTGGATATAATCAAAACCTGCGCCCACTCAATAATCATAAATTACTGAGGGTGTCTGCTCTTTCATTACAATATGCTGTTGCTCTGGATTCTGTTTCTAACGGAATCTACTTTGTAGGCTGCGTGGGTAATTGGAAGCTTGAGAGTGGGTCAACCCGTGATTATGTCTGGGATTGGTTCAATCAACGCATCGTCCAACCATCTAATCATCTATGTAAAGAGCCACAGTCGCACTATAAAGAAGTGTAGTCATGTTTGTTCAAGTTACAATCAAGGGGCTGATTGGAGTGCAGAACGGTTAAGAACAAGCATTAATATTGTTGTTTTTGACTGAGTCAGAGCAGAGGTATTATCAGACTGCCCCATCATCGTTTAAGTCTAGGTGGTTCCATTCTGTAACATCACTTGAACCTATGTGAAGAAGGTATAGATGAACTACAGATATGACATTATATCATGTCAGATGCATTGATACGCAAGGCAAGCTAATTGTTGCTGGCTTATCAGTTGATGTATAGATATACAGTGGCTTCAGAAAGTATTCACACCCCTTGACCTTTTCCACATTTTGTTGTGTTACAGCCTGAATTTAAAATGGATTAAATAGAGATTTTGTGTCACTGACCTACACACAATACTGCATAATGTCAAAGTGGAATTATGTTGTAAATAAATTGCATGAACTCTGTGTGCAACAATAGTGTATAACATACAATTATTTGTAACGTCCCTCAGTCGAGCAGTGAATTTCAAACACAGATTCAACCACAAAGACCAGGGAGGTTTTCAAATGCCTCGCAAAGAAGGGTACCTGTTGGTAGATAGGTACAAATAAAAAAAGCAGACATTGAATATCCCTTTGAGTACAGTGAAGTTATTAAATACACTTTAGATGGTGTATCAATACACTCAGTCACTACATAGATACAGGCGTCCTTCCTAACTCAGTTGCCGGAGAGGAAGGAAACCGCTCAGGGATTTCACCATGAGGCCAATGGTGACTTTAAAACAGTTACAGTTTAATGGCTGTTATAAGAAGAAACTGAGGATGGATCAACAACATTGTAGTTACTCCCCAATACTAACCTAAATGACAGAGTGAAAAGAAGGAAGCCAGTACAGAATACAAATATTCCAAAATATGCATCCTGTTTCGATAAGGCACTAAAGTAAAACTGCAAAAAAAATGTGTCAAAGAAATGAACTTTATGTCCTGAATACAAAGCATTATGTTTTGGGGCAAATCCAACAAAACACATCACTGAGTACCACTCTTCATGTTTTCAAGCATGGTGGTGGTTGCATCATGTTATGGGTATGCTTGTCATCGACAAGGACTAGGGAGATTTTTAGGATAAAAATAAACAGAATAGAGCTAAGCACAGGCAAAATTCTAGAGGAAAACCTGGTTCAGTCTGCTTTCCAACAGACACTGGGAGACAAATTCACCTTTCAGCTAGTGGAGGCTTCTGAGGGGAGGACAGCTCATAATAATGGCTGGAACGGAGCGAATGGAATGGCATCAAACAATTCCACCCATTCCTCTCCAGCCATTACCACGAGCCCATCCTCCCCAATAAGGCGCCACCAACCTCCTGTGCTTTCGCAGGACAATAACTTAAAACAGTCTTGCTTACCAAGACGACATTGAATGTTCCTGAGTGGCCTAGTTACAATTTTGACTTAAATCTGCTTTAAAATCTATGGCAAGACTTGAAAATGGCTGTCTAGCAATGATCAAAACCAACTTGACAGAGCTTGAATACGTTTTTAAAGAATATTGTGCAAATATTGTACAATCCAGGTGTGCAAAGCTCTTAGAGACGTACCCAGAAAGACGCACAGCTGTAATCACTGCCAAAGGTGATTCTAACATATATTGAGTGAAGGGGCTGAATACTTATCTAATCAAGATATATGAGTGTTTTATTTTTCATAAATGTTTTACAAATGTCTGAATTTATTTTCCAAAATGTTAGAATTTTTCTTACACTTTGACATTACAGAGTATTTTCTGTAGATCGTTGACAGAAAAGTACAATTAAATCCATTTTTAATCCCACCTTGTAACACAAAAGTCAAGGGGTGTGAATACTTTCTGAAGGCACTGTATGTCTATAAAAGTGTTCTGTGGGTATTTCAGTAACATATCACTGTGGATTCTTGGTTATTGCAAATGTTTGTATGCCGCCAATCCCTCATGCATTTTATAACCTTCATTAGTCATTAAAATACAAATGAAAATGTACAAATCTCATCTAGTGATCTTTATCAGTGATATAAATTAAGTAAGTAAGTCCACACCTGTTGTTTATGAAACGTGACGAATAACATTTTATTTTATTTGAAATTATGTGCCAACTTGAAAGGGCCCCAAAATATTCGGGGATACCTTCAGACTGGAGGATTTCCTCCTGTGCCTAATTAAGACTATTGTGTATTGCAGTGAGATGCAGATAGATGTGCTGTGTATGTCCAAACAATCAGAGCTATTCTTCCTGTTGAATTTGCAGCTCTCTGCCAAGCCACCGCACAAAGGGAAGAGGGTGATAGGTGCGCACAGCGGCAAAGTGTGTCAATGGATTAATTTATCACTGACAGACACAGGAAGCATAATATGGTTGTGGGTGGTGTTTTGGAGACGAGTCACATCTCTTTATCTGATACTTCAGGCCCAATCCTCCCGACTTCTCTGCAGAAAATGTAATAATACATGGTTCTCCTGAGATGTATATTTTTAATCACGCTCTCCACTTCCTTCCCGACTGTGTTGGATTTTGTGGGTTTTAAGGACCTGAGGTGGTACATGAGCAATGTTACTGTAGGCAGGTCATCTGGGAGACAAGATAGCTACCTGAAAGGAATTTGGAACTTTGGCAGTGTAGATTGTAGTCAATAGTGACGGCTAAACCATTTTTCTTGGCTGTATCTGTGACAGGTACACTGACAAACAAGAGCCTTGACTATAACAATGTCAATGCATTATCCATCTTTTTTTTATATTTAAATACCATAACCATGGGTAAAGAAATGAAGCAGAGGATTTAGGATCTTGTAAACACTCAAGCTATCTGATGTTGTGATAACACCGCCAGCCAAGTTCATTGTTTCAGTAATCTTTTATCTAAATGTATGTACATTTTTCAGTACTGTTAAAAGCCCAATGCAGCCAATTTTATATCAATATCAAATCATTTCTTGGTAACAATTAAGTACCTTACTGTAATAGTAGCAATTTTGCTAGGACTGTCTGGGAGTGGTCTGAGTGGGGAGGGGAAAACTGAAAACTAGCTGTTATTGGCAGAGAGATTTGGAACTCTCTTTGTTATTGGTCTATTAACCAATTTACCACCTGGTGTTGTCACCAGACAAGCCGAAACTCCCACCCATGCAAAACTGCTGATTAGAAAGTCCTGTGTAGATTGTATTTTCAACCAGCAACTATCAGGAAATAACACTGATCACATGTCTTCACACTTTAACAGTGTTAGTTTCATCACCTATTGTACAATATGATACAAAACACAGGAAAAAAATGAATTCTGACTGCACTGGGTTTCCTGTTTTACAGGAAGTGCTGGGACTCCTGTCACATTTAATGAGAATGGCGATGCTCCAGGACGCTACGACATCTTTCAGTACCAGATCAACAACAGGTCAACAGCAGAGTACAAGGTCATCGGCCACTGGACTGACCAGCTACACCTAAATGTAAGGACGAATGCCATTACTCCACTTTCCTTAAATGTTAGGTCACTGCTTTGTCTCTGCCTAACGTTATTGTATCCAAGTCCTAAGAATGTTGTTAATAAATAACATTTACTTCCACGGGACACATTCTCCCCAATATCTGTCAAAATATGTCATACAATCCATTTAACTAATTTGCCAATATTGAAAGAGAGAGAAGATTTGACTTAATTTAATGATGATGATGATGATGATGATGATGTACTCCTGAGTGGCGCAGTGGTCTAAGGCACTGCATCGCAGTGCTAACTGTGCCACTAGAGATCCTGGTTCGAATCCAGGCTCTGTCGCAGCCGGCCGCGACCGGGAGACTCATGGGCGGCGCACAATTGGCCCAGCGTCGTCCAGGGTAGGGGAGGGAATGGCCGGCAGGGATGTAGCTCAGTTGATAGAGCATGGCGTTTGCAACACCAGGGTTGTGGGTTCGTTTCCCACGGGGGGCCAGTATAAAAAAAAAGATGTATTCACTAACTGTACGTCGCTCTGGATAAGAGCGTCTGCTAAATGACTAAAATGTAAATGTAGATAAATGAAGTCAATGTTAATGAGTCATCTTCTTTTAGTTCTTGCCCATTTTCAAGATCAATGTCATATTCTGCCCCCCACAGATGGATGCCATGCAGTGGATCAGTGGAGACCCCTCTGTGCCCGCCTCTGTGTGCAGCCTGCCCTGCAAGATGGGCGAGAGAAAGAAGGTGGTGAAGGGGGTACCATGTTGCTGGCACTGCGAGCGCTGTGAGGGCTACCACTTCCAGGCCAGTGAGTTCATGTGCGAGCTGTGCCCGTATGAGCAACGCCCTGACCAGAACCGCACCGGGTGCCAACCTATCCCCATCATCAAGCTGGAGTGGCACTCTCCATGGGCAGTGGTGCCAGTCTTCATCTCTGTTCTTGGCATTCTGGCAACCACCTTTGTCATTGTCACCTTTGTGCGCTACCACGACACGCCCATTGTCCGAGCATCAGGCCGGGAGATGAGCTATGTTTTGCTCACAGGTATCTTCCTGTGCTATGCTATCACCTTCCCCATGATCGCAGCCCCTGACGTTGCCGTTTGCTCCTTCAGGCGCATCTTCCTGGGCCTGGGGATGTGCTTCAGCTACGCAGCGCTGCTTACCAAAACCAACCGCATCCACCGCATCTTCGAGCAGGGCAAGAAGGCTGTGACGGCACCGCGGTTCATCTCCCCGGCCTCCCAGCTGGTCATCACCTTCAGCCTGATCTCAGTTCAGTTGCTGGGCGTGTTTGTGTGGTTCGTCGCCGACCCGCCGCACACGGTGGTGGACTATGGCGAGCAGCGCACACAGGACCCTGAGAACGCCCGCGGGGTGCTCAAGTGTGACATCTCAGACCTCTCACTCATCTGCTCGCTTGGATACAGTATCCTGTTGATGGTCACATGCACTGTTTACGCCATCAAGACCAGGGGAGTGCCAGAGACCTTCAACGAGGCAAAGCCTATTGGATTTACTATGTACACTACCTGCATTATTTGGTTAGCATTTATACCCATCTTCTTTGGGACGGCGCAGTCGGCAGAAAGGGTGAGTCTGTTTTGATCGTGTGTTTGTATTTGATACACCTACATTGGGGGTATTCAACTCTTAACCTACGAGGTCCCGGAGCCTGCTGGTTTTCTGTTGTACCTGATAATGAATTGCACCCACTTGGTGTCCCAGGTCTAAATCAGTCCAAAGATTATAGGGGAAAGATGAGAAAAGCAGTGGAACTGACTTCAAGGTCCAGATTTGAATTTGAGGGATCTACAGTGTAATTGTGAGTAATCTATTGTGAGGAATTAATATCTTATTTGGCTAATATGCTGTGAATCTCAGAGGCTCTTTGGTGATAGAGTTGGTAGAAAATGGAAAGAGTCTGTGGTCTGTGTCATGTTCTCACTTAAGGTCAGTAATTATTTTGACCCCTAGTGTTTACTAGCCACTCAATTTAATTAACTACCCTCACTTCCATACTCTGCACTGACTGTTGGTCATGTAATGACATGTGGAATGAAATTGCTAATGATATGGTTGTTCTGGACTATTTTTACAATGAGAACGCTGCATATGATTTGTGGGGAAGTGCATCGGCTATCAGACACTTGAGAAGCATGGTATCTATAAATAAGCTGAGGAATGTCTCCCTCAATCTTCATATTGCCTATTTTGTCATTCCATAGATTAGTTGGTTGTTTAGCCACAAAACCGACGTATGCGCAACTAGGGGGCAAAACAGACAGGGTTGGCTTAGATTGTTGACCACATGTAAAATATATTTTGTCTCCAATGTTTATTGAAAACATAAAAACATTTGCATAATGAGCACTTGCTGTCTCTCAAGTACATCGTTACTGTTGTTGGTTAGCTACATAGTGAATTTTTGCCATATTAGCATAGACGTGACATCAGCCAAAACACCTCAAAACAAGACATTGTATCAAGAACAAGATAAAACTAGCTGAAACGAGCAGCTTGTCATTGTTGCTAGCTATCTGGCCATCCAGAATCCCAACAACACACTGACTTCTGCCCCATTGAAGCGTGCTCATCGTTTTCGTGACGCTGTCAGCTAATCCGTCTATAGGAATAGGCCTACAATGCACATTGTCAGTCAGTGTGATGACCTAGCAAATCCCATGGCAATACTTTCAATTGGTCCGAATTCTACAGCAAACTGGACAAGTTCTAATGATTTCAAAGGTTACCATATATAGGCTGCTGGATGGATGATTTCAAAGGCTACCGTATATAGGTTGCTGGGTGGATGATTTCAAAGAGTGATTTTTCCATTGAAGTTTTCTAATGAAAGCTGTGTCAGTCTTTTAAATTGAGGAGCTGAGTTGAGCATCTGGTTTAGTGAAAAAATATTTTATTTTCTTCCCTACTATTTTTGGACCAGATCTCATTAGCACAGTTTTCTTGTGAGTTCAGGAAACTCTTGTGAGTTTCTTGTGAAGTTCTGTCACATCGTTACAGTTTTTTGGATGTCAATGGTTGGTCTGCAACAATTAAGACATTTCTAATGATCAACACAGAAACCATGACAGTAATGTAGCATATTTGGTTGTTTTTATACAGCCTCCAATGCATTCAGTGTAGACCTCTTTATGGATCCACATTAAAACAGTGGAACATTTGGAACATGACACCCAGGCTTTGAGTAGCAGCAGATGTAACCAGGCCTTTCAAAGCTGAACATTGGCTTACGTAGGTCACAAATATTGCAAATTATAGTTGCATTATAGAAGGTCTTTACTAGCCAAGCCATACACAGTCCTAATAAATTAATGTAATGCTGTTCCAATTTCATGTAAGAAAGCAAATGGTTTAGAATCCTTACTATTCAATGTTACGCTTATTATAGACTCTACCCCATGGGAGCAACTTACTGGGGACCAAATAAATAATCAAAACTAGTTATCATTTTTGAAGTCTCTTAAGTGTACCCATAACTCTTTGGCCAGATGGTGATTATACCTCATTATTTTTTCTCTTTATTAGTCGAGCCTGTTGCAGTCTGCAGGGAGCGAGGTACAGTAGGAGACCGAAGTGCCTATGGTGCCTGCAGTTTTCTGTTGTCTTCAGAAAAAGCCACATGAGTTTAAGAGTATTGAGATATTGATGAGATATGCTGACTTTTTTCAGGGAGAGAAGGACCCTATTGACCATCATGTCACACAACCAATTAAAGTAATTGGACATCACACTGTTAGTGACAAGGTTTTGAGCACTGCCTGAAATTGCAGAATTGCAGGTGACTCTTGATCATCAGTTTCTCAGTGTGGCTTTCTGGGCAAAGTGGTAAGAAGAGGGGAGTTGCTGGCTATGCAGGTGAGAGCCATATTAATGGTTTAATAAGACAATAAAGATGTATTCTCTATCTAATAAAATATTAGTTCAAGGACAGCTCGTCTTCTAAACGTTTAATGGTTGAAACATGATTTGGGCTCAGTAAAACGTTCTGCTAGAATAATACAGGATGGTTGAAATGGTAGTTTTGTGAATCACAGACTCTCAGGTTTGCAAAGGACATTATTCCACAAGTAACATATGAATGTAGTCTATCAAATTGAGCTAGTAATATATACTGTACGTAAAAAATTTTTTTACAAGCTACAGGGAATTATTGTGTCTACTCTGTTGTTTACAGAGGCTGGGTTGTTTACAGAGGCTGGGTTGTTTACAGAGGCTGGGTTGTTTACAGAGGCTGAGAATTTTATTTATTTATTTTATTTTATTATAATTGTATTATTCAGAGTAATATGTTGTGTCTGCTTAGCTCTGAAAAAAGAAACACAGCTGTGGCTAAAGGTATTGACTTTTCTGTCACCCCTTCTTTAGAAATTGATGCACCAATCCCACTTCTACCTAGTGTAAACATATGCTAATATAATGAATAATACAGTGCATAACCTTATAGACGTACAAAAATCTGTGAATGACTGGAATTCTGCTGTGTCCAGAATAATTCACAATTCAATTCCAAGTCTCCTTATGAATGAAACATCACCCCTCCTGAAACTTTGTTTAATTACTAGCATCTTGCACGTCCTTACCGTAGCACTGAACATGATGTATGAAACTCACCGCTTATTAATAGATTGATAGTTGATGATTTTTGCCTCAAGACAGAAAAGCTCTCCAGGTCTTAAACAGTCTAGAGTACTACATTATTAATCATTAGAGTATTACTGAGCCTCACTGGCCCTTGAAAAATCACATCTACAGGCATCACTTTTTTAGAGGACTGCAAAACACCACACATCAAACTCTTTATTTGTGGAATAGGAAAAAACGGGGAACAAAGCATTGTAGCCTATTCATATTTCAGAAAATCAATGCCTCTTAAGTTGCACTGTCCCAAGAGACATCCTATTGTTCTCCAGCAGTCACAACAGATAAGTCCTATCCCAATTGTGATTTACTGACACACATGGTTAAATGTCCATAGAGAGAACACCGGTATGATTGGTGTCCCTGGAGAAAATATAAAATAATGCTTATATAGCACACAACCATCACAGTCTTTCCCATTGATCAGATCAAGCTGTTTAATAGCTGGATAAATGCCCCAGCACTGTCATTTTAGAAACAGATGCTTGTCACTTCAACTCTCATCACAAAGGTAATACCCTTGTGTTGGGCGTGTGCACATTCCATGGCTGAGATTGCCCACCTTCTACTAGTTGTCATGGTTGCACCCACTAATGGTTTTATGGTTGCACCCTATTGGTTGTTTACCCCTCAGATTAAAATAGCCTGAAATGACTGGTAAGGCATTCCGGATTATAGATTTGCCTTCGGTGATGTGAAAAGTTTCTGGGAAATAGGTCAACCGGAGAGCTAGTAAATATGTTTTCGTGGATATGGGATGTCGCCTTCAGCGACGGGAGACCAATCCAATGTACAGGTCTTATGCTGTCGCTTCAATGTCCATATTCACATGTTGTAAGGGGTGCATTGCATTTATCGTCACATCTCAGCATTACTTCAATACACATAATGTAGGTTATGCAGTGTGTGTATGCCTAAGCCTAATACATTTCCATTTACCATTTCATAAGCATGATCCTCCAGACGGTTATTCTCAGTTACTTCGTTTCCTCATCCTAATTTCCATAACATTATGACTTGGGTTTCTATCATAAGTAAGTTGTTATAAATGTCACCAGTGTGCAGAGATTACATTTCTAAAAGCCCGTTTAGGTTCATGGCAGGCATGGCCTAATTAGGTTATCCACTCCCCATAAATCCATTAGCCTACTCGTCTTCAGCTTTCATAGTTTCATGCAGGAGCCTACTAGCCTTCATCTCCATGCACTGTAGGATTCAGTATAGGATAGTCCTCTGTTATTGAATCTGTAGCGTGAGGCAGCTTGATGTACAAGTACACCACCTGGACAGGATGCTAGTCTGTCACAAGGCCTTACCCCCAATCCATCTGAGTGCCAGGCAGAGAGACATCGAGTCTTTGGTATGACTTGACATTATGCTGGGAAATTCTTCAAAGCCCTATAAAGTATAGCAATGCCAAAATATGATTAGTTAATCAAAAGCTGTCATGTTTGATATTAGTATTCCTTGTGTTTTGTCCTGGAACCTGTGAGAAAGAGCACATTTGCTGAAAGTAAAGTTTCAACTCCACCCCACTCTTCTCAGTGAAAACTGATATGTTCTCTCTCATTTGACCCAGGGCAACCTGTCTTTTCAGGGAATATAAAACTGGAGCTTACATGATAGCTATGGATGGAGGCAATAGCGAAGTTGTTTCTTATCGACTTTCTTTCGACAAGTTCAAGGCGTATGAGAACGGGATATGCAGTGGACCAAAGCTAATCGCCACTTTCAGAGACCTTGGAAAAATCTAGAAAATAAATTGATAGGAGCGAAAAGAGCAAAACACCTCATATGTTTTGTGACATCACATCACACAATACTGAATGTCGGTCAAGCTTTATATAGAAAAGGTCAGATATGCTCTAAGAAAACACACCTGCTCCAAAAGGACGCACATAAAACAGAGCATAAAACAGAGAACCATTTAAACAAACTAGCTGCTTTTTCATCAGCCCCCAAACAAAACTAAAAGTGTAATCATAACGATACATAAGAAACTCAATCACCATCCTTGGTAAAGGCAAAGACCAAGAAGGCAGAATCACTCTCCTTAAATGTATCCATAATGGAAAGAAAATTGCCTTTATTAATGTGTATGCTCCAAATTCATATGATCCTAATTTGGTAGATTTTCTGAACAGCATATTGTTAGAATTAACTGAATTCCAACTGGTTATTGGGACAGACATGAATGCCATTCTGGACATGCGGGACAAATCTAATAAGACCAACTGCAATCTACAGGCAACCAAGGTTCTCCAACATATACTCTCTGATTACAACCTCATTGATGCCTGGTGAGCTCATATACCTAAAGCAAAAGAGTACACTTTCTATTCAAACAGACATAGAACATTATCCCTAATTGATTTTGTACTGTTATCTAATCGAGAAAAATAGAAATTCAGCATATGAGCCTATCTGATCATCATTTTTATTAATGCCAGATACATACTGTATATCAGAATCTCCTAAAAGAGCCACAAGATGGCGCTTTAATATTTCCTTACTAAAAAAACATACTGTCTGTGAACAATTTGAAACTGAATTGAGTGGAGTGGGGAGGAGCCCAATTTGACTGGAGCCGAATCTGCCCTACTGCCTCTCAAGACCCCATAATTTCCCATTTTAAATATTTGGGAATATATATATTTCCTTCCTTAAATAAAACTATTGCTAGAAACGTTAACAGAACGCTCAAATCAATTCAATCCGACCTCAGTAGATGCACTAATATCCCAGTTGCTTTAACCGGCAGAATATCTATTGTTAAAATGAATATATTGCTACGGCTAAATGTTTGTAGTTCAATGCTTCCCTTGTCTCCCCCTTCTGGCTATTGGGATAAAATCCATAGTGCGGTTTCAAAATGTATATGGAAAGGTAAGCGAGCCCGGATAAAATTAACAAACTTGCAAAGAGGGAAAGACGTATAGGAGGACTATCCGAACCAAACTTTTAATTGTATTTCCAGGCACTAGCAATTTAAAAATAATGTCTTGCGATCTGGAGGGCAGCCTTTTGCATCCCCCCCAATTGTGCAAATGTGGAATCCATTCCGTTGCCGATATCATGGACAGTAATGGTTTGAGAACATTCCACGATTTGAAAGACACATGCACATTAAATTATCTGGGCTCCCGAAAGGACTGATCTCTATAATATATATATTTTTTAATGTTTGAAAAGCTCATTCTGAGTTATCCATTAAAAAAGTATGGTCTACAGATCTAAGTGAATCTGAACAACCTTTTAACTGGAACCGAATATGGAAAAATATGACCTTGGCATCCCGTAATCCGAACCATCAATTTATACATTTTCAGTTTGTTTATAGACTGCATTTAACACCAAAGGAAAGTTTTACAATGAAATTGGCACCAACTCCCAACTGTTCACTGTGTCCCCTAAATCAGGTAGGCACATTCCTTCATATGATGTGGGAGTGCCCTGCAGTTAAATTGTTGTGGGAAAAAGCTACAAAAACTATTTCGAAGTGCATGGATGTAAATATTCAATGTGTTGCATCAGGTATGTTACTTAACAATGATGGCTCCTTGAATCTCAATCCGAGACGATTACTACTGGCAGGCAGCACAGCCGCAAAAAAATATGTTGGCTCTTAGATGGCAATCACCCCACTCTCTCCCAATTTGCCAATGGATGTTCAAAGTTATAACATTCAAATTATCGACAGCGAGAATGAATGGTGCTAGTCAAGGAACAATTGAGGCCTGGACAAATATACTGTACTTGACTCTGTAAAGAATAATTTCAGCTAAACCCCAACACACACAAATAAACAATCTATAAAGCCCAACACATACATACAAAAAAAGAAATACAAAAAAGTTGGTCATAAAAAAAGAAAGGTCAGATATGGTAATTCAGGTATTGACATGGAGTTAAATAAAGACGGTTAGACTACAGACTACACAAAAAACACTGCAAAGATATTCAAGGAAAATTAACAATTGCAGTGTACAAACTTAACATGATGAACAGGAATGACATTTACATTCATGGGTGGCCAAAAATAACTATATGAAAGCCACACCCCTTATAGGCCACACCTTCTGAAAATAACCTATGGATTACATAAAAAAAGACCCAATTGAAGGTTAAAAAAAACTACAACTGATAGTTCAATTAACCCATGTTAGGGTAATCCCATTCACCCAACATGTTGGGTTATTCACACAACACAACTGTCTGGGTCAAAATAACCTAGCGTGTGTTCTGTCCACTATTTAACCAGCACTGGGTTACCAAATAACCATTTTTTGAGTGTATGATAGACTGATACAACATCATAATGTTGTTGTTTTTTATAGCAGAAGACTGAAGTCCAGTTTAATGACATTATGACAAAAACCAATCTCATCCTCATACCTATGTACAGTATACCCATACCTACTGGTACTTTCAGTTAGACTCCTCCCCATTTCCCCCCACTACCATTCCAAACAGTGTGCTTATGACCATAATGTGCTTGTGATGTGTGTAGTAGTCATTCTCTTCTCTCTCTGCCACGGCCACATCACCAGGCTCTCTCTCTGCCACGGCCACATCACCAGGCTCTCTCTCTGCCACGGCCACATCACCAGGCTCTCTCTCTCTGCCACGGCCACATTGCCAGGCTCTCTCTCTGCCACGGCCACATTGCCAGGCTCTCTCTCTGCCACGGCCACATTGCCAGGCTCTCTCTCTGCCACGGCCACATTGCCAGGCTCTCTCTCTGCCACGGCCACATTGACAGGCTCTCTCTCTGCCACGGCCACATTGACAGGCTCTCTCTCTCTCTGCCACGGCCACATTGCCAGGCTCTCTCTCTCTCTGCCACGGCCACATTGCCAGGCTCTCTCTCTCTGCCACGGCCACATTGCCAGGCTCTCTCTCTCTCTGCCACGGCCACATTGCCAGGCTTTCTCTCTCTGCCACGGCCACATCACCAGGCTCTCTCTCTGCCACGGCCACATCACCAGGCTCTCTCTTCCACAGCCACATCACCAGGCTCTCTCTCGGCCACGGCCACATCGCCAGGCTCTCTCTCTGCCACGGCCACATCGCCAGGCTCTCTCTCTGCCACGGCCACATCGCCAGGCTCTCTCTCTGCCACGGCCACATCGCCAGGCTCTCTCTCTGCCATGGCCACATCGCCAGTCTCTCGCTGCCATGGCCAAATCACCCGTCTCTCTCTGCCATGGCCTCATTGCCTGGCACTCTCTCTGCCATGGCCACTTCGCCAGGCTCTCTCTCTGCCATGGCCACATCGCCAGGTTCTCCCTCTGCCATGGCCACATCGCCAGGCTCTCTCTCTGCAATGGCCACATCGCCAGTTTCTCCCTCTGCCATGGCCTCATTGCCAGGCTCTCTCTCTGCCATGGCCACATCGCCAGGTTCTCCCTCTGCCATGGCCACTACGCCAGGCTCTCTCTCTGCCATGGCCACATCACCAGTCTCTCTCTGCCATGGCCACATCACCAGTCTCTCTCTCTGCCATGGCCACATCGCCAGTTTCTCCCTCTGCCATGGCCTCATTGCCAGGCTCTCTCTCTGCCATGGCCACATCGCCAGTTTCTCCCTCTGCCATGGCCTCAATGCCTGGGTCTCTCTCTGCCATGGCCACATCGCCAGGTTCTTTCTCTGCCACGGCCACATCGCCAGGCTCTCTCTCTGCCATGGCCACATCACCAGTCTCTCTCTGCCATGGCCTCAATGCCTGGCTCTCTCTCTGCCATGGCCACTTCGCCAGGCTCTCTCTCTCTGCCATGGCCACATTGCCAGGCTCTCTCTCTGCCAATTCCACATCACCACTCTCTCTCTGCCATGGCCACATCACCAGGCTCTCTCTCTGCCATGGCCACATCGCCAGTCTCTGGAGGTAAATGTCACTGAGCTTCATTGCCCCAGATTCCTGGCTGACCTAAAAGCGAGGGTGATCGTTCCTCAGCTCTTGCCTTTTGAAGCCCACCCCATCAGTCTTATTATAGATCTAAAGAGGCTTCTGAACTGGTTCAAACTAGGACTTGCCACCAGCCCCGACTGGTGACTCACTGGAAAACACTCTGCAGCCAAAAGATTCAGTTAAGATAGCCTTAAGGAATGATAAGGGGTTTGAGCAACAGACTGTGCTTGACTTGGGCAGGCGCTCACCGGAGCTGAGTACCGGCACCTCAATGTTTCTACTGCTAGAGCTCCTGCTCCTCTTTATAGAGTACCAGCTCCTCTTCTACTGCTAGAGCTCCTGCTCCTCTATATAGAGCTCCTGCTCCTCTTCTACTGCTAGAGCTCCTGCTCCTCTTTATAGAGTACCAGCTCCTCTTCTACTGCTAGAAATCCTGCTCCTCTTTATAGAGCTCCTGCTCCTCTTCTACTGCTAGAGCTCCTGCTCCTCTTTATAGAGCTTCTGCTCCTCTTCTACTGCTAGAGCTCCTGCTCCTCTTTACAGAGTACCAGCTCCTCTTCTACTGCTAGAGCTCCTGCTCCTCTTTATAGAGCTCCTGCTCCTCTTCTACTGCTAGAGCTCCTGCTCCTCTTCTACTGCTAGAGCTCCTGCTCCTCTTTATAGAGTACCAGCTCCTCTTCTACTGCTAGAGCTCCTGCTCCTCTTTATAGAGCTCATGCTCCTCTTCTACTGCTAGAGCTCCTGCTCCTCTTTATAGAGCTCCTGCTCCTCTTCTACTGCTAGAGCTCCTGCTCCTCTTTATAGAGCTCCTGCTCCTCTTCTACTGCTAGAGCTCCTGCTCCTCTTTATAGAGTACCAGCTCCTCTTCTACTGCTAGAGCTCCTGCTCCTCTTTATAGAGCTCCTGCTCCTCTTCTACTGCTAGAGCTCCTGCTCCTCTTAATTAGAGTACCAGCTCCTCTTCTACTGCTAGAGCCCCTGCTCCTCTTTATAGAGTACCAGCTCCTCTTCTACTGCTAGAGCTCCTGCTCCTCTTTATAGAGCTCCTGCTCCTGTTCTACTGCTAGAGCTCCTGCTCCTCTTTATAGAGCTCCTGCTCCTCTTCTACTGCTAGAGCTCCTGCTCCTCTTTATAGAGCTCCTGCTCCTCTTCTACTGCTAGAGCTCCTGCTCCTCTTTATAGAGTACCAGCTCCTCTTCTACTGCTAGAGCTCCTGCTCCTCTTTATAGAGCTCCTGCTCCTCTTCTACTGCTAGAGCTCCTGCTCCTCTTTATAGAGTACCAGCTCCTCTTCTACTGCTAGAGCTCCTGCTCCTCTTTATAGAGTACCAGCTCCTCTTCTACTGCTAGAGCTCCTGCTCCTGCTCCTCTTTATGAGCTCAAAAGTATTGTGGAGCTCTTGCACCTAAATATAAACAGTACCGGTACCCAAATGAGTACTGGCACCTGGCCACAGATAATATTATCATCTTTATAAGTGGTTAAGAAATGGCTATATGTTTGTGCACCAGTATGGTTGACCTTGAAATCTACGGCCAACAGTTAGTCTATAATATAAGCTTTTTTGTCACAATATAAATAATTCCTAGATGTTTATCGAAAGGCCCTCTAGATGGCTTTATGCTTAAATGTCTACTATACATTTTCCTAATAATACCTTGATGTGTGATGGAATGGCTTCCTCTGTGGATATGTTTAGACTCAAGGGAGATGTGCCATCTGCCAGTTCCTTTTCATTCTCTACCACACTCTAACTGTACAGATATGGCTGAGCAAACGCCCTCTGAGAATTCTCACTGTCGGTTTACCGCTCAATGAGAGGGCCATTAGCTATGTTGACGTTTCTAAAGCCTGTTGCTATGACTACTCAGGTGGTCTCTAAGCAGGATTGTTTGGTGCAGGCGTGTTCGTGTCAGCGGTTCTTGACAGGCACTGCGTTACTGTAACATTGGAAGGAAGTCAAGGAAACATGAGCTTGTAATGCCTGGTTCAGCTTAGTAGGTGGGAGAAGACTGGATGTGTGTGCATGCGGTCGGGGTACTTCACCTGGGTTGTCAGTGGTTAGATGAGTTTGTTTTAAGTGGTTATAAGAAACCTGAATAGTGTAATAGTGTACTGTGAGTTGAACGTTCCATGTGAACACGCTGTGCATAACAAGTGAACAGCAACTTGGTTGTATACGGTTGGTTTGAGTTTGAGCCCAGCATGTTGAATAGACCTCACTATTAAACTGACAATAAGTCTTCTGAGAAAAGAGCACCTACCGAAATACAAATCAAATCAACTCTGTAATGTGATGCAATATGATTGGATTGATACACGCTGCTGTGTCAGGGATCACAAAGGTTCCCCTCCCCAGGACTCTCTTTGAAGCACCTCAGACTCATTGACTGATCTCTCTCCCCCCCCCCCCCCCATGTGTCTCTCATCAGATGTACATCCAGACAGCCACGCTGACCGTCTCCCTCAGCCTGAGCGCCTGCGTCTCTCTGGGACTGCTCTACATGCCCAAGGTCTACATCATCATCTTCCACCCGGAGCAGAACGTCCCCAAGCGCAAGCGCAGCTTCAAGGCCATCGTCACTGTCGCCACCATGACCAGCAAGCTGTCCCAGCTGGCCTCCGAGCGACCCAACGGAGAGGTGAAGACCGAACTCTGCGAGGGCATGGACACCAGCAGTGAGTATAAAGACGTGATCTGATCCCCTTCTTAACATATTATACCAGGAGTTCCCAAACTTTTTCACTCAGGCCCGCCTTCCAGCATTGGTGAACATCCCGCGCCCCTCCTCGCCCCTCCTGCGCCCGCCACGTCTCTTTCTATGGGCTCAAGCCATGACACAAACTGTTTCTTGTTGGTGGCACCCGACAATTTGGTAACCACTGTATTATACAACCGCCCCCATTTAATTTTTTTACCAATAATTGTATTTTTGTGTAGCCCATGTTAGTTACAACCACGGGCTTGGCAACAGGCTTTGGAATTTCTACATACAGTAAAATCAACTGCAGTTCCTCAGCTATAGCTGCAGTATCTGAAATATTGTTGTTGAAATCAGCTTGTTGAAATGTTTTGTATGTTCTCATCTAAGATAGTTAAAAAGACACTTGAGAACTGATTAGGCAAAATTGTTCATCACTCAGATTTAGACTTCAAAGGCCTTTCTGAGCCCGTCAGCAGAAGTTTCATACAGGCAAGCATCCGGTTGTTTACTTATCATGATTGTGCTGACTGCACAGGTTGATCTCTAAAACTGTGTTGCTTTTTGCCTATTTATGGACAATTTCTCCAATTAATACATGAATACATCTGGAAAATTAAACTTAATTGTGAGTGATTTAATAATCCCACATGGCCAACTGTACTAGTTTAGGTCGACGGTAGAAAGCCATGGTATCCTCAACATTCTCATCAAGACTGTTCAGTTACGGGGTAATGCATTGAGGGAAGGATTGCAAACAATACATTGAGTACAGAGGGAATCACTACACTCTAGGAAACTAACATCTCCATTCTTTGCCTTTACAGTGCCATCATCCAAAACAACATATGTCAGCTACACCAATCATGCCATTTGAAGACAGAAGCTCTGAATAGAGGATTACTGAAGAATTCCACATGCAGACTTGGATGTGTCAGATTCATACATGACAGGGCCTTCCAACAAGCATGAGACATTGATATTGATCAGAGTCAAAATGATGTCTGAGAGGGTGGCAGCCAAAATAAATATGTCTGCTCTTTCATGTTCACAGACAGAGATAATGGGCCTGCTAGATGCTGACAAAAAAAAGATATGGTCAGTAAACAAACCATCCAAGAGACTTAACGAAAAGAGGATGGTGACCAGAGGAGGAAAACAAAACCTCATTTAAAAGATCATTTAAAAATAAATTGTTGGGATCAACCATGTTAGTTGTTATTCTAATTGTATGTATTTTGTGGTTGTGAAGATTTCTAATTCTTGTCTCATGTCGTCTGACCTGCATTACAAGATGAGTCTGTCTGTATCGGCTAACTAAATTGTAGCCTTGAGTTGTAAAATCTGTTAATGCCATGGTTTAAGCATGCACATTTTTATACAAATACTTTATTTATAATAAAGGAATGTTTTGGAAATGTTTAGCATTGTTGGATGTGTATATGAGGTTAAAAATACTGAACAAAAATATAAATGCAACATTCAACAATTTCAAAGATTTTACTGAGTTAAAGTTCATATAAGGAAATCAGTCAATTTAAATAAATAATTTAGGCCCTAATCTATGGATTTCACATGACTGGGAATACAGATATGCATCTGTTTGGTCACAGATACCTTTAAAAAAAAGGTAGGGGCATGGATCAGAAACCCAGTCAGTTTCTGGCTCATGCAGCGCGACACATCTCCTTCACATAGAGTTGATCAGGCTGTTAATTGTGGCCTGTGGAATGTTGTCCCACTCCTCTTCAATGGCTGTGCGAAGTTGCTGGATATTGTCGGGAATTGGAACACGCTGTCGTCGATCCAGAAAATCCCAAACATGCTCAATGGGTGACATGTCTGGTGAGTATGCAGGCCATGGAAGAACTGGGACATTTTCAGCTTCCAGGAATTGTGTACAGATCCTTGCGACAGCATTATCATGCTGAAACATGAGGTGATGGCAGCGGATATAATAATAATAATATGCCATTTAGCAGACGCATTTATCCAAAGCGACTTACAGTCATGCGTGCATACATTTTTTTTTGTGTATGGGTGGTCCCGGGGATCGAACCCACTACCTTGGCGTTACAAACGCCGTGCTCTACCAGCTGACCTACAGAGGACCACTGTATGAATGGCACGACAATCACGGATGAATGGCACGACAATGGGCTTCAGCATCTCGTAACGGTATCTCTGTGCATTCAAATTGCCATCGATAAAATGCAATTGTGTTCGTTGTCCGTAGCTTATGCCTGCCCATACCATAACCCCACCGCCACCATGGGACACTGTTCACAGTGTTGACATCAGCAAACCGCTTGCCCACACGACGCCATACACGTGGTCTGCGGTTGTGAGGCCGGCTGGACGTACTGCCAAATTCTTTAAAACAACGTTGGAGGCGGTTTATGGTAGATAAATTAACATTACATTCTCTGGCAACATCTCTGGTGGACATTCCTGCAGTCAGCTTGCCAGTTGCACGCTCCCTCAAATCTTGAGACATCTTTTAGAGTGGCCTTTTATTGTCCCCAGCACAAGGTGCACCTGTGTAATGATCATGCTGTTTAATCAGCTTCTTGATATGCCACACCTGTCAGGTGGGTGGATTATCTTGGCAAAGGAGAAATGCTCACTAACAGGGATGGAAACAAATTTGTGCACAACATTTGAGAGAAGTAAGCTTTTTGTGCATATGGAACATTTTTGGGAGCTTTTATTTCAGCTCATGAAACATGGGACCAACACTTTACATGTTGCATTTATATTTTTGTTCAGTGTATAAGGGTAAAGTAACGGGGTCTGATTTATGTACAGTAGTTTACCTCCGTTTAGATGGAAGTGATATTCAATGCATCAACAAGTCCTAACATTTATGTGGTTGCCTTGACACATCGAAAATATACCAGGGTGGCAAGTAGGCAGATTATATAAAGAAAGTATGAAGTCTCAAAGCAAACTATGAAAAATATCTAGAGCAGCCAAAATCCCCATGGTCTCAAAGGAAAACAAACACCATTATTGAATTGTTTCTCCTAAGACAATCTTTATACAGTCGTGGCAAAAGTATATAATGAGTTACCTGTGAGCATTATGTAATGCAACTAGAAGGAACATGCAATTAATGAAGTACAGTTTGCAAATATTTGTTTAATGTTTTACTGACTGCGCAACGTCACCAAGCCTTGACAAGGTTTTTTTTGGGGGGGGGAATGGACTAACTTGAAAGATAATCCCTACATTTACATGACGCTCGGAACGTTTGTGTGCAAGTGCAGCAGCTTCTTTTGAGTAATGTGGCTGATATTAAAAAGATGTCCGCAGGGTGCACAAAGCAAAGACATGTTTAGCACTCTACTCATTTGTGCTATCTTGAACAGGGTACCAACATAGTGCAACAATAGCGATAAGAGAGGAAATCCGAAACAGACAAAAGTAGAGAATGTTGCAATGCTGTAGTAATTGCAATTGAATAGAGGGACCACTGAAATACTACAATGATAGTTTGGATCTTGAAGAGACTTTCCAACCAAGCCACTTAACTGGATGAGTAATAATTTGAATGAATGCAATTCTGACACACTTAACAGAATGTCTACGGCAAAACAAAAAACTCCCTGCACGGTACTGTATCCGCTTTGCTACAGAATGAGAAAACCAATCAAGGGAATTAATATAGCTGTTGGAACAGGCAAAGCAAGATCAATACAAGCTGCAAGTGAAAACTCCTCAACCATGTAATAATATTTCTGCATTTTCTCCTGAAGAAATGAGGGCAGGTAGAGAGTTTGTGTGATGAACCCTGTGAGCATTCAACGCTTATTTCCCTGGTTGACGATATCATTTCACTAGATGAAGCTGGGAGAACTTGAAAGCTTCTCCTCAGAGACTGATGCGAAACATAAATCCTCAGTATGTTTATTGTATACCCACATGTTAGGATTTGCTGCTAACTGCTCTCTCTACTTTCGGAACATATTACTAAATGTTGATAAATGTTGATGTTTATTAACAGAGTGGTAACAGGAAATAGATTTGAATATCACATTAACTAAACATGTCAACTTCTGTCCCACTTTCTTCCTTCAAAGGGTTTTGATACTGGCAGCGATGGGATGTTTCACACTATAAAATCTACTGGGTATGATGGTGCTTGTCCTTGGACACACATTGTTCCTCAGCTCAATAGTTGCAATGTTTTTTTAATACATTTCAGATTTATTTGAGTTTTGGCCGACTTACGACAGCCAAGCAGTCCCCAGTGTCATCACTGCTTGTAAAAATAGTCTGGGCATATTGATCTTCCCCACACAGGGAGACTGAAGTGTGTGGCAGCAACTCCACCTATAAACTACCCCAACTCCATCTATAAACTACCCCAACCACCTAGACTACCCCAACTCCACCTAGACTACCCCAACTCCACCTAGACTACCCCAACTCCACCTAGACTACCCCAACTCCACCTATAGACTACCCCAACTCCACCTAGACTACCCCAACTCCACCAACTCCACCTATAAACTACCCCAACTCCACCTATAAACTACCCCAACTCCATCTATAAACTACCCCAACTCCATCTATAGACTACCCCAACTCCACCAACTCCACCAACTCCACCTATAAACTACCCCAACTCCACCTATAAACTACCCCAACTCCATCTATAGACTACCCCAACTCCATCTATAAACTACTCCAACTCCATATATAGACTACCCCAACTCCATCTATAGACTACCCCAACTCCATATATAGACTATCCCAACTCCATCTATAAACTACTCCAACTCCATATATAGACTATCCCAACTCCATCTATAAACTACCCCAACTCCACCTAGACTACCCCAACTCCATCTATAGACTACCCCAACTCCACCTATAAACTACCCCAACTCCACCTATAAACTACCCCAACTCCATCTATAAACTACCCCAACTCCATATATAGACTACCCCAACTCCATCTATAAACTACCCCAACTCCACCTAGACTACCCCAACTCCATCTATAAACTACCCCAACTCCATATATAGACTACACCAACTCCACCTATAGACTATCCCAACTCCACCTAGACTACCCCAACTCCACATATAGACTACCCCAACTCCACCTATAGACTACCACAACTCCACCTATAGACTACCCCAACTCCACATATAGACTACCCCAACTCCACCTATAAACTACCCCAACTCCACCTATAGACTTCCCCAACTCCATATATAGACTACACCAACTACACCTATAGACTACCCCAACTCCACCTATAGACTACCCCAACTCCACATATAGACTACCCCAACTCCACCTATAAACTACCCCAACTCCACCTATAAACTACCCCAACTCCATATATAGACTATCCCAACTCCACCTAGACTACCCCAACTCCACATATAGACTACCCCAACTCCACCTATAGACTACCACAACTCCACCTATAGACTACCCCAACTCCACATATAGACTACCCCAACTCCACCTATAAACTACCCCAACTCCACCTAGACTACCCCAACTCCACCTATAAACTACCCCAACTCCACCTATAGACTACCCCAACTCCACCTATAGACTACCCCAACTCCACATATAGACTACCCCAACTCCACATATAGACTACCCCAACTCCACCTATAGACTACCCCAACTCCACCTATAGACTACCACAACTCCACCTATAGACTACCCCAACTCCACATATAGACTACCCCAACTCCACCTATAAACTACCCCAACTCCACCTAGACTACCCCAACTCCACCTATAAACTACCCCAACTCCACCTATAGACTACCCCAACTCCACCTATAGACTTCCCCAACTCCACATATAGACTACCCCAACTCCACATATAGACTACCCCAACTCCACCTATAGACTACCCCAACTCCACATATAGACTACCCCAACTCCACCTATAAACTACCCCAACTCCACCTATAAACTACCCCAACTCCATATATAGACTATCCCAACTCCACCTAGACTACCCCAACTCCACATATAGACTACCCCAACTCCACCTATAGACTACCACAACTCCACCTATAGACTACCCCAACTCCACATATAGACTACCCCAACTCCACCTATAAACTACCCCAACTCCACCTAGACTACCCCAACTCCACCTATAAACTACCCCAACTCCACCTATAGACTACCCCAACTCCACCTATAGACTACCCCAACTCCACATATAGACTACCCCAACTCCACATATAGACTACCCCAACTCCACCTATAGACTACCCCAACTCCACATATAGACTACCCCATATTGGTCTTACCTGTGGTGTTCTTTTATATCAGTGACAAAAAGGAATAAGGAGTTATGCATACAGTAGGATAGGGGTCCACTTTACATTTACATTACATTTACATTACATTTACATTACATTTACATTACATTTACGTCATTTAGCAGACGCTCTTATCCAGAGCGACTTACAAATTGGTGCTTTCACCTTATGATAGCCAGTGAGACAACCACTTTACAATTATTATTTGTTTAAATAATTTTAAAAAAATTTACAAAACTTTACACTGCTGTTTTTGTATTCATCCCAATGTCTCTCTCTTTACCTTTAGTGAGCTCTTTTAGTGAAGAAGACTGAGGATCCTGCACCATAAGCTTAATTGGTTCTTTGGCAGACATACTGGAGGTTTCCTGCTACTAAGCACTTTCTCCATGCTCCTGTATGGGTGGCCACTCAGCCAATTATCCACTGAGCGTTTACAATACTCTAATGACACTCGGTGTGTCACTCTTGGGAGTAGGGAGAGCTGAGTGAATCGTGATCAATTAGATATGTAGTGTACTTTGGCAGTCCAAACTATTTTAAACCTCACAAAAATGGGCATTTCCTTCCTGAAATATTTCATCAATTGCATCCATTTTATAACATAAAACCAACCTACTTTGAGTTGAGAAACCAGTGTTGTAGAACGATCTCATGAGTCCAGTGTTGTAGGACGATCTCATGAGTCATGTTGTAGGACGATCTCATGAGTCCAGTGTTGTAGAACGATCTCATGAGTCCAGTGTTGTAGGACGATCTCATGAGTCCAGTGTTGTAGGACGATCTCATGAGTCATGTTGTAGGACGATCTCATGAGTCCAGTGTTGTAGGACGATCTCATGAGTCCAGTGTTGTAGGACGATCTCATGAGTCCAGTGTTGTAGGACGATCTTGTGAGTCCAATGTTGTAAGACGATCTCGTGAGTCCAGTGTTGTAGGACGATCTCATGAGTCCAGTGTTGTAGGACGATCTCATGAGTCCAGTGTTGTAGGACGATCTCATGAGTCCAGTGTTGTAGGACGATCTCATGAGTCCAGTGTTGTAGGACGATCTCTTGAGTCCAGTGTTGTAGGACGATCTTGAAATAAACACCCAAAAATAACTTTACATAAATGTAATTATGCAGAATCTCCTGACACTGCTGTGTTCAGTTCCAATGCAATTCAATTCGAAATTGAAATTATGTTCTAAGCATGCACTAAACAAAGTAGCTCTCTATCAAGTTCTCTACTGTCAACTTAATTATAAAACAATATTCAAGCCACAAATGGCTTTTATCCGGTAAAACCATCCCTCTCAACTGTTTATATATATCTTATGGATCAACATATTTCAGAAGCTTTACCAGTCTTATAAGACAAACCCCAGTTCTTTCTATGATGTCATTGGAAACAGCCGTGGAAGTTTATTTTTGACCTTCTGGCGATATTCTGAGTTATCGATTTATGGCGGACCCTGGCCACAGTCCTGTGGAGCACAGCTCTTTCATGTCTGAGCCCGGACGGAGAGGGAAGGTTGGGGAAGTGCCGAAGCCTCTCTTTGAATTGCCAAGGAATCAATTGGCTGAGTAGCAATCAGGCCTGGTAAATCCCAGATGGCCTCTTTGCTGCACTGTGACTGATAGTGTGGTGCTTGCTTGGTTGGCCATCTTGTGTTTTATAACTAACACCAAACATCTCCCTCTATTCCTGGTACACTTCGTTTCAGACATTTACTTTTTTATCCTGAACATTTTGGATGGGATTGAATTGCATTGATGGGTTGAAATTGGAGCTAAACGCGGTTAAACCTCAGGATTGCTCAAAGGCAAAATGCTATGATGCATTGGGCTAATTCACAATGACATGGACTATGACTTACTGCAGCCTCTGCAGGTCATGAGCAGTCTGCTAACTGGGAAGGAATATTCAGTGTATTCACTAGTTGATGCCATAAGGACCTAACCAAATTGCTTAAGCCACGATGGAAGCATCAGCCACATTCACTGCAACAAAGGATGATCTATCCTGAACATTTGTTGTGTAGTCATTTGTATTTCACTTTAATCACATTTCAAATCGGAACCCAAAATGCCACTGAATTCAATTCACAGTCAGTTTTTTTAAGCAGAGAATGGAAGCTCAGCTTGCATTGAAGTGTCACATTCTCACAAGTACGCCAAAATGAAGGATGATTTTGCTCAAATTAGAAAAAGGACACTTTAGCCTGGAAGTGACAGCTTGCTTATTTATTTTCTACCAGAGGTTGTCACTACCAGTTTACTAGCTTCTGTCACTTTTGTTGGCACATTATGCTTGACATTTTCAAAGAGTTCAAGCCACAATCTGCCATTTCAACAGCCTGACCCTGCCACATTTTTGGTAATCTGAAGGATGGGCCTGGGGGAAATGAAACAGCTCTCACATGTACACAGAGCTATGTATTTCAAGGATTGACAGTGTATAATCATTTTAAACATATGTGTGACAAGCCCAATAGGGCAATTGGTTCTGTATTTGCAAGCTGTTGATGGGTTAAGGATGAGTGAAACAAATCTGATGGGACCAACAACTCCCTCCAGCTTTCATGAAATGAGCAGGTTCTTTAATTTTCTATGAATCGTAGAACGGTGTGTCAATTAGTCTCTCTCTGGTAAGGGTTAGGAATACTGATAAGTCATAGATGGTACAGAACTTCCTTAATCTCAATGACCATGACTGATACAGTAGCAGTTCAATTCCCCCACTGACCCTTTCTGCCCTAAGACTGAGGCTGTAGTCGGAACACTCAGATTTGCAGATCCATATCTCTAGTAGAGCAGACCAGGGTCACGCTCAGGAGGGCGCAACGTTCTGTACGTTGCAAGTAGGAATGTTGGGTAGCTGACTTTTATATGACATTAGAAGCATGTCTGTTCTACATGATTTATTTATATCTGAACATTCTGTCATGTTGAATAACACTGAAAGCAGACCAGTATTTTGTGTGGATCCAGGGATAAACTCATAAGTGAGAGGGGTACTAATTTATCTCTCTTCCCGGCATCTACCGTATGTCTCACACACAACTTGCTGTGGCCGCTGACTGCGGACCAACCACGCAGGAGAAGGTTGATTTGTCACACACACGCTATACTCCCTCTTCCTCTGCTTCCCGCTCTTCCTCCCGGGGTAAGTCTATAATTAGCTCGGTAATTCCCCAGCGGAATTCTGGTGAAGACGACGGTCGCTGGATGGCCTAAGCCTGAATTAATGATCCACGGTGTGTTGTCATGCATTAAAAATCTATTTTTACTGTTCACTTTTCCTCCATTTGGCTACTATTGAAAGAGTCACCATCCCTTCCCTCTTATTAATGGCTCATCAATGACGGTGTGCTTTTCACCAAGATTACAGCGTCACTTATAGCAGCCATACGCACATATCCAAATGTTTGATAAAACATCACTAGCCACCAAGGCCTGCTTATTGTATGGGACACCTTTAAATGTGCCTTTAGAGGCCATGCGATTCAGTACTCATCTCGAAAACAAAAGCAATTTAGGGTCAAAAGAGTCCATACTAACAAAGGAAATAGAAGGTCTAACAGAACAGATAGATAGCAATAAATAGTGTAACATAGAGGCTCAGAATAAATTAGAGGAAAAACAAAAAGAAATGGAGAAACTTATTTAAGTAAGATCAAGTGTAATATATTATAAAAATAAAGAAAACTAGATGGAATATGGGGGAAAATGCACCAAATTATTTTTTAATCTTCAACATAGAAATGCTACCAAAAAGAATTGACTGAAACTGGTTACAAATGATGGAGTCACCCATGATTCCCCAAATGATATTTTGAAGGAGGAAACAAAGTACTATAAGCATATGTTTTCATTTCAGTCGCCTCCATCTCCTCTAACTGAAGCTAATTGTAGAGATTTTTTTCTATTGATAATGTAAAGTTAACAGCCATACAGAAAGACTCATGTGAATGTGAAATTACAGAGGAGGAACTTCTGGATGCAATTAAAGACTTTAAGTCCGGGAAAACTCCAGGGTTGGATGGCATACCAGTCGAGGTTTACCAAACCTTTTTTTATATACTCAGAGGACCGTTATTAGCATGTTTTAACCACTCCTATGTAAATGGAAGATTATCAGACACTCAGGAAGAAGGTCTGATTTCATTATTACTGAAACAGGATACAAGTGGGAAATATAACGATCCAGTCCTTTTAAAAAATTGGAGGCCCCTTACACCTCAGTGTTGTGATGCAAAAATTCTAGCAAAATGATTAGCGCATAGAATTAAAAAGGTATTTCGGACATTATTCATTCTAATCAGACAGGTTTTTTACATGGATGATACATTGGAGATAATATAAGGCAAGTACTGGAAACAATAGAACACTATGAAACATCTAGGAAACCAGGCCTGCTATTCACAGCAGACTTCGAAAAGGCATTTGATAAAGTACGACTGGGGTTTATATATAAATGCCTGGAGCATTTCAGTTTTGGAGAATCTCTTATAAATTGGGTTAAAATCATGTATAGTAAACCTAGGTGTAAAATAGTAAATAATGGCTAGTTCTCAGAAAGTTTTTAACTGTCAAGAGGAGTGAAACAAGGTTGTCCACTATCGGCATATCTATTTATTGTGGCCATCGAGATGTTAGCTATTAAAATCAGATCCAACAATAATATCAAGGGATTAGAAATCCAGGGCTTAAAAACAAAGGTGTCATTGTATGCTGATGATTCATGTTTTCTTGTAAATCCACAACTTGAATCCCTCCACAGCCTCATAGAGGATTTAGATATATTTTCTAACCTCTCTGGATTACAACCAAATTATGATAAATGTATTATATTACGTATTGGATCACTAAAAAATACAATTTTTACATTACCATGTAGTTTACCAATAAAATGGTCTGATGGTGATGTGGATATACTCGGAATACATATCCCAAATGAAATAAATGATCTCACTCCAATAAATGTTAATAGAAAGTTAGCAAAAATATATAAGATCTTGCTACCATGGAAAGGTAAATACCTGTCAATTTGTGGAAAAATCACCCTGATTAACTCTTTAGTATTATCCCAGTTTACCTATTTGCTTATGGTCTTGCCTACGCCTAGTGAACAGTTTTTTTTAATTATATGAGAAAAAAATATTCCATTTTATTTGGAACGGCAAGCCAGACAAAATTAAACGGGCCTATTTATATAATGAATATAAATTAGGAGGACAGAAATTATTAAATATTAAAGTATTAGAACTATCACTAAAAACTTCAGTCACACAAAAGTTATACTTAAATCCAAACTGGTTCTCTAGCAAATTAGTAAGATTGTCTCACCCAATGTTCAAGAATGGCCTTTTTCCCTTTATTCAGATTACAACCTCTCACTTTCAGTTATTTGAAAAGGAAATCATTTCCCAAATATCACTATTTCTAAAACAAGCCATAGAAAGTTGGTTGCAATTTCAATGTAATCCCCCAGAAACGACAGAACGTATAATGCAACAAATATTATGGTTAAACTCAAATATACTAATTGATAAAAAAAACATACTTTTTTGATAATAAAAAAAAAAAGTATAATCTTCGTAAATAATATCATAGGTAGGACTGAGGGAGTTATGTCGCACATGCAGCTAACAAAAACATATGGAAATGTGTGCTCTACCCAAAATTACAACCAAATAATTGCAGCATTACCGCCCTACATTAAAGAACATAAATGGTTAAAGAAAATTGTGATGAATAAAAAAGTAGACCCGTTTCATTTAAGGACCAAATGATTGACAGCCATCCCATATAGATTGCAAAATAGTTGGGAAGAGATTTTTGACGTACCGATTCCATGGCATAGTGTTTATGAACTGATACGCAAAACGACGCCGGATTCAAAACTTAGAATTTTTCAATATCAATTATTATATAAAATTCTTGCTACCAATAGAATGTTATTTATATGGGGGATTTTGGTACTGTCCATTTGTAGCTTGTTTTTGGACACAGGTCCAGGAATGGCTAAAGGATTGCAATATTTACCTGGAGCTAACCCTGCAGATAGCACTACTGGGTGATCTGAAAAGTCATAGTCAATCGATCAATAATATAATAATACTGTTAGCAAAAATGTTTATTTTCAATTTACAATCTGTAGAAACAATGAGAATAGAAAAGTTCAGGAGTAAAAACAAACAAAATATAATTATTGTAATCCATAAAATGTATATAGTATGTATAAGCTGGAAGTAGAGGCCTAAGCATTGTTGTTCACTAGTTTACTCCAATTAGGGAAGGGGTGGTGGGGTTGGAAAGTAATAAAGGGAAATATATTTTTAAAAAGGATAGGTATATGTACAGTGGGGGAAAAAAGTATTTAGTCAGCCACCAATTGTGCAAGTTCTCCCACTTAAAAAGATGAGAGAGGCCTGTAATTTTCATCATAGGTACACGTCAACTATGACAGACAAATTGAGATTTTTCTTCTCCAGAAAATCACATTGTAGGATTTTTAATTAATTTATTTGCAAATTATGGTGGAAAATAAGTATTTGGTCACCTACAAACAAGCAAGATTTCTGGCTCTCATAGACCTGTAACTTCTTCTTTAAGAGGCTCCTCTGTCCTCCACTCGTTACCTGTATTAATGGCACCTGTTTGAACTTGCAATAGGTAAGCAGCTTGGTTTGAAGAAATCAACTGTGGGAGCAATTATTAGGAAATGGAAGACATACAAGACCACTGATAATCTCCCTCGATCTGGGGCTCCACGCAAGATCTCACCCCGTGGGGTCAAAATGATCACAAGAACGGTGAGCAAAAATCCCAGAACCACACGGGGGGACCTAGTGAATGACCTGCAGAGAGCTGGGACCAAAGTAACAAAGCCTACCATCAGTAACACACTACGCCGCCAGGGACTCAAATCCTGCAGTGCCAGACGTGTCCCCCTGCTTAAGCCAGTACATGTCCAGGCCCGTCTGAAGTTTGCTAGAGTGCATTTGGATGATCCAGAAGAGGATTGGGAGAATGTCATATGGTCAGATGAAACCAAAATATAACTTTTTGGTAAAAACTCAACTCGTCGTGTTTGGAGGACAAAGAATGCTGAGTTGCATCCAAAGAACACCATACCTACTGTGAAGCATGGGGGTGGAAACATCATGCTTTGGGGCTGTTTTTCTGCAAAGGGACCAGGACGACTGATCCGTGTAAAGGAAAGAATGAATGGGGCCATGTATCGTGAGATTTTGAGTGAAAACCTCCTTCCAACAGCAAGGGCATTGAAGATGAAACGTGGCTGGGTCTTTCAGCATGACAATGATCCCAAACACACCGCCCGGGCAACGAAGGAGTGGCTAAGTAAGAAGCATTTCAAGGTCCTGGAGTGGCCTAGCCAGTCTCCAGATCTCAACCCCATAGAAAATCTATTTGGAGTCCGTGTTGCCCAGCGACAGCCCCAAAACATCACTGCTCTAGAGGAGATCTGCATGGAGGAATGGGCCAAAATACCAGCAACAGTGTGTGAAAACCTTGTGAAGACTTACAGAAAACGTTTGACCTGTGTCATTGCCAACAAAGGGTATATAACAAAGTATTGAGAAACTTTTGTTATTGACCAAATACTTATTTTCCACCATAATTTGCATAGACCAACATTTCACACATCTCTGTTCTTGTCCAATAACACTACATCATGTGCGCTTGCCAGCAATCATAAATGAAAACCCCCATGTCAGCGACAGATTGCAGTCACTAATCACATTGAGGAGTGGTGATTAAAGAAGCCTCCTTGTTTGAAAAAGTAACATGTAAGTTCAAATATTAAAGATTAAACCATGTCTCACAATACAATACAGATAATATAATCCCTGGAGGTACATTTTCCTGTTTTTTAATTCTAATGAGTGCCCCCTTTCCAGAGATTGTTTTATTCAATGTCAGACAATGGCATTTATTTTGCAGCGTAGCTTAGACTAAGACCTTGGAGGTTGAAATGACCTGTAGGAGACATTTCTATCTGTCGATCATGCAGAGTTGGGTGTTTATTGATTAAGATAACATTAGCCATAATGCTCTTGGGGAAATTTGATTTACAACACCAGCCATATCCTTATTAATTTAGTCACAGAATGTCATAAGTTCCCTCCTGAAGAGTCTTAAAAGATTCTGTCTGTGGAAGATGGTAGGCTGGGAGCAGTACATGGTCAGTCACAGAGCAGTGCCCCTGGAACAGGTTCAGGGTTAGGCTGGGAGCAGTACATGGTCAGTCACAGAGCAGAGCCTCTGGAGCAGGTTAGGGGTTAGGCTGTGAGCAGAACAGGGTCAGTCACAGAGCAGCGCCCATGGAGCAGGTTAGGGGTTAGGCTGTGAGCAGAACAGGGTCAGTCACAGAGCAGCGCCCATGGAGCAGGTTAGGGGTTAAGTGCCTTGCTCAATGCCGGTTGGTTAATCATGAAAGCATTGTCTTTGTTGTGAATATTCAGAGAGAGAAACGTTCTTTGGCATGAGCAAGGATAGTCACACAACCCCACAACAGCTATCCTTTGGTGTGGCTGCTGGTCAGGCCATCGTTAGGGGGAAAAAGATGAGTGAGTTGCTGACCTTTTGCATGTCGTACACCAAGCTTTAGATGATCCCCTGAGCATAGTGGAGTCAATATTACACCTCTTAAACTGGCTCAACAGAATGTTGACATGAGGCATGAAGGAGTGAAATAAATCCAAAAATGAGAAATCCCTCTGTTTGACTGACCAGAAGGAAGATCCAGAATGTGCATCTCTCTAACGTGCACTCTAACGTGCATTCTAATGCCTAATGTTTCGGGTGGTTTCAGACAGATACATACTCAAGTGCCTCCCGTGTGGCGCAGCGGTCTAAGGCACTGCAGTGCTTGAGATGCCACTACAGCCCCGGGTTCAATCCCAGGCTGTATCACAGCCAGCTGTGACCGGGAGACCCATGAGGCGGCGCACAATTGGCCCAACATCGTCCGGGTTAGGGGAGGGTTTGGCCGGCCGGGATTTCCTTGTCCCAACGTGCTCTAGCGACTCCTTGTGGAGGGCCGGGTGCCTGCAAGCTCACTTCAGTCGCCAGTTGGACGGTGTTTCCTCTGACACATTGGTGTGGCTGGCTTCCGGGTTAAGCAAGCAGTGCGGCTTGGCAGGGTCATGTTTCGGAGGATGCATGGCTCTCGACCTTCGCCTTTCCTGAGTCCGTAGGGGAGTTGCAGCAATGGGACAAGACCGTAACTACCAATTGGCTATCATGAAAAAGGGGTAAAAGTGCAACAAAAAAAGATACATACTCAAGACACAAATGTTTTTGCCAAAGGAATTTCTAGGCTGCCAGCTTGCCAGCTTCTAAATAAACAAGGGAGAAAAATGAACTAACCCTGAATTTTGAACTGAATCAAGTACGTCTGGTAATACAGCTACTGTATTTGTGTAAAACCTTCGAAATTGGGACAAATATTTTCCATGTCAAACAATGCATTTTGAAATGAACATTTTCTTCCGAGACAATAAGAGCAACAGGAAAAGACAATTACTAGGCCAAATTCTTCAAAGGCTTTGACAGCATAGTTGTGTCAAATTAGTAACACATTAGAGGCATTTGCCAATCCCAAATCAACCCCTAGCCCCTATGCACTTGTGGAAATCTAGCCTAGACAAAAGAGCCTGGAAGATTTGTCTGCCGTATCCGATAAGGTACTTTGTTGATTCAGATCGAATTTTCAGATCAGATTCTTTGTCCTCAATATGTCATGTTAAGTGATGTGCATACTTATGGTGAAGCTTATAGTTTTCAGTGATTAGTCATCAGGGTTCCCATGTGGCTTAGTTGGTAGAGCATGGTGCTTGCAACGCCAGGGTTGCGGATTTGATTCCCACGTGGGACCAGTACGAAAATGTATGCACTCACTACTGTAAGTCCCTCTGGATAAGATGGTCTGCTTAGTGACTCAAACATAAATGTATTCTCCTGTCATTTAAGATGTTCTTTTTGGACTTTCTGAATGCTGAGATAAAGTGGTGAGGTGGATTTTCTGTCTTCAGAAATCAAATCAAAGGTCTCATATGGATGTAGGAAAGATACAGGCGTACAGCATTGAGCACTTTATCTGATGAGCATTTATTTAGTCTATACCGCTGTCTTTAGTTTGACATAATACACGATCCTAAAGCATATTCTATTTTTAAATTAGCCTGGGGGTTAGAGAGGTGGACCAGTAACCAGACAGTTGCTGGTTCAAATCCCAGGTCTGACAGGTAATAAGGGGGTATCTGGTATCTAAGAGATACAAAAAAGGCCATCTGGTATCTTGCCCTCCCCATCGTCACCACCATACTGGCTTCCACAGTGGAGCAAACCCTAGGACCTCCATACAGTGTCACCTCAATTAGATGCTCTGCAGTCTGGGGCTGTTTCATTAGCGACCAAAGTGTTCATATTTGGTATAATTACTTCACAACCGAGACAGGCCCCCAACCATGAGCGAAATGCTCTACCCTGCAATAACATCCTCCATTAGTTCCACTCTGTCTACTTTCCAGCTGGATTGAGATGAGGGTCTGTATCTCATGATTGCAGCGGAACAGTCCAAACTGGAACCGGTACAGCTTCCGGATTGGTTAGCTTACAAACAATATTGTGGACACCTGCATATCCCTCAATCATGTATGTGAGAGGCACCAAATAACCTAGACTACAAAGAGGTGGGCAATATCAATATCAATGAGTGTGTGATATAATATTTGAAATTCTATATTCAACCTTTCCTACCTTTTCCTAGTGTCCAGTGCTTTAGCCAATTTCAGCACAGTGGGGCTGTCCTCAAATGCTGCCTAGTCTCTACAGGGTTCAAACCATTTCAGAACAGTGGCGCTGTCCGCCAATGCATAGTCAGTTTACTAAAGGGAGTTTAATTCCCTCAACTACTCAGCCAAACATGCTTTTCATACATTTGAAATAATACTTTCACTTAAGTTATCCCAATGCAGAAAGCATTATGAATAACATTTGTTCATAATTCATCCCTATCCATCAACTAATCTTACCACTATTTTACAGCTAGCAGTAACAAAATAGGCTGAACATTGACAATTGCGTTGTACTTGTATGAACGCATCTCTACCATGCCTTAGTACTGTAGCTCTGGCCTGTGCACAGTCAGTGAGGACGCACAGAGCTCACTCAGAGGCTGTCACTCTGCTAATGTATTTCCTGCATAGTCATCAGAAGATGATTTGTTCAGGGGGGCCTCTGCTTCAGACAGACAAAGCAGTGTGTTGCTACCGGTTGGATGGCTAAAGACAGGGACAAGGAAAAACCTGGGAGCAGCGGGCTGCATGTGTCTGTTAATAAAACAAGCAAACGCTCCCATCTGTTGTTACCAGTGCTATAAAGGACTTAAGTAAAAATTATTTAAAGTACTACTTAAGTAGTTTTTGGGGGTATCTGTACTTTACTTTACTACATTCCTAAAGAAAATAATGTACTTTTTACTCCATACATTTTCCCTGACACCCAAAAGTACTCTACATTTTGAATGCTTAGCAGGACAGGAAAATGGTCCAATTCACACACTTATCAAGAGAACATCCCTGGTCATCCCTACTGCCTCTGATCTGGCGGACTCATTAAACACAAGTGCTTTGTTTGTAAATGATTGGCTAAGTGTTGGAGTGTGCTACTGGCTATCCGTAAATGAAAAAAAACAATATAATCGTGCTGTCTGGTTTGCTTAACCCTCCCGTTGTCCTAGGGTCAAAATGACCCTCCACTGTGTTGAACCAACTTTATTTAATTTTTATATTTTTGGGATCATTTATGAGAAGGAGGCAGTGAGACTTTAAAGAAAGTATCACTGCCTCCTTCTCACAAATGATCCAAAAAATATACAAATTAAATAAAGTTGGTTCAACACAGTGGCGGGTCATTTTGACCCTAGGACAACGGGAGGGTTAATATAAGGAATTTGAAATGATTTATAGTTTTACTTTTACTTTTGATACTTAAGTATATTTAAAACCAAATACTTTTAGACTTTTACTCAAGTAGTATTTTACTGGGCGACTTTCACTTTTACTTGAGTCATTTTCTATTAAGGTATCTTTACTTTTACCGAAGTATGACAATTGTGTAATTTTTCCACCACTGGTTGTTTGTCTCAGAGAGGGAACCGCTTGCAAAGGACCGCCATTGGTAACAACATATGATGCTAGTATGCCAGCTCTGAAAAGTGGCATGTGGCAGACTACATAAATCCTTCATAATGTGATTTTTGGGGATATTCAGTCCTCGCAGGGGTTGGAATTCACCGCAAAAAAACCCCAGTTTTTAATAACTTTCTGGGCCGAAGGAATACAATCCTGTTTTCTAAACTGCAATTGGACATGCTCCAGACTTTGTAATGCAGGTATACTACAACCTCTGCAGAAGCCTCTATCCTTTGTGAAGTAGTAGGGTATCCACTAACCGCTGCCCCAGACAGAGGTGCACATTTACAATGTTCAACATAACACTATATATTGCTCACTGGATAATCAATTATTATTACTTTCACAAAGCTCCTGATAGTATCTCTCTTCAGAATGGAATAGGCCTTGATCCAATCGACGACATTATCCACTAAATGTGTATGAAAGCCAGTCATTGGAAATGGCTTTGTTTGGATACCTCAGTCTTTAGTACCACAAACAAGATGGAATTCTCGAAAATGGAGACACTACTTGGAGGCGTATCACAATGTTCTCATGAAACTGTCCCCTGTATAACATTGTAAGCCATCCATGACAGCTTATGATCACTAGACACGTCCAGTATCTATTTATGTCTGCTGTCCCGTAACAGCAGGGGTGTCAAACTCATTTTAGCTCAGGGGCCACATGGAGGAAAATCTATTCCCAAGTGGGCCGGACCGGAAAAATCATGGTATATATAACTTAAAAACAACAACTTCAGATTGTTTTCTTTGTTTTAATACGATCAACATACAACATAAAGCTGGAGCCTGAGGACAGTGTGTCCAAAATAGTACAAGCACAACATCACTATTAATCATAAAACACGTCAAGTTTATTTGAAAATTCTAAAGAAAAAGAACACACAAACACACAATGCCTCAGTGATTAACAGAACTGTTTCACAGATCACAGAACTATATCAGGGTGTCATTTCTCAGGCAGAAATGTAGATAAAAATAATGAAATCCTGTTCCCCAAACAAGTGCAAGAACCACAGAGTCAAGAATAGGTTAAATATACAAATAAAATAAAATCAATTAAAAACAATAGCACATCAACATAAAAACATATAAACATAAAGCTGGAGCCTGAGGACAGTGTCCAAAAGCACAACATCACTATTAATCATAAAACACCTCAAGTTATTTGAAAGTTCTGAGGACAAAGAACACACAAACACACAAAGCCTCAGTGATTCACAGAAGTATATCACAGATCACAGAACTATATCAGGGTGTCATTTCTCAGGCAGAAATGTAGATAAAAATAATGAAATCCTGTTCCCCAAACAAGTGCAAGAACCACAGAGTCAAGAATAGGTTAAATATACAAATAAAATAAAATAAATTAAAAACAATAGCACATCAACATAAAAACATATAAACATAAATCTGAAAGCGTTGCTCAAACTCCCGTAACAGTCCCGTTATTTTATCTTTGAACGGCTTCATGTCTGCCACATGTTGGGTCGCGCACACATTTTTCAGACAGGGGAAGTGAGCTGCATCACCACCGGCAAGTTGCGTCTCCCACAATGGCAGCTTCAACTTGAAAGAACGTATGCTGTCATAATACTGCGTAACAACTTTGTTGCGCCCTTGCAGCTGTTTGTTCAAGTTATTCAGGTGCTCTGTAACATCCACCATAAATGCAAGGTCCTGCATCCATTCTGCGGAATGAAATTCTAACACTGGTTTGCCCTTTTCTTCCATGAACTGTTCAATTTCTTCTCGTAAATCAAAGAAACGCCTCAGCACAGCACCTCGGCTTAACCATCTTACCTCAGTGTGGTATGGCAGGCCATAGATGTGGTCTTTCTCTCTGAGAAGGCTGTCAAACTGACGGGGATTCAGGCTTCTGGATCGGATGAAATTAACAGTTTGGATGACCACCTTCATGACGTTATCCATCTTTAATGACTTGCAACACAAAGCCTCCTGGTGCAAAATACAGTGAAAAGTCAAAAAATCACGTCCTCCATTTACAGATTGCACTTTCTCTCTGAACTTTGTCACAACGCCTGCTTTTTTCCCGATCATTGAGGGCGCACCATCTGTAGCCAGGCTGACAGCGCGGGACCAGTCCACTCCGACCCTGTCCAGCGCGCCGACGAGTGCGGTAAAAATATCAGCTGCTGTCGTTGTATCTGTCATCGGCACCAACTCCACGAACTCCTCGGTGACGGTCAATGTGTCATTGACCGTCAACTCCGCGGATGAAAATGGCCAGTTGTGCAACATCTGTAATGTCCGTGCTTTTATCAATTGCAACCGAAAACGCAATAAATGACTTTACTTTTTGCTTCAACTGGCTGTCCAAATCCACTGAAAGATCGGAAATCCTGTCTGCAACTGCGTTTCTTGTCAGGCTGATATTTGCAAAAGCCTGCCGCTTTTCAGGGCACACAATCTCCGCTGCCTTCATCATGCATGTTTTTACAAATTCACCCTCACTAAATGGTTTTGAAGCCACTGCGATTTCATTAGCAATGAGGTAGCTAGCTTTCACTGCAGCGTCACTGATGTCTCGGCTGTGAGTAAACACAGACTGCTGTTTCTTCAGACCCGCCAACAGTTCATTCACCTTCTCTCATCTCCGCTGTCCTTGAAAGTTGTCATATTTGTCGGCATGAAGACTCACATAGTGGCGACGAAGGTTATATTCTTTCAGCACTGCAACATGCTCTGAACACACCAAACATACAGCTTTCCCATTCAATTCCGTGAATAAATAGGATGACAATTTTTCTTGGAACACTCTGCACTCTGCGTCCACTTTTCTCTTTTTTGACAGAGACATATTGGGGCAATGAGGGTGCCAAAGCACATAATGTTAAAAGTAGAAGCCATAATAAATATTGCGGGCAAAACAAAGTAGCTCATTGGCTGCACGTGCTTGACCTACTTGCTCTGCCCCGGTATAAACAGTTTGCTTGCTTAACACAATTGCTATTGCGCCATCCAGTGGACGCAATTGGAACAGCAGTTTATTTTATTGAAAAATTGCAGCGCATTTTTATACTTTACAAAAAAAAATATATATATATATATATATATATATATTTTTTTTTATCATCTCGCGGGCCGGATTAAACCCGTTTGCGGGCCTGATCCGGCCCGCGGGCCGTACGTTTGACACCCCTGCGTTACAGCATCTTAAATGTGGCTTTTTCTGGGGTAACATATTTAAATCAATGAGGCAATACATACATTTCCCTTAGAGGCTGTAGCAAATGTACATGGATTTCTGTCAGAGCCTGTTACACTTAAGGATCTGATTAGCCTTCTATTGAGTGGATTTATCCATGTCAGGACCAAACACTGTTCACTTATTGATTAGAAAATGTGTCATTTAGGCTCAATTGTCTTTTTCATGCCACATCTATAACCGATTGGATGTCTTATTTTCAGTCATTACTCAAAGAAGGGACATGGGATTATCAACTATGTAGATAAACTATCTAAACAGCCTGTATATTGCTTGTTCTCTTCAAGCAATAGAAGACTTGGCTGTTACATGTATGATCTTAATTTGAGCCAGTTTGCTACAGCAAGAAAATTATCCTGCAGCAACAGGAAATGTGAATTATTATGTGGATTATAATTAATGGACATATTTTGTAGTGGTTGATACATTTTTCGTTAGGATAAATGAAAACTAAACCTTTTTAACCTTGAATCCACTACAAGTTTGCAGCCCCTAATCTGCGCATTGAGCGCTGCACTGGGGCTGCCCTCTGCAAATGTCCATCCTGTATGGACAAATAAAGTATCTCAACAACAACAAAGTGATCAAATTAAGATCCTACACCTGTACTTTCTTCTTCCTTTTGTTATATGCACCCTTTGTTTGGAATGGAAAGGAATGGTCATTTGGCACCCCTGTTGCCTCCAATAATGAACTACGCAATTAGCAGTGTGTGTGTGCTTTTGGTTTTACTGTTTTTTTTATTGCTGTAGTCCCCTGTAGCTCAGATGGTAGAGCATGGCACTTGCAACGCCAGGGTTGTGGGTTCGTTTCCCATGGGGGGCCAGTATGAGTTAGTGCATACATTATTCTTTTTTATACTGGCCCCCCGTGGGAATCGAACCCACAACCCTGGCGTTGCAAACGCCATGCTCTACCAACTGAGCTACCTCCCTGCCGGCCATTCCCTCCCCTACCCTGGACGAATTGTGCGCCGCCCCATTGGTCTCCCGGTTGCGGCCGGCTACAGCAGAGCCTGGATTCGAACCAGGATCTCTAGTGGCACAGCGATGCAGTGCCTTAGACCACTGCGCCACTCGGGAGGTTATAATGACTACTCGTTATTGCTAATTGATTCCACATAGTGGTAACCACAATTGGTCACCATATAAAAGGGTGTATGTGAACATGGAGCAGGATAGACAGCAAGGGAGAGGAAGAAATCAAAGAGCTCGTGGGCATGGGCCCCGTCAGAGAGGTGGGAATGGGCCCTGTCAAATAGGTGGGCATGGGCCCTGTCAAATAGGTGGGAATGGGCCCTGTCAAAGAGGTGGGAATGGGCCCTGTCAAAGAGGTGGGAATGGGCCCTGTCAAAGAGGTGGGAATGGGCCCTGTCAAAGAGGTGGGAATGGGCCCTGTCAGAGAGAGAGAGGGAGGCAGATGGCAGGGAACTGTTGTGTCTAATGAAGTCCGGGCTATCGTCGTTGACCATGTGGTAAACAGAGGCATTACCATGGCAGAGGCTGGCAAATTAGTTCACCCCAATCTGAAAAGATCAACTGTCAATTCGATCATGAGAACATTTTGCCAAGAAAACCGGTCTGCAGGATACGCACCATGCTTTACCATTATATTTACAGTAAATGATATATTGTAATAATGCATGTAAATTTACAAAACATGTTACAGTATTCTTACAGTATGATCTATTGACAGTATACTCTGTTCTACCCTCAGAATTGACAGAAGACCCCATGGTGGTGGCTGTGGTCATGTGCTGACCAACCAGCAGGAGTGGGCAGTGGTGGAAATGCTGAGGGCCAGGAATGACATACGGCTGTCTGAAATAAAGCAGGCCATTGAGGAGAACGATGAAACCTTTGCCAATGTGGCCTCCATCAGCCTATCAACAATTGCCTGCCTTTTGAAGAGGCACCAGGTATCTATGAAACACATTTACCTGGTGCCTTCTGAGAGAAACAACTGTGGGCCGAGTATGTTCAGGTACAGCACTATATACTGTATTACTGTTACTATTAATACACATGCTACTTCACAATATCATATTGGAACTATACTGTACAAATAACTAACCAAAATATATTTTTAGAGGGTGATGGTGCTTGATGCTGCTGTGAACCATCACAAGTATATCTTTGTTGATGAAGCGGGCTTCAACCTGGCCAAAACTCAGTGCTGTAGGCGGAAACTCATCGGCCAACGGGCGACCGTCCAAGTGCCTGGACAACGTGGGGGAAACATCTCCATGTGCGCAGCTATCTCTAAAGATGGTGTGGTAGGACGTAGGTAATTACATGGATCCTACAACGCTGCACACCTCATTGTGTTTCTCAATTAAATTGAGCAGGCCTGTCAAGGTGAAGGGGTAACCTACACAATATATACAAAGGTATGTGGACACCCCTTCAAATATTTCAGCCACACCTGTTGCTGACAGGTGTATAAAATCGAGCACACAGCCATGCAATCTCCACAGCCCAACATTGGCAGTAGAATGGCCTTACTGAAGAGCTCAGTGACTTTCAACATGACACCGTCATAGGATGCCACCTTTCCAACAAGTCAGTTCGTCAAATTTCTGCCCTGCTAGAGCTGCCCCGGTCAACTGTAAGTGCTGTTATTGTGAAGTGGAACCATCTAGGAGCAACAACGGCTCAGCCGCGAAGTGGTAGGCCACACAAGCTCACAGAATGGGACCGCTGAGTGCTGAAGCGCGCAGCGCACAAAAATTATCTGTTCTCGGTTGATACACTCACTACCGAGTTCAAACTGCCTCTGGAAGCAACATCAGCACAAGGACTGTTCGTCAGGAGCTTCTTGAAATGGGTTTCCATGGCCGAGCAGCCGCACAAAAACCTAAGTTCGCCGCCATTGGACTCTGGAGCAGTGGAAACACGTTCTCTGGAGTGATGAATCACACTTCACCATCTGGCAGTCCGACGGACTAATCTGGGTTTGGTGGATGCCAGGAGAACGCTACCTGCCCAAATGCATAGTGCCAACTGTAAAGTTTGGTGGAGGAATGATGGTCTGGGGCTGTTTTTCATGGTTCGGGCTAGGCCCCTTAGTTCCAGTGACGGGAAATCTTAACTCTACAGCATAGAATTACATTCTAGATGATTCCGTGCTTCCAACTTTGTGGCAACAGTTTGGGGAAGGCCCTTTCCTGTTTCAGCATGACAATGCCCCCATGCACAAAGCGAGGTCCATACAGAAATGGTTTGTCAAGATCGGTGTGGAAGAACTTGACTGGCCTGCACAGATCCCTGACCTCAACCCCATCGAACACCTTTGGCATGAATTCGAACATTGACTGCGAGCCAGGCCTAATCGCCCAACATCAGCAATGTTCCAACATCTAGTGGAAAGCCTTCCCAGAAGAGTGGAGGCTGTTATAGCAGCAAAGGAGGGACCAACTCCATATTAATGCCCATGATTTTGAATGAGATGTTCGACGAGCAGGTGTCAACATACTTTTGTTCATGTAGTGTATATCATTGTGTGGGACAATGTCAGGTTCTACCATGCAGAGGTGGTTCAGGCATGGTTTCGGGCCATCCGAAACCATGCCTTTTTTTTGCATGAATGACTGTAGAGGATGTCTTCACTGATCACACCATTGATTACACATTGGATAGATCTTATGGAAATGATAGATTTTCTTTCAATTTTGTTGGGTAATGTAAGTGTATTGCCAAATGTGAAAACTGTGTAATCTACTGTAATTCACAGTATTGTAGCATATTACTTTCAGCACTTCTAAAGGCGATTTGAAACCCGTATCTTGCATTGTTTGCTATTTGATTAACTGGTAGTTAAAACGACTAAATTGAAAATATATTATGTTGTGTTTTTTTATTAAACCAATGTTCTCATTACATTTCACAATAAACTTATATTTTGAATCAATGGTTGTGTGGTGAGAGATTTCTACAATCCAAATGAATGCACAATAACAGGTTTTGAATAAAAGACTAGCTGAGTTACAAGTGTGACCAGTTTGGAGTTTTGTACTAAGAGTTGTGAAAATGTACCACATACTTGTGAAACTAGTACCAAAGTGATAAAACAAAAAACTGTACTATCCTTGGGGGGACCAGAAGTCCTCACAAGGACAGTAAAACAAGGAAAGGTTGGACAAATGGGGACATTTCGCCGGTCCCCACAAGGAAAAAGGCTATTTTAGGGTTAGGGTTACAATTAGGGTTAGGGATAAGGAAAATTGGATTTTGAATGGGAATCAATTGTTTGGTCCCCACAAGGATAGTAAAGTGCATGTGTGTACAAGAGAGAGAGAGAGAGGGGGAAAGGTACTCAATAACAGAGAAAAGTGTTGATGAGATATACCTTACACACGATGCAGAGTCACGGATGACGGGACTCCTCTATGATCACACCACAATAGGCTGCTAATGGCAGCTGTTGAGAGCCCCGGAATGGCGTCTCATAGGTTAAACGCTTGCATAATTGTTGGAACTCTACTGGAATAATAGCCCAAGTCAGCCCAATCACTCAGGCTCATATTATTTATGAAAGTGGCACTTGAATGTCAATAGCAATAAATGGTATTTACAGATACAGGATGAATGAAATTGTCATGGGCCTCTTCTCCGACATGGAATTCAAATAACAGAACATTAGTATATCAATAGAACATTACTTTTTTTGTAAAATGCACTTAATTCTGACGTTGTTGTGGTAAGCAACAACCTGGAATGAGAAGTCAAAACTGCTGAATCAAATGTACCATGGCAATGACTTTACTATGCCACTGCTACAGAGGAGAACTGATTATGAGGTCATTTTTTTGTGGCTCTTTTTAAAGTTTCCGGCCATAGAACCAAATACTGAACATTTTTCACATACAGTATGTTAGTCCTCTACCACATAACCATATGTTATAATGCCAGTTATGGAGTAAACAAACACAGGATTCCCATATATTCTGAACCTGTGTGAGAAGCCTACTGTAACTACTTCCTCTCTGGCTGCCCTTCGAGCCACACAAGAAGCCTGGAACAAAATGTGAGTTGGGAGTGAAAAAATAGGAAAGAAAACAGGGAGCAAAAGAGTGATCAGATGGTGAAGAGAGACTGCATATTGGTACATTACTGTGACCTGAAAGTCAGAAAAACTTCAAATCAATTATTGACGGTGAGGTGCACAGGAACAAAGCATGCCAAAGGAACTGTTGTTAATGAATGACCCCAAAAATAATATCCTTAATCTAGCCTAATTTTCTTCCAAATTGAATGCTGGTTGAGAGAATTCCATTCAGGTGGGAAATTTAGGTAATTGGGCAAGCTCTGGATAATTTTCTCCATATAAAAATGGTGGCAACCATGCGTGTTGAGTTACAGAGCTTCAGAATTGAACAGCATGAATTATTCAAACTCTGAATAGAAAATGTGTATATATCACTTCCATTAAAATATTGTTTTCACTGTACAATATTAACTATGCTATCTTTGAAGGTTTAACATATTATTTTTCTGGAAATTCCCCATTGCTTCAGCAAAACGCTGCTCCCATTTTGAATGAATGTCATAAAAATGTAGATGCATATTTTAGCACTGTCTCATTTTAATGCTAGACAATTGTAAACTAAGCAAAACGGGGGAGTTTGATATATTGTACAACATACTGCATCTGTATAGCGTATGTGATGAAATATTCAGTTGTCTTCAAGCTATTATCACAATCAAACTGTGATGGGTGAGTTGAAGGAGTCAGGCGCAGGAGGGTAAATCACAGAATAACAGGATTTATTCCAGAAAACAGAGTTAAGCAGTAATGCGTCAAAACAGTCCAATGCGCAAAGCAGGCGCACTGGAACCAACAAGGCACATGGGGAAAATAACCCGGCTATACAAAATACAAGGAGCTCCACCGAGCTTCACTATCCTCACAATAAACAATCACACACAAAGACAAGGGGGCAGAGGGAACACTTATACAGGTACTGATGAGGGGATATGAACCAGGTGTGTGTAATGAACAAGACAAAACCAATGGAATGATGAAATGAGGAGTGGCAGTGGCTAGAAGGTCGGTGACGACGAACGCCGAAGCCTGCCCGAACAAGGAGAGGAGGCAGCTTCGGAGGGAGTCGTGACACAAACATCCTATCATTGCTGCTTTTATACAGGTACAGTGTCCTGGGATAATTTATTATTACCAGATTATGGTTATTAATTCATAACTGACTTTCTTAATTATTCTCAGATGAAAGAATACCGGTCTGACAATTATTTTCATAATTATTAATAAAGAGAGTTGTTTCAGGTGAATATGTTTCATCTTTCCATGAGCTGTTTCCTCAAACTTAACAAATGCATCTCATCAAAGGTCTATCAGACGGAGAAGAGCAGTCCTGTCAGACAGTGGATTTTAATTAAAGGCTAAACAAATATCACTGCTGCTGCTGCTGTAAATGGGCCAATAATGGCAGTGATGGAAATGCTAAAACAAGTCCCGTCTGTTGCCTTCAATATGCAATTACTTGGGGCAGACAAGCAAGGCAAGTTGAATGTTGTTTGCAAATTAACAGCAATTTGGGAAACCCTATTTTGTTAATAAAACGTTTATTTAAAGTTGAATGTCCAGCTATCTTTTTTTAAGATATTGCATAACTGGAAGTTAGCCACAATAACGCCCTGCACCGTGTGCAAGATTCTATAAGTTACTTCACATCTTTCTAGATGGCTATATAATTTCAGCAGTTGTCCAATACAAAAATGTGGTGAGCATTCAGGCTATTACTGCTGCAGCACACAGAAAGTACTGTCCACAGGGGCACAATTAGGACCTATAAACCTCAGTCAGAGCCTACAGCCTCTGTGGCCCTGGCAGAACCTTTACTCCAGCCCCGAGCTGGGACACTCGTGGGATGTAGACAGATGTAACCAGTCTGGATAGTCAAACGGTCCCTTAAAACGGCCATTGCCTTCTTATTATTGATCCTGTTATATCTGTATCCTCGGTCTGGTAATGTGGAGAGAATTTCATCTGGAGGCAGCTGCCTGGACGTTTTGGTTGTTTCTGCTCAGGGCTCAGAGCTAATGACCCTCCAAAGCCCCAGTGACCAGCCAGAGTGCTTACGGTCAGGGACCTTTACAGTCCGCTGCTTTCAAGACTCTAACATCACTGCTGAGTGTCTCTGTTCAAGCAACCTGTTTTAGTTTAATAAGATGTACGAAAAGTGGTCAAGAAGGTTAAAAAGACAATGAATGTACGAACTTCCCTTTCAACAAATTGTTCTACTGTACATATGGAAATGAAACGTTGATAATAATAATAGTAACGTCCAATAGCAGAAGCCATTGAGAGGCCATTATTCCATCATTCATATCAGCCTTTTCTGACCAATCCCCTAGACCTGTAAGCTTGGTTACTGTAGTTGAAAAAACATTTTGTTTGGGGAAAACATCCTTATCTGCTTTATGCCTGTCTGGGAGAATCATATGAATACGTAAACATTACATTCTGTTTGAAGTTTCTCTGAGTTTTTCAACCTTATTGTCGCAAACTGCCAAAAATAGGGGAAAGTTCCCATTCTTTGGATCCCTTTACTGGTATTTCTCAAGAATCAGCAGTCAAATGTCAGCAACAAGGGATAGATTATTGTTCAAATTGCATATCAGTGTATGTGTACGTGCAGTATTCCAGATGCTTCTTCCTAACACCCGGACACACGATTATAAACTCTGGATAAGCTGGCGGACTGGGACTGACAACATACACACAAATTCCCCTGCTGATTGTATTTTTTCCCCACAGTTTGTTGTATATTTTATATACAAAGCTTGTGGAGAGGAAACAGAATGCAACCCTGAGAGGACAGTAGAGACAACAGCCTGAGATACACAGCTGGAGCCTCCACAGACAGTGCTATAGATATACAAGTATTATCTAGTGTCAAACAGAATCATAATGATTTGAGAGATATCACATTTTTATGAGAGGTAAAGTCCTCTGGTAACTAAAGACAGTGCACAGGTTAGCCAATAATATCACACACACACACACAGCTACAGAATGTTTACATTACAAAACCCTTTTTCCCAAGGGCAAAATAACGATTTCAATTCCCAACCTGTAACAAAACACAACCTGTAATTTCCTCTAGCGTACCTGGCAGGAGACAAGAGATGACAGAAGGAAATCTATTAAATGCTGTAGCATAATCCATGGATCATTCACTTGAAGGAGGGGGTGGAGTGCAATCCCCCGGCCTTCACCCCTTGCATGCCCCCTGTGTCTCCCCAAAAGGGTGGGGTCAGGAGGGGGTCAGGGGACTTCTTTCTTGACACTTCTTATCACAGTCTCCAACTACTCACCGTCTCACTCTGCACAGATGGCTGCCTAACAGCTGCACTTAGAGGAGTGGAAGGGTGGAAGTGGAGTGGAAGGGTGGAATTCTGAGGGGGGAGGGGGAGAGGGTTGGGTTAGAGGGCGAAGCGATGAATGGGTTTGTGACCCAGAGCAGACATACAGCACTATGGCCTCTTCTTAGTAGTTTACGGTCAGTGTCCTCCTCCTCATATTGTTCCAGCCGTCTGGCCCTGGACCTGGTCGGTTAATGTGCATCACCTTTCCTTTACTCATCAGAGAAACAGTTTTCCTTATTAATCAGGAAGATTTACATTGTCCTCTATTCATACCAATTTAACTTGACCAACCTCCAACACCAATATTCTCTTCTTCCTGATTGTCATAATGCTGATCACATTTCTGTCTATGATGTGTTAAGACACATGGCTATGAATGTATTGCAATCAAAAACAAATGTTCATAAAATAGGAAATCATGTTTCTGGACTAAAGTTAGTCCCAAATAGGTTATATTTGAAGTCATTAGTAACTTGAAACACCTTATTGACCACACTGGTCACTTTTTATATATATTTTTGTTATCTTCTTATCTCTCCTCTCCTCTATTCTCTATCTACTCTATTTTGGCAATAAGGGATTTGGGAGCGTCACTCTGTTTTCTGACACTATATTCTGTTTATCATGGTTTGTCACCAGGAGTGGCTGATGAGAACAGTGATGATTATGTGGAGGGCCACCTGTACTCTCCTGACCCCAAACAGTCGCTAACCACCTGGACTCAAACCCAGAGCAAGGCTACTGAATGAGCTAGATGGATCTGCATTTTATATCTCCAGTTTTCTGTTAATGTAAAAGAGTAGCTAGCTAATTATTATTATTTGTTTTTCTATTACTTTTCTATATATACTTTTTTTGTTTTCTTTAAAACAACAACAATACAATACAATACACAGATAGTGGGTGCGCTCACCCCCACCCGCCCTGAGACGCTGGCACGGCAAGGCCCCGCCCAAGGGCGGGGAAAACCAAGCCACTCCAGACGCCCGGGCAGGCATGGAAGTGAGCGCACCCATAACCACCAGGACCAGCACACACACCGCTCACAGCATGAAACCAAACCACAAAACAGAAATAGCGAAATGCAAAATATACAATAATCCCACCCTCACCCCTGATTGGAGGACCTCAAACATTTATACTGTACATTTGTGAATATAATTATTCCAAAACTCATAAATTCCACCCTTCAGACAGCCACACTGGTCATGTGATTTGCTGTGGAAGGCACAGCTCAAAGATCAGAAGATATCTTTACAAAGAGGTAATCACAAACTTGAATCTACATTTAGTTGATCATGTGGTCCTCTGTAGCTCAGCTGGTAGAGCACGGCGCTTGTAACGCCAAGGTAGTGGGTTCGATCCCCGGGACCACCCATACACAAAAATTTATGCACGCATGACTGTAAGTCGCTTTGGATAAAAGCGTCTGCTAAATGGCATATTATTATATTATTATAGTTGAGTTCATTCTAGAAGTCATACACACTATATGGAATTAATAGCAAAATCCTGCATTAATAAATCATTAGAATCCTCTCATAGTATGCGAAGGTTATTGATTGTGTCGTTTTTGAAGTTGTTGGCCCCAATTAATTTTCTTTTGAGCAAATCTTTCAGAATCAATATGACTCTGTTTGTAATCTCTGTCATCTTGATTGGGTTTTTGTTCTTTTAGTGACACCATTGAAATTGCTTTTAATTAACCGCCTCATAATTTTTCATCACATTTCTAAATCACAGTATTATTTTCATTATATGATTGTTCATATTGTCATTGATCATCAAAATTATTCTGTCATTGATATTTCTCACACTATCAATTCCAATTAACTGGTAGCATCAACGGTTAACACATTCAACATTGTTTTAGGGGGAAATGGTTTCCAGCTAATTTAGACATCAGTAAAGTGGTCCCCATTCACTTAATTGAAAATGTGTCTGAATTTGAATGATTCTAGAAGTGTACACCATGGGTGACCAACCCTCCTCCTAGAACTCTGCTGAATATGCAGACCTTTGCTCCAGCCCTGTGGCAGGTAGCCTTGAGGGTAGAGCACTGGGCCAGTAACCAAAAGGTTGCTGGTTTGAATCCCAGAGCCGACAAGGTGAGAAGTCTGTTGCTATGCTCTTGAGCAATGCACTTAACCCCAATTGCTCCAGGGGTGCTGGACAATGGCAACCCTGGCTGTGACCCCACTCCCTGTGGGTGTCTCAGAGGGAGTTGGGATATGCAAGAAACACATTTCCATTGTACAAGTGTGTAACAGGACAACTATAAGCACCCCCCCCCCAAATATGTTTTATTGTTACACCTGATTCAAATAATTCTGATTTGATTAGCAAATCAGATGTGTGAGATTAAGGCTGGAACTAAATCCTAAAGAGGATTACTCTCCAGGAACAGGGCACCAAGAGGAGGGTTGGTCACCCTGGGTCGTGTTCAGTAGGGAGAAAACATTTTGAAATGTTGTCCAATAAATACAGACACAGATTTCAGTTGGAGAACCCTGCTATAGTTTGTATATGGTGGGCCAAACAGGCCTTGTCAGAATAACACATGGCACAGTGCAGTAACGTTGGGTATGCTCCGGTCTTATTCACTGGCGGCCCCAGCGCAACATCAGTCAGGTACTGCAGGGGAGAGCCCTGTCTCAAGCTCCACTCTCCTCCTGGCGGGGAGTCGTTTCTCAAGGCGATGATGGAAGACGTCCGGAGGCTGGGCAGGAGGAGTAAATCACTGTGCCTCCCCTTCCGTGCCCTGGAGGTGCTGGCATCGGCCGCAGGATTTATGATCATCTTTGTTTCATTTTTGTAGGGTGGCGACTTGCATTCTGTCACCCTCCTCTTGTTATTGTGGTTATTATTAATGGATGGAGGTTCCCAGGTACTGTACTCCTGTGTGCCATCGGCCTGATATCTCTCTGCCGCCTCGGATTTGACCATTGTCTAGTTTGGTTTTATGTCTACATAACCACCCTGTCATATATAATTGTCATATATAATAAAGGATGCAGTGACTTTACAATTTTGCAGACGGTCTTGAAAAGTGCAAAGGGAATGCCATATCTGCTGCAAAAGGAAATCAGACTTCTGACCTGAACTGGGCAATAAAATCTCCAGCCACATCCCCTCAACCATACTGAATAATTGAACATTGTCCTCAGAAGATGGTGTGAGAATGAGGTTCACTGCCATGTTCAATAACAAAAGAAATGTCATTGTACTGCTCCTTGGTAGGTCTTTGTAAATTATTTCAGACAATAATGTTTAATAATATTGTGTTCATGCTACACATTGTTTGGTGTGATAATCTAAATGTACCAGTAGCCTATTCTTTCTCACGATTGCACCGTTGTCAGAATGTAATATTTAAAGATCATGAACAGTGAAAATCATGTTTTTCATGAAATGTGATAATATTTGGATGAAACCAGATCAAAGTAGGATGACCAAAGTATGACAAATTACTGTTGCTTCTACATTGATAAAGTTTGATCATAAAGTTACTGGTCCCCTCCCCCATGTCAAACACTTGGATTCAGTAGGCAGGATTATTAAGGGGATAGGGTGACATCACCCTAACTCTCATTTTAATACACCAATGGTAACATGATATTCTCTTACCTAATTTAAATAGGTACCGCCTTGTAACGAACATCTGAGAAGGCGAGTTTGCGGAGGGGCGTGGTTTATATAGCTAGATACTGTAGCTACTCTACTGGTGCCAAAATTGGACTATAGGGTGTCAGTAACTATAATTAAAAGTTTACACTATTCATCTATGGCAAAGATACATATATGTTTCCCCTTTCATCTGTGTCTGGTGTTAGCTAGTTATTGGCTAGCTAGGTCCCCTGTAGCTCAGTTGGTAGAGCACGGTGCTTGCAATGCCAGGGTTGTGGGTTCGTTTCCCACGGGGGGCCAGTATGAAAATGTATGCATTCACTAACTGTAAGTTGCTCTGGATAAGAGCGTCTGCTAAATGACTAAAATGTAAAATATCTTCAGCCAGCATGGAACAAAAGGGGGGAAGGGTCTTTCAAAACTCTGATGCAGTTGTCATGTCAACACATACGTCAGTGCTGCTGTGAACTGCATCACAAGAGACATGACAAACGAGAGATAATTGATGCAATTTCAATGTTGTTTGAGTTGCTTTGTGTATCACCAAATTAGTTTGAGATGATTTTACTGCAACACTGCATCCAAGTTTCTTGACATTTGTGTTTCAAAGAGCTGCCAGTCAAGCCGAGCTCATGAATATAAGTTCCCCGCCCACTCAGCCTGTCTTTTCAAACTTCCTAGTAGTTAGCATTGAGAGGAAAAGTAATTTTTCTCTAATTTTGAGCATGTCTATCCCCCAAAAATATTATGAGTGTATATACTTTAGCCACTCAAATGGCTATTGTACATGGGACTCAGAATGACTGTTCGGGACCTTTAACACACTCAAGTCCTCCTTTTTCAATTGGGTGAAATTGAAACCTTTCACTTGCCATTTGATTCGAGAGGTACTTGTATGTTTTGTATCTATTATGCCCCTCACTGACCATCATGGTCAATGACAGACATAAACAAAGGCAGAAACACAATACATTTCCTTGTGATGTCTCTGTTGACACTATTTACTGCAAATTACCATGACAACTGGAAAACTCATTAGAGCTGAGTAATGAGCATCCTACTAATACAGAGGGGAAGGGAGATAAAGCATTGAATAAAGAATTACGGTTTCTATCACAGACTTTGTGATTGTTAGGCATTTTTCAATTTAATTAAACAGTCGCTAATCTGGTTGTAAAGCTCAGAAGCTTTACATCCATAATATAATATGGATGACATCAGCAAAAATGGATGCTGGGTGCTAGCATACTGTATGTAAGCATACAATTAGAATGATTTAATAAGATAGACGTGCATTACATTGTTTGCCCCTGTTTTTGGATGATTTAGAATATACAATGATTAGGCAGTATTCAGAAAGTCTGTCTTGGTCAGGGGTGTTGAATTCAATTGCAATCAGCTGTTTCACCCTTTTTTATTGGTGCTGCAGGACAGATAGAGTTCAAGGAGTGACATTATTTTGAATCTTCACATGGAGTGGTGGAGAAATGCCTACACTCTATCCGAGCTTAGTGGAGGTATTGACTGCAAAGTCACTACTTCTCTCATGTCACTTCCAATGGCCAGAGACTCCTCAGGCTGGCAGGTTACACTTCAGCAGCTGAGCTCTCCCAGTGCCTGTTAGTCCCTCACAGACTAGCCTACTCTAGTCCGGGGCCTTAGCGTAAAAAGTGATGAAACCATTACACGGTGGATACAAGCGTGAAATTTGGTCGAGATGCTCTTTGGGATGTATTAATTGATATTAGAAGGGGTGCCAAAAAATTGGGTCATGACACCGCAATTTCTTTTTTTACACAATCCAATATGGCTGCTAATACGGAATCAGATTTTGGAAAGGTGATATTACTGTTGAATTTTTGTTGCCATATATAATGAAAAATCTAGTGTATTGGTGAGTCCTGGACCAGTCTTCAACTGCCTAAAGTGGCAGAAATGGCCTGGAAATCCCAGAAATATACCTGTAAACCACTCAAATTTTGTTGACCTACTACATGAATCACCTCAACAAATCTATTTTAAAGGTTAAAAATACCATGTTATCAAGTAAAAACATTCCCAACACACCCTAGGAGTTACATTATGTAGCTCATTTATTGAGAACATAGGTAGTTTACTCTGAATACGACCTTAAACAGGAGATGGTCGTTCGAACATATGCTTTTACATTAGGCTACAATTTATGTAATATCACCTTGATATGAAACTGTTACGCAGTGGATATAAGCGTCAAATTTGGTAGAAATGCTCTTTGGGATGTATTAATTGATATTAGAAGGGGTGCCCAAAAATTGGGGCATGGCACCCCTATTTCTTTAAAAAAAAAATTCAACCGCCAATACTGAATCCGATTTTGAAATGGTGATATTACTGTTGATTTTTTGTTGCCATATATAATACAAATATTGTGTATTTGTGGGTCCTGGACCAGTCTTCAACAATATGCCATTATATTTCATAAACAACCTGCCTAAAGTGGCAGAAATGGCCTGGAAACACCAGAAATCTACCTGGAAACCACTCAAATTCTGAATCATGAATCACCTTAAAAACATAATGTTATCAAGCTTAAAAATTGCCAACACACAATAGGAAACACATTATATAGCTAATTTATTGAGACCATGGTTAACAACAGTCAACATATAATATTATTTTTAGCTAGCTACTCAGCTAACAAAAGGATGTCCTGAGGGAAAATGGTAAGTGACCAAAAGGGAGTGTTGTGAACGTCCACTAGGATGTCCCCTATTAGTTGGGTAGCTAGCTGGGCAATTCCAACCTTTTCGTAAATACAAATACTAGCCTATATTACAGTTAGCAACTACCCAAAACTTCATCCAATGGAAAATGTTGCAAGTTCCAAACTGTGGTTGTAATATGAGGGAATTAAGCTTTTAATACACAAAGTAGATCAATCAGTTAGGCTAGCTGGCAATCGAATAGATCATTTGCGTAGATCACAGAACATCTCAATGCTGACCAAATACCTGTGATGGCTTTTGACCTACCAATGTTTGCTCTTGCAAAGTTTGTTTAGTGGAGCTGTCCTACGGCTTATGGATAGCAACTGTTTGTGGTTATGTTTGGTGGAGCATCCGCGCAAAACTGAAAGCGCGAACCACCACATTTAACCATGGCAACGTGACTAGGAAACAGTGTAGTTATTCAGGCAATCAAACAAGCAAAACTTCAGTATAGAGACAAAGTGGAGTCGCAATTCAACGGCTCACACACGAGACGTATGTGGCAGGGTCTACAGACAATCACGGACTACAAAAGGAAAACCAGCCACGTCGCCGAGACAGACGTCTTGCTTCCAGACGTCTTGCTTCCAGACAAGCTAAACACCTTCTTCGCCCACTTTGAGGATAACACAGGGCCACCGACGTAGCCCGCTACCAAGGACTGTGGGCTCTCCTTCTCCGTGGCTGATGTGAGTAAAACATTTAAACGTGTTAACCCCCGCAAGGCTGCCGGCCCTGACGGCATCCCTAGCTGCGTCCTCAGAGCATGTGCAGACCAGCTGGCTGGTGTGTTTACGGACATATTCAATCTCTCCCTATCCCAGTCTGCTGTCACCACTTGCTTCAAGATGGCCACCATTGTTCCTTTACCCAATAAAACAAAGGTAACTGAACTCTGTCATCATGAAGTGCTTTAAGAGACTAGTCAAGGATCATATCACCTTTACCTTACCTGTCACCCTAGACCCACTTCAATTTGCTTACCGCCCCAATAGATCCACAGACGATGCAATCCCCATCACACTGCACACTGCCCTATCTCATCTGGACAAGAGGAATACCTATGTAAGAATGCTGTTCATTGACTATAGCTCAGCATTCAACACCATAGTACCCTCCAAGCTCATCATTAAGCTCGAGGCCCTGGGTCTGACCCCCACCCTGTGCAACTGGGTCCTCGATTTCCTGACGGGCCGCCCCCAGGTGGTGAAGGTAGGAAACAACACCTCCACTTCGCTGATCCTCAACACTGGGGCCCCACAAGGGTGCGTGCTCAGCCCCCTCCTGTACTCCCTGTTCACCCATAACTGCGTTGACAAGCACCCCTCCAACTCAATCATCAAGTTTGCAGACGACACAACAGTAGTAGGCTTCATTACCAACAATGACGAGACAGCCTACAGGGAAGAGGTGAGGGCTCTGGGACTCTGGTGCCAGGAAAATAACCTCTCACTCAACGTCAACAAAACAAAGGAGATGATCGTGGACTTCAGGAAACAGCAGAGGGTGCACCCCCCTATCTACATCGACGGGACCGCAGTGGAGAAGGTGGAAAGCTCCTTGGCGTTCACATCACTGACAAACGGAAATGGTCCACCCACACAGACAGCGTGGTGAAGAAGGCGCAACAGAGCCTCTTCAACCTCAGGAGGCTAAAGAAATTTGGCTTGGCACCTAAAACCCTCAAACTTTTACAGATGCACAATTGAGAGCATCCTGTCGGGCTGTATCACCGCCTGGTATGGCAACTGCACCGCCCGCAACCGCAGGGCTCTACAGAGGGTGGTGCGGTCTGCCGAAAGCATTACCGGGGGCAAACTACCCGCCCTCCAGGACACCTACAGCACCCGATGTAACAGGAAGGCCAAAAAGATCATCAAGGACATCAACCACCCGAGCCACTGCCTGTTCACCCCACTATCATCCGGAAGGCGAGGTCAGAACGAGTGCATCAAAGCTGGGACCGAGAGACTGAAAAACTCCACACTCCACACTTCCCTTTCCCACCTGGACAAAAGGAACACCTACGTGAGAATGCTGTTCATTGACTACAGCTCAGCGTTCAACACCGTAGTGCCCTCCAACCTCATCACAGGACCCTTGGGACAGAACACCTCCCTCTGCAACTGGATCCTTAATTTTCTGATGGACTGCCCCCAAGTGGTGAGAGAAGTCAACAACACATCCGCCACACTGACCCTCAACACGGGGGCCCCTCAGGGTTGTGTGCTTAGTCCCCTCCTGTACTCCCTGTTCACCCATGACTGTGTGGCCATGCATGACTCCAACACCATCATTACGTTTGCCGATGACACGGCGGTGGTAGGCCTGATCACCTACAATGATGAGGCAGCCTATAGGTAGGAGGTCAGAGACCTGGCAGAGTGGTGCCAGGACAACAACCTCTCCCTCAATGTCAGCAACACAAAGGAGTACAGGAAAAGGAGGGCCGAGCACGCCCCCATTCACATCGACAGGGCTGTAGTGGAGCGGGTCGAGAGTTTCAAGTTCCTTGGTGTCCAGATCACTAAGGACCTATCATGGTCCAAACACACCAACGCTGTCGTGAAGAGGGCACGACAATGCCTATTCCCCCTCAGGAGGCTGAAAAGATTTGGCAATGGACCTCAGATCCTCAAAAGATTATACAGCTGCACCATTGAGAGCATCCTGACTGGTTGCATCAGCGTTTGGTATGGCAACTGCTCGGCATCTGACCACAAGGCGCTACAGAGGTTAGTGCGTACATCCCAGTACATCCCAGTGGCTGAGCTTCCTGCCATCCAGGACCTCTATTCCAGGCGGTGTCAGAGGAAGGCCCTAAAGATTGGCAAAGACTTCAGCCACCCAAGTCATAGACTGTTCTCTCTGCTACCGCACGGCAAGCGGTACCGGAGCATAAAGTTTGGGGCCAAAAGGCTCCTTAACAGCTTCTACCCCCAAGCCATAAGACTGCTGAACAGTTCATCAAATGGCTACCCGGACTATTTGCATTGACCCCTTATTATTATTATTATTTTTCACTGACTGTCTTGCATAGGCTCGATATACACTCACTGGACTCTAACCACACACTCACACATACTACACTGACACTCCAACACACACACACACGCATATTGACGCCACACACAAACGCACACACACATACATTTACATTCCTTTACACTCTTCACATTTGCTGCTGCTACTTTCTGTTTATTATCTATGCATATTTACTTTACCCCTACCTACATGTACATATTACCTCAATTACCTCGACTACCCCATACCCCTGCACATTAACTCGGTACCGGTAACCCCTGAATATAAGTCTCGTTATTGTTATTTTATTGTGTTACTATTTTTCCTTTAGTTTATTTAGCAAATGTTTCTCACTAACTTTAAAAAGAATCTCTGCATTGTTGGTTAAGGGCTCGTAAGTACCCCGGGACCACCCATACCTAAAAATGTGTGCACACATGACTGTAAGTCGCTTTGGATAAAAGCGTCTGCTAAATGGCATATTATTATTATTATTATTACAGTAAGATCTACACCTGTTGTATTCGGCTCATGTGACAAATACAATTTGATTTGAAAAGGGTGCACTAACCATTATCATTGGAACAGTGGATACAGACGTCATTGTCCTCCTTGCTGGGCTGTTCTTCCATTTTAACAAGGATTATCCAACCCTAAAGCTGTGGGTTACTTTTGGTATGAGTAAAAGCTACCAGGAGATTTGCATCAACACCATCTATTAGAAGCTTGGAATGCACAACCGTTTGGCTTTGCAATTGGCACCTTCACCAGAAAGATTTGGATGGGCTAACAAAAACAGTTGATTCCTGGACACCTTTGTGGACGCTCTTACCAGAGGCTGACAAAGTTTGTAGAGAACTCTTAAGGTGTGGCTGCAAAAGTGAGCCCCTCTGTTCTTGGAAGTGTTGATGCCTGGATGCTGGATTATCATGCACTGCATTATGCTATTGTGCTGGCACATGTGAACCAGGGCCCTATGTTTTTTATTTTCTTCACTAATCAGAATTTAAGGAATACATTTGATGTATTATTACCAGTTATTACCAATTATTTTCCAATCGTTTCGTTCTGAACAGAACCATTATTATGTTCGTCTGACCAGCAAAATTAAGTTCTGAACTGGTTAGAACCGCCAAAAAGTTCTGGTTTATATTGTTCCTTTTTAAACCTCTGAAATCAACATTTAGTTCGACATTAAATAACTTCACCAATCAGTGCGGACAGAGCAGCTTGCTATGGAGTGGGTAAACGATGTAATCTGTATAGGAAAGTCGTTAAGAGCTAATTGTATTTTGCCATAACAGAATGGTTTAATCATAATGAAAGACAAACACACACTGTGCTGCCAGTCACAGTCACAGTGTAGGGCACGAGACGCAACTGACATTTTGTGGGAGAGGAGAGAGCGAGAGAGGATGGAAGCTTGCCTTGAAGCACTGTTATGACATGCATTATCTGAATTATATGCCCACAGCATTATACCTACAGAGGAGCGGCTTCTATGGAGGAACTTTGAATGTCTTTGAACTTCCGAGTTGGTTTAACATTGGACCAGAGCAAAAGTTAGCTAGCTAACAAGCTTGTGTGTGCAGAGCAGCACTAGAATTAAAAACAGGTCTTACTTTTTTGTAGTTAATAAATCCAATGTGAAAAGTGATAACTATAGTATCTTGAACTAGCATGGAAAAAGTGAATCCATTCTTTTAAATGTCTCCCTAATTTCTGAATCATGCTTGTAACGTTGTCAGTAGGCTACAGTAATCTATGCTTTAGATGGGAGGGGCAGGTAGCCTACAGCCTACATACACACACACGCACACCCACTGGCAAAGATGTCCAGTTGGCAGGCAGACAGACACTGGAATAAGTTTCTGAGTGACAGAGTAAATGCTTTGCATAGACGCTTTATTTTGCCTGGAACACAAAATAACGTTATTAACCAGTTCCCATGCTTTTAAAATAAAGGTTATGTTCTGGAACACTATAGATCACTTTAGTTTCCGGTTTGCGTTCTGTTCCTCAAAAAATTTAGTTATTTTCCAGTTTTCTGTTCTGTTCCCTGAACCGGTTCCAACCGTTAATTATTACTTGATTTCATGTTTTTGTTTTATTTAACTTAATAGCTGTTTTAAATATGACTATGGATATATTACCATCTCCATTGGTGGCAATTTTGAATTCCGCTTCCTGGTTGATTTTGAAATGAGCATTCCTTCTAGGATGTTTCCATACAATCTGAGGAATGTTTATACCACATTTCATGCTTTTATTTGTTGAATAGATTGCATTTTCATTACTGTTACAGTGCTGTATTCCCGAGTGGCGCAGTGGTCTAAGGCACTGCATTGCAGTGACTAGCTGTGCCACTAGAGATCCTGGTTTGAATCCAGGCTCTGTCGTAGCCGGCCGCGACCGGGAGACCCATGGGGCGGTGCACAAGTCGTCCAGGGTAGGGGAGGGAATGGCCGGCAGGGATGTAGAGCATGGCGTTTGCAATGCCAGGGTTGTGGGTTAGATTCCCACGGGGGGCCAGTATGAAAAAATTAAAATAATTTATGCACTCACTAACTGTAAGTCGCTCTGGATAAGAGCGTCTGCTAAATGACTAAAATGTAAATGTCTGTTTGGGTTAATTGAATTCGTCATGGCTTTCTTGATTTCATTTTTTAAATATAATTTGTTTTACATTTGAATTATTTGTGTACTTGTTTGACATTTTACTGCATAGTTAGGGGCTAGTAACATAAGCATTTGCTGCACCCGCTATAACATCTGCTAAACTGTGTACACGACCAATAAACTTTGATTTCATGGTGAAATACCAGCTATTATGGCAGCCATTTTGAATTTTCACAATAACTCGCTTCCTGGTTAATTTCAAATGGGCACCCCTTCTGGGATGTTTTCATATCACCTGCGGAATGTTTGTACCAAATGTCACGCTTGTAACGTTTTTTTTCTCTCGGTAAGGCCCCAAACTAACTGCACTGGCACTGTTTTTCAGATTGCCTACAGTGTACTGTAAATTGCCAAACAGCAGATAATAGTTTGCCTAACTGTCACAAGAAATAAAGTAGTTTACTGCATTATATTTATGCCAATATACCACAGCTAAGGACTGTTCTTATGCGCGATGCAATACGGAGTGCCTGGACACAGCCCTTAGCCGTGATATATTGGCAATACAGCGCAATCAGAAAGTATTCAGACCCCTTGACTTTTTCCCAATTTTGTTATGTTACAGCCTTATTCTAAAATTGATTAAATTATTTCCTCATCAATCTACACACAATACCCCATAATGAAAAAGCAAAAACTGGTTTTTAGACATTAAAAAAATGGAAATATCACATTTACATAAGTATTCAGACCCTTTACTCAGTACTTTGTTGAAGCACCTTTGGCAGCGATTACAGCCTCAAGTCTTCTTGGGTACACCTGTATTTGGGGAGTTTCTCCCATTCTTCTCTGCAGATCCACTCAAGTCAGGTTGGATGGGGAGTATAGCTACACAGCTATTTTCAGGTCTCTCCAGAGATGTTCGATCGGGTTCAAGTCCGGCCTCTGGCTGGGCCACTCAAGGACATTCAGAGACTTGTCACCAAGCCACTCCTGCTTTGTCTTGGCTGTGTGCTTAGGGTCGTTGTCCTGTTGGAAGGTGTACCTTCACCTCAGTCATTCAGGCCAAAGAGTTTAATCAGACCAACAATCTTGTTTCTCATGGTCTGTGAGTCCTTTAGGTGCCTTTTGGCAAACTCCAAGCGGGCTGTCATGTGCCTTTTACTGAGGAGTGGCTTCCGTCTGGCCATTCAACCTTAAAGGCCTGATTGGTGGAGTGCTGCAGAGATGGTTGTCCTTCTGGAAGGTTCTCCCATCTCCACAGAGGAACTCTGGAGCTCTGTCAGAGTGACCATTGGTTTCTTGGTCACCTTCCTGACCAAGGCCCTTCTCCCCCGATTGCGCAATTTGGCCGGGTGGCCAGCTCTAGGAAGTGTCTTGGTGGTTCCAAACTTCTTCCATTTAAGAATTATGGAGGCCACTGTGTTCTTGGGGACTTTCAATACTGCAGAAATTATTTGGTACCCTTCCCCAGATCTGTGCCTCGACACAATCCTGTCCCGGAGCTCTACGGACAATTCCTTCGACCTCATGGCTTGGTTTTTGCTCTGACATGCACTGTCAACTGTGGGACCTTATATAGACAGGTGAGTGCCTTTCCAAATCATGTCCAATCAATTGAATTTACCACAGGTGGACTCCAATCAAGTTGTAGAAACATCTCAAGGATGATCAAAGGAAACAGGATGATGCACCTGAGCTCAATTTCGAGTCTCATAGCAAACGGTCTGAATACTTACGTAAATAAGGTATTTCTAATTTTAACAAATGTGCAAACATTTCTAAAAACTTGTTTTCACTTTGTCATTATGGGGTATTGTGTGTAGATTGATGAGGGGGAAATCTATTTAATCAATTTTAGAATAAGGCTGTAACGTAAAAAAAAGTCAAGGGTTTTAATACTTTCCGAATGTACTGTATATCACAAGCCCCCGAAGTGCCAAATCAAATGAAATTGTATTAGTCACATGCGCCATATACGTTAAATGCTTACTTACAAGCCCTAACCAACAATGCAGCTCAATAAATAGAGTTAAGAAGATATTTACTAAATAAACTAAAGTAAAAAATAAAATAAAAAGTAACACAATAAAATAACAATAATGAGGCTAAATACAGTGGGTACCGGTCCCGAGTCAATGTGTGGGGGTACGGGTTAGTCGAGGTAATTTGTACAGGTAGGGGTAAAGTGACTATGCATAGATAATAAACAGTGAGCAGCAGCGGTGTAAAAACAAAGGGGGGGGGGGGGGGGGGGGTCAATGTAAATAGTCCGGGTGGCCATTTGATTAATTGTTCAGCAGTCTTATGGCTTGGGGGTAGAAGCTGTTAAGGAGCCTTTTGGACCTAGACTTGGTGATCCGGTACCGCTTGCCGTGCAGTAGCAGAGAACAGTCTATGACCTGGGTGACTGGAGTCTTCAACAATTTTTTGGGCCTTCCTCTAACATCGCCTAGTATATAGGTCCTGGATGGCAGGAAGTTTGGCCCCAGTGATGTACTGGGCTGTACGCACTACCCTCTGTAGCGCCTTACGGTCGGATGTCGAGCAGTTGCCATACCAGGCGGTGATGCAACCGGTCAGGATGCTCTCGATGGTGCAGCTGTAAAACTTTTTGAGGATCTGGGGACCCATGCCAAATCTTTCCAGTCTCCTGAGGGGGAAAAGGCATTGTCGTGCCCTCTTCACGACTTTCTTGGTGTGTTTGGACCATCATAGTTTGTTGGTGATGTGGACACCAAGGAACTTGAAACTCTCGACCCGCTCCACTACAGCCCTGTCGATGTGAATGGGGGCGTGTTCGGCCCTCCTTTTCCTGTATTCCACGATCATCTCCTTTGTCTTGCTCACGTTGAGGGAGAGGTTGTTGTCCTGGCACCATACTGCCAGGTCTCTGACCTCCTCCCTATAGGCTGTCTCATTGTTGTCGGTGATCAGGCTTACCACTGTTGTGTCATCAGCAAACTTAATGATGGTGTTGTGGTCGTACTTCGCCACATGGTCGTGGGTGAACAGGGAGTACAGGAGGGGACTAAGCACGCACCCCTGAGGGGCCCCTGTGTTGAGGATCAGTGTGGCAGATGTGGTGTTGCCTACCCTTACCACCGTCTGGAAGTCCAGGATCCAGTTGCAGAGGGAGGTGTTTAGTCCCAGGGTCCTTAGCTTAGTGATGAGCTTTGTGGCCACTATGGTGTTGAACACTGAGCTGTAGTCAATGAACAGCATTCTCACATAGGTGTTCCTTTTGTCCAGGAGGGAAAGGGCAGTGTGGAGTGCGATTGAGATTGCGTCATCTGTGGATCTGTTGGGGCGGTATGTGAATTGGAGTGGGTCTAGGGTTTCCGGGATGATGTTGTTGATGTGAGCCATGACCAGCCTTTCAAAGCACTTCATGGCTACCGACGTGAGTGCTACGGGCGGTAGTCATTTAGGCAGGTTACCTTCGCTTTCTTGGGCACAGGGACTATGGTGGTCTGCTTGAAACATGTAGGTATTACAGACTCAGGTCAGGGAGAGGTTGAAAATGTCAGTTTAGTGGCGCAGTGGTCTAAGGCACTGCATCGCAGTGCTAGCTGTGCCACTAGAGATCCTGGTTCGAATCCAGGCTCTGTTGTAGACGGCCGCGACCGGGAGACCCATGGGGCGGCGCACAATTGCCCCAGCGTCGTCCAGGGTAGGGGAGGGAATGGCCGGCAGGGATGTAGCTCAGTTGGTAGAGCATGGCGTTTGCAACGCCAGGGTTGTGGGTTCGATTCCCACGGGGGGCCAGTATGAAAAAATAATGTATAAGATAAGAGCGTCTGCTAAATGACGTAAAATGTAGACACTCTCCAGTTGGTCCGCGCATGCTCTGAGTACACGTCCTGGTAATCCGTCTGGCCCTGCGGCCTTGTGAATGTTGACCTGTTTAAAGGTCTTGCTCACATCGGCTACAGAGAGTGTGATCACACAGTCGTCCGGAATAGCTGGTGCTCTCATGCGTGTTGCTTGCCTTGAAGCGAGCGTAAAAGGCATTTAGCCCGTCTGGTAGGTTCGCGTCACTAGACAGCTCGCGGATGGGTTTCTCTTTGTAGTCCAGTTTGCTATTATAAACTGGTTACCAATGTAATTAGAACAGTAAAAAAAAATGTTTTGTCATACCCGTGGTATATGGTCTGACATACCACGACTTTCAGCCAATCAGCATTCAGGGCTCGAACCACCCAGTTCATAATATACCATTACATTAACGCTTCCCCAGCAATGCTCAGTAGGCTCAATTCATTATCTTTGGTATTTTTGCATCCCCACCGTTAAACATGTAGCCTACAGGCTACTGAAGCCATCTACAGTACCTCCACCAAAATGGTCTGAACAAAAAAGGAAACATGGGCGCGTTCAGAAGGGCGTAACGTTCTGAAAGCGTGGCAGATAGAAATGACTTGAAACCCTGCATAAGATTCTCTGGAAGCAGGTCTGACTGTTTGCACCCAAGCAATGAGCATCTATATTCATTTCAATTCAATGGGCTTTATTGGCATGGGAAACATATGTTTACATTGTCAAAGCAAGTGAAATAGATAACAAACTAAAGTGAAATAAACAATCAGAAACGAACAGTAAACATTACACTCACAAAACCTTCAAAATATATACTATAGCGACTTCCTCTCTGACCCAAGTGAACGCGACCCTCCATATGCCGTACGCATGCGCAAAAAGATGACGTCTGTCATACTGGTAGTTCGTTCCTCAATAGTTGAAAACAAGAGGGAAATTCAGGCAATCAGTCCGTGCTGCATGTAAACTCAAAGTAAGTTGACAAACTTTGACTTTAATTTCCACAACATAATTTATATCGGTGTCCTCGTCTGTCACGTATGAGGACAAACTGACTTGCTTTTGATCCTAGCAAGACTTATCTTGTTGTTTACTGCTAGCTGTGAAGAAGCTGGCTATCTCACCGACCAACGTTAGCTAGCCAACAGTCAGAAACGTTTCGTATGGTCAGAATATGGATAACTTTCTAGCTACTTAAGATCTAAATTAGGCAATTTATCTAATCAGATTGAGACATATTGTAGCGTCATATCTACCAGCAATTGTTTTAGCAAGTTAACGTTACCTAATTTAGCTATTTTAGCTACAAGTAGCTCTGGTCCATCGCACAACAACAACAAGTTGTATCTGTTTCCCTACCGATTTTGTTTAGTGACTGTCTTCAGTATACTTTCGTAACCTCAACAAAGTAAACATTTTGGTAGAGTGCTGAAGAACTGTTCCGTGTGCGCAGGATGTAATTTCTCCAAAAATGTTAGCTCTCCACGCGCATGCGTTGCATCTGAGCAGCGTGTGTATCAGGCGCATGCGAGTGGACCAGAGCGATAAAGCTAGCAAGTAAGCTGCAAACTGAAGCCAGCAAGCCTAGCTATTGTCTTTAGCTAGCAAACTAGTCCAAAACATTTAAAGTTTAAGTTTGTATTGTCACATGCACAAATACAGTGAAATGCTTAACTTGCAAGCTCAACCCAATAGTGCAGTAATCAATATCTAAACAGTATAACTAATATATAATAAAGAAAACACTAAATAAGATGAGGGAAAGTTATATACAGGGTCAGTGCCAATACCAATTTTACAATGAACAGGGATACTGGTGTAGTTTGAGGTAGAGGTACAGGTAGGTGGGGGATTAGGAGAAAGTGACTGGTAGCAGGATAAATAATAATAATAATAGTAATATTAATAGTAAACTGTATGGAAGCAGCGTAAGTGGTGGGTGGGTGTGTGAGGGTGTTAGTGTGTGCGTGCAAGGTATTTCACCCCATTCACCTAGGGTGACCTATCTCTTCATAACGCTTTTCTAGACAGAAGCTGCATAAGAAATAAAATGGGCCAAGATGACTTTCTGTTTAAATGTAATGGAATAAGTTCCCAGTGAACTTACAAAGTCACTGAAGCAGCTAAATTACTATGTAGTGCTACACTGTGGGCCCCAGAGTAGGCATAATGACCATTTAAGGGCACTGTAATTCCACTGTGTAATTGGTCCCCATTGGATGGCTGTGTGGTGGTACAGAGACAAACGAGTAATAATTAAGAATATTAAATAGCAGACTAGTTCTAGTGATCAAGACGGCACGTAGACAAAATAATTTAATCAAGTTCAAAATTGTTGAGAGCTATTGTTAATCATACATTCCTGTAATTAACAGCTGTGGTTTTCCGTCCTGATTTATAAGTTACTTTATTCACCTTTAGTTTTTCTTTGTAAATGTATCGCATAAAAGGGCAAGTCAAGATCAAACCCTGTAGAGCTGTGGTGACCAGCCCTGGTCCTGGAGACCTACAGGGTGGGCAGGTTTTTGTTCCTGGCCAGCACGAACACACATATTCTAATTCATCAACACCTTGGTTAGGCTACTAGAATCAGCTGTTGTAGTGCTAGGCTGGGACAAAAGCTTGCTACTAGTATCAGGGCTGGAGGGACTGTCTAGGACTAGTTTACTATAAGAAAGTTGTATAGCCTAATGTTTGAAATCGAGCAAATGCGATTTTGTAGAAGAAAAAAAACTGCTCCGCAATCTACAGTAACACTCATGCAAAATATTGGAGCTGTACGCCAACGTCAGCACTGCACTTAGTTGTAGTGAGGTTTGCATCATCACTGTGTTACCAGTGCTGTGTTCACACCTTCAAGTGTTTTCTTAATTCTGCTCCTGTGTTTGTTTTTAGCCTATTGTAATCACTTCAATTAGGTTAGATCAGAGATACTGGGCCCAGAGTAGAGATGACACAATAAGGGACAACAAATACCAAAGGCCTATAGGGAGGCAACAGACGAGGCCTTTGTTTTGCCCCCTCTGTTAGGGATGGGTATGGAATGGAATAGGTGTTTCCAGGTGAGACTGAGTGCAACAGAAATGGAGCATGATAATGATGGAATGCATTTTTATAGGTCTTCACAAGGTTTCAAAGAGCTTCTACATTGTAATTCACTGCATCCACCATCAGAACAGACTAACTTTCAGATCTCCTTAACCCATATACTCAAAGCTTGCTAGTTTCTTGAAGTGTTTTGAAGCACAGGGTAGATTATTGTGCTGGAAATTATTACAAATGTCCCACTTGAAGGGTGCAGGTCTTGCTGACCTTGATGTTGACATCAGCCTCCTCTGGCATTATGGTACGTCACTTAAATCGGTGCAGGACAGTGTGATTACGCAAATAATACTAAAAAGAAAGCCTATTTGAAAGGCCTTTCTCCTAAAGGTAGGCCTACCTACAGCAGCAGGGGTTTTCAGACCTCTCCTCGGGGTCCCCCAGGCGTTCCATGTATTTGAACTATTTTACTGCTAGTAGGGCTGTGACAGTCATGGAATTTTGGATGACGGTTATTGGTCAGCCAAATTACCGCGGTCACCGTAATAACTATTTGAATAGCACAAATAATAATAATATCTCTATATATTTTAAGACCCATTTTCTCCTCTCCTCCACTCCTGACTGCATGTGCTGTGGCTACAGGGAGGGGTGTTTTGCATAGGCAACCGAAGACTCGTTTGCTACAACATCTTGCTTGTTTCAGCAGTGCGCAACAAAGTTTCATGTTGTAGAGTCCATGGTACAGCAGAAACGGACTGAACCGCATGAATGCCCAGCCGTCCCGTCTTCACTCAGCTGTTCTTTCCAACAAAAAACAAAAATGAATAACAAATTGTTTCAATGGTTATGATGGTTATTTTTATTTTCATGACATCTTCATCCATAACCGTTGGTTACAGGGTTATACAGTAATTAAGGGATTGCGTTAGAGTTCAGAAAACTGCATTTTCAAAACTCAGACCATAAAAAAATCTGCGTTTTCAAACCATTTTACCTGCGTTTTCTTTTGAAAGTCAAGTGTTTCTTTTTAGTGATCAGGGGCGTGCAACTATAGGTTTCCTTCACAGAAAATACATTAGTGCAACACATTCGTCAGAAATTAGCTTAATTTTTATCAGATGACAACAGAAGTGCAACACTATTTGGCAAGTAGCCACACATGTAAATGAGAAATCAAGGTATTTTTTGCAAACACAATGCATGGCCATCATATTTCTAATGTTTATCATAGAAAGAATGTAGCAAGATACATTTCCTAATGTTTTTCTTAAAGTGAATCTTGCATTTCACCAAAGAAAAGTAGGCTGGCTGCACCGAGAAAAGTACTGGAGAAAAGTATCTGCACATCAGTCAGAACACTGTCTGCTGATAGAATGCCTGTTCGTGTTCAACTGAAGCACAATATTTGTTTGATGCCGAGCAGAAATTACAATAAGAATCATTTTAGGTCTGCATTTATAAAACGCAGCAAGATATTTCTTATGCCTTTTATCAGGGGACCCCTGGTAATTGTGCCAGCCCTAACTGCTAATCACACCTTATTTAACTTGTCAACTAATTTTATAGCTCTTCAGGTGAATCAGGTGAGCTAGTCTGTGGGTCCCCAAGGAGAGGTTGGAAAACCACTTCCCTATACTATGAGGTGAAGGTGTCTGTGGCCTTATCATGTTCACTCAGTAATAAACAGGGTTTAAATTAAGCCTAGCCAAAGTTAGTTTTAGCTGAAGTATAGCAAGGCTACATTTTAAATCATAGAAGTTATTCATGTCCTAAGCCTATCGCCAAGTGCTTTTAAGGTAGTGCCGTATTTGTCAAAGGTAGGGCATAACATGTTTAAATTGGCTCTGTAATTTTAACTAGTTTCTTTAAAAATCCCTGTTTACTTTAATCTGCTCTATCATTTAGGCTAATAGATTTGTTTTGATAAATTGCCCGGTGCCATTATTTTAGAATCTCACCTTTTGGAAAGGCAGCGGCTAGAATCAAAGCATGAATCTTTAAGAGTAATGGTTCAGGTACAGGGGAATGTAATTATATAATAGATTATCACTGTGTGAAGAGGCCCCGTATGGAATTAATAAGCCTCTTATATTTTCCTGTCTCTTTCTTTGTAAAAAACAAGCAAATTATTCCTTTTGTTTAAATCTCCCCGCATCACTGGGCAATTCATTCACCACGTGTATTCTTCTCTGATGCGCACCAGAGGCTGCAATTTGGTGCTGGAGTGCCCAGTGTAATAGTGTGAGAATATTTATAAGCCCCAGTGAGGTTAGCCTGTGAAAGTTTGTCCAGTGCACCTCCCGTTTGAAGTAAAAACTGCATGCTGTGGATCACACAGTGCTGTGCAAGACCTTGGTATTATCCACCAGGGCATAGGTGTGCATTCATTCACTTGAATTCAACTAATGAACACACGGTTTCAGGACGCGGGCAGTAAGCCGTGGTCGACCCTCCCTATCTCCCACAGTGATCAGCCGACCCAAGCCTTACCATCATGGCTCCCAGTTCTGACCTTTTTGGCCAGTACTGGGCCCAGCTGAGATACTGTATGTGGATGAAAGTGAGGACTCCTAACAGAGACTGTATGAGATAATATTTTATTTGAGTCTAATTGGATTAATGCCAGTGACATCTACAGTGAGGGATAAAAGTATTTGATCCCCTGCTGATTTTGTACGTTTGCCCACTGACAAAGAAATGATCAGTCTATAATTTTAATGGTAGGTTTATTTGAACAGTGAGACAGAATAACTACAAAAAAATCCAGAAGAACGCATGTCAGAAATGTTATAAATTGATTTGCATTTTAATGAGGGAAATAAGTATTTGACCCCCTCTCAATCAGAAAGATTTCTGGCTCCCAGGTGTCTTTTATACAGGCAACGAACTGATATTAGGAGCACACTCTTAAAGGGAGTGCTCCTAATCTCAGCTTGTTACCTGTATAAAAGACACCTGTCCACAGAAGCAATCAATCAATCAGATTCCAAACTCTCCACCATGGCCAAGACCAAAGAGCTCTCCAAGGATGTCAGGGACAAGATTGTAGACCTACACAAGGCTGGAATGGGCTACAAGACCATCGCCAAGCACCTTGGTGAGAAGGTGACAACAGTTGGTGCGATTATTCGCAAATGGAAGAAACACAAGATAACTGTCAATCTCCCTCGGCCTGGGGCTCCATGCAAGATCTCACCTCGTGGAGTTGCAATGATCATGAGAATGGTGAGGAATCAGCCCAGAACTACACGGGAGGATCTTGTCAATGATTTCAAGGCAGCTGGGACCATAGTCACCAAGATAACAATTGGTAACACACTACGCTGTGAAGGACTGAAATCCTGCAGCGCCCGCAAGGTCCCCCTGCTCAAGAAAGCACATATACAGGCCCGTCTGAAGTTTGCCAATGAACATCTGAATGATTCAGAGGAGAACTGGGTGAAAGTGTTGTGGTCAGATGAGACCAAAATCGAGCTCTTTGGCATCAACTCAACTCGCCGTGTTTGGAGGAGGAGGAATGCTGCCTATGACCCCAAGAACACCATCCCCACCGTCAAACATGAAGGTGGAAACATTATGCTTTGGGGGTGTTTTTCTGCTAAGGGGACAGGACAACTTCACCGCATCAAAGGGACGATGGAAGGGGCCATGTACCGTCAAATCTTGGGTGAGAACCTCCTTCCCTCAGCCAGGGCATTGAAAATGGGTCGTGGATGGGTATTCCAGCATGACAATGACCCAAAACACACGGCCAAGGCAACAAAGGAGTGGCTCAAGAAGAAGCACATTAAGGTCCTGGAGTGGCCTAGCCAGTCTCCAGACCTTAATCCTATAGAAAATCTGTGGAGGGAGCTGAAGGTTCGAGTTGCCAAACGTCAGCCTCGAAACCTTAATGACTTGGAGAAGATCTGCAAAGAGGAGTGGGACAAAATCCCTCCTGAGATGTGTGCGAACCTGGTGGCCAACTACAAGAAACGTCTGACCTTTGTGATTGCCAACAAGGGTTTTGCCACCTAACATGACAAGTAAGTAATGTTTTGCAGAGGGGTCAAATACTTATTTCCCTCATTAAAATGCAAATCAATTTATAACATTTTTGACATGCGTTTTTCTGGATTTTTTTGTTGTTATTCTGTCTCTCACTGTTCAAATAAACCTACCATTAAAATTATAGACTGATCATGTCTTTGTCAGTGGGCAAACGTACAAAATCAGCAGGGGATCAAATACTTTTTTCCCTCACTGTATAGTTTCATAGCCTTACCTAATAGGAAGGAACAGTATCTTGTCTTTCTCGAAGTCTATGTAAGTCACATGAAGAAAAGTGGAAGTCCTGGCAGGTGGAATCTGCAATGAACATCGATGAGAAGAACCTTGTGCTTAAGTTCTGGATGGGAAGGCTAACTGATGAAGATGTTGAGCACTTTATCGAGAGATACTGCACCATTCTATAGCCAGCTGTAAAGGCTGTAGATAAGTATGGTATCTGGTACAGAGTGAGAAAGTACAGGGTGAAGTTGAAGAGGGGAAGGATGGGAGAGCTGTTAGAGGTGCCGAACGCAATCACTTGGGCCCTTACAGTGGTAGGATTTTCTACCCCGGACAGGTCCTGCGCTGCTTCACCTACAGCCAAAGAATCCACATACATACAGTGCTAGTGCTTTGAATCCCTTGGACACAAGGCTAGAGAACTCCAGCAAATGTACCCTATGTGATGAAGATGGCCACTCCTCCTCAGACGGCCCAGAGTCCTATGCATATAGGGCCAGCGGCAGACGGGAAGAGGGAGACTGGACAGAACCATCTAGAGCCCCCCCAGCCCGAGAAGACAGGCAGCTTCTAGCGAAGAGACAGCAGAACAGGAAAGCCAGCAGCAGAAGCTTGAAGGCGAGCAACCCGAGAGGGAGACCAGTCAGCCAACAAGCAAAAAGGAGAGTGACAGTGACAGTGAGGAGGAAGAAGACTACTTAGAGAGCACTTCTGATAGTGAGTAAACCAGCGACTCTATCCTTCCTGAGAGTGAGGTCAACATAGGTGATTGGTCCTCCAACGGGGACCCAGAAGGAACCGGAGACAACGAGAGATCCCCCTCCCTGCCCCCCACCCCTCCCGAGAAGATCAGAATGACTGCCCAACCTGTCAAGCGACGTCACAGCTCCCCATCTACAGGTAATGCAAAAAGAATAGATGAGAAGCCTAGTCCTACATAGTAAGCCACCCTAAATATGAAGGGGAAAATATGTTTGGGCACAAGAACTCCGCCTGGAAGATCTAATAGACGTAAACAAAAGTGGTTTCTATAGGTAAGATGGTGACAGTGATTAAGAACGTGGAGGGGGTGAATGAAGGGATAATGTTGATATTCCTTGCAATCATTCTCAAATCCTCTTTGTATTATGAAATGTAAATGTGATGTACTGTATTGATGATAATTTCCTCTGATGATTCCAAAAACTAGAGCAAATAGATAGGAGGGAAAATATAATAATATATCCTTTACGTAGACTATTAAATATGGAATAAAGATAATGATGATGATGATGATAATAATAATAATAATAATAATAATAATAATAAATAATAAAAAGAGAAGCAACAAAACTGCTCTCTGTAATTCATGAAAGAGAAAAAAAAACATGTTGTTTTTTAAAGCTGATCTTGTAAAAATAAAAATGGTGTGGAGCTTTTTTTCATTAGTGTCTTCTGTCTGCTACCAATTCTTCCTTTGGGTCGTTTGACAGGGATTGGCCCAGGAGCCAATACTGGGGCCTTAACGGCAAGTGTTTGTGCTAAGATGGTAGCCTAAGTCACAACAGGTGCACAGAAGAGGAATAAGCTCCATTTTGAAAGAAGAAGAGCAGAGATACAAATGCCATCGGAGTCTGCTGTGAAACCTCAACAGAAGACTGCGAATCAGGAGAGAAAGATGAAGACGACATTCTGGAAGAACCCTGTCCTATCACACTTCTTACATAAACAGCACAACAGCTGCAGCATCTCTGTTGGAGCCATAATTCCCCATGCACCGTAGAGATACAGGAACACAAAGCTTCCCTTGGCAGTGGGTATCGTTACATTTGGACAAGCCCTTTTGAAGACCTATTTCAGTAGCCCCATTCTGTAAGCCTTTCTCAAAACCAGATTATGGAAATATGGAGCAAGTGAAAAGGACCTCCGTTCATCTGCAACAGTTTGTTTGACATGTAGCGACGCTTTGTCAGCATTGTGCTGGAGGCATCCCTGAATACAGATGTCGCTCTTTGTTCAACATGTTTTTTTTTTTCTTTACGCTTTCCCTTTACACTCTCTGCAACAGCAAGACATTTGGTACAGCATATTATTTACATGTTTTTCGTGTCGTGAATCCCTCGCTGGCAAGATTAGTGAAATCAAGCCGATTTACAAAGACCTTGGTGGATGAAAGAATTGAAACAAACAGAAAATCTACTGACTATTCAGCACAAATGTTGAAATATTTGGGTGGTTAATTCGGTTGACTAAACAAAACTATCACATTGCTTTCATACTGGTATCACATATCACATTACCAGTCACACTGAAAGGTGTGCAGCCTTGGCCTAATCCGTAAAATCCCAGTTCAAAGGTGTCAGAGCGACACCTCACATCCAATTCCTAAACAAAGACAGCAATTTTGTGGTTTATCTTTTTTTAGCGTTTGATATAGAAATAGGTACCTCGACCTAGATTTTTTTTTTAGGACATTTTACAGTTTACACCTATTTATTGTGAAATGTTGTCTTCAAGCTTTTCTCTTTGTTTGGCATTTCTGGGAGTTGTGCCCCTCTCAAGCACAGCCTGATGGGAGTTTCTCTATGAGGCCTGTCACCTTCAAATGCCACACTCGCCAAATGACACATGCCACTTGGAATTTCAGCTCCTTCAGTGTTTGCGGACCCATTTAGAATGGCACCTGTGGAGTGAAAATAGAAAGGAGAATTTGGACTGTCAACACTTGTTTTTGAATTAGCCTAATGCCTAAGGTTTGAATATTCTCTCTGTTTTTAATATAGACTATATGGTATTGGTCGGTATTAGGGTTTCCGTTAGCCGGTAATAACCGGCTTTTGGCCCTAACCAAGAAATTGGAAAGCCGATTTTAAATACAATTGGCGCAGGCCAATTGTCCGGGTGTCACGCCCTGACTCTAGGGACTTGTATTTGTTGAGTCAGGGTGTGTATTTTCTGTGTTGGGTTTGTCTATGTTAGAGTCTAGATCGTTTAGATCTATGTTGGCCAGGGTGGTTCCCAATCAGAGGCAGCGGTAGCTCGTTGTCTCTGATTGGGGACCATACTTAGGCAGCCTTTTGGCACCAGTCAGTTGTGGGATCTTGTTCCGTGTGAGGTATGTTATTTGTCTACCTTGGACTTCACGTTTCGTTTGTTGTTTTGGTTGTGCGTTTAGTCGTTAATAAACATGAATGCATATCACGCTGCGCCTTGGTCCTTCTCGTTCATGAACGAACGTGACAGAAGATCCCACCAATCCTGGATCAAGCAGCGTGACGAGGAGAGAGGATGGACTTGGGAGGAGATGAGCGAGAGTCTGGCAAGAGGGATGGAGGCCATGATCACGGGGGAGAGACAAGCCCAACATTTTTTTAGGGGGGGGGGGCTCATGCCCTGGACGACGAGGCAGCAGGAGGCCGCGATAGAGCGGTTTAGCTGTTTAGCAGAGGAGGCTGCCAGATTAAGGGGGTCATTGGTTCAGAGGGAGCAGAAGGAAGGTGTAGAGGCACGGCGAGAGGAGCTGGTTAGGCAGCAGAAGGAGCGGGGGTTAATGAAGGAACCCAGTCCCGCTCTTCGCACCAATCAAGTGGTGCGTGTCGCCAGTCCGGTCCGGCCCGTTCCTGCTTCCCGCACTAAGCCAGTGGTGTGTGTTCCCAGTACGGTGCGGCCCGTTCCTGCTCCTCGCATCAAGCCAGTGGTGCGTGTCGCCAGCCCGGCCCGGCCTGTTCCTGCCCCTCGCACCAAGCCAGTGGTGCGCGTCTCCAGCCCGGCCCGGCCTGTTCCTGCCCCTCGCACCAAGCCAGTGGTGCGCGTCTCCAGCCCGGTCTGACCTGTTCCTGTCCCTCGCACCAAGTCAGTGGTGCGTGTCGCCAGCCCGGCCCGGCCTGTTCCTGCCCCTCGCACCAAGCCAGTGGTGCGTGTGTCCAGTCCGGCACGGCCCGTGCCTGTTCCACCGGTGCCTGGTCCGGCACCGGTCAGCTGCTCCACTCCGGAGCCAGAGCAATCCGCTCCACCGGGGTCCAGTCCAGCTCCGGTCAGCGGCTCCACTCCGGAGCCAGAGCAGTCCGATCCACCGTCGTCGGGTCCAGTTCCGGTCAGCGGTTCCAGTCCAGACCCAGACGTCAGCCCCTCTCCAGGTTCGGCGTCTCCCACACCAGGGTCCAGACAGGGCGTGGTACTTCGTGGGAGGAAGGAGAGAGGAAGCAGCGCGCCAAGGTCCAGACCAGGGGCGCAACGGGGAGGTGGAGAATAAGTGGTGGTCACACCCGGAGCCGGATCCGCCTCCGAGGCGGAATGCCCACCCGGCCCCTACCCTGTTAGGTTTATGTGGCGCGGTCGGAGTCCGCACCTTTGGGTGGGGGGGGGGGGGGGGGGGGTACTGTCACGCCCTGACTCTAGGGACTTGTATTTGTTGAGTCAGGGTGTGTATTTTCTGTGTTGGGTTTGTCTATGTTAGAGTCTAGATCGTTTAGATCTATGTTGGCCAGGGTGGTTCCCAATCAGAGGCAGCGGTAGCTCGTTGTCTCTGATTGGGGACCATACTTAGGCAGCCTTTTGGCACCAGTCAGTTGTGGGATCTTGTTCCGTGTGAGGTATGTTATTTGTCTACCTTGGACTTCACGTTTCGTTTGTTGTTTTGGTTGTGCGTTTAGTCGTTAATAAACATGAATGCATATCACGCTGCGCCTTGGTCCTTCTCGTTCATGAACGAACGTGACACCGGGAGAAGAATAAAAGAAATTCCATTGCGAAATAATGCTTTTTAGCCTGTCCAGTTGATGGAAATACATTTGATTGGTTGCGCTTATCGGTCTATAGGTTAATTTGCATAATTTAGTGGAATTAAATTGGCGTGTGTGTAGGCTACAGTATATTCATTATGTATCTTATCACACATGTACAGCATACAGATACAGAGCCTTTGAGCGGAACATCTGTCGGACAACACGAGAGCTGCTGCTACAGCATCTCAAATGGCAACGGAAGGCAGGCTTTCATCAGCGTGTCACAGACCACTTTGCAATGAGCTGGAGGCAGTATGCATTTTTAAAACATATATTTAATTGTTTGAAAGTTATATTTAATATTATGAGGCATGTCTTACCTTGCTTCAAAGTAGCCTAGCCAAAATCAACTTTCTTTCATTGTCCAGTAGCCAAAGGCACAATCCTAGTCATATTAGCAACCCATTCTACTTGTTGCATATTAGATCTCCCCTCTTTCTACATTTGTAATGGGTGTTTTCTTGCTAATTGCATTATGGAATGAACATTCAAGTGTAACCTAGCCTACTGCCTTGTGCGCCTTGCTGCACTTACAAAAGTATGTGGACACCTGCTCGTCGAACATCTCATTCTAAAATCATGGGCATTAATATGGAGTTGTTTCCCCTTTTGCTGCTATAACAGCCTCCACTCTTCTGGAAAGGCTTTCCACTACATTTTGGAACATTGCTGCGGGGGCTTCCATTCAGCCACGTGCATTAGTGAGGGAGGGCACTGATGTTGGGCGATTAGGCCTGGCTCGCAGTCGGCGTTCCAATTAATCTCAAAGATGTTCGATGGGGTTGAGGTCAGGGCTCTGTGCAGGCCTGTCAAGTTCTTCCACACCGATTTCGACAAACCATTTCTGTATGGATCTCGCTTTGTGCACGGGGGCATTGGAAATGAAAATGCTGCCGATCAAATGTCCGGGGCCACATTTTCCTAACGGAAATCCTGGTCGGTATCTGTATTTTTTTTTTATCAGTCAGAATAATACCAGAGTGTGCAATGGTCTTCCCTGAGCCCCTGCTAGGCTATATTCCAGAGTGTTCAAAGATTCAAAGGGCTCCAAAAATGTTTTTGCCCATATCGTGCAGCTTTACTGTGTGGCAAAGGTGGCGTATGGAACGTTTTTCATATTTGTTTGTTTGACATGGTGGGATCTTTTTGTGTATAAAATTAATTATACGAGAAATGGAGGTGGAAACACCTTAATGTGCAGATATTGATATAATTACCATCATATCAAAGTAAACTTTGAGTCAAGCGATGATATGGTATGATATGGTGTGTGGTCCTCCCACTATGAATTGGGAAACCATGCAGTTTATTAGGCTACAGATTAAATAAGTTATGATGAACTGCACAGGGTGGTGAAAGTGCAGTGTTGAACTTGATTCTCCTTTCCAATAAGTATCGAGGGTCTTATTCTGGTGACGATCGATGCTTGACTGTCTTTTGACAAATACACCACTGGAAACACCACTGGTGGGAAAATGCTCATATTTTCTTTATGTGGATTTTAGAACATTCAAATGAAAATCTGTCTGCAATTGGATGAAAACCTAGCTACAGTCACACTCAAATGTTAGTTGCAATGAATGTGGTGTTAAGGAAGAGTCTAGTAACTGCTGATTCACAACCACATTTCAAAATTGCACCTTGTGTATTCTACTATTCTAACTCTCAACAGTAAGCATTTATTTTTCGTTTTTGGACATTTATTTGCGGGCCTACAAAAAGGGGGGCCCTTTGTGAATTAAAGCCATGTCATCTCCTACAGTATCCACTATGACACTCCCTCTAAGGATGTTGACTGAATAAGAAACCCTTCCTATGCTGTCGTGCAGAAGTGAGTGGCACGAATCATCATTGCGCCCTCAGTCTGTCCCCAGCCCAATATCCTTGACGACGTGAGGGGCGTGAGGGGACAACCCAAGGACAAGTGTCTGAGGCAGGGTCTGTCTGGCTGGACCGACCGCTAACCACCACTCACCTGCAGAGAGTCTGACTCAGGAACAGAGTGATGCTGAGTTTTAAATTGGGTCTGTGAGAGAGTGGCCTTGGCTCCGACGGCGCATAACTAGGCTCTCGCATGCACTCACATTCACACTGGCAAGCCGTTCCCCAGCCGATAAAAGAGCAATGGAAAACACCTGCTGTACCGTTTTATCTCCAATGGGGTTTTTACTCAGCCAAAGGATACATTTTCATAAACCTGCAAGAGCATAAAACTGATTCAGCTGGCGTTTTTATATTCAGGAAATGAACCTATGTTACAGGCTAATGTTAAGGCAATTGGGTTTTTAACCATATGGCTTGGATTTTGCAATGTCCTATCATTAAGAGACTTGGGTATCATAAAGTAAAATTATGATTATTATTGGTTAAAGAAAATAGTGGGGAAAAATAAAGTATACCAGTTTCATTTAAGGACCAAAACATTGACAGCTGTGCCATACAGATAGCAAAATAGTTGGGAAGAGCTTTTCGATGTACCGATTCCATGGCACATGGTTTATGAACTGATACACAAAACAACGCAGGATTCAAAACGTAGAGTTTATCAATTTAAATTATTATACAAAATTCTTGCAACCAAAATAATGTTATTTATATATATAGCACCAGTCAAAGGTTTGGACACACCTACTAATTCAAGGGGTTTTCTTTATTTTTACTATTTTTTTTACATTGTAGAATAATAGTGAAGACATCAAAACAATGAAATAACACATGGAATCATGTAGTAACCAAAAAAGTGTTAAACAAATCAAAATATATTTTATAATTGAGATTCTTCAAATAGCCACCCTTTGCCTTGATGACAGCTTTGCACACTCTTGGCATTCTCTCAACCAGCTTCACCTGGAATGGTTTTCCAACAGTCTTGAAGGAGTTCCCACATATCCTGAGCACTTGTAGGATGCTAAACCATCTCAATTGGGTTGAGGTTGGGGGATTGTGGAGGCCAGGTCATCTGATGCAGCACTCCATCACTCTCCTTCTTGGTAAAATAGCCCTTACACAGCCTGGAGGTGTGTTGGGTTATTGTCCTGTTGAAAAACAAATGATAGTCCCACTAAGCCCATACCAGATTGGATGGTGTAGCGCTGCACAGCAGTCTCAACGTCAACAGTGAAGAGGCGACTCCGGGATGCTGACCTTCTAGGCAGAGTTGCAAACAAAAAGCCATATCTCAGACTGGCCAATAAAAAGAAAAGATTAAGATTGGCAAAAGAACACAGACACTGGACTTTTTCTTTGCAACTCTGCCTAGAAGGTCAGCATCCCGGAGTCGTCTCTTCACTGTTGACGTTGAGACTGGTGTTTTGCGGGTACTATTTAATGAAGCTGCCAGTTGAGGACCTGTGAGGCATCTGTTTCTCACTAATGTATTTGTCCTCTTGCTCAGTTGTGCACCTGGGCCTCCCACTCCTCTTTCTATTCTGGTTAGAGCCAGTTTGCTCTAAATCAGCCGTTTCCAGCTACAATAGCCATTAACAATGTCTACACTGTATTTCTGATCAATTTGATGTTATTTTAATGGACAAAAAAAAGATTTTCTTTCGGAAACAAGGACATTTCTAAGTGACCCCAAACTTTTGAACGGTAGTGTATACAGTGAGGGAAAAAAGTATTTGATCCCCTGCTGATTTTGTAAGTTTGCCCGCTGACAAAGACATGATCAGTCTATAATTTTAATGGTAGGTATATTTGAACAGCGAGAGACAGAATAACAACAAAAAAATCCAGAAAAACGCATGTCAAAAATGTTATAAATTGATTTGCATTTTAATGAGGGAAATAAGTATTTGACCGCCTCTCAATCAGAAAGATTTCTGGCTCCCAGGTGTCTTTTATACAGGTAACGAGCTGAGATTAGGAGCACACTCTTAAAGGGAGTGCTCCTAATCTCAGCTTGTTACCTGTATAAAAGACACCTGTCCACAGAAGCAATCAATCACTCAGATTCCAAACTCTCCACCATGGCCAAGACCAAAGGATCTCCAAGGATGTCAGGGACAAGATTGTAGACCTACACAAGGCTGGAATGGGCTACAAGACCATCGCCAAGCAGTTTGGTGAGAAGGTGACAACAGTTGGTGGTCGATTATTCGCAAATGGAAGAAACACAAAATAACTGTCAATCTCCCTCGGCCTGGGGCTCCATGCAAGATCTCACCTCATGGAGATGCAATGTTCATGAGAACGGTGAAGAATCAGCCCAGAACTACACGGGGAGGATCTTGTCAATGATCTCAAGGCAGCTGGGACCATAGTCACCAAGAAAACAATTGGTAACACACTACACCGTGAAGGACTGAAATCTTGCAGCGCCCGCAAGGTCCCCCTGCTCAAGAAAGCACATATACAGGCCCGTCTGAAGTTTGCCAATGAACATCTGAATGATTCAGAGGAGAACTGGGTGAAAGTGTTGTGGTCAGATGAGACCAAAATGGAGCTCTTTGGCATCAACTCAACTCGCCGTGTTTGGAGGAGGAGGAATGCTGCCTATGACCCCAAGAACACCATCCCCACTGTCAAACATGGAGGTGGAAACATTATGCTTTGGGGGTGTTTTTCTGCTAAGGGGACAGGACAACTTCACCGCATCAAAGATACGATGGACGGGGCCATGTACCGTCAAATCTTGGGTGAGAACCTCCTTCCCTCAGCCAGGGCATTGAAAATGGGTCGTGGATGGGTATTTCAGTATGACAATGACCCAAAACACACGGCCAAGGCAACAAAGGAGTGGCTCAAGAAGAAGCACATTAAGGTCCTGGAGTGGCTTAGCCAGTCTCCAGACCTTAATCCCATAGAAAATCTGTGGAGGGAGCTGAAGGTTCGAGTTGCCAAACGTGTCTTTGTCAGTGGGCAAACGTACAAAATCAGCAGGGGATCAAATACTTTTTTCCCTCACTGTATATATGGGGGATACAACCATCCCAGCTCTGCAGATGTTAGTTTTTTGGGTGTATATATAATATTTGTATTCACAGTTAATGAAAGATTAAATGTAAAGACATTGTACATTTCCCCCCCTTTTGTTCCCCCCCCCCCCGAATGCCTCCAAACACATTTAAAGAAAAATGGAAAGTTATTGAGTTGTCAGAAAACAAAACAAAAGTATACAACAATGTTACTTCAATACAAGCAAAAATGTAATAGCCTAACAATTTCATGTGATTAGGTGATCTTATAGGCCTATACAGCAGTGATCTCAAGGGGTGGGGGTGGGGGTGGGGCCAAGAGTACTAATTTGGAGGAAGTGTTTGGAGCTGTTCATCAGGTCCCAGTTGGTTGACCCTCTAATGGTATTTCTAATTGTAGGAACAGCATCAGATCTTTGTGCCATAGAGAGGCTAAGGGAGGATGATAGATTTCCAATCCAATCTGTGGGCTAACAGGGAGGCTAAGGCAATGGCATCCAGCTGTCTATTGGTTAGAGAAGGATTGTTGTTTGGTACTCCAAAAATAGCAATTTCTGCGCTAGGCTGCAACTTCATATCAAATGCTTCAGAAAGGGTTTTAGATATAGTGGACCAATAATCTGCCAGATGGGGACAGGGCCAGAACATGTGGGTCAAGTCCACCAAGGAGCCTTTACACCTGTCACATGTACCATCAATATTTGGGTAGAATTTGGAAAGTCTGGCCTTACTGAAATGGATATGGTGAAGTACCTTAAACTGTACAAGGCTGAGCCGGACACAAGAGGAGCTTCCATTTACCCTCAGTAAGATACCATTCCAGACTTCATCAGAGATCTCTCCACCAAGTTCCCTTTCCCATTCAGATCTGATTTTATTGAGTGACGGGTTATCAAGGGACATGATTATCTAAAAAATACGGGATATGAGTCCCTTTAGTTGAAAATGTGTTTTCAAAAGGGCATCCAGACCCGAGGTTGGGCTTTGAGTGGGAATAAACTGGCAGATTTTGAAATACCTAAATAAACTTGAATGTGGTAAAATAAATTTGATAGCGAGGTCTTCGAAATTAGCAAAGGTGCTATCAATATAAAGGTCATTAAACTTAGTAAGGCCATTCCTCTGCCACAGCCTTAAAGCTGAATCCAGTTTGCCTGGAAGGAAGAGGTGATTATTACATATAGGACCTTGAATAGAGAAATCACAGAATGGTTGATGGATTTGAGTCCAAATTTTAAGAGTATTGACAACAGTTGGATTGGATGTGTAGGGCGAAGCTGAAAGAGGAAGATTGGAGGTGACTAAAGCTGACAAAGAGGAAGAGAAACAGGAGTTGGCTTCTATTTGACACCAATCAGTTCCTGGGGTGTGAAGCCAGTAAACAATCTTTTGTATATTCGCTGCCCAGTAATAAAACATAAAGTTAGGAAGGGCTAGTCCTCCGTGTGTTCTATCTCTCTGGAGGAATACTTTACGTATTCTTGGATTCCCACCGCCCCATAAAAAATAAAGATATAAGCTTATCCACTGAAGTGAAGCAAGACTTTGGTAAAAAAAAAAAAGAGGGAGACATTGGAACAAATACAGAAATCTGGGCAATACATTCATCTTGATACAATTCACTTTACCAGCTAAAGTAAAATAGAGAATACTCCATCTCTGAAAGTCCACTTTAAGTTTGCTAATCAGGGGAGTAAAGTTCTCATCATGGAGGGAAGACAAGGTACGGGTGATATTGATCCCTAAATATTTAAAGCCAGACTTGGACATACGAAATGGAATAATATTCCGTGGAATTTGTAATGCTAATTCTTTAATAGGAAAACATTCACTTTTTGAGAAATTAAATGTATAACCTGAAAACACCAAACCTACGCAGTAGGTCCACTACCTCAGGGACACACGCTTCAGGGTCTGAGATATATAAAACCAAGTCATCTGCATACAAGGAAACTTTGTGTGCCAGTCCCCATCTGTAGATACCATGTATTGTGGTCCTCTGTCGCTCAATTGGTAGAGCATGGCGCTTGTAACGCCAGGGTAGTGGGTTCGATCCCCGGGACCACCCATACGTAAAAATGTATGCACACATGACTGTAAGTCGCTTTGGACTCCCAATCACGGCCGGTTGTGATACAGCCTGGAATCGAACCAGGGGGTCTGTAGTGACGCCTCAAGCACTGAGATGCAGTGCCTTAGACCGCTGCGCCACTCGGGAGCCCTAAGTGTATGTAAACGTCTGACTTCAACTGTATATGTATGTGTGTGTGTGTGTGTGTGTGTGTGTGTGTGTGTGTGTATATATATATATATATATATATATATATATATATATATATATATATATATATATATATATATATATATATATATATATATATAGGGGATTCAAAATGATCCAGACAATTACATTGATAGAAGCCACAATCTATTTGCTGATCCACCTTCTAAAAAAATTAAATAATGATAATAATTCTTGAGCCCCTTGATAAATGACTCCTCTGCTAATATTCAGTGGAGGCATGAAGCAGGGCCCTGGAAGATGGCAGCGCCAAAGGCTGTTAGCTTGTTTACGCGTGACTAATATAGTCTAACCATTGGCCAATGATAATGGACATCTGGGAACTTATCCACTCTCAATATTGAGGTCCTGCTTGGGAGTGTTCAGTTCAGGAGAGCATTATGTAATGTAGTGTAGTTTACGTCTAATTTGGTCCTCAATATCACTCAGTTGGTCAACCGCTACAGAACACTGGAATGTACTAACCTACAAACCCATAGTAGCCAATATTTCTCCCTCATTCTCCAGCATGATTCAGCCATTTAAACCTCTCCATCAATCATTTGTTTGGCTGAACTGGAATTAGCCTCTACTTAATGAGCGCCTTGTGGTTTGAAGGAGCCAGGCAGGGCTGGGGGTTGGAGACTGAGGAACGGGTGAGGCAGCTGTCTCTCCACCGCTGGGCCTAGGCCAGAGCGTCTGCCATTTCACTGGGTACAGGCTGGCACCAAGCTCCAGGGCTGTGGGTGGTATTTACAGCTGGTGCCTCTCTACCCCTCCTCAACCCCACTGTGTCACTGCCGCTGTTCTGAGGGTAAGATGCACATGGAGAGAGCCAAGAGCCAGACTATCCTCTTTTAGTTTTACATGGAGAGAGGATGTCAAAGACTGCCCTAGAGAGAGTTGTGACCGTGAGTGATTTATAGATAAAATTGAGATGTTCTTGGTTAAGTCGGAACGCTTTTTCAAAAGTAAGCAATTGACAGATCTAGGTACAATGAGCCTCCTAGCGGGCTCACATGTTTGTGCCTGTGGCTCCTTCCCCCTTGTCGAAATTGGAAGGAAAATCTTTAATTCTGACTGACTAAATGGTTAACTGACTGGCTGCCTCCAAGGCTGTTCTTCTTATTCTGCCGTTGGTGGGCACACAATGTAGCACTGTGGGAGTCGGATGCACCAGTCAAATACCTCCAAAACAAACAAGTACTCACACTGACAGGTAACAATCTAGCACCTGCTGGGAATGCATCTAAAACACCTCTCCTAAGGCTTTTGTGATATGCCAGCAGCATACCACCCTGCTTCCCACTGCTGGCTTGCCTATGAAGCTAAGCAGGGTTCGTCCTGGTTGGTCCCTGGATGGGACTAGATGCTGCTGGGAGTGATGTTGAGGGCCAGTAGGAGGCACTCTTTCCTCTGTTCTAAAATAAAAAATATCCTGATGCCCCAGGGCAGTGATTGGAGACATTGCCCTGTGTAGGACTCCGTCTTTCAGATGGGACGTTAAACGGATGTCTTGACTCCCTGTAGTCACTAAATATCCCATGGCACTTATCGTAAGAGTAGGGGTGTTAACCCCGGTGTCATGGCTAAATTCCCAATGTAATTATCCCCAGCTTCCAATTGGCTCATTCATCCCCCTTCCTCTCCCCTGTAACTATTCCCTAGGTCGTTGCTGTAAATGAGAAAGTGTTCTCAGTCAACTTACCTGGTAAAATGCTTCTTGATGCATCAGTTATCTTTTGAAGTTTAGCCATTACATAGTAGGCCAATGTTTTTAAACAGATGTATCTGTTATCTCTGTGTTAATAGGCTACATACTGTATGGGCGGCAGGTAGCCTAGCGGTTAAGAGTGTTGGGCCAGTAACCAAAAGGTTGTTGGTTCAAATCCCTGAGCCGACTAGGTAAAAAATCGATGTGCCCTTGAGCAAGGCACTTGACCCTAATTTATCCTGTAAGTCGCTCTGGATAAGAGCGTCTGCTAATTGACTAAAATGTAAATTTATGTTTTTCATCAGGTATTCTTGAAGGCATGCCTGTCCATGTGGTCAAGGACGGGGCCGGTCCCAGCACCCAGGTTCCCGCTCAACCCCAGAGGATCTCCATTCCACTCCTCTGCCCTACCTCAGACTGCACTGGCAAGACTGTGAAGGTGTGTCTCGGTCAGGTCAAACCCTTCCATCACTCTTCCCTTCCCTTCCTTTCTTATATCTCCAGAAATCCCTCTCTTCTCCCTTTCTTGCATTCTCGCTCCTATCCTCCAGTGCCTGCTTTCTTGTTTTCACACTCCTTTCTCTCGGTCTATTTATCCATGTACCTCTTTCGTTTCTCCACAGTTTTTAAAAGTTTTATTTTTTTTACCTTATCCTTCTTCCAAGTACACTATGGGCAGATGATTGTAAAGCAGGCAAAGCAAGTAACAACAAATTCACTCCCCCTCCTCCATTTTCCGTCTAAGGGAGTTATGTGCTAATTGACTTGTGAAAAGATTTGTATGAAGTTAGGACTTGACCGATATGACTATAGTGGCAGCATATAAAACACTAATCGATGTAAATGTTTTACCATTCATCTAAAGTTTTGTATTTTTCTGCTATTCTGCCAGGGGAGAGTAGTTCACAAAGGGCCATTGGTATCCATGGGAGAAGACAACTATGTCCTGAAGACTGTGATTCAAGGTATTGTATATGAGAAAACATGTAGGCCTAGAATGATGTAGGCATATACAATGAAGGAGTGACTGCCCAATCACGCATTGGTTGAGTTTCCTTGGAGGGCATGTAGCTCGCTGTGTTAGATCTCAGCTGGCTCGATTGTCTCATTCCCACTGTAAGCCGTTCAGCTGGAATGGATCTTAATAGGATTGTTGAAAAAGGCAATTTCTTCTTTGTTGTGTCGGCCATGCTACACTTATCCCTCTGCATTATGATGAACATTCATACAGCAGCACTGCTTATTCAGAGAGAGTTATCTCGCTTGTTAATACAGTACTTCAAACCCATTTGAAATATTGCCCTGTTTCTCTGGGGCAAGTGTGAAATATGCCTTGTTTCTTTGTCTTGTGTATTAATTGTATTACCACACCAATTGTTAGTTGTGACTCAGAATTATCAGTACTATTTTTTTATTATGTTTTTCACTTTTTATGTGTTTTTCTGCTGACATTTCCACAACCCAGAGCGGTCGATTTATTTGGTCAAAAGCAGTGTTCATGACACACTGTTCACACCCCTCTTGTTGGCGGAGAGAATATGTTGCAGGTTTAAAGCTTATTTACTGCAATTCTACACATTTTGTCATGGCGTGTAGAGAACATTTTGCAGTTTTAAAGCTCATTTTCTTGCAATTCTATACATTTTGCCATAACTCAAAAATTACTACAAAATCTATAGGCTAAAAAACTTTAGCTGACATGGGCTAGTTGATCTGGACGTTTCTGACAAGTTCTAAATAGCTCTCTAAGATATGCAATGACTGACATGACAAGAGGAAAACTGATTACGCACTACCCAATTTCGAAATTGGAGTTAGGTGACATTAATTGAACTGTAGCCCTAATAAGAGAATACCCTTATAAAGCCTTACAGGCTCTGAGGTATTTTCTGTATATGTCTTGCATCTGTCTAATTTGCTGCATGTGTACACTACCTTCTGCCTCCGTCAGAAGAAGACTCCCAACAGGACATGTCCCCAGATCACTCGTCCATCAATGTCATCCTGTTTGGTGCGCTGGCGAAGGACTACTCCGAATCCGTCAGTCAAGGGGTAGGTCTCCTACCATTCCCAATAGGATCTCAAACAAAGTGTAATAAATAAAGATCTGGTTGCATTCATGTGTAAGGGCACTTGAAAGTATCATGGTCCTGATTTGCACTTAATGAGGTCTGGGTACAAAAATCTGAATTGGAATGTAATGGTGTAGGTGGATGTGTTCTCTGACAGAATATAACACTGCATTTTGTTATTCACTTGTAACTGAATGCATATCCCCAGTTACATATTGTACCTGAATGCTTAGCCTCGAATGCATTTGTTTTACCAACCCTTTGAAGGCACGCAATGGATTCTTGTCAGAAAAGACAGACGCGCCTTTAGTCTTTTGTTTAGGGTTTTCAGTCAAAGGAATAAACAGAATTGTGTTGAATTGTGATTCTTGGCCCACTTTGTGCTGGGAAACAATGGGTTCTCTTTCTTTTTTGCTCACAAACCAGCTTTCATCCCAGCCTTCTTTCTCTCTTTTGGTCGTCACATATCCACAACATCATGCGTCAAAAGGTGCTGTGCATAAGAATGAAGCATGTGACAAGACGGCATTTCTTTGCTTTTAGGAGGGGGATAATCCTCGAAGAGATGATTGGAGCGTTAGCTGCTGTAGCACGCAGATCAGAGCTCTAGTCAGAGGCGTAGTGTTTGTGATCAAAATTGTAACACTCCCAATGAGAGGGAGCGTCTTCCTTGTGGAGAGAGTTCTTATGCAATTATCGTCTACATTGAAGTAGATTAAGTCTGCAGTTTGATTTTAGGGATGCTATTCAGAGTCTGAGGATCAGAGAAACCCTTGTTAAGTGCAAAGGCACAGGATGTTAGTCATTTTGGTTATTTACGTCCTCTAGTCTGTAGTAGTGTTGACATCCCACATGCTCTCTCTGTAACAGTGTTGACATGCTCTGTAACGGTGGTGACAGATCAGCAAATCTTTCTATTAACCTGGATAAAATGACACTCAAAACCAGTGATAGGATTCAGGCATCCACGTCGTTTAAGACCAATGCACAAACAGGAAGCTGAATGAGCTGAGTGATGCACCAGTGTTAGACATGACTGACCTATTGTCTCAGAACACCCCTGAGAGGAGAAGAATATCACATTCTGAGCAGACGTAGCGGGAAAAGGGATTGGCTATCATGGCTGTAGAGTACTCTTGTCAAACAGTGGTTTGTGTAATCCACTGTAACATGATTCCTTTGTATCTCTCCCTTCCCTTTGTCTGCTGTTTGAGTAATGTCAGAGAACACTGTTAAACCGTTTGGAGGACAGTCACACACTGCTCCCCAAGAAAAATACAACTGGCTTATCTCTATTTTGAGTGTAGCATATTACTCACAAGCTGATATTTCTGCTATATTAAATGGTCCGTGCTATCCGGGATCCTTGGGACTTCCCTACCCCCCATTAAAGTTGAAATTTAAAATGGTTAGGGAAGGGTTATGGTTAATGTTAGGGTAGGATTTAGGGTAGGGACATCCCAAGGATCCCGGATAGCATTGACCTATATTAAACCTATTTTACACTGGTTTATTTTTGGGGGGAGGTGGTGTTATATCTCCTCTCTCTGTCTCTGCTGCATGTGTTTGTTCCCCCAGGACGTGCTGCTGGTGGCTGGCTTCACTGTGGGCAAGTCTCCCACAGCTCACAAAGACAAGCTCCATGCCTGTAACCTGCAGCTGGCTGGAGATGATGCCTGGGTGTATGTGAGTACATATTCAGGGAATGGGTTCCTACGTTGTTTGATAATTAAGGGAAGGGTTTAATAAAATGTGACCCCTAGTTTCCTGAAGTGCATTTCTCTGTGTCCTAGGTGTGGCCATCTACTGTAAGCCTGAGAGCATTTGTACCCAGCAAAAGAACCTCTCCAGTCAGCACTGAGGTCAGTCTGTGACCTCATTAGCTCAAAGACCTTGGTTTTATGGAGGCTGTCAGAAGATTCACATGTCATCAGATGGTTATCCCAATGTGAACCTGCGTGTGTCATGTTTTGTATGATCTTTTGATACTGAATACATGTAAAATAGCTGACCTATGGCCCTTCCACTTAAATCACTCTTACTGATCCCAAAACAGTTTTACTCTGTCTACTCTGTCAAACCGATCAATTTAGGGACTGACCTTATGTTTCATATCCAGTCTCTACTACTGACCGTTGTTCTCTCTCAAGTCATTTACAAATAGACATTCTCTCTTTACTTAAATTGTTGTCCGATCCTGAATGGTAATGTAGTAGTGTTTGTCTTCAGGTCACTAAGGCAGCGAAGGTGGTTAAGTATACCTACGCCCCACTGAGCGACCTGACGCCTGGGGTAGTGGTGAACGTCTACGCTGTGGTCACCTTCTTCAAGCAGCCATTCCGGACCAAGGGGACAGGTAGGTCAACTTGCCCTGCAAATGCACTAACATGGTATTGACAAATATGATAATATTCCACCAGCCCCATGTTGAGCTCAGTTCAAGGTGTTGGCTCTGTGCTAACATACTTTTCAGACAGAAAAGGACACACTTCCTACTCAGCAAAGCACTTTGAAGTCCATATTCAACCAACAGGCTGGTTGCTATGACTACTGGACCCCCTGACCTGCTGCTCCGAGATAATAAGGGGTTTGTTGGTGTGTCTGTAGGTGGTGTCATCCAGGGTAGGTTGGGTGGGGGTTACTGTACTGTTATCTCATTAAACAAGCGTTTGTAGAGGCGTAGTGTTTGGCGGGAGGGGGAGGTGAGGTGGAGGCTGGCAATGGGAATAAGAGGACCTCTCTCTGCACCCTCTCTCTAAGCACCCAACATCACAGGGTACATATGAGTCCTTGTGGTGTTGCTCAGCCCTTCGACTCGCAACCTTTGACTTGGAAGTGCTGCGACTGCCTTTTAACTGGGCTGCCCTTGCCGGGAGTCAGGCAGTGTGGCGAGGTTTGTTCACACAGAAAAAAACCTTGCTGAGGAGCTTTAGAAAGCGCAGAAGGGCAAGCAGAGTGGTTGTCCGAGGTAGGGGAACCTCGCTCTGATGCTGTTATACGAACATACTCTGTCCTAGCCTGTCCCTCCTGTCCTCATAGCACCTATTCTCTGACTCCTTTCTGTCCCTCCTGTCCTCATAGCACCTATTCTCTGACTCCTTTCTGTCCCTCCTGTCCTCATGGCACCTATTCTCTGACTCCTTTATGTCCCTCCTGTCCTCATAGCACCTATTCTCTGACTCCTTTCTGTCCCTCCTGTCCTCATAGCACCTATTCTCTGACTCCTTTCTGTCCCTCCTGTCCTCATAGCACCTATTCTCTGACTCCTTTCTGTCCCTCCTGTCCTCATAGCACCTATTCTCTGACTCCTTTCTGTCCCTCCTGTCCTCATAGCACCTATTCTCTGACTCCTTTCTGTCCCTCCTGTCCTCATAGCACCTATTCTCTGACTCCTTTCTGTCCCTCCTGTCCTCATAGCACCTATTCTCTGACTCCTTTCTGTACCTCCTGTCCTCATAGCACCTATTCTCTGACTCCTTTCTGTCCCTCCTGTCCTCATAGCACCTATTCTCTGACTCCTTTCTGTCCCTCCTGTCCTCATAGCACCTATTCTCTGACTCCTTTCTGTCCCTCCTGTCCTCATGGCACCTATTCTCTGACTCCTTTCTTCTCCCCTCCTCTCCCCCTCCCCCTATTCTCTGACTCCTTTCTTCTCCCCTCATCTTCTCCTCCTCCCCCTCTTCTCCCCTCCTCTCCCCCTCTCCTCTCCTCTTCTCCCCTCTTCTCCCCCTCTCCTCTCCTCCTCTCCTCCTCTCCCCCTCTCCTCTTCTCCCCTCCTCTCCCCCTCTCCTCTTCTCCCCTCCTCTCCCCTTCTCCTCTTCTCCTCTCCTCTCCCCTTCTCCTCTTCTCCTCTCCTCTCCCCCTCTCCTCTCCTCTCCTCTTCTCCCCTCCTCTCCCCCTCCCCCTCTTCTCCCCTCCTCTCCCCCTCTCCTCTTCTCCCCTCCTCTCCTCCTTCTCCTCTCCTTCTCTCCCCCTTTCATATCCACCTAATATTCTTCATCTCTAGCTACTCTTTAACTCTTTTATCGCCAATGGTTTTATTATGGTTGTCCAATAATAATCTCCAGAACAGAACAACCGGATACTCAACATTTACAGTGTCTGCTCTTTATTGCTACTATTCAAAACCAATTACTTTTTAAATTGTACAATACAAACACAAATTACAAAGTAAATTACAGCAGCCTGGATTAAACCACAGTCACTGAGTCACTGTGTCCTTGTGTAGTTAATCTCTGCCTTAACACACCCTAAGCATTGATCGAGCATTAGATCTTGTCATGCAAGCTGACATAAAGTGGTGAAAAATCAATCCTCATCCCACTCAACCGACCCTGTAGATATCGGACTTGATTTTGATGTACTGTACACTGTGCTGGGCCATCTTGTCCAATTGAATCAGTGGCCCAGAATGTCCGGAGGGAAAACTCTGCATGAAATATCCATTTTGAATGCAAGTGCCTGTGATGCAAATGACAAAATCGCAATTATAAACTGGGTGGTTCGAGCCCTGAATGCTGATTGGCTGACAGCCGTGGTATATCAGACCATATACCACAGGTATGACAAAACATTTATTTGTACTGCTCTAATTACATTTGTAACCAGTTTATAATACCAATATGGCACCTCGGGGTATATGGTCAATATACCATGGCTAAGGGCTCCGCGTTGCGTCGTGCATAAGAACAGCCCTTAGCCATGGTATATTAGCCATATACCACACCCCCTCTGGCCTTATTGCTTAAGTATAGTTGATGGGAAAATGGGGCCTGAGCAAAGCGTGTATTAATGCTTTGCAAAGCTGTAATCTGTGCGTGATCCAACTTGCAACGTTTACCATTTTATGTGGAAGTACCTTACAAAATAATTATTCTTCTGTTGTCAGGGGTTTGCTCTGCTTATTTTCACGAGGTGTTTACATAGCAAGCAAAACAAACTTGATATTATTTGAGGAGCACGACATTCACGAGCCAAGTCATTTATGCCTAGAGTTTGACCTGAGGGGACAGTCTGTTAGTAGTAATCTCTGAGCCACTCTTGTCTCGGTATGTACCGTAATGAAAGAAAGAGCTCAATAATGAATGACAGTAATAAGTCCATGGCTTTCCAATTCACATTTTCTAGTGTGTCTCCCAACGCCTGCAAACTGTACCTTGGGTCCTTTTTGTTTGTGGGAGCCTCATACAAAGAGTTCCCCCTTAAGCCAAACTGGATTGAGTAATGAGTGAATAAATAAAACAGCAGTGTTCGTAGGACAGCATTAACTGACCATGTATTGTCATGCTACTGAATCCTAGTGGCAGCAGTTAGAAGGGAGATATTAAGAGAATCCATCTGTTGAGACACAGTGGGGGTGGCAGATGGATGAGCCGCTTGGCTGGCTGACGCTACCCACTTGACTACACAGCGAAGAGAATACTGAGAGTTAAGTGTTAGCCAGATGACCCCTTACCACCCCTCGGCATAGAAACCTAGTGTTATTATATACCGTTTATTATGTACATCCATCTAGTACCGGGTCGGACCCCACTTTGCCTCCAGAACAGCCTGAATTCTTTGGGGCATGGATTCTACAAGTCGGAAACGTTCCACAGAGATGTTGGTCCATGCTGACGCGATGGCATCACGCAGTTGCTGCAGATTGGACGGTGATGCACCACTGCCACCAGCCTGTACCGTTGACACCAGGCAAGATGGGTCCATGGATTCAGGCTGCTTACGCCAAATCCTGACTCTGCCATCAGTATGACGCAACAGGAACCGGGATTCGTCAGACCAGGTTATGTTTTTCCACACCTCAATTGTCCAGCGTTGGTGATCGCGTGCCCACTGAAGCCGCTTCTTCTTGTTTTTTGCTGATAGGAGTGGAACCCGGTGTGGTCGTCTGCTACAGTAGCCCATCCATGACAAGGACCAACGAGTTGTGCGTTCCGGGATGCCGTTCTGCACACCACTGTTGTACTGCGCTGTTATTTGCCTGTTTGTGGCCAGCCTGTTAGCTTGCACAATTCTTGCCATTCTCCTTCGACCTCTCATCAACAAGCTGTTTTCACCCACAGGACTGCTGCAGACTGGATTTTTTTTGTTTGTCGCACCATTCTCGGTAAACCCTAGACACTGTCGTGTGTGAAAAGCCCAGGAGGGCGGCCGTTTCTGAGATCCTGGATCTGGCGCGCCTGGCACCGACGATCATACCACGCTCGAAGTCGCTTAGGTCCTCGTTTTACCTATTCTAACGTTCAATCAAACAGTAACTGAATGCCTCGATGCCTGTCTGCCTGCTTTATATAGCAAGCCACGGCAACGTGACTCACTGTCTGTAGGAGCGATCCATTTTCATGAATAAACTGTCCGGTGAGTGTCTTTCTTACATTGTGTACTGTTGTGTGCTGCTTTGCACAAACAGCATTTCAGACAAGCTCTACAATCAAATTGTCTTTGCGGGTGGACCTCTATTGCAGCATTCAATGGCCCTTGTAATTTAAATGAGACAAATCACTTCCAATAGAGCACTGTTTTTCGGCATTCCAGTCCTCGAGTACCCCCAAAAGTACACATTGTTGTAGACCCGAATAAACACACTTGATTCAAGTAGTCAAGGGTTTGATGACTAGTTTAATCAGGTGTGCTTGTCTGGGCTCCAAAATAAATGCGTTCCGTTGAGGGTATTAAGGACCAGAGTTGAGAAACACTGCATTAGAAAGGCAGCATAAGAAGGTTGAGAACGGACATTGCCTTTGAAAGCCAACGTCAAAGTATGTTTAAAGCAAGCAACCATTTTGGGATGTCTCAAATCACATTGCAATAAGATGTGCATACTAGGGCCCGTCTCAGTATTCATCAGACTGTCTTGTTGGATAGGCCATATCTGGAATTTGATCTGACAGTGGTCCTGACTTCTATCCCCAATAGATTACTGCTCCACACTGAAGATTACAGACCAATCAAATAAAAAAGTGGGCTGTACCATCTTTTGTGACAAGCTTGAGGAACACCCTAAAATCTTCAAAATGGGAGACATCATACGCCTACACAGAGTCAAGGTAAATGTGTGATCGGCAGGTAGCCTATCGGTTAAGAGCTTTGGGCCAGCAACCGGAAGGTCGCTGGTTCGAATCCCTGAGCCGACTAGGTGAACAATCTGTCAATGTGCCCTTGAGCAAGGCACTTAACCCTAATTGCTCCTGTAAGTCGGTCTGGATAAGACCGTCTGCTAAATGACAAAAATGTAAATGAGTGATGCCGAGACTCAGATTTTACACTTTTTAAAATGTATGCCAAACAAGAACCAATGATTGCAAAGTTAAACAAACCATTCAACTCTATGCACAATAACTACTTTTTTTTACTTTTAACCCTTTTTCTCCCAAATTTTGGGATATCCAATTGGTAGTTACAGTCTTGTGCCATCGCTGCAACTCCCCTAAAGACTCGGGAGAGGCGACGGTTGAGAGCCATGCGTCCTCCGAAACACGAGCCTGCCAAGCCGCACTGCTTCTTGACACACTGCTCGCTTAACCCGGAAGCCAGCCGCACCAATGTGTCGGAGGAAACGCCATCCAGCTTGCGACCGAGGTCAGCTTGCAGGCGCCAGGCCCGCCACAAGGAGTCGCTAGAGCGCAATGGGACAAGAAAATCCCAGCCGGCCAAAATAAATGCCACAACCCTGGCGTTGCAAACGCCATGCTCTATCAACTGAGCTAAAATCCCTGCTGGCTATTCCCTCCCCTACCCTGGACGACGCTGGGCCAATTGTGCGCCGCCCATGAGTCTCCCGGTCGCAGCCGGCTGCGACAGAGCCTGGATTCGAACCAGGATCTCTAGTGGCACAGTTAGCACTGCGATGCAGTGCCTTAGACCACTGCGCCACTCAGGAGCACTCTTTTACTGTGCTTGCCCAAGATTGATTCTGACCTTATTGTAATTTGAAATGAACTGATATTTAGGATGTGAGCCTTGCTGGAATGTTTGAGATTATCCAGATAGAGGTTCACAAAGCTCCATTTCTTTCTCTCTCAGACCCAGCTTTTTAATGGAGCCATCAGCCTTTTGACCAGCCATGGTTTCTCCGTGGTCACCTTTGACGGGACGGTGGGCAGCCCTGTGGTCCCTCGTACCTCCAGTGGGTCCTTCAAATTTGGGGAGGAAGATTGCCAGGCCGTGGAGGCCCTGCGCACATGGGCAGCCAACCAGTCTCTGGTCCCTGCTGTGCCCTGTGTACCCCTGTCGGCAGTACAGCCCAAGACTTATTTTGACCTGACCTGCCAACTGCTGGCTAAAGCCCCTGTGGACAGCAGCTGCACCCTGTTGAAGGTAAGAACCAGGAAGAACCTTTTTACTCTTCTTTAGCGACTGTCTAGACCCGTCAGTTTGTTTTATTGTATTGAATCAGGTAGCTAGGAAACTCTGGAAATCCAATGGAAAACGTGATATTTTGGTCATCGGCTGGCTACCTTGTTGTACAGTGAATAAAACGTTTCAGACATTTAGCAAAGCATAATGATAAGAAAGACGGTCTGTGATTTAGCCTAGTGTATGTCTATGAGCATCCCTCTTAACAGTTTGTGGCTAAGGCAGGGAAGATGCTTTATTTCTCTTTTCAACTTATCTCTGCGAGCGCTTCATCTCCCTGCTTATACAGTTTGAAATATATATGAGGACTTGAAAAGACATGGGCTTAATACAATGATGCGGTTGTGAGTGTTGACGCTTTATGCCAAAGAACATACTCATTATGAGGTAGGAGCCGTGTCAACCCTCAGGGAATATGTCCTCATTGGGATGCCACTGCACTCAGTTTAATAATAGTCATATATGTTTACATAAGAGCCTTATTGTGGGTAATGACGCCGTGATAAACCACAGAACTGGAAGCCCATGACCCGCCTGTTTTGGGATGACAACGTGACATTTGCGGTAAAGATTACTAGTGTCTGGGGGGGCCATCTTGTGATGCCCTCTTTTTATTTGTTCACACTTTCTAGCTCATTCTTTCATTTTTTACCCATAGACATTTGTATGGCAGTTGACAACTTGAGTCGTTGACTTGTTCTGTAGTTGTTGTGTTGTCTTCCTCTTCTTCAGTTTTTGGCTCTCCATCTCGTTCACTCTTTCTCTCTCTCTCCCTCTCTGTGGAAGTTCAAAATTATCAACCTTTTCCTTTTCTTTCTCCAGGTTTGGGACGGATCAAAGTGCCCTCACCCCCTGCTGGATGTGTTTGTGGAGCCCAACACTCTTGAAGGAAGTCCCACGTTGTCCAAGGACATAGCAAACCTCACAGCCAACGTCTTGGTCTACGACAACCATGTAGAGGTCTCCCGGCAGTTGAAGGTGAGAGGTCACATGACTCACTGTTGCTCAGCAATGTGGGACAGAAAACCACATCAGGTCCTTTGTGCTCGTCATCAATCCAGTGGTTTGACTTTGAAATACAGGCCTACCAGTCCGTGACGGTAGACTTACATGGCTGTGTGATTACACAGAGATAGAGGGGAGGGGAGGTACATTTTTTAAATAAAGTATTAGTGCCCTGTCACTACGTCAACACCTGAAGGTTTTGCCACGGGCTGTTTCTGCTGAGTCGTGCCCTAAATCAACGATGCAGTTTGACCTTCTGTCTGTCTCTCTCTCTCTCTCTCTCTCTCTCGTCTTCTAATAGTTCACTGTGTTCTCCTTCAAAATACAAACTCTTTGAGTTCTTTGCTTTTTGCAGCGCCTCAGGCAAATCTGTTTTACTTTCTTCTCATTTCCCCTGCTGACTATAATAGCGATGAATATTTAAAATGCTACAATATGCATCGCTTTCTCACACGTTCCATTTCTTACTCTCTCTCCTTCTCCTTCTCCACCCTTCCTTTGAATGTATAATTCTGTCTTTCTGCTTGACAGAAGCAGCAAAGCTTTGATCCTCTGCCTTAGCGATCATCCTTATCAGTGGAGATAGGCGCTATTAGCATATGGTTGCATAATTGTATCATTTGTTAACCCCCTCCGACAAGATTCCTCTTGTCACCAGGGTGGCCTGTCCACACCCACTCAACCTCTCGTCTGTAGGACACATCGGGGTCATCTGTAGGACACATTGGTGTTAACTCCATCAACAGCCCCTAGCCTAGACCAATGCAATGAGTAACATGTTGTGTTATGTGTAGCTAAAGTCAAAGCTCTCTTGATTAAGAAGAAGCAGTTTCACATTGTGCTATTTTATTAAGGATGAGAAGACAAAACTGTTAAATGGCACTTTAAATTAAGAGTTCTTCTGTTCCAATACTACTTCACTAAATCATATTTGTCATTAATCTCACTGTGTGTGGTTATTGTACATGTGTGCAAATTATTTCAATTATTATTTTTTGATCATTTAGCAGCTCTTATCCAGGCCGACTTACAGGAGCAATTAGGGTTAAGTGCCTTGCTCAAGGGCACATTGACCGATTTTTCACTTAGTCGGCTACCTGCTTCTGATACAGAAGAGGGATTATGTATCTGTTATGTATTGTGGTGAACCACCCATCACTGCTGTCCACTGGCCTAACTGTCCCTCATCATGGAAAAAATATTACCCATGTGACAGCAGAGAGATGACCTATGCTACACACACACACACACACTCGCAAGAATTTAGCTGCACCTGCTAAAACATCTGCTAAACTGTGTATGCAATCAATAAACGTTCATTTGATACACACACGCAGACACAAATCCTATGTGGATACCATAATAAAAAGTTTAACAATTTTGTATTTCTGTCTTTTCGTTGTAACTGGGAGAAAAGAAGGTCAAAACAAAATGTTATCCTCTACACTTTTTTTTTTTTTCTTTTTTTTTTTTTACACTGTAAGACAATTGATTTTGTCTTCACACATTCTCCAGTTATCTCAGACTTACTCCAACTCTGATTAGGTGGAATACAGTATTTAATATCATAGCCTCTTAAATGAAAGAGGATTTCTTTGACAGGAGTAATTTCATGCTTATCAATCGATTCACCCTCCCAAATAAAGCCTTTTCAGGGCAGATAAGTGTGAATAGAAATATTTCCCCATTTATCAATCTCCTCTGGCGAATCGTCAGTAATAGTGTGTGAAATTGGCAGAGCCGGCTATTGAGAAGATGGCTAGTTAGAGAAGAAAGGAGGTTATTAGGATAAAGGAAAATGAGAAAGAGGAGGGGAGGAGAATGAAAAGTGACCAATCGATCCGCCTCCGTTATGGTTTCCCTGTGGTCACCCTTACAGCATGGTGTCTCTGACACACACACACACACACACACACGACACTGCTAAAACAGCATGGTGTCTCTGACACACACACACACACACACACACACACGACACTGCTAAAACAGCATGGTGTCTCTGACACACACACACACACGACACTGCTAAAACAGCAGGGTGTCTCTGACACACACACACACACGACACTGCTAAAACAGCAGGGTGTCTCTGACACACACACACACACGACACTGCTAAAACAGCAGGGTGTCTCTGACACACACACACACACACGACACTGCTAAAACAGCATGGTGTCTCTGACACACACACACACACGACACTGCTAAAACAGCAGGGTGCTTTCAGTTGCAGTCTGGTTACCACATTCTATTCTCCACACACTCAAACAGATATATCACCACACAGTGAGACAACATGGGGCCTCTAGCTTTCAATGGCACTGTTAACACACACTCTTATTGACCCCTACGTGCACACATTCATCATATAGTACACAACTGATGCGTCATAACGATACTTCTTATGCATTGCAGACCATATGCATGGGGGTATCTGGTTATCATATATGTGTCACCTACTTTTTAACATTACAGTACATTGAGCTATGCATGCAGGGGACTGGCAGATCTTTTGTGCTTTGTCTGAAGTGCAGGACCGATTTGGATCCCCAGCCTCATTAATCTGCTTGGAAGGGTCCAGTGACATTGACCACAAAGTCATGATACTGTGGGATCATGCAAATCCAGCTGTATGTTTGTATGTCCTTAGACCAGAAAGAGGAACATGCCGTATCAGACCCGAAAATGACATGGTATTATCCAGCGTGGTCTCTTCCACTCTCTCTTCTTCTCTCTCTTTCTCTCTCCCTCTTACTGCACTCATCCCATCCCTTTGCATGTTCCCTCTTTCTCTCTTCTCTACCATTCCCTCTATCTCTTTCCATCTATCCCTCTGTCATTTCTTAAGTTTTCTCCTCATGTCCCTTTCTCTCTTTCTCAGCACAAACTCTCACTCAGATGATAACCCGAACACTGTACTAGTGCTCAGCTCTGGATCTCCCAGTTTCCCTTTCTGCTGAAACCGCAACCATCTTGGTCCAATTCCGCCACATGCAAAACCTAGATAGAATATCCTATATATATATATATATATATATATATATATATATATATATATATATATATATATATATATATATATATATATATATATATATATATATATATATATATATATATATATATTTTACCGGTCAAAAGTTTTAGAACACCTATTCATTCAAGGGTTTTTCTTTACTTTTACTATTTTCTACATTGTAGAAAAATTGTGAAGACATCAAAACTATGAAATAACACATATGGAATCATGTAGTAACCAAAAAAGTGTTAAACAAATCAAAATATATTTTATATTTGAGATTCTTCAAATAGCCACCCTTTGCCTTGATGACAGCTTTGCACACTCTTGGCATTCTCTCAACCAGCTTCATGAGGTATTCACCTGGAATGCGGTTCAATTAACAGGTGTGCCTTCTTAAAAGTTAATTTGTTGAATGTCTTTCCTTAATGCGTTTGAGCCAATCAGTTGTGTTGTGACAAGGTAATGGGGGTATACAGAAGATAGCCCTATTTGATAAAATACCAAGTCCATATTATGACAAGAACAGCTCAAATAAGTAAAGAGAAACAACAGTCCATCATTACTTTAAGACATGAAGGTCAGTAAATATGGAACATTTCAAGAACTTTGAACATTTCTTCAAGTGTAGTCGCGAAAACCATCAAGCGCTATGATGAAACTGTATATATATTTTTATTTCTAGATAATTTTTCCACTGAGAGATAACTACTTCTGGATTTGAAATAAACTGGAAAGTTCAATGCTAAAGGTGTTGGTTATGTTCAATTGCTTTTAGTCAGAAAATAGGCAGAGTTTAGTCCCTTAATAGCTAGTGACCTTCCATGTTCACCTACAGACACACACACGTACAGAGGACAACCTATGGTGATTATTTACAGCTGACCCTGCACTTAATGGATGCAGTCCCCCCCCCCCCCCGCTCCTTTCCCTTGCTTCTTGTTTATTGAACACAGTGTATAGCCCTTGCTTCCTGTTCATTGAACACAGTGTATAATGGTGAAAAATGAGATTAACGCTTTAAAAAGCAATTGCGAATGGCGAGAGCATTCTGAGAAAGAATATCGTTCACACTTCTGCTTCATTACACCGCTCGCTCCCTTTGCCTGTGAAAACAATGTGATCTGCCATGCTCGCCTTCTGTGAAGTCATTTTTATCGAGTTCTTTAAGGGGGGATAAAATGACAAATTGGGAGCGCTGCTTTGCGTGGGTCTGTGTCCGTATAAATACCCCCATTTGTAAAGGGTGTGTGTATACTGTGTTTTTTAGGGGCAGGCACATACAAGCGTTTTAATCACCTTCATGAGCTCCGTTATTTGATTTCTTTGACATCCTTGTGTTTCTCCCAGAGCTTTATAGGAAGTGAACCCTGGTGTCTGGACCAGGAGAGGTCGCGGTGTCATTGAAGCACCGGGATTCCAGATTCCTATCATTGCTGTTTTGTGAAGGGTACTTACTCATTGTTGGGATGAGGGGGTTTGAGGCTCATTAGAATTGCAATGTGAAGAATAGAACTCGAAACTCTACCTAGTTCCATTGGTCTGCTCCCAGAATGCAACTCTCCTAGTAGTTGTATCCTTTCTTGACTCAGGCTGTCTCAAGTTCAGGATTTCAGTTCCATTCTCGCACTGGTGTTTTACCTCACCCTGGGTTTATGAGGTTGCAATAAAGCGTGTCAGTTACGTGACTGGGTGCATGGACAACTTTGAACATGTGGCCTGCTCTACAGTGGGAATAAACTGCCGCCTCTATGTAAATGTCCCACCACTTTAGCCTTCATGGACCATGCATGTTGACCAGAGAGATCACTTTCTGTCTACGGATAGTGAGGCCCCTCCCACTATACTGTACCACTGTGGCCTCTTTGCTAGCCACACATCTTATCATGAGACTGTGTTAGGCTGCTGAGTTAAAGGCATTAGTTCAGGGAGTCTACACAAGTCTTCAGGTCTCAGACAAGGTTACTTGTCACATGAGCGTGGTCTGAAACCACATTCATTACTATGGCAGCTCTTGTTAAAAAAAACGTGTAATTTCACTGCACTGTTTCCTCATATGACTTAATCTTGTATCTTAGGGAACACTTTGTCTGACTTTGTTTACCTTACAGAAAAGTGTTAACAAAATGGCTGCCAAGAGCCCAAACATTGTACTTTAATCGAAGTGCTTAATCTCAATGAGCCACACTTATTGTGCTACTTCCCCCCCCCCCCCTCCTGTGAGTCTCCCCACTCCCCACCCACAACCCCTGAATCCTGTAACTAAGTAATGTCAGCTCTCTTTCTAGCATCCGGTTCTAGGTTCCTTCTATTATAAAAAGGCTGGTGTGAAATTAGGTGTTTTTTTCCCCGCTCTGCCAGGCGGCTAAAGTTTGGTCTGGTTTATTGAGCCTGACTCATTGAGAAACTGTAAAGCCGAAAGCAATCTTCTGAATTTGGAGAATCCTTTACTGAGCAATCATTGCGTCACTCGGACAATGAGACACTGCGGAAACATCTCAAATGTCAGTCGGTTGGCTCATGACGTTTGGTCACACAGACTCACTTGAACATGTATTTTTGGGCGATGACTGTTAAGCGGATAGAAAACGTCACTCTAATGCGTCAACGAACCAGGGCTGTCACTGGCCAAAAGAGAGCCCCCATCGCTTGGCTCAGTATGTGTTCTCATTATAACCACACCTGGCTACTTTGGGCAGAGGATGGTAGATTTAATAGCTGTAGCAAGGCAGGAACAGCTTTGGGGTTAGCAGCAGTGCTTGGCTTGGCATGCTTTGAACCAGAGGCATGCAGCATCACCCCCTTTTCTCTACAGTCTCACTGTCCTCCTCTGTTCTCTCACCAGTCTCTGAGCATTCATCATTTACTCTGTGGCTCGAACACCTGTTTCTATCTTTGGCATTTAAATACAAACAAAACTGTGGCCAACTCACAGAACTCTCAAATAAAATGTAAGGCCAGTGTCTTAACTAAACATTGGACACCCCCATCTTTGCAATGAGATTGTGAATGAATTCCTCTGCTGTTGGGTTAGCTTTTTTCACCCTGTGGAGGATACAATTCTTAGAAGTCTCTCACGATTCCATAAATGTTCTTTGGAATGCCTGCTTTGTGCAGTCGATTTACAAAAAAACCAAGAACATGTTAAAGGAATGTATGCCATCTTTAAATATGGCCAGTGATACTAGATACATTTTACAATTTTTTTACATTTTAGTCATTTAGCAGACGCTTTTATCCAGAGTGACTTACAGTTAGTGAGTGCATACATTATTTTTTTATTTTTCATACTGGCCCCCCGTGGGAATCGAACCCACAACCCTGGCATTGCAAACGCCATGCTTTACCAACTGAGCTACATCCCTGCCGGCCATTCCCTCCCCTACCCTGGACGACGCTTGGCAAATTGTGCGCCCCCCCATGGGTCTCCCGGTCGCGGCCGGCTACGACAGAGATAGGTGCATGATACTAGCCCATGTTATGGCCGGAAGCTGAACAAAGCCCCTGATGAGCAGGAAAGTGAAACGGTGCTCCCCTACTACTCTACTACCCTGTACTTACAGCTGGAGCATGAGAGGTGAAGTCAGGTTCCTGTCACCCTGAAGCTGGTCGTGACTGTATGAGACAGCCTTGATGAGATATACTTGTTTTAAATTACTTAAACCTGATTTTGTCTCGGTATCCCGGGAAAGTTTAGATTTGGTAACATACCGCACTCTTCTGGCTGGAAGTGTCAAATTAAACTGATGCATCCTGCTGCTTGTTATTCAGCAACAGTGAAATTATTGATTGACCACTATGGGGACCAATAGTCCCTGTCACAGATGTCTGGTGCTGATTTCCATCTGATGCGAAGACTGCAACTGCATTTAATATTTTTTACAATTGGGCATGGCAAAAAGGAAAACATTGGATGACTCAAATCCAAGGATCCTGAAACACTTTGACTCATCCCATCAATTTCCAATGTACAGGTGCTATTTTCAGCCAAAGCATTCAACATACTTCATTAGTTGAGAGGGGTTGGAGTGAGACATATGTTTCTAACACGTATTTGACCCCTCCTCCTGCTAGCCTGGGTCATACCTTCGGATATACAACCTACACGCAGTTCCTGGGGCTAGTCGGTTGCCTAGCAATGACTCTGGCCAGTCTGATCAGACGGAACACCTGGGTTTCTACCTGCATGGGGGCTCCTCATACGGCAAGGGGTTGCGCGTGCTGCCTGACGACAGCCCAGATATACTGGACCTCAAAAGGTAAGAGAGGGCTGTCTGCCATTTTGTGTTGTCACCTCACAAGGCCTAAATGATAGGAAACTATCGCTTGAAGTGCCAATCTTTTTTATTTTCTCATTGTTTCAGGATCTTGGAGACCTTCTCAGACTCTGACATAAATGACTCATCCCTGTTTGAGGTCTGGAGTACACCACCAGAGTCTATTGGTATGTTTACATTTTTCACTTTGATGCTTTTGTGTACAATATCTGGTTTTCCTGTTAATATTGCTTACAGTCATAATGGTTTGGAAGGGCGTGGTTTGGAGGAAACTTTTGGCACCACATATGTTTCTGCTGTCATTTTAGGTGCTTCTCCAGATGAAATTGCTACAGGTATGAAATGAAAAGTATGGAGCTATTTCTTGACACTTGTGGGAAAATTATAAGCACATTGTTGCTGCCAGATCTTTTTACATATTTGTAGGCGTAATTCACACCCCCTGCCAGTACAAAATCACTTCCCAGTCTAGGCGTAATTCACACCCCCTGCCAGTACAAAATCACTTCCCAGTCTAGGTGTAATTCACACCCCCTGCCAGTACAAAATCACTTTCCAGTCTAGGTGTAATTCACACCCCCTGCCAGTACAAAATCACTTCCCAGTCTAGGCGTAATTCACACCCCCTGCCAGTACAAAATCACTTCCCAGTCTAGGCGTAATTCACACCCCCTGCCAGTACAAAATCACTTCCCAGTCTAGGTGTAATTCACCCCCCCTGCCAGTACAAAATCACTTCCCAGTCTAGGCGTAATTCACACCCCCTGCCAGTACAAAATCACTTCCCAGTCTAGGCGTATTTCACACCCCCTGCCAGTACAATGGAAACTGGGTTTCAGACTACTCCTACACTACTAATAGACTTCTATCACAGATGTGGGTGTACATGTCTTTGTATTGTTGCAGTCCTGTCTGACACTAGCGGGCTAATGTGATGCTCCATTAACCGTTACAGGCTATATACTGTTCGGCGTAGCACAAATAATTTTCGGCCAACCTTAACTTGACGATACTATCTTCATTCTCAATTCGGCCAAATATATATCTTAGAAAATGTCTGTGTCCAGTTGTAAGTGGTTCATTTGAATTTAGAAAATGCTCTGTTATTAAAATAAATGATTGTTTTGCTCCATGAAGTAATCCAACAATGTGTATGCCACAATCTTGTTTATTTCAAATCTTCTCATTGATAAAGACCAGTGAGTGTCATCATGACATGCGTCACTTTGGGGTGGACCCACCTGTCTCAATCAGTGAGAGAAGATTTAAATAGACAAGATGGTAGCGTACACTTTGTTGGATTACTTCATAGAACAAAACATGTATTTATTTTAATAACAGAGCATTTTCTACATTCAAACGAACCACCTGCAACTGGACACGGACATTTTAGAAGATGCATGTTAGAGTGAATCGAGAACTAAGATAGTATCGCCAAGTTAAGGTTGGTCGAACATTATTTGTGCTACGCCAAACAGTACCTATCCCGTAACGGCTAATGGAGCATCACATTAGCCCGTTACAATCTGCTAGCGACTCTGACACTTGTTGTATGTGTGTTGGTGTAGAGAGGAAGTGTGACCACACTGTGGAACAGGTGAGTCTGGCTGAAGTGAAGAGCAGAGGCCCTCCTCAGGTGTTCCACGTTCAGGCTCAGCTCAAGTCTTACCAGCCTCAGAGACTCTACCAGTCCCTGAAACTCTATTGCCACGAGTGTAAAACCATGTGAGTTACTTCTATACACTAACAACCAAAATCACCAAGCCCTTTATTAGTTGAAACAGGTGTGTGCACCCTCTGGGAGTCAATCAGGAATGGTCCTTGCTATCTGGGATCCTTGTGACGTCCTTACCTCATTGAAGTTAACGTTTAAACATTTTTAAATGTTAAGGTAAGGATAAGGGTAGGGGTTTAGGGTAGGGACGTCCCAAGGATTCCAGACAGTACTAACCAGTCAGGAATAGATTGAGAAACTCTGCCCTGTACCTTTCAGACGGGACGTCCCTGATGATGTCACAGTGGGGGGGGTGTTCTCAGAGGCCCAGAAGGACGTTGGACCTTGTAATAATGGGTACTGGACTCTGGAGCTGAATCTCCCCAGAGAGCCTCCTTCTGAATCCCCCAGCCGGAACCTGACCCTTCTGATCTCCAGCCAGCTAATGGGAAAGGGCAAGGCAAAGGAGCTGATCTTCCTGAAGGGTGAGAACCACACAATTGCCCTGTTGCTATGGAGACATGGACTGTTATCTGCATCTCTCTTCCTCTCATGGCCACAACCGTACAGACTTGAAAGCTAGTAAAGAAACGCTATATAAATGCAATCTATTTCTACTGAAACACAGTGATCCGGGTCTCTTTTAGTGATGCATATCACGTTTGCCTTCTAAAACCTACACAATGACAGTAGAAGGACGTTTTTACTCTACGTTTTACGCCAAAGGCTAAACTGTTATCCATTATTTTGTCTGCTTTCCCGTAGGGGCTACCTTGGAGGAGACGTGTCGGATAGCATCCGCGTACAGTAACATTGTCCCAGTGACGTCACCACAAGGAACCATGACCCCGCTGGATCTCTCGGCTCCCTTCCTCTTCCGGGGCACGAAAAGATACTATGGGTCTGTATCTATCTTGAAAGTGACTGTCTTAGCCACATCTGACACCGGTCACATTTTGTCCATCTGTGTACTTAAATGCACTAAAATGTGATGTGGGTTTTTATGCCTTTTGTGTTTTTCAGATGCAAACAGTGCTCCCAACTAAAAGTGGGAGAGTCATTGGGAGAAGGAGTAGAGGTGTTGGATGAGAAAAGTGTGGCAGACGGTATGACGATCTCTTTCTCACTGTGTACACCTTTTAGGTGGTGGAGATTTAGTGTGGACCTGACCCCGTCTTTATTTCTCCCTATTCGCCCCTTAATCACATTAACCTCTCACCTAGGTCGTGTTCACAGGCAAAACTGTGGCAAAACATTTTGCAGTTGTAGGAAGATCTTATTAGACCAGTTTGTGTAACACCTCTTCTGTTTACTACCTTCCATGTCTACTGAACACCACACAGGTTATCAGTCAGATTAATCATCTTAGTAATGGAAATAGCAATGAAGATGTAGTCGTTGTTTGTGTGCTTCTGTAAGTTGTTCATATGTGTATGTTTGTATTTGGTGTAAAAAAATAAAAAATATATTTTTAATTTTTAAGATGATTAAAAGGCAATGTTAGCTTGGGTGGCATTAACTGGCTTTGTGGAACATGAGCTACAGTACACAGAGACAGATCTATCACGGTGACCTTTGTGACCTGGGGTTTTGTTTATGTTCTTGCTGTTTGTGTTATGACTGCTTTCTCTTTAGCTCTTGTGGATATTCTGGCTCGGCTAGGTTTTCCATTTCACTGCTCTGTTGTGTCTGTGACGTCTCGGCTTGTTAATGCTATGGTCACAGCTTCCGTTTTGATCATGTTAGGATTACCTGCATCCCTCTCTTTGCTTTTAAATGTGCTGGCTATTCTTGATCTTCTCTCTGCCCCAAGCCACCAGCTATTGAGGATTCTGTTGTACTCAGAGGAGGCTGGTGGGAGGAGCTATAGGAGGAAGGGCTCATTGTAATTGCTGGAATGGAATAAATGGAACGGAGTGAAACATGGTTTCCATGGTTTCCATATGTTTGGTGTGTTTGATACCGTTCCATTTATCTCATGCCAGTCTTTACAATGAGCCCGTCCTCCTCTAGCTCCTCCCACCAGCATCTTCTGGTTGGACTGTGTTGTCTTCTCTCTCACCCTCGTTACTAGGCTCCTGCCCCTTTCCTGAACCCTCAGTTGTTTTGATCTTATGTCTCCTCTCCACCAGCACTTTTAATGTTACGTCTGCTGTGTTTCTTCACTCCACCAATCCTCAGTTTTATGTTATGGTTTCCCTCCTGATTCAGCAGCACCTTGGGTTGTAAAGTTACACCATGCGTCCTCTCCTGCCTCTGCTCAGGTCTCTCTCTTAAATCATTTGGTTTTAATGTAATGGCTCTCCTCTCGGCTCTCTTCCCTCGCCCAGCTCTGGGGGTGCAGCTGCTGCAGTATGGCCTACTGATGAAGCTGGAGCTGCAGGATGGGACCGGCTCCCTGGAGGCCCTGCTCTGGAGAGATGCAGTACGTGAGGGGATGGGTGGCAGTCCATATGAAGAGACAAGACAGACACAACACATTTAAATATTTTTCAACTTGGTGCCCATAGGTCTGCATGGGTAGTTTGGCTCAATGTGTACTGTACACGTGTTGTCTAACTGGTAACTCTCCATTAACCCTATGGCAGGAATCCTTCTTCCACGTGTCAGCTGAGGACGCAGCAAACGACCAGGAGGCACAAGACAGGGTCCAGGAAACCATGGACAGACTCTGCCCACCAGGGAGTAGCATGGGTAATCATACATTATTATAATAATAATAATAATAATAATAATAATAATAAATGCCATTTAGCAGACGCTTTTATCCAACCGACTTACAGTCATGCATGCATACTTTTTACATATGTGTGGTCTGGGAATTGAACCCACTACCCTGGCATTGCAAGCGCCATGCTCTACCAACTGAGCTACATTGACTCATTGGCCCTGTATAGAAACATCCCTTATTATATAGGCTTTGCCGCAGGCTGCTTCCAGCACTGTAAAGTCCACTGATGTATCACTATCACATAAATAGACCTTTGAAGTGAGAAAAACATTCTGTCAATATTTCAAGGGCAGAGTCTTTAACCCCACATCAACATTGGGCACTAATGAAGCATTGACATACAGTGTAGAGGTTTCCCATTAGTGAGCAATGAGGCTGGATGAGCTTCCAGGCAGATGGCCCCTCAGAGCGTGAATACACAGCAGCAATTGAGCAAGTGACTGGACAGCAATTAGTATTCACATGTCCTCCTGAGCAGACCAGGCTAAAATATGTATTTAAGGACGTCAATTTGGTGTGTGTGCATGCATGTTTGTGTGTTGTATTCATTTTTGTGTGGTGTATTCATGTCTGTCTGTGACCTTTCCCTTCCTGTGCCCAGCGGAGAGGCCCTGGATGGACCTGTGTCTCAGTGCCTACACAGTGGAGGAGAACGGCCAGAGACTGACCTGCTACCAGATCTGCCACACGGATACCAGAGGCACTAACCCACATACACACCCTCACACACACGCCACACCTAGTGACACATAGCACTCAACATAACCAACCAGAATGTCATGTATATGCCAAATAGTCATTTGTGAATATTGTATATAGTTGTGTACCTCGATTCATCATACAAATTTATATTGGCTGAAATGTATCTGGCTTTGAGTGTCTCTGACCATTTCCTTTGTCTTATTTCCTTCTTTGTACCAACATCTTATATTTTTTGTACTTTCTTGACAGTATGTGTAAACTTATTTTTCCCCTTTTTAGAAATAAATTCTATGACAAATTATTTGAATTGTCAATTTGAATTTAATCATGGCATTTTCATTGTCTACATCCCTCAAACTCAACTCTGGACCTTGAAGCAAGTTCCACTGCATTTTTTCATTGTTCCCTCTAATCAGGGACTGATTTAGACCTGGGACACCAGGTGGGTGCAATTCATTATCAGGTAGAACAGAAAACCAGCAGGCTGAATAACCCTGGTCTACATCATATCACACTATTTCTTCTGTAGCCTTTTTATAGGGACAGATTTGAAGGTTTGCATCTGTGGAATTGCAACAAAAAGAATATATTACGTTTTTAATTGGATATCAACTAATGAATATCATTACAGTAGGCACTTTCAACCTAGGGCCGCCTCAGGGTGGAATGGTGTCATGTCAAAACCACAGAATTACTATTTCTGTGCCCAAAATGCCTACTGATAGTTCTTAATTGTCTTCGAATTTCACTGGCACCTGAAATGGGTTCTAAAAGCACATTCGTATCACTCTCAATGGAGTTAATCTGTGGGTGAACGATTGTTTTATGATGGGCTTCATGGCCCGAGGTAATGTGGCTGAAATGGATATAGCTCCCTGGGAACTAGTAGTGATGTTCTGTTCTACGTGTGGCTCTAGGGCTCTATCTGGTGGTATATCGGTGAAATGTGTTTGGAATGCAATGGATGTGGGACCCCCTGTGGTGTGTATGCAGGTTTTGGTTTGTAATGTATTACTTGATCATGTTTGATTATTAGGCTAATGATGTTAGTGGCCAGTCTTGTCGTTCTTGGAATTTTGGTAACAAATTATTTATAAAGGGTTTATAAGTATTTTATAAATTTCAGCGTTTCCCCTAGGATTTCCTTTAGTAGCGGTGGCAAAGATGATCTTGTTTAAAAAATATATAGCTCAATTATCTTTTGTACATACTGTACTTTATATCTGGTTTTAATCTTTTTTAAATTTAGACTGAAAACGTTTTACCATCCCGATAATTATTTTGTAGAAAAATAAAAAACGGCCGCTGCTATATGAATATAGGGGAAACACTGCATCTGTAATAAACGGATTAACACATTGGTTGAAACAACCAAGTGCCTAATTACTGGATGCGTTCTTTGATTTATGTAATTGTGAGGCTTTATTAAGTCCTGTATAGCAAATCAATCAGGCAGGTACTGCCCACAGCAGGTAATATACACAGAGTATATAAAACATTATGAACATCTTGCTAATATTGAGTTCAAGATTAATAAGACTCTGGTGCCTGGAGTGATGTTGGTGTGTGCTGTAATGCAGTTGGCAGGGGACTTTGTGATGTCTGATTTCCTGAGCTCTGGTTTTGTACCGTATGCATCATCCATGCTGTGAGGACACAGTGTTCACTTGGGGAAAATCTCCATTCATCAACACCTGCTCTCTAACTTCAGGTTGTTCTGTACAAAGGTGAGTATCAGTCTATCATAAATAATAATGGCTTATGAAATCAGACATTTGTTCTACCGTGGTAGGTGCAGTTTACCCCTGTAGCCTATGTGAAGGTAGCAGTGCATGGCTCCACAGATTTTATGCTTACATTTATTTACATTTTACTCATTTAGCAGGCACTCTTATCCAGAGAAAGGTGGTGCACATTCTAGTCTTATTCATTGTTTGTGCTGCAAATCAGATTGTCTTGGTTCTTAGTTAATAACCAATTGAAGCAATGAAGTTTGGTGGATTTGTATATCTCACTCGGACGTTAACCTGGACTAATGGGCGTTAGGCAACACTCATTGGTGTCATTTGCTCTAGTGACATCATTGTTAATTGGCTAATTAGTTATTAACAACCGTTATCCCAAGGCAATCAGTCTGCAGTTGAAAACTAGCTGGCTGGCTTAAACTGGCACTTTTACAGTAATGTTGATTTAATGTGCACTGTCCCTGTAAAACTAAATGTAATAGCCACATAAAGTAAAGTAGCCTAATCACAAACTCCAATTGCAATTACTCCAATTGCAATTACCCAGGACTGCTCAAACGTAAATTGGAGTCAATTGTTTATTTTCTGTTGTGTTCTTCCGTTTATTTTATGTTGAATGATGCATCATATTTTGCTATAGCCTAAATAGTTTTTGTTGTTGCTACCATTTTTCCCAGGGGGTGCCAATGAGCTGTGTGTAAAGCTACAGTGATTACATCTATTATACTTGTCTTTGTATGACATGATAGACCCAGGTACTTAGGTATTAAAGTAACTGTCCAGTGAAATCTCATTTTTAAAAGTTAATATCCTGTTAACCCATACCCAAATAATTTTGTTGACTTATCCTATACTCGTGTTTGTGGCCAAAGCATAAATTGGAGGGGAAATAACACTTGGAAAAAAAACCCACCTCAAACTTGTATCTCAAACAGACCGTTTAAAAATGCTTGCTATTTCCTCATAGAGTATGATGTCATACTCCTGAGGAGGATGATCTGGCCAATCAGCAGATTACTAGCGTAAATATTTTGTGTGAACTGTATATGCCCACACCATTCTGTTGTTGGGGTACACCCACACCATTCCAACACAGAAAAGCTGCTTTTGGGCATACTTAATTACTGTTTTTTGGAAGGAAACTATTTCACTCATATTGTAATTAATTATAGATCATATTTCATAGAAATCTGGAAATCCTGGACATTTACTTTAACTCCTGTCCACTGAATGTGGCTGTAAAATGTTCAATTAATCAATAGCCTATTGAATAATATGCTGGTGTTTTTTGGAATTGCTGAAAGCATGGTCGGGCAACTGTTTAGCTTTACACAAAAAGACAATGAGTGCTTGCGTTCATGAACCTGAGCTCCCCAGTACAGCGCAACCGTGAGATGCGTTTTACACGTTGTGGTCCTGCAGTACAGGCCATATCCATTGATGTGTACAGTAGGCCTTATACAACATGCCACCACGCTTAACAAAAACCTCTAGTTGCAGTGAATCATGTCGTTGGCAAGTTGCACAAAACACTTCCTGTTAGGTCCTCAACGGAGATCAACCTCCAGCAAAACAAGAAACGTTTGTAGGCTACTTACAGTATTTCAAGGAGCGACATTGTCTGAGGTGGTTGAGTGATGCTGACTGATTTAGTTAGACAGATTCGGGTTAGCCGCGAGGGGAGCCCGTCTCTTCTCTCCATGATGCTCACAATGCGCAGCTCTAGACGGAGCTTGGCACATCCCAGACAATACGCACTCCATCACGGACTCTGGGCGCCCGGATCGTGGGTAACAGTAACCGTCCAGGGCGCTTTTCGGACCTAGACGCGCATGATTTTGAAATACGATCTTTTGACCACTTAATCCTTTTACAATCTGTTATATCTTCAGAGGCACAGACGAAATTCAAACAAAGCCTACTTCACATGGTGAGGAAACAACCGTTGTTGAACTTTCCTTTGTCGCATTTCTGAGACTCACCTGTCCATTGCCAAGTGCACTTTATTTAGTTCGAAGTGGTGTTGACAACTATGGAATGAAGCTGTCAACAACAACAACAAAAAATCTAACTTGTGAGTTTTGGTTTGGCTTTGTTTCCGTCGTCTCTCCGATGTGGTAATCATCCATGGATAAATCTATTTCGAATACGATATACTATTGTTGCGTGTTTTAGAATAAACAATGCTGGTACTACTCTTAAGATTACTGTGTTTCTCGCTTTGGAGCGAGAATGTGTTCACTCACATACACGGAGAGAAGACAAAGACGCATTTTACTCCTAGACATTATGAATCCGCCGTCACTATCGGGAATCTACACAAAACCGATAGTGATAGTCAGAGATGGCACTCGGCGTATGGCAGAGTTATCAACGAAATTGACAATAAAAGGGTGCATACTCCAAGTTCATCTTCTTGGGATGTGGTTAGGACATGGATGGATAACATAAATGGGACTATATTCAATACGAAAAGGGTTATGAATGAAAGAACAATGGTGCGCAAAAGCAATTCGTCAAATGGAACAGAACCCGTTAGGTTACCCGAGGAAGGCGAGTCAAAAATGCTCATGGAGGAAAAGTTGGACACCGAGAAGCATGCAGCCATGGAAACGCAAGATGGTGTATACATTAATTTAAAGCCCTCCACGAGACATAAGCGAGGAGGACACCACTGTAACGAGGACAAACGGATCTGCAGACACAAAAGAGCAACTGTAGACCGTCAGAGAAGAAACGCGAAGGATGGCAGTAAAAAAGATAACAAAATAAGCGAGCCAACCATGCTGTCAGATGCGTCTTTGGACGCACCGCTGGCCACATGGGAACCCCTGCCTAACCCAATGGCCCAGAACCAGTCAACAGACATGCCATTTGATGCCACTGATTATGAACAGTTCACTTTGCCAGACCTCCAGGACTATACCCCACTGATTCCTCTCAATCCTCAAACTAGGAGAAAAGATGTCAAAAACCCATTTTACCCTGTAACAGCAGAATCATATGGGGCATATGCCATCATGATACTTTCGGTCATCATTTTCACTGTTGGAATAATTGGGAATATAGCAATCATGTGCATTGTGTGCCACAACTACTACATGAGAAGTATTTCAAATTCTCTTCTGGCCAATCTCGCCCTATGGGATTTTGTTATCATCTTTTTTTGCCTGCCCCTGGTGATCTTCCATGAACTGACCAAGAATTGGCTGTTGGGGGAGTTCTCCTGTAAAATCATCCCCTATATTGAGGTAATAATGTCCACTAGCTATTGTGTTACTTGAGTGAGTGTTATGATTGGGTGCTGAAGTGGGGGCACACAGTCACTGTTCAAAGTCTGCTGTCAATAACCCTATCTTCCTTGTGAAAGCTGTCACATACAGTGATCTAAAAAAGGATTGGGGCAGTGGCACATTTTTGTTGTTGTTTTTGCTCTGTACTCCAGCACTTTGGATTTGAAATGATACAATGACTATGAAGTGCAGACTGAGGGTATTTTCATCCATATCGGGTGAACCGTTTAGAAATTACAGCACTTTTTGTACGTAGTCCCCCGCATTTTAAGGGACCAAAAGTATTGGGACAAATTCACTAATGTGTATTAAAGTAGTAAAAATTATTTGGTCCCATATTCATAGCACGCAATGACTACATCAAGCTTGTGACTTCAAGTTTGTTGGATGTATTTGCTGTTTGTTTTGGTTGTGTTTCAGATTATTTTGTGCCCAATAGAAATGAATGGAGTCACTTTTATTGTAAATAAGAATATCATATTTTTCTAAAAACTTCAACATTAATGTGGATGCTACCATGATTATGGATTGATAGTCCTGAATGAATCGTGAATAATGATGAATGAGAAAGTTAGACGCACAAATATCATAACCTCAAGACATGCTAACCTCTCAACATTACAATAACAGGGGAGGTTAGCATTTTCTGGGGGGGTATGATATTTGTGTGTAACTTTCTCACTCATCAACAACAACAAAATGTGTCACTGTCCCAATACTTTTGTAGCTCACTGTATGTCAATTCATACACCATACAATGTTCTGTGCTTCAAGTGTTTGCAGTATTTGAGGGATCCTTTCCCAGGTCTAGATTTTTTTGTCCCGAATGTCACCTCAAACTGTTGTTCCAAACTCTTAGGTGGGTGTCACTGGCTAGCTACAGAGGTAAAAACCCCTAGGCGACTTATGCTATGTCAGGGATAGGGTTACAGTCCTACTTTCCCTAATAAGGCAGTAGTCTGAAACTCACTAGGCCTCAATAATTACATCAGAGACCCACACCTGTTGTTGCATCAGCTTACTTGTCTGTTTCAGCTGTAAGGCAGCTCTTATGTCAGCCATCTATTGTAAAAGATACAATGTTAAATGTAGGTGTTGAGGGATCACACAGAGCCAAGACAGGCCTTTAAAATAACATGTTTTCCAGAGTTTTCCAGAAAGCTAACCATACAGTAAAGTCTATATTTTGTAGCCATAGCATTGGTAACTGGGTTTATATTAACACACTTTTGACTACATACTGAATGTCATACAGTGAGGGGAAAAAAGTATTTGATCCCCTGCTGATTTTGTACGTTTGCCCACTGACAAAGACATGATCAGTCTATAATTTTAATGGTAGGTTTATTTGCACAGTGAGAGACAGAATAACAACACAAAAATCCAGAAAAACGCATGTCAAAAATGTTATAAATTGATTTGTATTTTAATGAGGGAAATAAGTATTTGACCCCCTCTCAATCAGAAAGATTTCTGTCTCCCAGGTGTCTTTTATACAGGTAACGAGCTGAGATTAGGAGCACACTCTTAAAGGGAGTGCTCCTAATCTCAGTTTTTTACCTGTATAAAAGACACCTGTCCACAGAAGCAATCAATCAATCAGATTCCAAACTCTCCACCATGGCCAAGACCAAAGAGCTCTCCAAGGATGTCAGGGACAAGATTGTAGACCTACACAAGGCTGGAATGTGCTACAAGACCATCGCCAAGCAGCTTGGTGAGAAGGGGACAACAGTTGGCGCGATTATTCGCAAATGGAAGAAACACAAAATAACTGTCAATCTCCCTCGGCCTGGGGCTCCATGCAAGATCTCACCTCATGGAGTTGCAATGATCATGAGAACGATGAGGAATCAGCCCAGAACTACACGGGAGGATCTTGTCAATGATCTCAAGGCAGCTGGGACCATAGTCACCAAGAAAACAATTGGTAACACACTACGTCATGAAGGACTGAAATCCTGCAGCGCCCGCAAGGTCCCCCTGCTCAAGAAAGCACATATACATCCCCGTCTGAAGTTTGTCAATGAACATCTGAATGATTCAGAGGAGAACTGGGTGAAAGTGTTGTGGTCAGATGAGACCAAAATCGAGCTCTTTGGCATCAACTCAACTCGCCGTGTTTGGAGGAGGAGGAATGCTGCCTATGACCCCAAGAACACCATCCCCACCGTCAAACATGGAGGTGGAAACATTATGCTTTGGGGGTGTTTTTCTGCTGAGGGGACAGGACAACTTCACCACATCAAAGGGATGATGGACGGGGCCATGTACCGTCAAATCTTGGGTGAGAACCTCCTTCCCTCAGCCAGGGCATTGAAAATGGGTCGTGGATGGGTATTCCAGCATGACAATGACCCAAAACACACGGCCAAGGCAACAAAGGAGTGGCTCAAGAAGAAGCACATTAAGGTCCTGGAGTGGCCTAGCCAGTCTCCAGACCTTAATCCCATAGAAAATCTGTGGAGGGAGCTGAAGGTTCGAGTTGCCAAACGTCAGCCTCGAAACCTTAATGACTTGGAGAAGATCTGCAAAGAGGAGTGGGACAAAATCCCTCCTGAGATGTGTGCAAACCTGGTTGCCAACCACAAGAAACGTCTGACCTCTATGATTGCCAACAAGGGTTTTGCCACCAAGTGCTAAGTCATGTTTTGCAGAGGGGTCAAATACTTATTTCCCTCATTAAAATGCAAATCAATTTATAACATTTTTGACATGTGTTTTTCTGGATTTTTTTGTTGTTATTCTGTCTCTCACTGTTCAAATAAACCTACCATTAAAATTATAGACTGATCATGTCTTTGTCAGTGGGCAAACGTACAAAATCAGCAGGGGATCAAATACTTTTTTCCCTCACTGCAGGACCATATTATGAAAAATAAAAAATGGTCTAATTGTTGATAGTCTGTTATTGCCCCTGGGGTTTATTCACAACGTGAACAGTTTGTACCCAGTTTCCAGACGTCGTCAACACAGGTCCTACAGAGAAACTGGGTGTACTTTTGTTTCAGCCGAGCACTAACACACCTGTTTCAAATAATCAACCAATCATGGTCTTTAACCTAGACCACAATTAGCTGAATCAGGTGTGTTAGTGCTGGGCTGGAACAAAGGCCTGCAAACCCACTAGCTCTCCTGGACCGGAGTTGGAGAAAACTGAGTTCTGTTCCGCTTGCCGTGTAAGTGCAGTAAATTGTGATTGGTGCATTAAGAATGGCGTAATCTGACATCATAGAACTGAGCCTCATAGAACAGGATATCCACCTTTAAAAAAAACAGCAGATTAGCTGGTTATATCACATACTGTCTAAATTGAAACCCAGACAGACCCAGGTGCAGCTAGGGACAACACACAATAATCTAGATGATACGGGAAAAGTCTAAACGGGATCCTTGGGATGTCCTAATGTCAAGGGTAGGGAAGTCCCAAGGAATCCGGATAGCACTAACCTAGATGTTATGTTTTACATTTTTTACATTTTAAGTCATTTAGCAGACGCTCTTATCCAGAGCGACTTACAGTTAGTGCATACATCACTTTTTTTTTTTTTTTTTTTCATACCCCCGTTATGTAGCCCAAGAACTTGGAACACCTAATACAGTCCGAGGTTACAGTGTAAAACCTATGCTGCTCAACAACTATGAGCTTTCTTGGTGAAAGTAGTGTCAATGAAAATAAACACAGATCTGAGGTGATTGGATTAAGTATAATCAACACGTTGACAGACCCACCCTGTCTTCTGATAGGCTAGGTGCAATTTTTACTATTGTTTACACCTATCCCATCCTTTCAGATCTCCACAAGTGCAAAATCCTAGGGCTGGGTGTATCTGTCGCTGTGTTTTATGCAGTCCAATCCTCCACTCTTTTACAGACCTCTTTGATTCACCCTCCTGCTTTTAGCAGTCTGTCTGTTCTCACTGTTGTGGAAATGTAATTATTGTAAGATGACATAGTTTTGCTGTGGTTCACTATCATACTGTTGGTCCTGAGTGCCTTTCATGGGAAATGTGTGGAGTATTTACCCGGAAGAAACTACATTCTGTTCATGAAGGAAGCATGCTCCTTTTGGAAGAGGAAATTATCTAGAAAAAAATCCTTCTCCAGGTGGCTCAGTTCATCTATCCGGGCACATACACTGAGTGTACTAAACATTATGAACACCTGCTCTTCGCATTACATAGGCTGACCAGGTGAACGCTATGAACCCTTATTGATGTCACTTGTTAAATCCACTTCAATCAGTGTAGATAAAGGGGAGGAAACAAGTTAAAGAAGGATTTTTAAGCCTTGAGACAATTGAGACATGGATTGTGTATGTGTGCCATTCAGAGGGTGAATGGGGTATGGTAGTAGGTGCCAGGGGCATTGGTTTGTGTCAAGAACTGCAACGTTGCTGGGTTTTTCACACTAAACAGTTTCCCGTGTGTATCAAGAATGGTCCACCACCCAAGGACATCCAGCCAACTTGACACAACTGTGGGAAGCATTGGAGTCAACATGGGCAACATTGTATAGTCCATGCCCCAACGAATTGAGGCTGTTCTGAGGGATAAAGTGGGGCGGTGCGACTCAATATTAGGAAGGTGTTCTTCATGTTTTGTACACTCAGTGTATAGACCTACATAATGACTACAAGACAAATAAGCCATCTCAAAAAGACCCAAACAATCCGTATGAGGGATGCTGTATGAAGTGCCAGCGCTAGTCTGTAAGCTGCTTATTGGCAGTGATTGTCATTGTGTTTGCAAGTCCAATTCTATGCCAACATGACCTGTAGGCCAGTTTAAAACTACAGTCCCAGACTTTGAGTCTCTTTGAGTAGCCAGCCTCCGTATTAAGAACATTAAATGAATAGCGGCAGCCGCATCCTCGTTATGCTAAGCGACTCTCTAATCAAGCAATTAATGGAGCATAACTACGCAAACAGTGGGGACATTAATTCTAATGGCTCCTGTGACAACTAAAGTGCTCTGTCACAATTTGTCATTATGGACACAGATGTGACAGAGGTTAGTTAGATGAGGCCTGCCCGCCACTGTTGACACAGCTCTAGAGGATAGCTGTCACGTTGACGATGATGGTATTTGGTTGAGAGCGCTTTGTCTTGACAATACTCTCTCTCTCTCTCTCTCTATCTCTCCCTCTCTCTTTCTCTCGCTCTCCATCTCTCCCTCTCGCTCTTCTCTCTCTATCTCTCCCTTGCTCTCTCTATCTCTCCCTTCATATCTTCTCTCTCTATCTCTCCCTCTCTCTTCTCTTGATTTCTCACAAGCTAGATAAGTCTTTAGAAGGTATCATAGGAAGTCCCAGGACATAGTGTCTATAATACTGTAATAAGCTCACGTAGTCGCTGTCACAAACTCCAGACATTTGTCACTGACTAGTTGGATATTAATTTCCCACTGAGCAAACCATTTCTGTACAGCATTCATATAAATCTTTTTTTAAATCAGGTTTTTGCTTTGGCAGACTTTTTTTTATTTATTTTTGTCAGTAAAACTCATGAATACAACTGTTTATGTCAAATTGTTTTGTGTTCTACTTGTATCCCTGGTTGTCCTGAAAAGAAAATGGTAAAACTTCCTTGTGAGGCTAAATATAAGAGCTGGACATGCAAATAAATTAAAGTCAGATAATGAAAAGCCAATTTTAGCTGGGGACTCGGGAGTGATAGGGTTAATTGGCTTTGAGTAATGCTACTGTGATGATTAAGTTGAAGAAATAGTGTGTTTTAACAGATTCGGTCATAGATATGATGAAATTACTGGCTACATATGTACAATTACTCAGCAGTACATTTCCAACTGACCGAGCATATAGAGGGAAAGTTCTTAGGGACAAAGCATTCCTTGTATGTCATGACACATAGCAAAGATATTTGATATTGTTGTGATACACCTGTTTCCTCATATCCCCCTCCAGTTACAGAAAAGTTCATTTTAAACCAGTTTATATCAACGAATCCCAATAAACGGAACCCCCTGAGGGAGTCACAAGACCTAGCATATAAATCAAACTCTTTCCACAAGCGCGCACTCTCTCTCTCTCGCTCTCAATTCAATTTAAGGGGCTTTATTGGCATGGGAAACATATGTTTACATTGCCAAAGCAAGTGAAATAAACAAAAAATAATTAACAGTAAACATTACACTCACAAAAGTTCCAGAAGAATAAAGACATTTCAAGTGTTATATTATGTCTATATACAGTGTTGTGATGTGCAAATAGTTAAAGTACAAAAGGGAAAATAAATAAACATAAATATAGGTTGTATTCACATTTACATATTTACATTTTAGTCATTTACAATGGTGTTTGTTCTTCACTGTTTGCCCTTTTCTTGTGGCAACAGGTCACAAATATTGCTGCTGTATTTGCACACTGTGGTATTTCACCCAATAGATATGGGAGTTTATCAAAATTTGATTGGTTTTCAAATTCTTTGTTGGTCTGTGTAATCTGAGGGAAATATGTGTCTCTAATATGGTCATACATTTGGCAGGAAGTTAGGAACTGCAGCTCAGTTTCCACCTCATTTTGTGGGCAGTGTGCACATAGCCTGTCATCTCTTGAGAGCCATGTCTGCCTACGGCGGCCTCTCTCAATAGCAAGGCTATGCTCACTGAGTCCGTACATAGTTAAAGCTTTCCTTAATTTTGGGTCAGTCACAGTGGTCAGGTATTCTGCCACTGTGTACTCTCTGTTTAGGGCCAAATTGCATTCTAGTTTGCTCTGTTTTTTTGTAAGTTCTTTCCAATGTGTCAAGTAATTATCTTTTTGTTTTCTCATGATTTGGTTGGGTCTAGTTGTGTTGCTGTCCTGGGTCTCTGTGGGGCCTGTTTGTGTTTGTGAACAGAGCCCCAGGACCCGCTTGCTTAGGGGGCTCTTCTCCAGGTTCATTTCTCTGTAGGTGATGGCTTTGTTATGGAAGGTTTGGGACTCGCTTCCTTTTAGGTGGTTGTAGAATTTAACACCTCTTTTCTGGATTTTGATAATTAGCGGGTATCGGCCTAATTCTGCTCTGCATGCATTATTTGGTGTTTTACGTTGTACACTGAGAATATTTTTGCAGAATTCTGCATGCAGTCTCAATTTGGTGTTTGTCCCATTTTGTGAATTCTTGGTAGGTGAGCGGACCCCAGACCTCACAACCATAAAGGACAATGGGTTCTATAACTGATTCAAGTATTTTTAGCCAGATCCTAATTGGTATGTCGAATTTTATGTTCCTTTTGATAGCATAGAAGGCCCTTCTTGCCTTGTCTCTCAGATCGTTCACAGCTTTGTGGAAGTTACCTGTGGCGCTGATATTTAGGCCAATGTATGTATAGTTGTTTGTGTGCTCTAGGGTAACGACGTCTAGATGGAATTTGTATTCATGGTCCTGTCAACTGGAACACCATTATTTTTGTCTTACTGAGATTCACTGTCAGGGCCCAGGTCTGACAGAATCTGTGCAGAAGATCTAGGTGCTGCTGTAGGCCCTCCTTGGTTGGGGACAGAAGCACCAGATCATCAGCAAACCGTAGACATTTTACTTCAGATTCTAGTAGGCTGAGGCCGGGTGCTGCAGACTGTTCTAGTGCCCTCGCCAATTCGTTGATATATATGTTGAAGAGGGTGGGGCTTAAGCTGCATCCCTATCTCACCCCCCCCCCCCCCCCCCCCCGGCCCTGTGGAAATTAATGTTGTTGTTTTTTACAATTTTAGCAGCACATTTGTTGTTTGTGTACATGGATTTTATAATGTTGTATGTTTTCCCCCCAACACCACTTTCCATCAATTTGTATAGCAGGCCCTCATGCTAAATTGAGTCGAAAGCTTTTTTGAAATCAACAAAGCATGAGAAGACTTTGCCTTTGTTTGTTTGTCAATTAGGTTGGTGGTCTCTCTCTCTCTCTCTCTCTCTCTCGCTCTCTCTCTCTCTCTCTCTCTCTCTCTCTCTCTCTCTCTCTCTCTCTCTCTCTCCCTCTCTCCCTCTCTCCCACCCGTCCCGGAGGACCTGGAGTAATATGATCAAATTTTGGGTGGGTTCTAGTCAAGATTCTAGCAGCCGTGATCAGTCCTTGGTTCCAAATATTGAGGAATATGCTCTCTCTCTCTCTCTCTTTGTGTCATGGGCTCCCTTGCACACGGTATACTGTGCACCTTCTTATTATGTTAAACAGGCATCAATATTATAATTTGATATAATTAGAAAGTCTAAAGTTCCCCTTTTTGGCGCCTAACTGTAGTCTTCCCATTCTTTAAAGTATCACTCATAAGTCATTACTCATGGCTACTTTCAAACATCTCAGTATGGGAAATTAGGAACTCGTGTGGGATAAGTAACAGAGCTGTCAAAACAACTTCAGTAACAGAGCTGTCCCTCTCTAAACCTGTTGACGTCTAGTATACTGTGCTGTATGTACCATTGTCACGTGGAAATTGTTCCAAGCTGTGTTTAAAACACAGATCGTGTACAGTGGACACAGTCTTTTGGTCTTTTCAGAGAGCAAGATGGCTCTGGGGCCTTGGTATTTTATCCAGACTTTCCAAGGTGCATTGCAATTAGGAGTAGTATAATAATAATAATAATAATATGCCATTTAGCAGACGCTTTTATCCAAAGCGACTTACAGTCATGCGTGCATACATTTTTTTTGTGTATGGGTGGTCCCGGGGATCGAACCCACTACCTTGGCGTTACAAGCGCCGTGCTCTACCAGCTGAGCTACAGAGGACCACCAGTATCTCCTCTATTGTGTGTTAAGCATAGGGCCTGGATACAGTCTTTATACTTGTTTCTCTCTAAAAAAATTAAACACTTTGACAGAACTTTGACGGTATTGTTAATGTGCAGTAATAACTCATCAACTGCATACAGTAGTGTCTAACTTCCCCCTCCCTTCTCTTTGTCCTTCCAGGTCGCCTCCCTCTTGGTCACCACCTTTACCCTGTGTAGTAACACATCAACTACATAGTGTCTAACTTCCCCCTCCCTTCTCTTTGTCTTTCCAGGTCGCTTCCCTTGGGGTCACCACCTTCACCCTGTGTGCTTTGTGCATCGACCGCCTCCGTGCCGCCACCAACGCACAGATGTATTACGAGATGATTGAAAACTGCGCCTCCACGGCCGCCAAGCTGGCCGTTATCTGGATTGGGGCTCTCCTATTGGCCCTGCCAGAGCTCCTGATCCACCAGCTGGTCACTGAAGATGGCGAGCCTCCAGATGTGACGCCCTGCCAGCGCTGCGTGGTTCGTATCTCCACCGACCTCCCGGACACGCTCTACGTGCTGGGCCTGACCTACGATGGAGCCCGCCTCTGGTGGTACTTTGGCTGCTACTTCTGCCTGCCAACGCTGTTCACCATTGGCAGCTCCCTGGTGACCGCACGTAAAATCCAGCAGGCCGAGCGGGCCTTTGTGCGTGGCAACAAGAAGCAGCTCCAGCTGGAGAACCAGATGAACTGCACGGTTGTGGCGTTGGCCATCCTTTACGGCTTCTGCATCATCCCTGAGAACATCTGCAACATCGTTACAGTCTACATGGCAGCGGGTGTGCCCAGACGGACCCTGGATATTCTCCACCTGGTCAGCCAGCTGCTGTTGTTCTGTAAGTCGGCGGTGACACCTGTCCTGCTGTTCTGCCTGTACCAGCCCTTCAGCCGGGCCTTCCTGGACTGCTGCTGCTGCTGCTGTGGCGAGTGCGGCCCGCCAAGGTCTTCCACCACCGCCACCACCAGCGAGGAGAATGAGCACGAGTGCACCACCACCGACCTGGAGCTGTCACCATTCAGCACCATCCACAGGGAGGCATCCTCCTCCTACACCACCGTGGGGACCCACTGCTGAGAGGTCAAAGGTCATGACCTCCATCAGAAGGTACAACTGCCCAGTGAAGAGTTCAAGAGGTCGGACTTTAAACCAATTGGGCCGGTTTCCCCGCTCCCAGGTTAAGGTCACTCCTGGAATAAAAGGCATGCTCAATGGAGAATCTCCAGTGAGAGTGCTTGTAAATCAGGGAATAGGCTTAATCTGAGTCTGGGAGACCGGCCCTTAAGAGTTGCGATCAGTTCATATTTTATTCCTGTCAATTTAGGAATTGATATTGCGGATAAAGGGCACATCCCATTATAAATCCATGTCCACTTCATTTCCTGAATTTACTTTGAATTAAATTGATGTAAACTCTGGTGAACATATGTGTCTCGGTCTACTTAAGGGCAGAGTTGTGGTTACATGCTATACTGTCTGTCCACTCTTTGTTTACAGCAATACATGCTATACTGTCTGTCCACTCTTTGTTTACAGCAATACATGCTATACTGTCTGTCCACTCTTTGTTTACAGCAATACATGCTATACTGTCTGTCCACTCTTTGTTTACAGCAATACATGCTATACTGTCTGTCCACTCTTTGTTTACAGCAATACATGCTATACTGTCTGTCCACTCTTTGTTTACAGCAGTGGTCACCAACCGTGGTCGATCTCCAAGGCATTCCTAGTTGATCACCAAACATTTCTGTAAAAAACCCAACATAAAAGCCTTACGTTCGTTTTTTGTTATTCGTTTTGCGCTGTTGGCGGTAGGTGCACTTTATTATTTTTTAAATGTTTTATTAGGTTGTAGGTTCACTTGATTCAGCAGCCCTAGCAACGGGAAGGCAAAGTCTAATAATTTCAAAACATTTGCAGGGAAATTCAAGCAGTGATAATGTATTGGGCCTATAGCCTGCTGCACAAACTTCATTGCTACAGAACTGTTTCTAATTGGTTAATGTTGCATAGGCTTACGTTTTGTTAGAAAGAAAATCTGAGCGGTAGATCTCAGCTTGCATTTTGACTCAAAGTGATCTTGACTCAGAAAAGGTTAGTGACCACTGGTTTACAGAAACCATACGGAAAGGAATACATATGTATAGGTCAATTCAAAATTTGGAATTTATAGCAATTTCATTATAAAATCACCAGTAAGTCTTACTGTAATTTTTTTTTGGGGGGGGGGGTCATAATGTTGTCTCTTTCTGCCTCCACAGAGTGTCTCTGCATCAAATGGAAAGTAATATATTGAAAATGGCTGATCGTACTGTATTGTGTTTAGCTTATAATGGTGATTCTTGTGAATCAGTTCAAAGTTATGCCTAGCTCCCTTGCTATGTAAGTATATTATGCACTCTGTATTTGATAGCAGAAAACTGTACAATACACTTCAGTCAGTCAGTAAAGTTACTGGAGTGCAGTTTTTTTGTTGCTCACTTTAATAAAAAAAGAACACAGAATTTGACTGAATGTTTCTTTGACCCTCAAAATGTAAATTCCTTCATAATTGGAATAAACAATCCACTTACTATTTAGGGACTAACATCCCTTCTATCAAAACTGTTAACCATGAATAATAAATCTACCTCATCGTTTTGTCTTGGGAACTAAACATATGTGATAATATTCTCCAGATCGAGGAGTGTGGTTTCCCGATAATGGCCAGTTAGCTCTCAGAGAGGGGGAGTTTCTCATCTGGCCATTGTGACACCATCACTACCCACTCCCCAGAGTACACAGTAACCCTTGTTTAACTACCCGTCGTCAAGGCAACCTCAGGAATCTGCTTCTCAGCTGTCTCCGTGACGTCATGGTCGGCCGAGTCAGATCAGATGGAAAGGTGGTTAGAGAGGGGTTCATGGTATTGGACTGAACTAGGGTATGGTGCGACATGCATTTCCATGGAGATGGACTGTTATGGTCGGTTGTTGGCTCCCTAGAGCTCATTTCAGATGTGAGCCGCGCTAACTGCTAACCATGTTTCTGGTTGGTTTAGTTCAGATTTCCTTCAATGTACTGTATATTCGTCCAGTTTTCTAGACAGTCTAAGAATGTTTCTGTTGAAAACGGTTTCCTTAGAACATTTCTGGAACATGCTTGACTTGAATGTCAAGCTTACAACATGTTTACGATCAAGTAACATCTGCGCTGATAGGAACGGCATAGATGGACACAATCATATTTTAGGCAAAATTGCATTGTCTCTGTTTAACAGAATGATGCTGTTTTATAACTTCCTGGTCCTGATTTGTAATGCATTGTGAAGATATTGCCTGCCTGCAATTCTACAGTAGCAAAACAGCCTACAACATGGCCACCACCCCGTCCATATACAGTGCAACAAAATGGTGTATGACTTTCATCTGCCGTATATAGAGCCATGATGTCCCCAAATGATTTGGCTGTCAGATCCGGTCTTGTTATGGAACACAACGTCTTATTCTCCTCACAACACTGTCCTCCCACAGTGCTTCTGAGCCGGTCTTTCATTTTCAATCACTCCCTCTGTTCCTGATGGGATTATGCATAGTGACTACTCTTTTTTTGTCTCTTCACAGGAAGTAAAAGGCTCCACAGAGTTCATTCTGACTGTTAGGATGATGCTGTACCTGAGGAGCCTTTGAACAACAACGCATTTTACGGGGCAACACATTGACAGAAATTAGCCATCATTGTTCAACGTTTTGCTAAACCTATTTTGACAAAAAGACTGGAATAGTGTATTGATTTGGAAACCGGGAAAATAAGTATTTTTGAAACTTGACCGTTATGCGAATGAATTTTAGTCCTTGGCTACAGTAGGTGATCTGTGGTTGAACTGCTGTTTTCAATGGAACGGCATGACGCCAGAGTCCAGCTGTCAGAGAAGCAAAATCTGATCAAAAGCTAAAAATAAAATGTTCCCTAAAGCTTTTTTCAGCCTCCCATGCTCATCCAGTCATAGAGTGAGGTCCTTTTGTTGATGCAGTGCATTGATGTTGGTAAGGAATGTGTTCTCACTGTAGCTGAGTTCTTACTTTAGCTGAGCTTGTGGTGACATTATTTAATGCATAATTCTATCTACAGTGCATTCGGAAAGTATTCACACCCCTTGACTTTTTCCACATTTTGTTACATTACAGCCTTATTCTAAAATTGATTTAAATTGTTTTTTCCCGCTCATCTACACACAGTACCCCATAATGACAAAGCATAAACAGGTTTTTGGAAATGTTTGCAAATGTATATTTTTACAAAACTGAAACATGACATTTACATAAGTATTCAGACCCTTTACTTAGTACTCTGTTGAAGCACCTTTGGCAGCGATTACAGCCTCGATTCTTCTTGGGTATGGCGCTACAAGCTTGGCACACCTGTATTTGGGGAGTTTCTCCCATTCTTCTCTGCAGATTCTCTCAAGCTCTGTCCGGTTGGATGGGGAGCGTCGCTGCACAGCTATTTTCAGGTCACTCCAGAGATGTTAGATCGGGTTCAAGTCCGGGTTCTGGTTGGGCCACTCAAGGACATTCAGAGACTTGTCTCGAAGCCACTCCCACGTTGTCTTGGATGTGTGCTTAGGGTCGTTGTCCTGTTGGAAGGTGAACCTTCGCCCCAGTCTGAGGTCCTGAGCGCTCTGGAGCAGGTTTTTATCAAGGATCTCTCTGTACTTTGCTCCGTTTATCTTCCCTTGCTCCGTTCATCTTGCCTCCCAGTACCTGCCACTGAAAAACATCCCCACAGCATGATGCTGCCACCACCATGCTTCACCGTAGGGATGGTGCCAGATTTCCTCCAGACGTGACGCTTGGCATTCAGGCCAAAGAGTTCAATCTTGGTTTCATCATTGTTTCTCATGGTCTGATAGTCCTTTAGCTGCCTTTTGGCAAACTCTAAGTGGGCTGTCATGTGACTTTTACTGAGGAGTGGCTTCCGTCTGGCCAAGGCCCTTCTCCCCGATTGCTCAGTTTGGCTGAGCGGCCAGCTCTAGGAAGAGTCATGGTGGTTCCAAACTTCTTCCATTTAAGAATGATGGAGGCCACTGTGTTCTTAGACCTTCAATGCTTCAGAAATGTTTTGGTACCCTTCCCCTGATCTGTGCCTCGACACAATCCTGTCTCGGAGCTCTACGGACAATTCCTTCGACCTCATGGCTTGGTTTTTGCTCTAACATGCACTGTCAAACATTTCTAGAAACCTGTTTTCGCTTTTCCATTATGGGTATTGTGTGTAGATTGATGAGGAAATGTTTTTATTTAATCAATTTTAGAATAAGGCTGTAACGTAACAAAATGTGGAAAAAGCATGCACTGTATGTATACCCTGTTCAATGACACTGGCATTTTGAAAATAGGAACTGAGAATATTAGATCTCTATAACCTACCCAAAATAACATGCCTGAAATAGTCTCGGGTCTTATCAAATGGTCAATCCTCAACTCAGTGTGAGGTTCAAGCTCTCTGTTGTATGAAATAACTGTTGTGCCACAGAAGCTGCCATTCAGGACCTCCGCAGAACAACAAAGATGTCCGTTCTCCTCAACCCGTGTTCTCCTCATTTCATTCATCAACAATCATACTGACCACAGTCACTGTTTGTATAGTATTCAACAGTTATGTACAGTATGTACATGGTTTCTCAGTGTAGTCTACAGATGAAAACAAGTTTGGTTCATTCTTTACGTTATGTGCCCATGTAATGGAATGATTTATTTAAATCCACAGGCAGTTATTATAACTAAACAAGGCAGCTGGATGTGGCTGATGGGCATCTGTCGGTCGGCCGTTAGATCGACAGTTACATGAGCATCCCTAAAAAAATCCTGCCAAACATTTCATAATGATGATCAAAAACAAGAAAGATTTACAATATGCCAAATGGCCAGTATATCACAGTAATTCCTTTCCATGAAAACCTGTGAGTCAGGGTTACACAGCCCTGCTTTCTAGTTGCAATTATGGGTTCCTCTATTCATTTGGAAACAATAGCTAGATGGTACATTGATGCATTGCCGCTAAACAAGTTGCTCAGTGACCTTAGACTAACTCCTTTCAGGGTTACATGGGATGGGCAGGGCATTCTGTACAAGCCCAGTATCCCTCATGATTGACAAGGAGCCAGGGTGCCATGGTAACCAAAACTACCTCTGGGGATTCTGCGTCACACAAACTACGGTGTGAAATGAGAAAACAGTGAGTGTGGATATGGAAAGCAGAGTCTAAAGCAAGTCTCCAGTCTCCCAGCTGGATCTATCATGGTACTATACAGTAAGCATGCAGAAATACAGCATCCATCCATTGACGTGTCTACCATTGGTTCAAAACACATTCTCACATAACATCATGTTTGGGTGCGATACTCACTTTACTCTGAAACAATGTGTTATTTCATTGTTGAAATGCCTCCTTTGTCGGCCCAGTCAAAAATATTTTTAGATGTGTCCCAACCCACACATCTGAGGATTAATAATTATACTCTACCAGTGAACATCTATTCTGTTGTAAGGTGTGTGCCTTATGCATATTTAACTCTCGTTGTTTCTGATATGACCTGGCACTTCAGGGCAACATGGGTGGTCCACATGGAGGTAGTCTAGGTTTGATACGTGAGGTATACAGTGAGGGAAAAAAGTATTTGTACGTTTGCCCACTGACAAAGAAATGATCAGTCTATAACTTTAATGGTAGGTTTATTTGAACAGTGAGAGACAGAATAACAACAACAAAATCCAGAAAAATGCATGTCAACAATGTTATAAATTGATTTGTATTTTAATGAGGGAAATAAGTATTTGACCCCCTCTCAATCAGAAAGATTTCTGGCTCCCAGGTGTCTTTTATACAGGTAACGAGCTGAGATTAGGAGCACACTCTCAAAGGGAGTGCTCCTAATCTCAGTTTATTACCTGTATAAAAGACACCTGTCCACAGAAGCAATCAATCAATCATATTCCAAACTCTCCACCATGGCCAAGACCAAAGAGCTCTCCAAGGATGTCAGGGACAAGATTGTAGACCTAAACAAGGCTGGAATGGGCTACAAGACCATCGCCAAGCAGCTTGGTGAGAAGGTGACAACATTTGGTGCGATTATTCACGAATGGAAGTAACACAAAATAACTGTCAATCTCCCTCGGCCTGGGGCTCCATGCAAGATCTCATCTCGTGGAGTTGCAATTATCATGAGAACGGTGAGGAATCAGCCCAGAACTACACGGGAGGATCTTGTCAATGATCTCAAGGCAGCTGGGACCATAGTCACCAAGAAAACAATTGGTAACACACTACGCCGTGAAGGACTGAAATCCTGCAGCGCCCGCAAGGTCCCCCTGCTCAAGAAAGCACAGATACAGGGCCGTCTGAAGTTTGCCAATGAACATCTGAATGATTCAGAGGAGAACTGGGTGAAAGTGTTGTGGTCAGATGAGACCAAAATGGAGCTCTTTGGCATCAACTCAACTCGCCGTGTTTGGAGGAGGAGGAATGCTGCCTACAACCCCAAGAACACCATCCCCACCGTCAAACATGGAGGTGGAAACATTATGATTTGGGGGTGTTTTTCTGCTAAGGGTACAGGACAACTTCACCGCATCAAAGGGACGATGGACGGGGCCATGTACCGTCAAATCTTGGGTGAGAACCTCCTTCCCTCAGCCAGGGCATTGAAAATGGGTCGTGGATGGGTATTCCAGCATGACAATGACCCAAAACACACGGCCAAGGCAACAAAGGAGTGGCTCAAGAAGAAGCACATTAAGGTCCTGGAGTGGCTTAGCCAGTCTCCAGACCTTAATCCCATAGAAAATCTGTGGAGGGAGCTGAAGGTTCGAGTTGCCAAACATCAGCCTCGAAAGCTTAATGACTTGGAGAAGATCTGCAAAGAGGAGTGGGACAAAATCCCTCCTGAGATGTGTGCAAACCTGGTGGCCAACTTCAAGAAAGGTCTGACCTCTGTGAGGTTTTGCCACCAAGTACTAAGTCATGTTTTGCAAAGGGGTCAAATACTTATTTCCCTCATTAAAATGCAAATCAATTTATAACATTTTTGACATGCGTTTTTCTGGATTTTTTTGTTGTTATTCTGTCTCTCACTGTTCAAATAAACCTACCATTAAAATGATAGACTGATCATGTCTTTGTCAGTGGGCAAACGTAAAAAATCAGCAGGGGATCAAATACTTTTTTCCCTCACTGTATGTTGTATTCACCTGTATATGAATGATGGTACTCTCACATACATAGAACGTTCTATATCTTGTACAGGGCAACACTGTCTGTAATGTTACCCATCACAGTTTATGGCTGCCATGTCAACACGCTCATCCAGACCAATGCTACAATATGAGTCCACGATAACCAGGTCTGTCCCCAAGTCTCTGTCAAATTCCCATATATACTATACGTGAACACAAAACATCTACTATGAGCTCTATCACAACTACTCTGTCGGCATGACCAGTTGGATGTTCCTCAAAAATCTACTCTCGTGTTTGCACAACCCAGTCTCTCATTAATTATGTACTATATGTACAAATAAGCACAATGTTTTGATACACTTGTACATATAGTACATAGTTAATGACAGTCCAGGTTGATTTGCATGGACATCCCAATGGCCTTTGGAGGAATCCACAGCACACAGTATGTCTGTGATGTCGTGATGCCCTCCTGTGGGCAGTGCCTTGTGAGTGCGGGTGCAGACGGTGTGTCGGCTCGGCTCAGCCTTGTTGTATATGGGATCCATCTGATGGTGCGGATGGACGGCCATCCTAGGAGGATAAGGGCCGCATTGTTTCCTCATTTCTAGGTCACCGCCTGTGATTGAACCACCCCCACCCCTCTTCCCTCCCTTAGTGAATGTGCTGAAAGGACTGCCATTAGGGGTACAATGAGTGGTCCCCCCTTCACCTCCTCTACTGGGATGAGAGGATACAATGGCATAGCTATGAGCTGCCAAATGATTTTTTTTATTTTCACAAAAAGCTTTGTTGATCTTTGCTTGAACTTTCGTCAAAAGGGTTATTCATGGTGATAACTGGTGTTCAGTAGGACCTTCAGATCTCTTCAACTCTCTCCGCCATTTTGGAGGCTCTGATTATGTCCCCTTCACTCTCCTCAGCATCATTATTACTGACCTCTGACCCTGATTTGTAATCATAGCAGGGATAAGCGTATATTAGTTCTCACGCCTGGCTTTGACAGTTGGGTATTGATGCTAAGAAGTCATTATCTAAGCACTAATGATCTGCTTCGCCCATACCCTCCAATAGCCCTGCTGGAAAATTACAACAAATATTATGATTCCTCCATATTAGTTTAAGAAGTATGATTTTAATTAACAAGAAAGAATGGTGGCTTGTATCTTGAATTCAGTAAAACAAAAGCCATGAACAGGAGGGTTTTTGCACACAGACCATAAATCCTGACAAGAATGGTTTGAACCATTCTTGTCATACAGATATAATCAACAAAGCAGGTAAATACGTTAATTTTTCCCTGACAACCTTTCAAGTATCTTTGCAAACAGATGGTGCACCCTCTTAAGAGATCCAGGGAAGTGTTGTGAATTCCGCCAGTGCTGGCCAACGGTACTCCTCTGTTAGCCTGTTTGGTTTACCAAACAGAGGAACACAAAGTGAACCTAACCAAAAAGTCAGCCCATAAGTCTGCATAGCACACTGTACTTTGAATCAGTTACAGCAATTACACACCGTTTACCGCAGCAATTTAAGTGCTGTGACAGTGGCTATCAAGCAAAACATTCAAATTAATTCTGTCAGGCATCGAGTTATTACCAGGCATATGCCCAACTGGCCCCAGGTGTGATCCCTAGCACAGAACTTCTGTAGAGAAATAACATTGCCTTTTAAATAAAGCAATGCACTTGTCCATTTAATGTTGGAATCACAAAGAGTGAATGCGCTTGGAGCGGAACTCTGGTGACATGAAACACAATTTGGCTCAACATGACTCGGGCACAGACACAAACCCGGCGGTACAGCGCTAGCACAAACTGAATCCTTGGGAATGCTTTTCTAGCTTCGGCTGAGGCAGGAGTCAGGAGTGGGTGGAAAGAATGTCAGTAACTTTACTAACACCATCCCATATCATTGTAGTCTGTGGTTAGGTTAGCTGTTTGCTGAGGAGAATCCAAAGTGAAAAGGTTGGGAGGGAATAAAGCTCTACTGTGGAACACATAGCAGTAGGACACCTTCTTAATGTGTCAGTTCACCTAAGCAGTGTGACAATGAATGGGGCTCTATTCAAAGCTTTGTACCTAAGGGTCCAAGGGGCCACGGAACACAGTAATGTGAGTCCAGCTAGTATAGGTGAAAACAACTTATTCCACAGGCCAACATAAGAGAAACATCAACTACACAGACCTTATTTGGCCTCTGCAGCCTTTGGCCTTGTTTTCATGATGAAAAGTTAAAACTTAATTAAATCATGCTTCAGATTCTCCTCTCCTTCTCCTCCCTTCTCCGCTTCTTTTACTCTCCTTCTCCTCCCATCTCCTCTCCTCCTTCTCCTCCCTTCTCCTCTCCTTCTACCTCTCCTCCTCTCCTTCTCCTCTCCTTCTCCTCCCTGCCTCTCCTTCTCCTCTCCTTCTCCTCTCCTCCTCCCTTCTCCTATTCTCCCTTCTCCTCCCTTCTCCTCCCTTCTCCTCTCCTCCTCTCCTTCTCCTCTCCTTCTCCTCCCTTCTCTCCTTCTCCTCCCTTCTCCTCCCATCTCCTTTCCTTCTCCTCTCTTCCCCTCCTTCTCCTCTCCTTCTCCTCCCTTCTCTTCTCCTCTCCTCCCTTCTCATATCCTTTCCCTCTCCTTCTCCTCCCTTCTCCTCTCCTTCTCCTCTCCTTCTCCTCCCTTCTCTTCTCCTTCTCCTCTCCTTCTCTTCTCTTCTCCTCTCCTTCTCCTCTTCTTCTTCTCCCTTCTCCTCTCCTTCTCTCCTCTTCTCTTCTCTTCTCTTCTCCTCCCTTACCTCTCCTTTTCCTCCCTTCTCCTCTCCTTCTCCTCCCTTCTCCTCCCCTTATCCTCCCTTCTCCTCTCCTTCTCCTCCCTTCTCCTCTCCTTCTCTCCTCTTCTCTTCTCTTCTCCTCCCTTACCTCTCCTTTTCCTCCCTTCTCCTCTCCTTCTCCTCCCTTCTCCTCCCCTTATCCTCCCTTCTCCTCTCCTTCTCCTCCCTTCTCCTCTCCTTCTCCCTTCTCCTCTCATTTTTCTCCCTTCTCCTCTCCTTCTCCTCTCCTCTTCTCCTCCCTTCTCCCCCCTTCCCCTCCCCTTCTTCTCCTCTCCTTCTCCTCACTTCTCCTCTCCTTCTCCTCCCTTCTCCTCTCCTTCTCCTCCAGTCTCCTCCCTTCTCCTCTCCTCTCCTTCTCCTCCAGTCTCCTCCCTTCTCCTCTCCTCTACTTCTCCTCTCCTTCTCCTCCCTTCTCCTCTCCTTCTCCTCCCTTCTCCTCTCCTTCTCCTCCCTTCTCCTCTCCTTCTCCTCTCCTCTCTTCTCCTCCCTTCTCCTCTCCTGCTCCTCCCCTCTCCTCCCTTCTCCTCCCTTCCTCTTCTTCTCCTCCCCTCTCCTCTCCTTCTCCTCCCTCCCACTCCTTCTCCTCCCTTCTCCTCTCCTTCTCCTCCCTTCCTCTCTTCTCCTTCTCTTCCCTTCTCCTCCCTTCCTCTCCTCTCCTTCTCCTCCCTTATCCTCCCTTCCTCTCCTCTCCTTCTCCTCCCTTCTCCTTCTCCTCCCCTTCTCCTCCCTTCCTCTCCTCTCCTTCTCCTTCCTTCCTCTCCTCTCCTTCTCCTCCCTTCTCCTTCTCCTCCCCTTCATCTCCTCCCTTCTCCTCCCATTCCTCTCCTCTCCTTCTCCTCCCTTCCTCTCCTCTCCTTCTCCTCTCTTCCTCTCCTCCCTTCCTCTCCTTCCCTGGTGAAGGGTAACATAGCACTGACCAGAGGCCATAACAAACTCTGCATTGTGTCACTCTGTATAAGCATTTGTATGGCATCGAGGCCATCTCTTAATGGTGGTTTCACCCTGCACCAACTGTCACAATGCTTTGACAGGACAAAAACACTGCATGAGCACCAAGGGCATCTCTTCATGTAACATATGCCTGTAATATCAGTTGATATCTGTGAATGAACTGAAACATTTATATTTGAAATAAATGTATTACAGACCGTTGGTGACAGTGTTTTTGGGATAACCATCTGTATGACAGAGCACAAACTGAAAAGTGTGAATCTATTTCAAGAGCCAGCACTTCCTATTATTTTCATTCACATTTGATAAAGTAAGCATTTTGAAAACTATGCCCACACTGACTTTCTTTCATTCAAAAAGAGAAGTTTTGCTGACTTTACAGAAAGACAAAGAGGAGGGTTTGCGTCACTGTGTGACTCGCGTCGAGGGGGAACAATCGGTGCTTTGTGTGGGGTTCTTTATGGCGTGTGGGCAATGGCCAAGGCAGGCACTGATGGTCTGTAATTCACTAAGCCATGGGAGTCACACCCTGAGTGAGTTGGCATGCTGTTAGGCCACCCTCTGATCCGTCAAGTGGCAAACATGCCACCACAATTGGAAAAAGGAGGGCAATTGACCATATATGTCAGGAGTAAGATAATGTTGCCCTAGACCCACCCCATATCTGATTATGGTTAGGATTGTGGGAGGGGTAGGCTGATCCTAGATCTGTGGAAGGGTAGACTGATCCTAGATCTGTGGGAGGGTAGACTGATCCTAGATCTGTGGGAAGGGTAGGCTGATCCCAGATACAGTATCTGGGAGGGTAGGCTGATCCTAGATCTGTGTGTGGGGGGGGGGGGGGGTAGGCTGATCCTAGATCTGTGGGAGGGGTAGACTGATCCTAGATATATGGGAGGGTAGGCTGATCCTAGATATGTGGGATGGTAGACTGATATTAGATCTGTGGGAGGGTAGGCTGATCCTAGATCTGTGGGAGGGGTAGGCTGATCCTAGATCTGTGGGAGGGGTAGGCTGATCCTAGATATGTGGGGGGTAGGCTGATCCTAGATACAGTGCATTCGGAAAGTATTCAGACCACTTTACTTTTTCCATATTTTGTAACTTTACAGCCTTATTCTAAAAATGATTAATCTACACACAATACGACATAATGACACAGCGAAAACAGGTTTTTAGAAATGTTTGCAAGAAATAAAAAATAAAAACATGCTTTATTTACATATGTATTCAGACCCTTTGCTATGATACTCGAAGTTGAGCTCAGGTGCATCCTGTTTCCATTGATCATCCTTGAGATGTTTCTACAACTTGATTGGAGTCCACCTGTGGTAAATTCAATTGATTGGACATAATTTGGAAAGGCACACACCTGTCTATATAAGGTCCCACAGTTGTGGTCCTCTGTAGCTCAATTGGTAGAGCATGGAGCTTGTAACGCCAGGGTAGTGGGTTCGATCCCCGGGACCACCCATACGTAAAAATGTATGCACACATGACTGTAAGTCGCTTTGGATAAAAGCGTCTGCTAAATGGCATATTATTATATTATAACATGCCAGAGCAAAAACCAAGCCTTGAGGTCAAAGGAATTGTCCGTAGAGCTCCGAGACAGGATTGTGTCGAGGCACACATCTGGGGAAGGGTACGAAAACATTTCAGCAGCATTGAAGGTCCCCAAGAACACAGTGGCAGCCATCATTCTTAAATGGAAGAAGTTTGGAACCACCAAGACTCTTCCTATAGCTGGCCGCCCAGCCAAACTGAGCAATCGGGGGAGAAGGGCCTTGGTCAGGGAGGTGACCAAGAACCTGATGGTCACTCTGACAGAGCTCCTCTGTGGAGATGGGAGAACCTTACAGAAGGACAACCATCTCTGCAGCACTCCACCAATCAGGCCTTTATGGTAGAGTGGCTAGACGGAAGCCACTCCTCAGTAAAAGGCACGACAGCCCACTTGGAGTTTGCCAAAAGGCACCTAATGGACTCTCAGACCATGAGAAACAATATTCTCTGGTCTGATGAAACCAAGATTGAACTCTTTGGCCTGAATGCCAAGCGTAACGTCTGGAGGAAACCTGGCACCCTCCCTATGGTGAAGCATGGTCGTGGCACATCATGCTGTGGGGATGTTTTTCAGCGGCAGGGACTGGGAGACTAGTCAGCATAGAGGGAAAGATTTGTATTTGTATTTGTATTTATTATTGATCCCCATTAGCTGCTGGCAGCAGCTACTCTTTCTGGGGTCTGGCAAAATTAAGGCAGTTATACAATTTAAAAAAAGTTACAATACATTCATAACAAATTTCACAACACACTAAGTGTGTGCCCTCAGGCCCCTTCTCCACTACCACATATCTACAACACAAAATCCATGTGTACGTGTGTGTATAGTGCGTATGTTATCATGTGTGTGTATGCATGTGTCTGCGCCTATGTTTGTGTTGCTTCACAGTCCCGCTGTTCCATAAGGTGTATTTTTATCTGTTTTTTAAAATCTGATTCTACTGCTTGCATCAGTTACCTGATGTGGAATTGAGTTCCATGTAGTCTTGGCTCTGTGTAGTACTGTGCGCCTCCCATAGTCTGTTCTGGACTTGGGGACTGTGAAGAGACCTCTGGTGGCATGTCTTGTGGGGTATGCATGTGTGTCTGAGCTGTGTGCTAGTTGTTTAAACAGACAGCTCGGTGCTTTCAACATGTCAATACCTCTCACAAATACAAGTAGTGATGAAGTCAATCTCTCCTCCACATTGAGCCAGGAGAGATTGACATGCGTATTATTAATGTTTTCTCTCTGTGTACCTCCAAGGGCCAGCCGTGCTGCCCGGTTCTGAGCCAATTGCAATTTGTGGCGCCTGACCACACGACTGAACAGTAGTCCAGGTGCGACCAAAAAAAAGATGAACGGAGCAAAGTACAGAGAGATCCTTGATAAAAGCCTGCTCCAGAGCGCTCAGGACCTCAGACTGGGGTGAAGGTTCACCTTCCAACAGGACAGCGACCCTAAGCACACAGCCAAGACAATGCAGGAGTGGCTTCGGGACAAGTCTCTGAATGTCCTTGAGTGGCTCAGCCAGAGCCCGGACTTGAACCCGATCAAACATCTCTGGAGATACCTGAAAATAGCTGTGCAGTGACACTCCCCATCCAACCTGATAGAACTTGAGAGGTTCTGCAGAGAAGAACGGGAGAAACTCCCCAAATACAGGTGTGCGAAGTGTTTAGCGTAATACCCAAGAAGACTCAAGGCTTTAATTGCTGCCAAAGGGGTGTCAACAAAGTACTGAGAAAAGGGTCTGAATACTTATGTAAATGTCATATTTCCGTTTTTTTATTTGTAATAATTTAGCAAAAAAACAGTTTTTGCTTTGTCATTATGGGGTATTGTGTGTAGATTGATGAGGGGAAAAAAATATTTAATCCATTTTAGAATAAGGCTGTAATGTAACAAAATGTGGAAAAAGTAAAGGGGTCTGAATACTTTCCGAATGCACTGTATGTGGGGGGTAGGCTAATCCTAGATCTGTGGGAGGGTAGGCTGATCCTAGATCTGTGCTTATGGCCAACTTCTACCCTGAGGTTCGTGTCAGGGGGTCAAATGAAAATATGCTTGCTGTCACATGGTTAATGGATGGAGATCCTCTGGAGGGTTGTGACCCTATTAGGAGGAGGACAGGAGAGAGATGGTGAGTGTATTCTCCACTGAGACTTGATCGAGAGAGAGAGAGACGAGAGGGGGAAAGGAGGATAAGCAGAGGTGGGAAGAATACTCAACTTTGAGAGACAGTTATCAGAGAAAGGGAGAAATAGAAAACAGCTTTTGAGAGGCAGACATTACTTATTCTCCTGTGGCTGACCTACGTTTTGTTAGATAATGAATGAAGTGATCATGCAAGGCCCCTTCCCTCCTCCTTGCTAACGAGCTAGCATTCCCAAGCCAAGTTTGCCTCATGCATGACAGCTCCTAATTATTCTGATGTTTAGCAACAACATCACGAAAATGTATGCGCGCGAATCGATGAGGCAGAAGGCCGTGTAGTGTTATGATTCTGAACAATCAGATAGCTAGCAACAGTGACAATAGGCTGCCATGTGGGGTATCATAGCTTGTTTCAGCTAGTTGTATCTTGTTCTTGATACAATGTTTTGTTTGAGGTGTTTTGATTTATGTCACATATATGCTAATATGGCTAAAATTAGCTAAATAGCTAACCAACAACTGTAACAATGTATTTGATAGAAAACAAGTGCTTATTGTGCACATGTATTTAAGTTTTCAATAAACATTTGAAGACTAAATATAGTTTACATGTTGTCAATAATGCTTTGACAGTTGTTTTGCCCCAAAATTGTTGTTAAAAACCCACCCGTCTATTTATACTTAACCCACCCATCTATTTACACCATCTGTCAATGAGAGAATGGAGAATCTTGAGGTTAGTGTGTGTGATGCTTCAGTTATAGAGTAACAACTCTTGCAGACCATCCACTTGATTTAAGTATAGCCCTGTTAAAGTAGTGTTACCAAAGGTATGCATTATTTCTAAAGCAATTGTCATCTTCGAGGGCTTTATTCAAGTGTGATTTTTTTTTTACTCCTAATTTGTGATTTTGTCAAATGAATGTTAGGAATCTACCCATTTATCCCCAGGCAAGTCAAATCACTAGCTGCCTCAAAATTAGACTTCAAACATTAATTAAAACAGATTTTGTGTAAGAAAAACACAGTGCACAGTCTTAGCATTACCATAGTAACGTCACATTATTTCTCTGAGGATTGATTCAGACCAAAATGAAAGACATGTCTGTCCTCATATGGCTTCTTCATCACTGATGCTATTCTATGTATTTTCTGTACAAAGCCTCATGAGGTTTTGCATATTTGGGGAAAATAATAATGATGGTAATAGCCTTAACCTCTACGGGATCGGTGTCCTGTATACGGGACGGTTGAGCTAACGTGCGCTAATGTGATTAGCATGACTGTTGTAAGTACCAGCAAACTTTCCAGGACATAGACATGTCTTATATGGGCAGAAAGCTTAAATTCGTATTAATCTAACTGCACTGTCCAATTTACAGTAGCAATTGCAGTGAAAAAATACCATGCTATTGTTTGAGGAGAGTGCACAACAACAAAAAACGTATCACGGCAACTGGTTTGATACATTCACCTCTGAAGGTAAATAATGTACTTACATTCAGTAATCTTGCTCTGATTTGTTATCCTAAGGGTCCCAGAGATAAAATGTAGCATAGCTTTGTTTGATAAAATCAATTTTTATATAAAAATGTAGGAACTGGGTTCTACAGTTTGAACCCCTGCTGTCTCTAGATGTGTGAAAGTTAGTGTATAAGCTAATGATCCATCATGTATGATATTCCTGGGAGTGTGTAAACTTGCATTTTGTATTACCATATCATTTTTGTATGTTCTCTATAGTTATGTACTTTTACCAGATCTAATTGTCAGTGTTTTGAGGTGGATGTGGTGTTGGAGTCAGGCGCAGGACACAGAAGCTTAGTCCAAACAGACTTTACTTGTCAGCAAATGACAATACAAAATAAAGGGCCTCAAATAACGGAGGCGAGCGATACGCAAAACAGTGCGTAAAACACTAAACATAAGCGATGCGCAAACAGTGCGTCAACACACTTAATAACAAGAATGCAAAATCCAAAACCTCAACGGACAGGTGTACAACAACACACAACTACAAACAAAACCAAAGGAAACGTATAGGTGACATAATCAGGACAGGATAAGACACAGGTGCACCAAACAGACAAAACCAAACAAACACAGAGAACATCAAACGGTAGCAGCTAGTACTCCGGGGACGACGAACGCCGAAGCCTGCCCGAACAAGGAGGAGGAGCAGCCTCGGCGGAATTCGTGACACTAATGTGTTATATTCTCCTACATTAATTTCACATTTCCACAAACTTCAAAGTGTTTCCTTTCAAATGGTATCAAGAACATGCATATCTTTGCTTCAGGTCCTGAGCTACAGGCAGTTAGATTTGGGTATGTCATTTTAGGCGAAAATTGAAAAGAAGGGTCCAATCCTTAAGAGGTTAACTGTTCCCTATGCATCTCTGCATTGGCTCTTAACAATCATAATCCACTTCTTCCATGTCAAAGTTAACAACCAACCTAATATGTAGGCCTACGCTCCATTGGGCCGAAGGTGCAGCAAAAGCCCCATCCTCCACCTCCACCCTCCCGGCATTGTATGTGGAAGACGGTGAGGAACGGATGGGCTTGAGCTCCTCATATCACCAGGGAACTGGTCCATCGACTTGACAGACCAACAGAGGCCTGTAAAGTTAAGCCTGCTGAAAGACTGATGCTCTAGTGGGTCTGTCATTGCACCGTTGATCCCGACGGGGGCTGTATAATTACATACACCCTTTATATGCCTCCATGTCGGGTTTGGCCGGTGTAGGCCGTCATTGTAAATAAGAATTTGTTCTTAACTGACTTGCCTAGTTAAATAAAGGTAAAAAATTAAAATAAAGTCAAGAGGAAAGAACATCCTTTCACCTTAATCTGTGATACAGAGGGAATATTAATGCTAAATGGGCTCAAAATGGACTGGACTTGCACCCTCGATCAGGGACTTTAGTTGCACTGACGCAAACGTCGGAAAACACACCCAAAAGCAATATTGGATCTACAGTGCCCTCCACTAATATTGGCACCCTTGGTAAATATGAAAAAAACGGGTTGTAATTTTTTTTTTTTTTTTTTATCCTCTTGGTCTTTCATTCAAAATATTCACAAAAATCTTACCTTTAATTAAAGTAAAATAATTGAAAGAAAAAATAAATTCTTATCATAAAACAAATGTTTTTCTCAAATATATGTGTGCCACAATTATTGGCACCCCTTCATTCAATACTTTGTGCAACTTCCCTTTGCCAAGATAACAGCTCTGAGTCTTCTCCTATAATGCGTAATGAGGTTGGAGAACACATGGCAAGGGATCTGAGACCATTCCTCCATACAGAATCTCTCCAGATCCTTCAGATTCCGAGGTCCACGCTTGTGGACTCTCCTCTTCAGCTCATCCCACAGGTTTTCCATAGGGTTTAGGTCAGGGGACTGGGATGGCCATGGCAAAACCTTGATCCTGTGGTCAGTGAACCATTTTTGTGTTGATTTTGAGGTGTGCTTTGGATCATTGTCCTGCTGGAAGATCCAACCACGGCCCAGTTCAAGGTTCCTATCAGAGGCAGTCAGGTTTTGATTTAATATCTGCTGGTACTTGATGGAGTCCATGATACCATGTATCCTAACAAGTTGTCCAGGGCCTTTAGAAGAAAAACAGCCCCACAACATCAAAGATCCACCACCATACTTCACAGTGGGGATGAGGAACTTTTCTGCATGGCTGTCTTTCTGTCTACGCCAAACACACCTCTGGTGTTTGTTTCCAAAAAGCTATATTTTGGTCTCATCTGACCATAGAACCCGGTCCCATTGAAAGTTCCAGTAACGTTTGGCAAACTGTAGGCGCTTGAGTTTGTTGTTTGATGACAGCAAAGGCTTTTTATGGCAACCCTCCCAAACAACACTAACGTCTGCAATTCTCCAGCTGTGATCCTTGGAGATTCTTTGGCCACTCTAACCATCCTCCTCACTGCGCGTGGGGTCAATATAGACACACGTCCTCTTCCAGGCCAATTGTTAACATCTCCAGTTGCTTTAAACTTCTTAATTATTGCCCTGATAGTGGAAATTGGCATTTTCAACTGTTGAGCTATTTTCTTATAGCCATTTCCTGATTTGTGCAGCTCAACAACCTTTTTGTCGCACATCATTACTGTATTCTCGGGTCTTTCCCATAGTGATGGATGACTATGGGAACTTGGCCTGTGTGTCACCTCATATTTATACCCCAGTTCAACAAGAAGTCATGGCTTACCACTTAAGTGTTCCTAATCACTCAGGTGAACATAAAAACGTAAAATATGAATGGGAATATATTTCAGTTAGATTTTACTCATAAGAATTTCTAATTTATAGGTTCCAATAGTTGTGGCACATGTTTCGGAGAAAAATATTTATTTCATTTATTTCACATTTCGTTTTTTCAATCATTTTTCTTCGATTTTTGTGAATATTTTGAATAAAAGACCAAGAGGATAAACAGCAAAGACATTTTTCCAAAGCCCGTTTTGCTCATATTTACCAAGGGTGCCAATATTAGTAGAGCATGGCGTTTGCAACGCCAGGGTTGTGGGTTCGATTCCCACGGGGGGCCAGTATGAAAAAATAAAATAATAATAATGTATTCCTTTCACTAACTGTAAGTCGCTCTGGATAAGAGCGTCTGCTAAATGACGAAAATGTAAATGTAAATGTAAGAGGCCAGAGGAAATATTGCTATAATCAAATGCACATTCTATTGTCGGGAGAATAGAGGGGGAAAACAGCAAAGCCAAGGGAGCTATTTTTAAAGGAGACAAGTATCTGCACACTGCACACATCTCTGTGTGTGTTAATTTACTGGTGTTCTCTAGAACTTTCTGGCTCACAATCAATTCTACTGTACACAATGCCATGCCACAGGTGCAATACACACAATCTACCAGTCAATCACCAGTCAACTTTGTTTCTAAGGAACAGGGTTCCTAATTCACCATTAAAATGCCTCAAAGCAAAATGTCATCATTGTACATTTGGTAATGTCAGGGTATAAACTGGGAATCCAACTGCTTGCACTACATGCACTGAGATCTCTTTACATAAGGCTTTATCTCATCCATTCTGGACAGGACAGCGTCATGTTTTGCTACCGTCTAGTATATAGCCCCCCCTATTATATTAGCAGACTACTGTTGTCATAGAGGCCGCCTGGATCCAAACACTAAAAACAACAGTCGTCTGTAGCTACGTGATATATATGAGAAAAATTGGGGCTTGACTTGAAAACTGTGTGGTACTTTCATTTACCACATAGTTTTCAATGATGGTGGCATAATTTTGAGTCTTCCTCATGTTAAAGGAGATGAGCAGGTTGTATCATTGCAGTTTTACGTACTTAATCAAACGTTTTCCCAGGACAGATATTCTCTAGGGGCAGAAATAATTTCATTGGCTTTATGAAAGGTTGAGCGGAGCTAACTTTTTTAAACAGAAGCGAACAGGAAGTGCAAGTAGCTGAGGACATGGGATAGAGGATTGTGTCGTTTCGGTGGATACATTTGTGTGTGTCAACTGTAGTGCACATGTTGCTGGGTATCGGAAGTGTCCAATATGAGAGAGGCAGGTTGAGGTGGCTAGAGTCAGAGTAGTGCAGAAGGTGTCGTATGCTGAGGCAGTGAAGAAAGTAGAGGAGGATGGGTCAAGGGTGAGGGATCCTGAGAGGATCCCAGTGAGTAGTAGATCTGTGCCAGCACAGAGGGATAAGCCAATGAGTGCATTCGGAAAGTATTCAGACCCCTTGACTTTTCCACATTTTGTTACGTTACAGCCTTATTCTAAAATTGATTTTGTTTTTTATGTCATACGACACCTTCTGCACTACTCTGACTCTAGCCACCTCAACCTGCCTCTCTCGCAATACCACATAATGACAAAGCAGAAACAGGTTTTTAGAAATGTTTGCAATTTATACATATTTTTTAAACAGAAACACTTGACTAAGTAAAACTGCAATGTGCAGCAGTCTAAGGCAAGACGCTTGTGATAGTAATGCTTTAGGACACCACCACGTAAACATGTTATGTTTCCTTAAAAGTGGCGACTGCAGTACAAACCTCATGTCTAGCATTTTTTCTAAAGGCGCAGCCCTTACAAAAACAGATTGCAGTTTTGAAACTGCAGTAAAAGTGCAGTAATTGCAGTCGACTGTGGTATTTTGGACGCAGTAATTGCAGAATAACTGCAGTGTACTGCAGTTGAACTGCAGTTATACTGCACTCTAACTGCAGGTACACTGCAAAATTACTGCAGTAAAAAAACTGTGTTATTTTGGATGCAGTATTTGCAGCCCTTACTGCAGTTATACTGCACTCTGATTGCAATCTTTTTTCGTAAGGGAGGACACCAGAGGGAGGTAGGACAATGCTAAAAATACAGTACCTGTCTCTATTCAATGTTGAGATGCCATCTTTGCACCATTTCTGTGATTAGTATCTGCCCACACCCATTTAAACACTGATGTAAAAGTAGTAACTAAGAACTAGTCTACAACATGAAGCTAGCTAGCTAATGCACATGTGGGAATCAAGCTTCAAACCGCCAACCTGCTCTCTATCACAGTGTCAGAACAACTGAGATGACGTTGTGATGGGAAATTAAAACATACTATTATTGCATGAAAGTGGTTCATGATGCTAAAGTGGGTCAGTAGACTATTTGGCCAGTATTCAGCTCAGTTCACTTCAAGTTAGTTCAGTTCAACTCGACTCAATTCAATTCAGTCCAGATCAGATCAGTTCATTTTAATTCAGTTGAGTTCAATTCAGTCACTGAATTACAGCTTTGGGACTTGGGGAGGGATAATGACAGGAACTTGATTAGCAAAAATGGTCAAAACACATTCAACCTTTATCTTGCAGTTTAAACAAAGGATATGACTAATCAAATTAGGATTTATAATGACACAATTAAGGATGGGATTCAGCCATCACTTACTATTGTTATTACTTTATGTCATTAGCATTGTGTGGAAAGGAATGTCAGCATGTGAGCTTTTCATTTTCATCTATCAAAATGGACTCATGGTTGCATTTGTAAAAGGCACTTTTCAGCTGTGGTTTCACTTCCTTTCGTGTGCGCGTGAGTGTATGTGTTTGTTTGTGCATGTGTGTGCGTGAGTGAGAGAGAGAGATTTCGAGCCACAGAGGCTCCTCAGCAGATGGACAGAGCAGAAAGGGGGGGCATAAGGATGTACAGTACGTCACTGGGTGCCTTGATCCCCTCCTGCTATAGAACCTTGATCCCTTCCTGCTATAGAACCTTGATCCCTTCCTGCTATAGAACTTTGATCCCTTCCTGCTATAGAACGGTCCCCTCCTGCTATAGAACCTTGATCCCTTCCTGCTATAGAACCTTGACACCCTCCTGCTATAGAACCTTGAACCCCTCCTGTTATAGAACCTTGACTTCCTCCTGCTATAGAACCTTAATCCCTCCTGCTATAGAACCTTGAAACCATCCTGTTATAGAACCTTGATACCCTCCTGCTATGGAACCTTGATCCCTTCCTGTTATAGAACCTTGAACCCCTCCTGCTATAGAACCTTGAACCCCTCCTGTTATAGAACCTAGATCCCCTCCTGCTATAGATCCTTGACCCCCTCCTGTTATAGAACCTTGAGCCCCTCCTGTTATAGAACCTTGACTATAGAACCTTGATCCCCTTATGTTATAGAACCTTGACCCCCTCCTGTTATAGAACCTTGAGCCCCTCCTGCCCCCAGAATATGATTCTAGGGGATGACAGATAAAAGTCACCTACACATAATGCTCCCTGATAGACACACACATTTATCTTTATTGGGACCTATACAGATGCATTTCCTGGACACCTTAGTGTGTAAACCCTCTGGAGGGATGTAGCCTACACTCAGCTGACGGCTGAACCCCAATGCTGGGAAAAGGCCTATGCAAAGGGACACAATAGCTTTCTCTACTTATCTTACCTTACATTCATTAAGTAGTGATCAACTTCAATCCTACCCTCAACCTTTTGAAGTCAAACATGGCAAAACTGGCTTGTGTAAGACTACTTCATTTGTGGTACCCAGATATTATCCAATGAAACGCTTTCTAGAGGGAAACAATGTGGATTATAGTTGTCAGGATTAACTTGATGATGCTCCAGTATGTCAATAAGAAGTTTTGTGACGGAGATTAGATGAGAATGAGATTAGAAGTGTAACCATGGTGATATCAAGGCTCTCCCTCTCTCTGTAGATGGCTATAGTGTCAAGGTCGAGGTAAGGAGTAGACCAAGGCGCAGCGTGATGAACAAACATGACTTTAATTAGTTAAAGCACGAAACAAAACAAGAAACGACTCGTGACGTCCACGGTATCAATGACCGAACACGGAACAAAAACCCACAACCACAAAGGGAAAACATACAGTTTAAATATGGCTCCCAATCAGAGACAACCAGCCAACAGCTGACACTCGTTGCCTCTGATTGGGAGTCACTCAGGCAAACATAGAATACAACAAACTAGAATGAACACCAACATAGAAATACACACATAGAAATGAACACACCCTGGCTCAACATAATGAGTCCCAGAGCCAGGGTGTGACAGTACCCCACCCTAAAGGCGCGGACTGCGACCGCACCTCAACTAAACAAACCAGGGGAGGGCTGGGCGGGCATACCTCCTCGGCGGCGGTTCTGGCTCCGGCCTTGACCACCACCCTCCAATACACCCCCCATAGTGCCCCTGGTCCAGTCTGGCCCCGCCGGCTGGAGCAGGACTGGACTTAACAGGAGCGATCCTTACCAGGCTGTCGACTCGCACCCCTGGCTTGGTGCGTGGAGGAGGAACGGGCCTTACCAGGCTGACGACTCGCACCCCTGGCTTTGTGCGTGGAGGAGGAACGGGCCTTACCAGGCTGACGACTCGCACCCCTGGCTTGGTGCGTGGAAGAGGAACGGGCCTTACCAGGCTGACTTCTCGCACCCCTGGCTTAGTGCGAGTGGCAGGAACAGGCCGGACCGGGCTGGGGACGCGCACCGTAGGCTTTGTGCGTGGAGGAGGAACGGGCCTTACCAGGCTGACGACTCGCACCCCTGGCTTGGTGCGTGGAAGAGGAACGGGCCTTACCAGGCTGACTTCTCGCACCCCTGGCTTAGTGCGAGTGGCAGGAACAGGCCGGACCCGGCTGGCGACGCGCACCGTAGGTTTAGTGCGTGGAGCAGGGACAGGCCGGGCTGGGCTGTCGACGCACACCGTAGGCTTGGTGCGTGGAGCAGGGACAGGCCGGGGTGGGCTGTCGACGCACACCGTAGGCTTGGTGCGTGGAGCAGGGACAGGCCGGGCTGGGCTGTCGACGCACACCGTAGGCTTGGTGCGTGGAGCAGGGACAGGCCGGACTGGGCTGGCGACGCACACCGTAGGCTTGGTGCGTGGAGCAGGGACAGGCCGGGCTGGGCTGTCAACGCACACCGTAGGCTTGGTGCGTGGAGCAGGGACAGGCCGGACTGGGCTGGCGACGCACACCGTAGGCTTGGTGCGTGGAGCAGGGACAGGTCGAACCGGGCTGTGGAGACGGATAGGAGGCCTGGAGTGAAGAGCGGCCACCACCCGTCCTGGCTGAATGCCTACCCTCACACACTCTGTGTGAGGCATCCGCACAGGACGTACAGGGCGGTGTACCCCTGGCCTGGTGGCCTTCTGGATCCGCCCCCTTTTCTCCTCCGTCAGCCCCGTCGTCCATGCCGTGTGCCCCCCCCTAAAAAATTTCTGGGGTTGCCTCACGACCGTCCGACGACGACCCTGATCACGCCGTAGCTCCTCTCTACGGCGCGCCTCCACCGTCTCTTCTCCCGGCGCTTCCTCCCATGTCCAGCCCAAGAGCTGCCCCTGGACACGCTGCTTGGTCGTTGCATGGTGGGTTTTTCTGTCAAGGTCGAGGTAAGGAGTAGACCAAGGCGCAGCGTGATGAACAAACATGACTTTAATTAGTTAAAGCACGAAACAAAACAAGAAACGACTCGTGACGTCCACGGTATCAATGACCGAACACGGAACAAAAACCCACAACCACAAAGGGAAAACATACAGTTTAAATATGGCTCCCAATCAGAGACAACCAGCCAACAGCTGACACTCGTTGCCTCTGATTGGGAGTCACTCAGGCAAACATAGAATACAACAAACTAGAATGAACACCAACATAGAAATACACACATAGAAATGAACACACCCTGGCTCAACATAATGAGTCCCAGAGCCAGGGTGTGACATATAGCTTTAGGAGAGAGGAGAGAGAGGTTTTCTGCAGTGGATTATAGAGACTTGACGATTCACTCTTGTTTCTCTCTGCGTATCCCACACTGGGTTGGAACTTCATAGCCTCAGCTCTCTGTATTTGAAGCAGTCCTCTTGGATCTCACAGTCATACAGAAATCAAAGAAAACCCTTACGGAGAAACCACGTGAATTTCACGTGATCACGTGACATCGTTTGGTTTTTCCATAAAGGAAGTTTAATGCAGTAAGGCACAGGCAGCAGGCGTGTGTTTAGTTAAGTAGCAAGGTTTGTTTTGTGTGTGTGTTTCTCTAAACACACACACACAATAAACAAACATACAGTTGAAGTCGGAAGTTTACATACACTTAGGTTGGTGTCAAAAACTAGTTGTAAAACTAGTTTTTCAACCACTCCACACATTTCTTGTTAACAAACTATAGTTTTGGCAAGTCGGTTAGGACATCTACTTTTACCATGACACAAGTCATTTTTCAAACAATTGTTTACAGTCAGATTATTTAATTTATAATTCACTGTATCACAATTCCAGTGGGTCAGAAGTTTACATACACTAAGTTGACTGTGCCTTTAAACAGCTTGGAAAATTCCACAAAATTGGCTTTTGGCTTCATGGCTTCAGAAGCTTCATGGCTTTTGAAGCTTCTGATAGGCTAATTGACATCATTTGAGTCAATTGGAGGTGTACCTGTGGATGTATTTCAAGGCCTACCTTCAACCTCAGTGCCTCTTTGCTTGACATCATGAGAAAATCAAAAGAACTCAGCCAATACCTCAGAAAATAAATTGTAGACCTCCACAAGTCTGGTTCATCCTTGGGAGCAATTTCCAAATGCCTGAATAAATAATTCTCTCTACTATTATTCTGACATTTCACATTCTTAAAATAAAGTGGTGATCCTAACTGACCTAAGACAGGGCATTTTTACTAGGATTAAATGTCAGGAATTGTGAAAAACTGAGTTTAAATGTATTTGGCTATGGTGTAGGTAAACTTCCGACTTCAACTGTATGTTGACACACACAGGTGCTTACAAACGCACACGGCCACATGACAGGGGCACCTTACGTATTCGCTGTCTTATAATTTCTGCCATATTCGTTTCATATTTATCCATGCAAACATTACTTTGACTCCTGAAGAGAATGGAGTCCAAAGGGATTTGATCTCCCCAAATCAGCATGCTCTCCCTAATCTAACTATTCAGAAACAAAGTAGATCAATCAGTAGGACAATATAGCATTCTCAGACTCATGAAATATAATAACCATTAGGGCTTACCCTGCAGCATACTAGCTTTAAGGTGCTGTTCTGAGAGAATACATTATTTCATATTACTGTATTCCCCAGTCCTTTCCCTTCTCTAAATGACTTCTCTCTCTGTCAGACGTAACACTTCCCACTGGGCACACACTGGTTGTTGTTTCCACATCATTTAGACGTTGAATTGAGTGCTCTGATGAAAGGAGTGGGTCACTCAAGACAGTTCCTGACATTACCCTGACGTGGTGACATTCATATGACATTTTAGAAGAGAAAAAAAGTATCTATTAAATTCAGCTACTCTAAACTACAGCAGACATGAGAAGTAATGATCCTCCTTATCAGTATAGATATCATAGTGGACAAACAACCACCAAAGAGCAATGCTTTTTCTCTGCCTTGACAGTTGTATTCAAGCTGAGTCATTGCTGATTGGTTTGTGCAGATACACTGTCCGGCTATAGACCCTCTTTTGTGTTGCCCTTGAGAGAGCCAATGCCGCTTACGTCACTCTGTAGTTGTAAAGACCACCTCCACCCACCCCTGATATGAGTGTAAACCCACTCTAATCATAGACAGTCACACCGTGCCACGTCAGTGTGTGTTGATGTGGCATGCTTAGGGCCCTGTTTATGCTGTACAGTTAAACCATTTGCACTGTGTCATTCAGCTGAACTGTGGCTACCCAGTATTAGAATACCAACTGTGGAAGCAAGAACTTCACTGAATATCAAACGTTTTAATGAATAGAAAAACACTTGATGGAGTTACACTTTAACTCTTATTAAAGACAGAATCTGGGATATGTCCTGCTGTTCAATGGTCATTTCAATTAATGATGAGTGCCTTTAGTATGTGTCATTGCTATGTGAAATGATGTAACCAGTTCAAGTTGCCTTATTGGTCTCAAAATGTATTTTATTTAATCCATGATGTGTTTCCCATGAAAAACAGGATATATGAGAGGAATTATTGTCACTGTTATCCCTTGACTAACACAGAGGAAACAGTGCAGAAATATAATTTTATCGCCCCCTACAGTTACTTTACACTATCAGCAGGAGTTTAATTTACTACTACTGTTTACATATTTTTAAATGGAGGAACACTGAGAGCAACAAGGAGCTCTGGTGGAAAATATTGGTATATTGGTTTCTTGTTTACTTTGTCCCCTTAGTGAGACACAGACACTCTAGCCAGAAGACACATGGATTCATGCTGTGGTTCTGCAACATCCAATAATATCTGTGAGAAATGCCTCAAATCAAATCACATTTTATTTGTCACATGTGCCGAATACATCAGGTGTAGACTTTACAGTGAAATGCTTACTTACGAGCTCTTTCCCAACAATGCAGGGTTAAAAAGTAAGACTTTTTTTTTTTTTAAGTAAGAAACTCAATACATCCTTTTTTATATATGTCAGACAGACACAAAGTTTTCTCCAGCTAAACAACAGATTTTGAAAGCCAACTGGAGATTTGTGAACAGGAAATGTGTCATTGACAGGAAATGCCAGTAGCCTATATACTTGATCTGCAGACTTGGGTCGCGTTCCCCAGCTCAGACGTTGCATGCATCAACCAATGGTTGCGTGCCACGTCATTGACTGCGCCGTCGGGCACCAGATTTCTACAACATATGATGTGGTTAGCTGATACTTAAAATACCTATCCAGGAGTTGTACGATCTGGCATGCGTCAGCAACGCCTGGGTAGAGGAACTAGCCCCTAGTCAAGACTGGATGGGTTCACAATGAATTCTGGCCTTACAGTGTCATAAGATAATGGATACGGTATATCAAATAAGAAACCTAGTTAAAGGTTGTGGATATACAGTATATCAAATAAGAAACCTAGTTAAAGGTTGTGGATATACAGTATATCAAACAAGAAACCTAGTTAAAGGTTGTGGATATACAGTATATCAAACAAGAAACCTAGTTAAAGGTTGTGGATATACAGTATATCAAACAAGAAACCTAGTTAAAGGTTGTGGATATATAGTATATCAAACAAGAAACCTAGTTAAAGGTTGTGGATATACAGTATATCAAACAAGAAACCTAGTTAAAGGTTGTGGATATATAGTATATCAAACAAGAAACCTAGTTAAAGGTTGTGGATATATAGTATATCAAATAAGAAACCTAGTTAAAGGTTGTGGATATACAGTATATCAAACAAGAAACCTAGTTAAAGGTTGTGGATATACAGTATATCAAACAAGAAACCTAGTTAAAGGTTGTGGATATATAGTATATCAAACAAGAAACCTAGTTAAAGGTTGTGGATATATAGTATATCAAATAAGAAACCTAGTTAAAGGTTGTGGATATACAGTATATCAAACAAGAAACCTAGTTAAAGGTTGTGGATATACAGTATATCCAGTTACACTTGTTGTGCTCTTGTCTTTAATTGGAAATGATGGTTTTTCACCATAATCTGTACTTTTACATCACCATCAAATATATTCACACTTTTCACAGCAGTTTCAGTTATGTTTTCGCATTTTCACCAGAAGTACAGTGTGTTCATATGTTTTACCTTAACTTTTTTATTATATTTTTTTATACTGACACAGACATATGGTAGCAACCCAAACTAGCATCCCAAACATAAACTCAAGAAGCCCTGGAAACTCCAAGTGACAGTACAACACCTCCTTTTGTCCACAATACACGTACATCACAGGTGGCAGGTGGCACCTTAATTGGGAAGGACGAGCTCATAGTAATGGCTGGAACGGAATTAATCGAATGGTATCAAATGCATGGTTTCCATATGTTTGATACCAATCCATTCACTCCATTCCAGCCATTATTAGCAGTCCTCCCTTCACCAGCCTCCTGTGATGTTCCACATCATTACAAAACAAAGGTGTGTACTGTAGACAATAGAAGCCAGAATGAGAAACGGTTGGAAGTATTGGGGAGTTCCATTGCTTTGGACAAAGTTAGGGAAGGAGTTTAGAGTACTGGAGGACTGACATGGTTCGTCAGAGTAGCACAAACAGTCAAATCTGTCAGCAAACCAGTCAATCTCATATTGGGACATTTCACCCTTCACTGCCAGATCGCCTGTTCTATATCTCTTGATCTGGAAGGTGTATGGGTCGAGGTGTAGGTAGTCATCTCTGTCCCAGTGCTTTCTTATGCAACGGCCATTCGCCTGACACAAAGCCTCGCTACACAGCCGCGATGCCATGGAAACATTCAAGATGTACGGATTCATGATCTTCTCCAGGTGGCGTCTGGCAGCGAAGCAGGAGTCCTGTGAAAAGTTAAGGGCAGAGTGATAAAGTGCTTTGGTTGTGTTTACATTAAAGATTTGATTACGTGCATTTAGGTGTTATTAGATAAGCTTGTTCTTAGATGCATATGAAATAGATGTGTATAAAAATAGGGAGCATACCTCTGAGTCAGTGACGTTCATGTCCCCCCAGGAGATCACCCCAGCCGCTCCCAGGGCAGCTGCCTCCCCAATGGTGTTCACCAGGTCATACTGGAAACCACAGAGTTACAAAGCCATAAGGGAAAATCACTATGACACAATACACCCCCACCATGTCATTCAAAGGATACAAATCACACCAAGTCATTCAAAGGATACACATTTTGACAAGACAAAACACTAACACTTCAAACACACTTCAAACAATAACATGAGAGAAAATGAGACTAAACAAAGTTGTCAAGCTGGTAGAACAGACGATTAAAGGAAAAGATAGCTAGAGAGATCACTATGATTTTTTTGCTCTACCTTTGAGACATTTAGGCCAGGGGTCAGCAACAGGTTTTTAGCAACAACAAAACAGTTTTTAGCAACAACAAAAAAAATATGTATTTTTTTGTATGATTTTAGTTTTAAGTCAAAAGAGACTAAAATCACCAGGATTCCAGCAAAATATTTGTTTCATTTAGGAAATCTGTTCAAGTATTCCCACAAATATAAAAAGAGACGTGATTGTGTCTCAATGTAATCAAGGTATAAAATTATTGTTATTTTCAAATACAATCTCTTTTTGGGCTTAGTTGTGATCAATTATGCAGTGTACAAATTATTATAATTAAGTTCCGGCGCCTTAATATCTGATTTAAGGCCAGTTAGTGTGCGGTCAGGTACATAAATCGTTTTCAGAACTCTTGACAGTGTTCACTGACCTCTGACATGTAGTCATCACCACTATCTTTGAAAACTGGGCGGATGTAGGCGTAGACAGGAATGGCGTAACTTTGGTTGGGGAGCATGGATACTCTCATAGCTTCCTGAATGCGGTGGCGGACAAACAGGCGGGCTTGGTAGGAATCTCTCAGGATCAGCTCCAGATAGATGGATGGGTAGAGAGCAGTGGACTCCTTCCATAGCCACATCAAGTCATCGTTCCTCTCTAGCTCAAGCTCAGGACAACTCCCAGAATAATCACTCATATCCTGGTTGTAGTCGTAGTTGTAACAGTCTGGGTACAGATAGTATCCCCAAAGCCTGTTGGGTCTTAGCCTCTTCCCAACCAAGAGAGATCGGAGAAAGTATCGCTTTGCTGCTCGCTCAAACACTATCTTGGCTCTGTCTTCGGCCTCGTCGTCGGATAAGTTTGGGGTCTTGGTTTTCACAGTCTCAATTGAGAGATCTCGATAGATGTCCTTGCTGCCCCAGTTCCGGACCCACTGTGGTCGCCATTCCTCAAAGTCAAGGATGGCGAGGCCCGGTTGGTCTTCGGGGATGTAGTATTCAATGTCATCTTCGGCCTGCTCATGGTGTTCCTGGAAATCGATCAGCTGTGGAAGGCCTTCGTCATACATTTCCCCTGTGTCCTCGTCCACGTATGGGAAGAGGCCGAAACGGTCCGAGTAGAAAATGGAGATGCTTTGGTTGGTGGCGGACTTCAAAGTGCTGCTCACTAACTGGAAGTGGGAGAGGTTGAGACCCACGCCAAATCTGGTCTCGCAGAGTTCTGTGGGAGAGTTCCACATGAAAAGGAAGGGGTAGTTAGGATCTACAGGTGGGTCTGTTTTAGGTAGTGCCCAGTTAATGCCCAGTAGAGTCATGAGAAAAAAACATTCCATGAAGTGCAGTCCACGAAAGGAGACCATGTACAGATTCATTTTCAACTCTGCGTCTTGTTCCTTAAGATGGGAAAACAGAGCATAATAAATCAACGTTATTGTGAGTAATGTTTTGGAACGGTGTCAAAAGAAAGCACATCCAACCCAGATATAAATAGGTAAATGTGTTCTGCACTTCCTTTCTTTTCAAAGAAGATTTCCTTTCAAAGCAGAAGTATTTGTTTTTGTTTGATGTAATTTTGGCAAATACAAACATAACTGTGACATCATTGATCAGCATTCTATCCTGCACCATCTACTCAAAAAAAGCTTTTAAATTTGAAGTGTTCAATTCAATATAAATAATTACAACATCTTATGTGTAGTGGAAAATACAACCAAACACTGCACAAATGGTAAAAATAGAGGCAATAGTCAAAATGGAGGCAATAGAGAATGACATACAGCTCAAAACTAAGCACATTGAATTCAATCATATCTGTGATTGCTCAACTGCCGAAATTGCCACCCCATTCCCCCCACAGTAGAATTAAGAATAAGAAATTCCATTATGTAAAGGGTAATTGATTTGTGGCATTTCCAAAGATCTGGTCTATGATTGTTGTGTTTTTTTCTTTCTTCAAGAACACTCATTGGTACTTGTACTATTTCACAATGTATTGCAACTGGAAGAGTGGGAATTGGAGTTGATGATCATTGATTAGCAATGCCTGACGTGTGATTTAGAGCTGGACTGTCACGGTTTCGGCCGAGGCTGCTCCTCCTCCTGGTTCGGGCAGGCTTCGGCGGTCGTCGTCCCCGGAGTACTAGCTGCCACCGATCTATGTTTCATGTTCGTTTGGTTTTGTCTTGATGTTGTACACTTGTGTCTTGTTAGTCCTCGTTAGTGTCCTATTTAGTTCTCGTTGTGTGTGTTTGTCTTTGTGTGTGATTGCTCTTCTGTTTCGTGTTTGAGCTACGTACTTCCCTCCAGTGTTTTGGAGAGGTTTTTCGCACATGTTAGTGCGCCGTTTGTTTGACGCCTGTGTGCGCCGTTATTTCGCCTTCGGGCTTATTGTGCTTATTTTCTACGTGAATATTGCACTAAAGTCTTTTGGACTGAGCTTCTGCGTCCTGCGCTTGATTCATGCACCACACCCACCTTCAGCACCCCTTGACATGGACGATATGGACAAAAATCCATAATGCAATAAATTGCCTGAATTGATGCGATTATGATAAATAGAACGATACGTTTATAACAATGTGCATCACCGTTTTTTTTATTTATTATACTTTTCACTACAAATAGTTTGATGGTTGTAGTCATCAATTGTAACATTAACAATCACCCATATTAGCACATTTATTTCACATTTCTGTAGTATAGGCTACTTATTTTAATGAACGATATCTGCAAAATGCCTGCGATAAGTGATCGGTATGGTCAGAGTCGATCATTTTCGGTTTATTGTCCCAGCTCTACACTCTTAGAAAAAAGGGTTCCAAAAAGGTTCTGCGACTGTCCCCATAGGATAACTCTTTTTGGTTCCAGGTAGAACCCTTATTGGTTCCAGGTAGAACCCTTATTGGTTCCAGGTAGAACCCTTATTGGTTCCAGGTAGAACCCTTTCCACAGAGGTTTCTACCTGGAACCACAAAGAGTTCTACCTGGAACCAAAAGGGGTTCTTCAAAGGGATCTCCTATGGGGACAGTGTCTCTCACTTGAACTAATTGAGATGGTGGTTGTCCTGGAATAAAGTCACGTCCAGTTAAACTCCATATGCTGTCTCGTGTCCAAGTCTTATCTTTCATATAGCTGATGTTCCACTCTCTGAAACCTACAAATGATGCGTTACATTACCACCATCTCAATTTGTTTACGTGACAGACAGGAATTTAGACACACGTCAGCAGGGGCGGTGTGTTCATTAGGGCGATATGGGCGACGCACTGCCAAACGGGAAAAGGAAGGGATTTTTTTTCTAATCAATTATATCACGGCAACAGTAGTTATCAGTGTTCTAATCTAGACGTCTGATCTGCCACTAAATGTCCAATCAGGCTAAAGTCGTGCTTCAAATGGCCCCGCCCCTTTTGGGGCGATTTCAGTCAGGTTGAAAATCGCCCCAGAAGTATCTCATAGACTCTCATGTAAAATCTTTTTTTTTCAAATATCAGAGCTTTCAATACAATCTCTATGGGTTTCTGAGGGCTTGCACTTACGCGCTTTCGTCATACGTAACATAACCATGAACGTAACTAAGAAAAGAGCGGGTAGCAGCGTCAATCAATTCACGTACTACTATCAAGATGGCTAGCGTTCAGTGCAACTCGATTGTCTCTTTGAAAGAAGTTCACATCAAAGACCATTCAAAACGAGCTACTGGAGTGTATGCTAGCGGTCATGAGGGAACATATTGTGGAGGAGGTGAAGTCGGCGAACTTCGTAGCTATCCAAGCTGACGAGACCACGGACGTTTCTACACAGACACAGCTGGTGCTTGTGCTGAGGTACATAGATAGCAACCACAAAGTGCAGGAGCGCTTTTTTGAGTTCCTTCCCATCTCGGAATCAACCTCAGTCTCAATCGCCAGTGTGCTTTTGGAGAGACTGAACGGTCTTTTTGCCGACGACGAGAAAGTCAAACTGTGGTGCACTGGCACTGTACCAGGTTCTCATGAGCTACAACCTCCAGGAGACGTTCTCTGAGACTGTGACTCTGTTGAACATCCTCATAACTACTACCATGACAACAGCTGAAGCTGAGAGATGTTTCTCAACTTTGACACGAGTTAAGACATTCCTGCGAAATTCAATGGGCCAGGAACGTCTGAATGCACTGGCCATGCTTTCCATGGAGAGGGAACTAGTCCTCAGCATGCCTGATTTCAATGAGAAAGTCATTGACCGCTTTGCTGCATTGAAAGAGAGAAGAGAACAGTTTCAGTACAAGTAATGTAGCCTCTCTCTCTCTTTGTCCCTCCCTGTCTGTCTCTTTAACACACACACGCCCAAATCAGTTCACAGTTGATGTTGTTTAAAATAGTTATTTTTCATTTTAAAAAAAAGTTAAAAAAATAAAATAATCTGTTCATGTTCATTTTTACAAATCTATAAAATTGGCCAGAATATGGTTGTTCATATTTACAAATCTATACAATTGGCCAGAATATGGTTGTTCATTTTTACAAAGCCATACAGATAGCTGTGTTTACCTTTTCTATAAATTATTTTCAAATTCTGTTTTCAGGCAAAATGTCTATCACTGTTCATTTTCACAAATCTATACAAGAGGGCAGAATATGGAAGTCTATAAAAATTTCTTATTACCAATAACTTGCATCAATGTTTTCAGTAGCCTCTATCAAAAGCTCCTGCTTGCTTGTTGTGAATTATGCTCAGGTGCACATATTTCCAATTCAACCATGAGGCAAAAAATGTGGTAAAAGCTCTTGTTGATCCTGCAATCTGAACAAATACCAAGATGCTGTATTTTCAGCTGATATTTCATTTGTTTATGGAAATGCATATTGTTTATGCAGTGTTGAGGAATGTGAAAGAACACCCTTGATTATTTTTACTGTGATAACTTATTTTGCTTTTGTAAGCCAACACTTTTGAGATCAGTCAATAAATGCTTCTGGCATTGACTTATATGCTGCCCCTGTCTTCATGTTGTTGCTGGACATATCTTTTTTTAAATGTGTGTAGGTCACCTAAATCATCAGAAAAATTGCCCCCCCTGAGAATTTTTTCAGGAGCCGCCACTGCACGTCAGGCATTACTAATCAATGATCATCAACTCCAATTCCCACTCTCACACAACAATGGTATTAACCACCAGAGGCACATTCCTCACATTAAATCACTATACTTTATACTTTATGTGTCATAAAATTGGAACTTACGTCACAACAGCCACAGGTGGTTTGACTTCAAAGTTTAATCAGCACACATCTCAACAAGGCCAGAGAAAGGACAAGAGACAGGTGATCACTGGCCAAGACAAAACACTACAGATGTAGGATCTTAATTTTGATCACTTTTTCGTTGCTGAAAATGTTCCTGCACATCAGGAAATGCAAACTTGTAGTGTATTTGAGGTTTAAAAAGGCTTCTAAAGTTTGTAATTTCCACTTTAAAATGTCAGACTTTATTTGCCCCAAACGAAAAATGAATCAACCCCTACAAAAATGTACAATCCACATAATAATTTATATTTCCTGTTGCTGCAGGATTGTTTACCTGCTGTAGCAAACTGGCTCAAATTAAGATCCTACATCTATAGCACTTCAAACACACTTCAAACAATAACATGAGAGAAAATGAGACTAAACAAAGTTGTCAAGCTGGTAGAACAAAGGATTAAAGGATACAACATGAATGTGTACCCACCTGTTCCAGGGATTCTCACACAAATTCCTTGCAGTCCAGCACACTGTGTCCCCTTTTCCTGCTCAAAATTGTTAATCCTTCACTACAAACCTCACCCCAGGTCTCATCTGGGAATTTTAAATAGTGTGTCTCTAAATAAATTCTGCAATAGCTTTGAGCGTAGCTCGGTGTTACATAACAAACACTTGTGGAAACTGGAAATGGAGAAGACAGAGTTTGATTTATATGCTAGGTCTTGTGACTCCCTCAGGGGGTTCTGTTTATTGGAATTCGTTGATATTAACAGGTTTAAAATGAACTTTTCTGTGCCTGGAGGGGGATATGAGGAAACAGGTGTTGTCACGATCGTTACTGGATGAGACGGACCAAGGCGCAGCGTGATAAGCGTACATATTTATTAAGTACTTCACACCAACAAAACAACAAATAAACGATACGTGAAGTCCTAGGTTACCAACACAAACCTTTAACGGAACAAGATCCCACAAAACCAAAGTGCCAAAAGGCTGCCTAAGTATGGTCCCCAATCAGAGACAACGAGCTACAGCTGTCTCTGATTGGGAACCACCCTGGCCAACATAGATATACACAATCTAGAACACCCATAGACAACTAAACATAACAAGTCCACACCCTGGCTCAACATTTAAGAGTCCCCAGAGCCAGGGCGTGACAGTACCCCCCCCCCCCCCCCCCCCCCAAGGCGCGGACTGCGACCGCGCCAACCAAACACAACAGGGGAGGGTCCGGCTCCGGGCGTGACCACCACTCTCTCGCTACCCCCCCGTAGCGGCCCTAGTCTGGTCTGGCCCGCTGGCCGGAGCTGGACTGGACACCGGTGGAGCGGATTGCTCAGGCTCCGGTGTGGAGCAGCTGACGTGGAACAGGCACGGGCTTTGCCGGACTGACGACGCGCACCACTGGTTTGGTGCGGGGAGCAGGAACAGGCCGGACCGGGCTGGCGGTGCGGGGAGCAGGAACGGGCCGGACCGGGCTGACGACGCGCACCACTGGCTTGGTGCGGGGAGCAGGAACGGGCCGGACCGGGCTGACGACGTGCACCACTGGCTTGGTGCGGGGAGCAGGAACGGGCCGGACCGGGCTGACGACGCACACCACTGGCTTTGTGCGAGGGGCAGGAACAGGCCGGACCGGGCTGGCGACGCGCACCACTGGCTTGGTGCGAGGGACAGGAACAGGTCGGGCCGTACTGGGAACATGCACCACTGGCCTTGTGCGGGAATCAGGAACGGGCCGGACCGGACTGGTGACACACACCACTTGCTTGGTGCGAGGAGCGGGACTGGGTTTCCTAATAAACCTCCGCTCCCTCTGCTGCCTAACCAGTTCCTCTCGCCGTGCCTCTACACTCTCCTTCTCCCTCATGACCAATAGCCCCCGTAACCTGGTGGCCTCCTCTCCTAGTCCGCAGATTCGCCCTGTAGCTGCCTCCTGCTGCCCCGTCGTCCACACCGTGTGCCCCCCCCCAAACATTTTCTTGGGGTTGCCTCTCGCGTGTCCGTCGTCGGCGCGGTTGGCGCCGTTTCTCCTCTCCTGCCTGGGCATTTACCTTTGCCCATGGCCCTTTGCCCGCGAAGATCTCCTCCCAAGACCACCATTTGCCCACCTGGGACATCGCCATCTTCTCCTCCTGGGCACGCTGCTTGGTCCTCTTATGGTGGGATCTTCTGTCACGATCGTTCAAGGAAGTGACGGACCAAGGCGCAGCGTGATAAGCGTACATATTTATTAAGTACTTCACACCAACAAAACAACAAATAAACGATACGTGAAGTCCTAGGTTACCAACACAAACCTTTAACGGAACAAGATCCCACAAAACAAAAGTGCCAAAAGGCTGCCTAAGTATGGTCCCCAATCAGAGACAACGAGCTACAGCTGTCTCTGATTGGGAACCACCCTGGCCAACATAGATATACACAATCTAGAACACCCATAGACAACTAAACATAACAAGTCCACACCCTGGCTCAACATTTAAGAGTCCCCAGAGCCAGGGCGTGACAGGTGTTATTAACGCCTTTTTTTGGGTAAGCACAAAACTACCTTCATACTTCCATTAGTTTTATTTTACTGGTACCGGTTACCTTCAGACGAGTCCCGTGACACTTGTGGATGTCGTAGAGCAAAACGGAGAACACCATCGTGTTCGTGAGAATCCCATTAGTTTGTAGCCCAAACGGTTTAGGCTCTATCAAACAGAAGTTGGCACATCGACGGTACCGACTTCATACGAGTTTCCTGACACTTGTGGGAGTCGTAGAGCAAAACGGAGAACACTATCGTGTTCATAATAGTTCAAATCCTTCAGACTCTACAGACATTTCATGAGAAGACAGATTTTCGGGATGTCTCGTGGTCTGACAAATACCGCTCTAGCTCTGCCACCTTTCACCGCAGATGCGGAAGTGCGACAGGCGGATGCAGTGGATTGAGACTCATCCAATGCAAAAAAACATATCTCTAGCTGAAACTGATTGATTTTGATGGGGATTTTTTTGTTATGTAACTTAGGTGCGTCAATCGCCTCTAGGGGGTTAAAACACACTATTTCTTCAACTTACATTTACATTACATTTTAGTCATTTAGCAGACGCTCTTATTCAGAGCGACTTACAGTTGGTGAATGCATACATTTTTTATTTTATTTTTATATACTGGCCTCCCGTGGGAAACGAACCCACATCCCTGCCGGCCAAACCCTCCCCTACCTTGGACGACGCTGGACCAATAGTGCGCCACCCAACTTAATCATCACAGTAGCATTACTCAAAGCCCCTTAAAGGTTATGGGGTTAAAGGTTACAGGCTCTGCATACTGTCCAAAGCAGGGCTCTCCAACCCTGTTCCTAGAGAGCTACTGTTTCACTCCAACCCTAATCTAGCACACCTGAATCTAACAATGAACTGGTTAGTTACAAATGGGGTTGGAGCGAAAACCTACTGGAGGGTAGCTCTCCAGGAACAGGGTTTGAGAGACCTGGTCTAAAGGATACCAACTAATGTATTTTTATATAAATATGTAATGTGTTACTTTAGAGATCAAATCCTACAGTGATATAAAATATATTGTTCATCTGAAAATGAGAAGCTTGATTATCGACTGATCATGGCTTAAATCATATGCACATACCCTTACTATGACTGCAACAAAGTGTATGTTTTTTCATTGGTCAGATTTATCTGAGAGTGAAATGCCAGGGAGGCTATACTTGAATGACCATAGGGGTCATGGGGAGAGCAGCTACTGCCTGTGTAGCACTGGCAGGTGAACTTGTCTGCTTAGGTGTGGAGGTCGGCGGAGGAGGGATTTCCAATGGCCACGTACTTCCCCTGGGACTTCAGGAGGCCGAAGGTGTCCAGGTTCAGGTAGTCAATGGAGTTGTAGTCCTTTCTGACACAGCGGCCATCGCCCTGGCAAAGGACGTCATTACAGTTTGGGGTGGAAGTCAGGTACAGTGGGGAAAAAAGTATTTAGTCAGCCACCAATTGTGCATGTTCTCCCACTTAAAAAGATGAGAGAGGCCTGTAATTTTCATCATAGGTACACGTCAACTATGACAGACAAATTGAGGAAAAAAATTCCAGAAAATCACATTGTAGGATTTTTTATGAATTTATTTGCAAATTATGGTGGAAAATAAGTATTTGGTCACCTACAAACAAGCAAGATTTCTGGCTCTCACAGACCTGTAACTTCTTCTTTAAAAGGCTCCTCTGTCCTCCACTCGTTACCTGTATTAATGGCACCTGTTTGAAATTGTTATCAGTATAAAAGACACCTGTCCACAACCTCAAACAGTCACACTCCAAACTCCACTATGGCCAAGACCAAAGAGCTGTCAAAGGACACCAGAAACAAAATTGTAGACCTGCACCAGGCTGGGAAGACTGAATCTGCAATAGGTAAGCAGCTTGGTTTGTAGAAATCAACTGCGGGAGCAATTATTAGGAAATGGAAGACATACAAGACCACTGATAATCTCCCTCGATCTGGGGCTCCACGTAAGATCTCACCCCGTGGGGTCAAAATGATCACAAGAACGGTGAGCAAAAATCCCAGAACCACACGGGGGGACCTAGTGAATGACCTGCAGAGAGCTGGGACCAAAGTAACAAAGCCTACCATCAGTAACACACTACGCCGCCAGGGACTCAAATCCTGCAGTGCAAGACGTGTCCCCCTGCTTAAGCCAGTACATGTCCAGGCCCGTCTGAAGTTTGCTAGAGTGCATTTGGATGATCCAGAAGAGGATTGGGAGAATGTCATATGGTCAGATGAAACCAAAATAGAACTTTTTGGTAAAAACTCAACTCGTCGTGTTTGGAGGACAAAGAATGCTGAGTTGCATCCAAAGAACACCATACCTACTGTGAAGCATGGGGGTGGAAAGGAAAGAATGAATGCTTTGGGGCTGTTTTTCTGCAAAGGGACCAGGACGACTGATCCGTGTAAAGGAAAGAATGAATGGGGCCATGTATCGTGAGATTTTGAGTGAAAACCTCCTTCCATCAGCAAGGGCATTGAAGATTAAACGTGGCTGGGTCTTTCAGCATGACAATGATCCCAAACGCACCGCCCGGGCAACGAAGGAGTGGCTTCGTAAGAAGCATTTCAAGGTCCTGGAGTGGCCTAGCCAGTCTCCAGACCTCAACCCCATAGAAAATCTTTGGAGGGAGTTGAAAGTCCGTGTTGCCCAGCGACAGCCCCAAAACATCACTGCTCTAGAGGAGATCTGCATGGAGGAATGGGCCAAAATACCAGCAACAGTGTGTGAAAACCTTGTGAAGACTTACAGAAAACGTTTGACCTGTGTCATTGCCAACAAAGGGTATATAACAAAGTATTGAGAAACTTTTGTTATTGACCAAATACTTATTTTCCACCATAATTTGCAAATAAATTCATTAAAAATCCTACAATGTGATTTTCTGGGGAAAAAATTCTCATTTTGTCTGTCATAGTTGACGTGTACCTATGATGAAAACTACAGGCCTCTCTCATCTTTTTAAGTGGGAGAACTTGCACAATTGGTGGCTGACTAAATACTTTTTTTCCCCACTGTATGTGGATAATGCTTCACATGAAACATGAAAGGAGAGAGAGAAAGAGAGAGAGAGAGAGAGAGAGAGAGAGAGAGAGAGAGAGAGAGAAGCATTATCCACACTGGATAAAAACAAAGGGGCTACAAATGTCATATCCAAGTTATTTTACCAGACACTCTTATCCAGAGCAATTAGGGTTAAGTGCTTTGCTTAAGGGCACATCGACAGATTTTTCACCTAGTCAGCTCAGGGATTAGAGCCAGCAACCTTTCAGTTACTGGCACCACGCTCTTACCCACTAAGCTGTCTGCCTCCTGACAAATTGTGAAACTGTATATGATAGGACTCCAGTCCGAGACCGGTCTCGAGTAACACAACGCTGATGATAAGCATAGAAATAATTGTGTGCTGTGACACAGTACCTTCCCATTGTTTTAACATGAGTAATTGTACATTGTGCCATCATTGATCAGCATTCTGTACTGCACCACCACTCAAAATAGCTTTTACACTGAAGTATTCAATAATATTGAAGTAACAGCATTTTTCCTGTGAGGGAACTTCTTGTGTGGAGTGTCAGAATAGTCAGCACTGGCCCCCAGAGTACTGACCCAGAGGCCCCAAAGGTTTCACTCTCCAATGCTGCTGATCAGATCCTCCTGGGAGTGACAGACAAACAGTATGACATAAATTCACCTGAAGTCAAAATACATTTGTAATAGTGCACTGCATGTCTTGAATATGTTCTTGTCGGCATATACAGTTGAAGTTGGAAGTTTACATACACTTAGGTTGGAGTAATTAAAACTAGTTTTTTCAACCACTCCACAAATTTCTTGTTAACAAACTATAGTTTTGGCAAGTCGGTTAGGACATCTACTTTGTGCATGACACAAGTAATTTTTCCAACAATTGTTTACAGACAGATTATTTCACTTATAACTCACTGTATCACAATTCCAGTGGGTCAGAAGTTTACATACACTAAGTTGACTGTGTCTTTAAACAGCTTGGGAAATTCCAGAAAATGATGTAATGGCTTTAGAAGCTTTTGATAGGCTAATTGACATCATTTGAGTCAATTGGAGGTGTATCTGTGGATGTATTTCAAGGCCTACCTTCAAACTCAGTGCCTCTTTGCTTGACATCATGGGAAAATCAAAAGAAATAAGCCAAGACCACAGAAAAAAAATGGTAGACCTCCACCAGTCTGGTTCATCCTTGGGAGCAATTTCCAAACGCCTGAAGGTACCACGTTCATCTGTACAAACAACAGTACGCAAGTATAAACACCATGGGACCACGCAGCCGTCATCCCGCTCAGGAAGGAGACGCGTTCTGTCTCCTAGAGATGAACGTACTTTGGTGCTAAAAGTGCAAATCAATCCAAGAACAACAGCAAAGGACCTTTTGAAGATTCTGGAGGAAACAGGTACAAAAGGATCTATATCCACAGTAAAACGAGTCCTATATTGACATAACCTGAAAGGCCGCTCAGCAAGGAAGAAGCCACTGCTCCAAAACCGCCATAAAAAAGCCAGACTACGGTTTGCAACTGCACATGGGGACAAAGATCGTACTTTTTGGAGAAATGTCCTCTGGTCTGATGAAACAAAAATAGAACTGTTCGGCCATAATTACCATTGTTATGTTTGGAGGAAAAAGGGGAATGCTTGCAAGACGAAGAACACCATCCCAACCGTGAAGCACGGGGGTGGCAGCATCATGCTATGGGGGTGCTTTGCTGAAGGAGGGACTGGTGCACTTCACAAAATAGATGGCATCATGAGGAAGGAAAATGATGTGGATATATTGAAGCAACATCTCAAGACATCAGTCACGAAGTTAAAGCTTGGTCGCAAATGGGTCTTCCAAATGGACAACGATCCCAAGCATACTTCCAAAGTTGTGGCAAAATGGCTTAAGGACAACAAAGTCAAGGTATTGGAGTGGCCATCACAAAGCCCTGACCTCAATCCTATAGAACATTTGTGGGCAGAACTGAAAAAGCGTGTGCAAGCAAGGAGGCCTACAAACCTGACTCAGTTAAACCAGCTCTGTCAGGAGGAATGGGCAACGTATTGTGGGAAGCTTGTGGAAGGCTACCCGAAACGTTTGACCCAAGTTAAACAATTTAAAGGCAATGCTACCAAATACTAATTGAGTGTATGTAAACTTCTGACCCACTAGAAATGTGATGAAAGAAATAAAAGCTGAAATAAATCATTCTCTCTACTACTATTCTGACATTTCACATTCTTGAAATAAAGTGGTGATCCTAACTGACCTAAAACAGGGAACGTTTACTAGGATTAAATGTCAGGAATTGTGAAAAACTGAGTTTAAATGTATTTGGCTAAGGTGTATGTAAACTTCCGACTTCAACTGTACTTAACAGCATATACTTAACAGCATGTACTTAACGACATATACTTATCGGCATATACTTAACGCAAATCTCTGGTATCTGAAAATTATAGGAGGTTATATATATAACCTGTTATTGTAAAGCTATTATTCAACGTTTTGACAAACATCTGGTCTAGACAGAATTCTTGACATGTGAAATGGGAGTTGGTAGAACAAAAACCTATTATTATGGGCCTAAGTTCCGAGGCTGGGCCGATTGGATAATATACCCCTTACAGAAAAACCACTTTTCACATGTGGAAAATCACATGATTTCACATGAAATGTCACGTGAAATCAGTTGTTTTCACATGTGTAGTTTCATATTATCACATGTTGCTTTACATCAGTGATCATCAACTAGATTCAGACACAGGCCTATTTTTTGTTGAGCGGATGGTTAGAGGGGCGGAACATCATTACAGATCACTTGTAGACTGCAAATTGACCGCAAGAAGACCAAAATATTTGACTAAAACATAACGCGTCTCTCTGTTATGCATGGGAATACTTGGGAACATATTACCATAATTAAAATCATTTGGAGCTGATTTCCTGGTGTTTTTACAGTATTTTATGTCCAACAATGAAAATGTGTGTAAATGTTTTTTCTTCTGAAAACTTGGGGGGACAAATAAAACCACCAGTTGGGGAACCCTGCTTTACATGTTGTCACATGTTATCACATTAACTTCACATAAGGTCACATGTGATCACATGAAAACATGTGCTTTTGGAACACTTCACGTGTTCACGTGATATTCATGTGGTTTTCTGTAGGGGACCCTATGCATTTATACTGTAACTTTCTGCAAATCAAACATTTTCCATGACCTGATAGATAATAATTGGGATATTAGGAATATCATTTTCATTTTTTCTTTTCTTTTAGTCCTCTGGATGGGAGCAAGTTGACACGTCACGCTCCAAATCAGGATGCAGGTTTTGGGGCGAAAGAACTGTTACGTAAAGGGCTATCATCAAGCAGCTACGATACTTATGTCAACCAATACAGCAGGTACATTTCTGTGAAACTGCTGCTTTTACTGATATGTGGTCTCCTATCTCGTTTCTGTACTCTGGAAAACACAGATGCCCTTCAAGGCACCTGACCTCTGGAGTGTGCTGATGATATCAGTGTTTGTCTGCAGTTATCAGCCTAATACATTGTAAAATTGTGTGCGTGTAAGAGAAGGAATGTGTCTAAATACCCATGCAATAGAATCCAAACTTGAAGGGTAACTTTCAGGGCCACTTTAAGGGACGGTTATGGGCTACCAAGGGCCGATTAAAAACCATTCTCAATGGAGAATCTTAATTGATACGTTGTCAATTGGAAAATGTTGTCATCCATGTTTATTTCTTGATATCAGCCTCCATTTAATGCCATTTAATTAAGTTGCTTAGCTTTGAAGGAAGATATAGAAACAAATTGATGTATGCAGTTCATCTACATTCAAGCAACACTTGTCATATGTTGTATATAATCCTTGTGTATTTGGTTTACAATCTTGGAATCTTAAGTGCGGTCTAGGCAAAAGCACAACAGGGCTACTATGGCTGAGATGAGTGATTCTGAGATGAAATCATCCAGAATGAGATGGATTTGTCTACAGTGAAACCACAGTCAGTAGACATAATGATATGAAATGTATGAACTACTTATATGAGCCACTTGTCCATACACATTAAACATCAACAGAAAGTGAGTAAAGCGATCCAAAAAGAAACATGTAGGCACCTATCAAAATGCTGACGCACCTTATATTGATGCTACGTCAATTATGAGTCTAGCCCTCGGTGTTTCACAGAAAGAACATCTGGAGTGCATTTGTACAGTGCCATCGTGCATGGGTAAAGAACAACATGAGTACAATTGGCAAGATTTGAAAAATGTCTGTTCTTTCCATTAAAATAACATATAGTTCATATACAACCAGCGACATATAATGGTTTTACAGTCCAGTTTAGTATAACAATTCTACATCAAAATTATTTTACAGTTTCACACATTTCAAGAGTAACCTTGGTAAAAGACACTCACTTGGGTGTTGCAAGAAAATACATGTAGCTTCTAATTCTCCTACTGTAATGTACTAACTAAGGAGGACAGGCAGAACATATTGACATTACAGACCTTGTCTCTTCCATTGCTGCTCAGTGTTAACCCCTGCCTACCTGAGCTTCAATGTCAGAGTGATACGTAACGCTTTGGGTTCTTTTTGAACATACACCTGTGAATCAATAAGATGTCCAGTCTAAATATAACTTTGCTTGAACACCAATGTTTGCAAAAAGGTGTGGGAAAGAAACAACTGGCAACCTCCATAGCACCTATGTTGCACAATGTTCCTAAACGTTGCCTACTAAACAGTGCTCCCTATTGAAGGCCACGGGGCCCGGACGTGATGTGGTTCGTAAACTGTTCGATATAGATACACCAATTTGTTAAAGGCTTTTTCCAAAGAACTTTGTTTTACTTTATTGTTCCTATAGTTGTCAAATTAGATAATCTCTTCAAATTAATTATCAATCAATGATAGCGTGCCGTTAAAAAATAAACAACTTTGCATCGTGTAAATACCAAGATTATTGCTAGATGATACTGCACAGTGTTAGGGGAGACTGGAGCAAGAGTCCCAGATACCATTTCATTGTCAGAGCTTACAATACCAATAGTGATGGTGTTTTGTGAGAATTAATAGGGTTAGGATGTTACCTTACTTTCAGCAAATAAATGCTGTTGCTGGCAAAGGGAGCAGTGCATGCCTAATGGCACAATGACAAAAAAAGTTTATATTGATCCAATTGTTAATATATAGTAAGGCTTTATGGTAGCTTAAAGTAGGTTTGATGACAGGATAAACATTTAGGGTGGCAGGTAGCCTAGCAGTTAGTGCATTGGGTCAGTAACTGAAAGGTTGTTAGTTTGAATCCCTGAGCTGACAAGGTAAAAACTCTGTTGATGTGTCATTGAGCAAGGCACTTAACCCTAATTGCTCCAGGGTCGCTATTGATAAAGGCAGACCCTGGCCGTGACCCCACCCTCCTAGGGTGTCTCAGAGGGAGTTGGGATATGCCAAAAAATAATAATTTCCAACTCACTCATGCGTATAATACCCATTTGTATATGTGTGAAATAGGACAAATATAAGCACCCACCTAATTATTATTTAAATCCATGTGTACTGCTTATGAATGCAGTACAGTGCATTCGGAAAGTATTCAGACCCCTTGACATTTTACACATTTTGTTAAGTTACAGCCTTATTCTAAAAAAGGTCTTCTTTTTTTTAGCCTCATCAATCTACACACAATACCCCATAATGACAAAGCAAAAACTGGTTTTTAGAAATGTTTGCAAATTTATTAAAAAACAACAACTGAAATATCACATTTACATAAGTATTCAGACCCTTTACTCAGTACTTTATTGAAGCACCTTTGGCAGTGATTACAGCCTTGAGTCTTCTTGGGTATGACTCTACAAGCTTGGCACACCTGTATTTGGGGAGTTTCTCCCATTCTTCTCTGTAGATCCTCTCAAGCTCTATTAGGTTGGATGGGGAGCGTCGCTGCACAGCTATTTTCAGGTCTCTCCAGAGATGTTAGATCGGGTTCGAATCCGGACTCTGGCTGGGCAACTCAAGGACATTCTGAGACTTGTCCCGAAGCCACTCCTGCGTTGTCTTGGCTCTGTGCAGGTTTTCATCAAGGATCTCTCTGTACTTTGCTCCGTTCATCTTTCCTTCGATCCTGACTAGTCTCCCAGTCCCTGCTGCTGAAAGACATCCCCACAGCATGATGCTGCCACCACCATGCTTCACCGTAGGGATGGTGCCAGGTTTCCTCCTGACGTGACACTTGGCATTCAGGCCAAAGAGTTCAATCTTGGTTTCATCATGGTCTGAGAGTCCTTTAGGTGCCTTTGGCAAACTCCAAGCAGGCTGTCATGTGCCTTTTACTGAGGAGTGGCTTCCGTCTGGCCACTCTACCATAAAGGCCTGATTGGTGGAGTGCTGCAGAGATGGTTGTCCTTCTGGATGGTTCTCCCATCTCCACAGAGGAACTCTGGAGCTTTGTCAGAGTGACCATCGGGTTCTTGTTCACCTCCTTGACCAAGGCCCTTCTCCCCCGATTGCTCAGTTTGGCCGGGCGGCCAGCTCTACGAAGAGTCTTGGTGGTTCCAAATTTCTTCCATTTAAGAATGATGGAGGCCACTGTGTTCTTGGGGATCTTCAATGCTGTAGAAATGTTTTGATACCCTTCCCCAGATGCGTGCCTCGACACAATCCTGTCTCTGAGCTCTACGGACAATTCCTTTGACCATGGCTTGGTTTTTGCTCTGACATGCACTGTTAACTGTGGGACCTTATATTGAAAGGTGTGTGCCTTTCCAAATCATGTCCAATCAATTGAATTTACCACAGGTGGACTCAAAGTTGTAGAAACATCTCAAGGATGATCAACGGATACAAGATGCACTTGAGCTCAATTTCAAGTCTCATAGCAAAGGGTCTGAATACTTATGTAAATAAGGTATTTCTGTTTCTTATTTTTAATACATTTGCAAACATTTCCAAAAACCTGTTTTCGCTTTGTCATTATGGGGTATCGTGTGAAGATTGATGAGGACGTAAAAAAAAAAATAATACATTTAGAATAAGGCTGTAACGCGAAAAATGTGGAAAAAGGGAAGGGGTATGAATACTTTCCGAATGCACTGTATGCATGAGTTATTAATGTGTTATGTAGTTATTATGTAGGTACCTTTCAAGTAAAGTGTTACCCACTATAGTAAAGGGCCCCAGTAGAAAAACGACACAGCATTACATAAAAGCAGTTCCCATGGAAGTGACTTCAAGCTCAATCTCCCCGACCGCAAATAACACACACCACTTAAAGTGCTATCATCATACAACAGTCCCCACTAAGGATAAGTTCAATAGGAGGAGCAACACAACCAAGCCAAGGGTGTTCCCAGTTTGTGAAGCCGTACTTTCCCTCTGCTCCTCCTCCCCATCTTCCCCCTCCTCTTCCTCCTCTTCTTCCACCACCTTGTTCAGGCTGTCACACTTCTCCCCGGCGTGTCCCTCATAGCAGTGACAGCGAAATCTCTCGGCCAGTAGTTGGAGCTCGTGCTGCGAGTGCCAGCCGCTGACCACAAAGTCCCCTTCTCCCGAGGGCTGGATGTGGTAGCTGTCTCCGCTCAGGTGGAGGTAGTATGGGGCGTGGAGGTCCCTGCGGACACAGCGGCCATTGCTCTGGCACAGGAAGTCACTGCAGATCTCTGCAGCCCGCGTCACATTGGTGATGTACTGACCCAGGCGCTGGTTCAGGAAGGACTTCACCTTTGTGCAGTTGTGCTGGAGACGAGAGAGAGAGAGAGGGAGAGAGGGAGAGAGAGAGAGAGAGAGAGAGAGGGAGAGAGAGAGAGATGGAGAGAACGAGAGAGAGAGAGAGAGAGAGAGAGAGAGAGAGAGAGAGAGAGAGAGAGAGAGAGAGAGAGAGGAGAGAGAGAGAGAGAGAGAGAGAAAAAACAAAGAGACAGTCAAACAAATAAGGGCATTGTGCAATCCACGATAATCCCTTATATACTTTAGAGATCGCTGCACTATACTGTCATAACTATTCTCTGTGGGTTTTCAGCTATTGTCAACCAACTATTGTCTCCCTTATAGCACTGGTATGTCTTATGCCTGGATTTATAAAAGACTTAAAGCTCCAACTCAAGCGTCAAGAGAACCCAGTAAGCAAAATGAAGTTAAAAATAGGTATTTTAGACATCTTTTCAGCATTTTAGGTGCTGAATGTGTCACGGTTCAGACAGACGACCAGAGGACCACAATTGCGTCACACCAGAAAGTTTATTAAACTTAAGGGAAAAGGGAAGTAGGGAGTGAATGAAGGCTCCAGGGGTAACAGGGATCCCGTCCAATGCGCTGGGTCTGTGCCCCCCCCAGTGGCAGCGATGCGTCCTATGAAGCCGGTGGTGGGTGGTCCAGAAGTCCTGGGGGGGGGGAGACACAGACACAACAGGGCGGAATGAAACAAGGCAGCAGTACAGTTCAAGGGAAATCCAAAATACGTAGTAGCAAGGCAGAAGGCTGGTCAGAGTTACCGGGATTGAAGAGTAGTCAGGAGTCGTAATGGCAGAAGCAGGTCTGGATCTCCTGGGGCAGACGAGTATCCAAAAATCAGGCAGGTCCGGGGTCACAAAACCAGGGTGAGCCAGAAGCGCGAGCAAACAGGTTCCGGGTGTGAGCTTTGCAGACGATCTGACACCGGAGAGCTGAAAGACAGGGCCTTAAATACTGGGAGAGGTAGTGGGTAATGCAGCGCAGCTGGCAGAGTAATTAGAGCAGAGCAGAGCAGGGACAGGTGGAGCTAGTTAGGCTGAGTAGAGAGAGTGGTGAGCAGAGTGGAAGAAAATTAAGGTGGTAACCCGGTGGAGTGAGAGGCTCATGACAGAACCCCCCCCCCAAGGGACGGCCCCAGAAGTCCCAAGAGCAACACCACGCCGGGCGGGAGGAGGGGAGCCGGAGGAGGGCTAGAACTCCTCCGAACGGTCCGAGTGAACGTCCTCATCCTCGGAGGAAGCCGGAGGGCCGTGGTCGGGAGATGGGACAGGTCCCGAGACAGGATCAGGCACAGGACAGGAAGCCGAGCGGGCAGGACGGTTAGGGACCCCTCTGGGGCGGCCCCTACGGATTGCAGGTTGATCAGGATGCCGTTGGTGGAAAGCGGTGATGAGAGTCCTATCCACAATCCGACTAGCTGGCACCCAGGTCCTTTCCTCAGGTCCATAGCCCTCCCAGTCAATGAGGTACTGGAGACCCCTACCCCTCCGTCTGGACCGAAGCAGGCGGCGGACGGTGTAAACCAGACCACCATCGACGAGCCGTGGAGGAGGAGGACAAGGCGCAGCAGGGACCAGCGGACTCTCATGGATGGGCTTAATCTTAGACACATGGAAAGTGGGGTGCACCCTCAGGGAATTAGGCAGTTGGAGCCGGACAGCAGTTGGGCTAATCACTCTTATGATAGGGAATGGGCCAATGAACCGAGGTGCCAGCTTCTGCGACTCCACCCTGAGTGGCAGGTTCTTCGATGACAACCACACCCTTTGACCAACATGGTAGGTGGGAGCAGGAATTCTCCGACGGTTGGCCCCGGTAGTGTAGCTGGCAACGGATCTGAGGAGTGTGGCTCGGGCTTGTGACCAGGTGCGGCGACATCGACGGGCAAAAGCAAGTGCAGATGGGCAAGTAACCTCCTCTTCCTGGCTGGCAAATAGAGGAGGCTGGTATCCATAAACACATTGGAAAGGGGACATACCGATGGCAGAGCAGGTCAGAGAATTGTGTGCGTACTCCACCCATGTCAATTGCTGCGACCAGGAGTGGGGGTTGCGTGAAGTCATGCATCGCAGTGCCTTCTCGAGCTCCTGATTAGCCCGCTCTGACTGCCCATTGGATTGGGGATGGAATCCGGAAGTCAGACTGACTGTGGCTCCCAGCAGGTGACAGAACTCCTTCCAAAAAGCGGAGGAGAATTGTGGACCACGGTCAGAAACTACATCCTTTGGCAGTCCGTGGATCCGGAAGACGTGTTCCAGGACCACCTGGGCGGTCTCCTTGGCGGTTGGGAGCTTGGGGAGGGGAATGAAGTGTGCCATCTTGCTGAAACGGTCAACTATGGTGAGAATGACGGTCATGCCACTTGAAGGGGGCAGCCCCGTGACAAAGTCAAGGGCGATGTGAGACCAGGGACGTCTGGGCACAGGCAGGGGCTGCAGCAATCCGGCTGGGGGCTGGCAGGACGACTTGTGTTGGTTGCAGATGGGGCAGGCTTGGACGAATTCCCGTACATCCTTCCTCAGAGAGGGCCACCAGAACCTCTGGGCGAGCAGGTTGTAAGTGCGGGTGGAGCCAGGGTGACAAGCTAGGCGGGAGTCATGTCCCCACTGAACGACCTGGGACCTCAGGTCTTCGGGGACAAAAAGGCGGTCAGCTGGGCAAGTGCTGGGACCTGGCTGGTTACGGAGAGCCTCCAGCACCTGTTCCTCAACAGCCCAGGTCAGAGCTGCAACGATGCAGGGACTTGGCAGAATCGACACAGGGTCCTTGGAGGGGGTGTCATCCTTCTGGAATTGACGGGAGAGGGCGTCTGGCTTGGTGTTGCGTGATCCAGGCCGGTATGACAGAGTGAAATTAAACCTGGTGAAGAACAGGGCCCAGCGGGACTGCCTGGAGTTCAACCGTTTGGCCGTGCGGATGTACTCCAAGTTCTTATGATCGGTCCAAACGAGAAATGGAATGGTGGACCCCTCCAGCCAGTGACGCCACTCCTCCAAGGCAAGCTTCACAGCCAGCAGCTCACGGTTCCCTATGTCGTAATTGCACTCAGAGGGGGACAACCGACGTGAGAAAAAGGCACAGGGATGGAGCTTCCTATCCTCCGCAGCCCACTGAGAAATCACAGCACCAACTCCCACATCCGAGGCGTCCACCTCCACAATGAATTGCCGGTCCACATCAGGCATCTGGAGGATGGGAGCGGAGGTGAACCTCACCTTGAGGGTACTGAAGGCTTTGTCGGCTGCTGGGGTCCAGGTGAAGGGTTGCTTGGTGCTGGTTAGAGCAGTGAGAGGGGCAGCAACGGTACTGTAGTTCCGGATAAACTTTCTATAGAAGTTAGCAAACCCCAGAAACTGTTGCAGCTTCTTTCTGTTCTCCGGAACTGGCCATGAAGTGACTGCTGATACTTTGGCAGGATCCATTTGGATACTTCCCTCTGCCACTATGTACCCCAGGAAGGCCACTGTCTTGACGTGAAACTCACATTTCTCTGCCTTGGCGTAGAGGGAATTCTCCAGAAGACGATGAAGGACTTGCTGGACATGGCGGGTGTGTTCAGACAGGTTTCTGGAGTAGATTAAGATGTCATCCAGGTAAACGAAGACAAACTTGTTTAACATGTCCCGCAGTACATCATTCACTAGAGCCTGGAACACAGCAGGAGCATTGGTGAGGCCAAAAGGCATAACCAGATACTCGTAGTGGCCTGTTGGTGTATTGAATGCGGTTTTCCATTCATCTCCCTCCCGGATCCGCACTAGGTGGTAAGCGTTTCTGAGATCCAACTTGGTAAAAACAGTGGCTCCCTGGAGCAACTCAAAAGCAGAGGTGAGCAGAGGCAGAGGGTAACGGTTTTTCACTGTGATGTCGTTGAGTCCCCTGTAGTCGATGCAGGGGCGAAGAGATCCGTCCTTCTTCCCCACAAAGAAGAAGCCAGCACCAGCAGGAGATGAAGATGAACGGATTAATCCTGCGGACAGAGAGCCATTGATGTAGTCCTCCATGGACTTTCTTTCAGGAGCAGACAACGAATAAAGACGACCCTTTGGAGGGGCTGTTCCAGGGAGGAGGTCGATGGCACAGTCGTACGGTCGGTGAGGGGGCAGAGATGTGGCTCTTGCTTTGTTAAACACCTCTCTGAGACCATGGTAGCATTCTGGGACATTGGAGAGGTCAGGAGCGGAGTTAGTAGGTACTGGCCGAGGGGGTAGTGCGGCAGCAAGCAGGCAGGTTCGGTGGCAGTCCTCTCCCCACTCCCTGATCACCCCGGTCACCCAGTCGAGCTGAGGGTTGTGCCGGCGGAGCCATGGGTAACCCAGGATGAGGGGTTGGCCTGGAGAGGGGAGCAGGTGAAACTGGATAGTTTCTTGATGGTTTCCGGACAGACCCATCGAGACCGGGGCCGTGACATGAGTGACCGATCCGAGTAAGTGTCCGTCCAGTGCCCGGGCAGGAATAGGAGGTGTCAAACGGAGGTTCTCCAGTCCCAGTTGGCGTGCCAGCTTGATGTCCATTATGTTGGCTTCGGCGCCAGAATCCACCAGAGCAGCCAGGGTGTGAGTTGAGTCAGAGAGGCGGAGGTGAACTTGCAGCAGGGGTTTGCGGTCGGAGGACTGGATGGTCATTGAACTCAACCGGACTCCCCCTATGCCCGGTGAGCTTCGGCCCTTTAAAGGGCAGGTTACCACACGATGTCCATCACCTCCACAATAGAGGCAGAGGTTTGAGGTGAAGCGTCGCTGGCGCTCTGCAGGAGTGAGAGAGGCTCGCCCAATCTCCATAGGCTCAGACTGATCAAGCTGACCTGGGTGAGTGGCAGTAGATGACAGGAGCCCAGTCGGATCTCTCCGAATGCCGGTAGTAGGTGGACCTTGGCGCCCCCTCTCACGACGACGGGTCTGTATCCTTCTGTCGATCCTGACAGTCAGTGCGATGGCTTCATCAAGAGTGGAAGGCAGTTCATGGGAGACCAACTCGTCCTTGATATAGTCAGCCAAACTATGGAAGAACGCGTCCACCAACGATGGTGTGTTCCAAGAACTTCGTCTAGCCAGGGTTCGGAAGTCGATGGAATGGTCTGCGACTGTACGTCTGCCTTGTCGAATACTGAACAGTTCACGAGACGCCTCTGCGGTTGGTGAATCCAGGTCAAACACCTTCAGCATCTCCTCAGCAAACAGGTCGAAGGTTGCACATGCGGGGGTTTGACGTTCGAACTCTGCTGTTCCCCAGAGTCGAGCTCGGCCCGTCAGGTGAGTGATGGCATACCCAACTTTAGCCCCCTCCGTGGCGAAGGTCCTTGGCTGCAAGGAGAACTGAAGTCGGCAGCTAGTCAGGAATGGCCGGACCTGGGTTGAATCGCCGTTGAACCGCTCGGGGTTTCCAATCTTGGGTTCCGGAGCAGCGGCTGCAATGACCGGGGCAGGTAACTCGGGGGCAAGGCTGGTGGGCAGACTGGCTGGGGTCAGGTTGGTGAGGAGTTGAATGATCATGGCGAGTTGTTGTTGCTGCTGCTGGAACTGCTGCTCATGCTCATCGGTTTCCATGTCGGGGAAAGTGTGCGCTGAGTCCATAATGGTCAGATCGTACTGTCACGGTTCAGACAGACGACCAGAGGACCACAATTGCGTCACACCAGAAAGTTTATTAAACTTAAGGGAAAAGGGAAGTAGGGAGTGAATGAAGGCTCCAGGGGTAACAGGGATCCCGTCCAATGCGCTGGGTCTGTGCCCCCCCCAGTGGCAGCGATGCGTCCTATGAAGCCGGTGGTGGGTGGTCCAGAAGTCCTGGGGGGGGGGAGACACAGACACAACAGGGCGGAATGAAACAAGGCAGCAGTACAGTTCAAGGGAAATCCAAAATACGTAGTAGCAAGGCAGAAGGCTGGTCAGAGTTACCGGGATTGAAGAGTAGTCAGGAGTCGTAATGGCAGAAGCAGGTCTGGATCTCCTGGGGCAGACGAGTATCCAAAAATCAGGCAGGTCCGGGGTCACAAAACCAGGGTGAGCCAGAAGCGCGAGCAAACAGGTTCCGGGTGTGAGCTTTGCAGACGATCTGACACCGGAGAGCTGAAAGACAGGGCCTTAAATACTGGGAGAGGTAGTGGGTAATGCAGCGCAGCTGGCAGAGTAATTAGAGCAGAGCAGAGCAGGGACAGGTGGAGCTAGTTAGGCTGAGTAGAGAGAGTGGTGAGCAGAGTGGAAGAAAATTAAGGTGGTAACCCGGTGGAGTGAGAGGCTCATGACAGAATGAAAGGTGAAAATACTTATTTTTCCAGGTGTTGAAAATATGTATTTTCCGGATGTCAAAAATACTTATTTTCCGGACGTTGAAAATACTTATTTAAAGTACTTAAGGACATAATTTACAGATGTTGAAATAAGTATTTTTCAGTCATTGATTCTGTGGCCAAATTTCAACTGCACATACATTGTCAATGAAGTAAGCATTATATCACAATAATAATTTATTAAGCCTCTTAAAATAGGAAAGATGAGCCAACTGAAGATTGCAACAGAATATGTATTATTGCTGCCATCTATCAGATGCACTTATCTTAGATTTTTCAAAAGCTTTAAAACTGGCAGTGATGATGTTCAAAGTAGTCCAATCCATGGAATAAACTAACAGACCACGTTAACTACAATAACATTCTCAGTAACAGTTACATTATATTTTTTTCTTGCTATGACTTTCATATGTTGAATGCACTGACTGTAAGTCGCTCTGGATAAGAGCGTCTGCTGAATGGCCAAAATGTAAATGTAAAACAATTAACAATTGCAAAGCGTGCTGGGTATTATTCTAATGCACTCCACCCACAAACTTGGTCGGTGCGGACCAGATCCAAATCTGACTGAATCATAGACATTTAGGCTATGTTTCACAAGTTTGAACATCACAGTTTAAGGCACAGTTCACGTTTACATTTTAGCAGACGCTCTTATTCAGAGCAACTAGGGTTCAGTGCCTTGCTCATCAACAGATTGTCTTGCACATTGACAGATGGTTCACCTAGTTGGCTCAGGGATTTGAACCAGCAACCTTTTGGTTACTGGCCCAACACTCTTAACGCTAGGCTACCTGCCTCCCACAGGTTTAGTGCAGTAGAGTACAGTTGAGTACAGTACAGTAGAGTTTAATTCAGTAGAGTACAGGAGAGTACAGTACAGTACAGTATAGTTTAATTCAGTAGAGTACAGTACAGTACAGTAGAGTTTAATTCAGTAGAGTACAGTACAGTATAGTTTAATTCAGTAGAGTACAGTACAGTACAGTATAGTATAGTTTAATTCAGTAGAGTACAGTACAGTATAGTTTAATTCAGTAGAGTACAGTACAGTATAGTATAGTTTAATTCAGTAGAGTAGAGTACAGGAGAGTACAGTACAGTACAGTATAGTTTAATTCAGTAGAGTACAGTACAGTATAGTTTAATTCAGTAGAGTACAGTACAGTATAGTATAGTTTAATTCAGTAGAGTAGAGTACAGGAGAGTACAGTACAGTACCGTATAGTTTCATTCAGTACAGTACAGTACAGTATAGTTTAATTCAGTAGAGTACAGTAGGGTGCAATACAGTACACTAGACTTTACTTTACTGTACCTTACTGTGCTCTACTGCACTGTAATGTAATGTACTCTACTTTTCATTACTGTACTGTGCTGTACTGTGCTGTCCGGACCTGACCAAATCTGAACCAATTATAGACGTCTATGTTTGGGCCAAATCAAGGCCAGTTCCGGGCCGGACCAAATCTGAACCAATTATAAACATCTGTTTCAACCAAATATAGGCCAGTCCGGACCGGACATCTGTGGACGTAGAAATCATGGCTGGTCTAGACCGGACAAAATCTGAAACAAACATAGACATCTATGTTTGGGCAAAATAAAGTTGGGACCAGAAATCTACGTCCTTGGATGCTGAAAACACGGCCGGTCCGAACAGGACCAAAAAATGACGTCCTAAAGATGTTGCCGTCGGTAAATGCTTAGTGGAAAGAATGTTTGGAATATATTTAGGAATGCATGACATTTCTTCTCAAAGCCTCATTTTGAATGACAGATGTAAAAATAAATAAATAATATGCCATTTAGCAGACGCTTTTATCCAAAGCGACTTACAGTCGTGCGTGCATACATTTTTGTGTATGGGTGGTCCCGGGGATCGAACCCACTACCTTGGCGTTACAAGCGCCGTGCTCTACCAGCTGAGCTACAGAGGACCCAGGCCTTGGAGGTGTTGACAGCAAAAATAAGTCAAAACAGAATGAAATAGATGTACAGCAGATGTTCAACTATTTTGCCCCTAGGGAGCACTTTATTTTCATAGCTTTATTTAAGGATTTGTTTTTGTCAGAGCTGTTCATTGCCCTAACGCCAGTATCTTTGTCTCTACTAGCTTGTGTAACACTTGGAAGGTCTAACTATAATTCTAATTATATAAGGTAACTATTAATATACAGTAAAGATGGAGAATCAGACTCACTCTGGATGAGGTGAGGTTGAGGTCTCCCCAGATCACAAAACCAGCAGCTCCAAGAGCAGCACTCTCCCCAATGGTGTGGATCAAGTCTTTCTGCAATACACATACAGACACGCAGACAGGATAATTACACATCTTCCACTTATTTATACAGCCACAAGATGGTGCTAATGTCTCCTCAGGAGAGGCAGGATTGTCTGCACACAACTGATGATACAGGACTCTAAATAGTGTTGACTGCTGAGAGGGAAAAATGTGTGTAGGTTAAAGAATGCCAACAAGAAATAGTTCCCAGTCAAACAAATTATGTCTAAACTGATCCTGTATGTAAAGAATTACAAAGTTTTGTAGTATCAATTAATAATCAGTGAATTACCAGTCCCATTGGGATCATGTAGGATGAAAAGCAATGTTTCGTTCTATCCCAACACACCTGATGGCCTTGATGATTAGTTGATTTGTTGAATCAGATGTGTTAGTGATGGGCTGGAACAAAATCCTGCACATCCTGTAGCTCTCCAGGATCAGATTGATAACCAACTGATCACATCATTTGATTTTAGACCTTTGGGTTACTAAGTGTGGCAGTCTTACCGTGGTGAGGAAGGCCATAGCCTCATCTCTGTAGCCCAGGCGTGTGTACACGAACGTGGGCAGCTCATAGCCGTGCGAGGTGAGCCCAGCTATCCTCAGAGACTCCAGCACCCTGAACTGGGAGAAATGGAGGTTGCTGACACTGTCTGTTTGGCTCTTCCTGATAGCCACTGAGGGGAACAGGGCTGTGCTGCTGTTCCACAACCAGAGCAGCTCGTCATTACGCAGGCTCTCCAGCAGGGGGCAGGAGCCTGTGTAGTTGTACTCATGCAGGTTGTAGTTGTGGCAGTCCGGATAGAGGTAGAAGCCCCAGAGACCGTTGGGGCGATGGCGCTTCCCTAGCTGGACCGTCTTTTGCATGAACGCCCGGGCACTCTTCTCAAAGCGTTTGCTCGCCAGCTCTTCGATTTGTGATGCCGTCACGTTGACATAGGCCTGTGTGATCAGCTCCCGGGACTTCCGCCGGTAAATGTCTTTCTTTTGCCAGTTGCGGCTCCACTGTGGGCGCCAGTACTCCCAGTCAATGACCGCCAGACCGGCAAAGTCCTCAGAGGGGATAAAATGGTTGATGTCCTTGTAGGCCTTGAGGAGGTGGTCCTCCAGGCTACAGTTTTGGGGTAGGCCTCCATTGATAGGGACGCCGTGGTCCGTGTAGAAAGGGTAGAGGCCCAGCCGGTTGGCGTAGAAAATGGTGACATTCTGGCCAGTGTGGACGGCCCGCGGACTGCCACTGATGTGGAAGAGGTGCTCCAGGTTGGTGTGGACATTGTACTTTATAGTGCACAGGTCCAGCGGTGCGTTCCAGACAGCGATGAAGGGCTTGCGGCCCACCAGGGGCAGCTTGGCAGGCTTCTGGCTGAAGGCGGCATGAAAGAGTAGCAGGAGCCAGGAACAGGTGAGGGCGCAGGCCACAGGCACAGCGTGGTGAGGTTGGCCACTTCCGACGGGCACCATGAGCATCCTTGGGCTTGGGTCAACGGGAAGGGCCGTCAAACAACCTGAAGAGAGAAAAAGGAAGAGAGTAAGATAGTGAATGATATAGACAGAAGAAGGACAGAGAGCGAAAGGGAGTGAGAGAGTGAACAATATAGAGGGATGACGGAGAGAGAAAGAGAGGGTGAGGAAGAGAGAGAGAGAAAGAGAGGCAGAGTGAGTGAGAGAAAAGGAGAAAAGAAGAGAGAGGACATTAGGGATTATAGATGAGGGGTCATTTTATCATATAGTGTTTCACAACAATGCTAATCGGCTTAGAGAATATCCCATACTGTGTACAACAATGTTAATCAGATTACAATATAGCCTTTACGACAATGCAGGTTGCGCACACCTGTGCTTAAAGTTTTCTGCTGTTAAGTTTGCTGCGAGTCAGTAAGCAAAAGTGAGTGAGTGAGCTTCTGTTTCTATTTGGTTCATTTATTAGCAATACACAAATTGATCAGACAACCTGCCCGCTCGACCCCATCCCCTCCTCCCTTCTCCAGACCATCTCTGGAGACCTCTCATTCCTCACCTCCCTCATCCCTGACCACTGGCTGCGTCCCCTCTGACTTCAAAATGGCCCGAGTCGCTCCCCTCCTCAAGAAACCAACACTCGACTCATCTGACGTCAAAAACTATAGACCTGTATCCCTTCTTCCTTTTCTTTCCAAAACACTTGGGCGTGCTGTCTCTGATCAACTTTCGTGTTATCTTTCTCAGAACAATCTTCTTGACCCTAACCAGTCAGGCTTCAAGACGGGTCACTCAACTGAGACTGCTCTTCTCTATGTCACGGAGGCTCTTCGCACTGCCAAAGCTGACTCTCTCTCCTCTGTTCTCATCCTTCTAGATCTATCTGCTGCCTTCGACACTGTGAACCATCAAATCCTCCTCTCCTCCCTCTCAGGGCTCTCACTACTGGTGTCCCCCAGGGCTCGGTTCTACCACCTCAAGCTCAACCTCGACAAGACGGAGCTGCTCTTCCTCCCGGGGAAGGCCAGCCCGCTCAAAGACCTCTCAATCATGGTTGACAACTCCACAGTGTCGCCTTCCCAGAGTGCAAAGAACCTTGGTGTGACCCTGGACAACACACTGTCATTCTCTGCAAACATCAAAGCAGTGACTCGCTCCTGCAGGTTCATGCTCTACAACATCCGTAGAGTACGAGCCTACCTCACACAGGAACTGCCACAGGTCCTAATCCAGGCACTTGTCCTCTCCCATCTGGACTACTGCAACTCGCTGTTGGCTGGGCTCCCCGCTGCAACTTATCCAGAACGCTGCAGCCCGCCTGGTTATCAACCTTCCCAAGTTCTCTCATGTCACCCCGCTCCTCTGCACACTCCACTGGCTTCCAGTCGAAGCTGGCATCCACTACAAGACCATGGTGCTTACCTACGGAACAGCAAGAGGAACTGCCCCTCCCTACCTTCAGGCTATGCTCAAACCCTACACCCCAACCCGAGCACTCCGTTCTGCCACTTCAGGTCTCTTGGCCCTCCCACCCATACGGGAGGGCAGCTCCCACTCAGCCCAGTCCAAGCTCTTCTCTGTCCTGGCATCACAATGGTGGAACCAGCTTCCCCCTGAAGCTAGGACAGCAGAGTCCCTGCCCATATTCCGAAAACATCTGAAACACTACTTCTTCAAACAGTATCTTAAATAATCCTCCTCCTCACCTTGACAAGGTGAACCAGCACTTGCACTTGACCAAAGTGGTGTAAAGTACTTAAGTAAAAAAACTTTAAAGTACAACTTAAGTAGTTTTTGGGGGTATCTGTACTTGACTTTACTATTATATTTTTGACAACTTTTACTTTTTAATCCATACATTTTCCCTGACACCCAAAAGTATTTGTTACATTTTGAATGCTTAGCGGGACAGGAAAAGGGTCCAATTCACGCGCTTATCAAGAGAACATCCCTGGTCATCCCTACTGCCTCTGATCTGGTGGACTCACTAAACACACATGCTTCATTTGTAAATTATGTCTGGAGTGTTGGAGTGTGCCCCTGGCTTTCCGTAAATAAATAAAAAACAAGAAAATTGTGCCATCTGGTTTGCTTAATATAAATAATTTTAAATGATTTGTACTTTTACTTTTACTTTTGATACTTAAGTATATTTTAAACCAAATACTTTTAGACTTTTACTCAATAAGTATTTTACTGGGTGACTTACACTTTTACTTGAGTCATTTTCTATTAAGGGAGCTTTACTTTTACTCAAGTATGAAAATTAGCTACTTTTTCCACCACCACAAGAACTGCGACCATGCTGGGTTTTTCATGCTCAACAGTTTCCCATGTGTATCAAGAATGGTCCACCACCCAAAGGACATCCAGCCAACTTGACACAAATTTGGGAAGCATTGGAGTCAACATGGTCCAGCATCCCTGTGGAACGCTTTTGACACCTTGTAGAGTCCATGCCCCGATTAATTGAGGCTGTTCTTAGGGCAAAAAGGTGGGGGTGCAACTCAATATTAGGAAGGTGTTCCTAATGTTTAGTATACTCTGTGTATGTTTAAAATGCAGTACAGAGTTAATGGAATTAATAGTAACATTACATGATAACTTCATATCATGCTTCTTAAGTAATATAAAACAATGTCTTTCTTATGGCGTACAGTTTCTTGCCTTGCGCTTATAGATGGATAAGTCAACCCCCAAGCCACAGGCAGTACTAGTGTCACCTGCTGTCTGAACACCCCAGGCCACACTCTAAGTCAACCGTCTTACCTTGGTCTTGGGTTGAAAATAGTTTGATCCAAATATCCAAAGAACACACTAAAGTCCTCTTCTGAAGTTTCACCCTAAATGTATTTTGTACTCTGAGACCATAAGTTAAGTGGTTCCGTCATCTCCTTTACCTCCTATAGTTAAACAGCTATGAACAAAAGTAACTTGTGTTTGAATTGGGCGTATCCATCAAATGTGTGAGTGGTTCTACATTCTGGGTTGTGTGTTTAACTTTCACTGTTACTCAGCTCAAGCATACTGAAAGATCAACAAGTCACACTAACACGTACATACAGGCACTTTGTGTTACCACAGAAACATCCTTCCTTCCACCTTTCTCTCCTCTCAGTTTCAGAAGTTTCAATCAAACCTGTGCTCCAAAAGTTAATAGGGGGTAGGAGCTATGGGTTGATTTGAGATTGGGTGATGGTTGTATCCTTGATGTACGGGTACACCAAATTTACATTGACATTTAATTCCCCCATCGACATCAATGTATGGTGTCATGATTTCAGCGAGTGCTGCAAACTACTTTTAGACTGTCATTTGTTCCTGCCATCACAAGTGTTTTTCTTTGCCATTACTTCCCCGTAGTGAAAAAGAGCTGCTTTTGAATGTTAAAGACAGCCTTTGCTACAGTTGTAATTCAGCAGTATATATTGTCTGGCACTTAAATGTATTTCCTTTTCAGCTGATGAGGGAAACCACTTCCTCTCACTTTCTCTAAATGATGTCTGAAATCATTCAGGGAGGACGAGGATCAATGTAGACTCCTGATTCAGTCTGTTCAGGGATTAGTGGTGTGTGGGGGGGGGGGGGGAGTAACCGGGTGGTAGCCGGCTAGTGATGGCTATTTAACAGTCTGATGGCCTTGAGATAGAAGCTGTTTTTCAGTCTCTCAGTCCCAGCTTTGATGCACCTGTACTGACCTCGCCTTCTGGATGATAGCGGGGTGAACAGGCCATGGCTCGAGTGGATGATGTCCTTGATGATCCTGTGACATTGGGTGCTGTAGGTGTCCTGGAGGGCAGGCAGTGTGCCCCCGGTGATGCATTGGGTAGAACGCACCACCCTCTGGAGAGCCCTGCGGATGCAGGTGGTGCAGTTGCCGTACCAGGCGGTGATACAACCCGACAGGATGCTCTCAATTGTGCATCTGTAAAAGTTTGTGAGGGTCTTAGGGGCCAAGATGAATTTCTTCAGCCTCCCGAGGTTGAAGAGGCGCTGTTGCGCCTTCTTCACCACACTGTCTGTGTGGGTGGACCATTTCAGATTGTCAGTGATGTGTACGCCGAGCAACTTGAAGCTTTCCACCTTCTCCACTGCGGTCCCGTCGATGTGGATACAGGCGTGCTCCCTGTTTCCTGAAGTCCACGATCAGCTCCTTTGTTTTGTTGATGGTGAGACAGAGGTTATTTTCCTGGCACCACTCCGCCAGGGCCCTCACCTCTTCCCTGTAGGCTGTCTCGTCATTGTTGGTTATCAGGCCTAATACTGTTGTGTCGTCTGCAAACTTGATAATTGAGTTGGAGGCGTGCATGGCCACGCAGTCATGGGTGAACAGGGAGTACAGGATGGGGCTGAGCACACACCCTTGTGGGCCCCCTGTGTTGAGGATCAGCGAAGTGGAGGTGTTGTTTCCTACCTTCACCACCTGGGGGCAGCCCGTCAGGAAGTCCAGGACCCAGTTGCACAGGGCGGGGTTCAGACCCAGGGCCCTGAGCTTAATGATGAGCTTGGAGGGTACTATGGTGTTGAAGGCTGAGCTATAGTCAATGAACAGCATTCTTACGTAGGTATTCCTCTTGTCCAGATGGGATAGGGCAGTGTGCAGTGCAATGGCAATTGCATAATCTGTGGATTGAAAAAACGATCTGGCCTTAATGGCCATGTACTCTCATAATCTCTACCGGGCACAGCCAAAAGAGTGCTGGCCACCCCTCAGAGCCTGGTTCCTCTCTAGGTTTTTTCCTAGCCACTGTGCTTCTACATTTGCATTGCTTGCTCTTTGGGGTTTTAGGCTGTGTTTCTGTATAAGCACTTTGTGACATCTGCTGATGTAAAAAGGGATTTATAAATAAATTGAGAGAGAGAGAGAGAGAGAGAGAGTGAGAGAGAGAGAGAGAGAGAGAGAGAGAGAGAAAGAAAGTGATAGCAAATTGAAAGAGAGAGCACAGGATGAGAGAGTGTGGCAGAGAGAAACCGAGTATAACGCAACACCTCAGGTTGTGCCAGAATCTTTACTCCGCGGTGAACCTACAGGAAGCAGCCCAAACATTGTCAACACAATCTGTTAGTCCTGCAGCGTCTGGCCCATCTCTCTGCATAACTCATCCCTCGTCACTATTATCCCAGAGCCAGAGAAGCGCTTTACCCATGAGCCAAAATCCCCTCAGGTATTCAGCTATCTAACTCCCTCCAGAGGCCTCTAATTTTCATCCCTATAGGAGGCATTCTTACTGTATGGTTTTAATTATGTGAAGAGAAAATGCAAAAATAGGCAACCCTAAACAAAATCAATGTTTTATAGGGGTTGTAATGTAATTTAATTCTGCTGTTAAACATGCTTGTCTCGCCAACCTTGCTCCCACCGCTAACCTCCCTGTTTGAACTTTGAAATGTCTCTTTCATGTTCGTCATTAAGCGTGAACATGAACAAAGATGGCAAACATGAAAAGATGTTGTGCTGTCTCAGGCACAGTGACTGACTTGTAGTGTGCAGTATTGTAAGGCTGCGTTTAGACAGGCAGCCCAATTCTGATATTTTTTTCAGTAATTGACCAATCACATCATATCTTTTCTTTTTCAGAGCTGATCGAATTGGTCAAAAGACCAAATTGTGAAAGAAATATCAGAAATGGGTTCTGCCTGTCTAAACGCAGCCTATGAGTGAACATTCCAGGTCAGACACAGCCCCTTTGATTGGTACAAAAACATGACTTTTAGAAATACCTCCTATTCATGCTGCTGTTGTGCCATTAGTTTGAAAGCTGTTTAGTAAAAGCTATTTTTGTCCCTTTTATATTATGTGGTTTGTGTGAGGTGTTAGAGCAATGTCAGAATCTGACGAATCAGAGAGATCTCTCACCTGTAGATCCCGCAAGGCAACCATCACATCAGCCAATCCAGGGGGGGTGGGGGGAGACGGGGGGAGTGGGGGGGGGGGGGGGGGGGGCACAGGGATTGTGCCCCTCTCCATCTGTCCTAAACTCTGGTATTCCTTTACTCTGTCTGACACACAATCCAACCACCACACTTATATAGTGTAAAGGAAGAGAGAGCAAGAGGGAGAGAGAGAGAAAGGGAGAGAGTTAAAGAGAGAGAGAGAGTTTCCTGTGAGGGAGGAGAAACCACCACCAAGCTGGAACTAACACCACAACAGAGCGATTAGAGTAGGGAGGGAGAGTGGAGTGGAGGAGGAGGGAGGAGAGAAGGATGGAGGGAGGGTATAGCCTTAAAGAAATTATATTAAAACTGATCTGAATGTGTTAGTCTGATCATCTCTGGAACGTCTTACACTCCTGTGTGTGTGTGCATGTGTGTGCGTGTGTGTGTGTGCGCGTGTGTGTGAGGGTCTCCTGGCTCTCATGTGACCAAGTGTGCTTTAATGTAGCAGAATTAGCCAACCTTTCTACCCTCTAGTCTACGGCAATGTGCTTTGCAAGTTATACGTACTACTTTTAGTGTGTCATTGAGTTGATTAAATGCTATTGCATACCCACACACTCATTTAACTTGGCTTTAACATGAGATTCCAATGGCTAACCACACCATGAGAAAAAGGCAGACCCCGCCCAAAACATTAAAATGTGCTGTAAGTCAATGTACACGTTAATTATTTGGCCTGGGTGTATGTTCAAAATATGCTGCTGAGTTATTTTAACAGACCTCATTTGGCCTGACAACATGGCCCAATAGCAATAGTCAATTTTACTAATCAAAATGCTTATATCTGAAGCGAATAAAGTTATTGGCCTAAAACAAAACCTTATTGAAGTAAGATATATTTAATCATTGCTTGTTTTGCTGTAGATATTATTAATCCTCTACATGACGTCATACTCCTTAATCCTCAGTTTACCATTACGTTTTGAATGTTTACAGGGATATCATGTTTTTAATATTTCCAGGAAACAATTTTCCAAATGTTCCGCTATGTTGGCAGACAAAGAAAATCTTTGTAAGTTGTGATCCTTTGTAAGTTAAGGCAACCAATGAGGGGCTATGACATAATGTTGATATCCAATAAGCATATATAACAGGTTGTAGCTGCCAGGGCATTCAGACAGCCAATGGAAGATAGTATCAGCTGTGACTAGCTCGTTGGCTGTAATTAGATGGTTGCAGTAATGAGTGTTTCTCAAGAGCGAAGGAAACCCAACATTATAGGCACGAATCGTCTCCAGCATTGTTCAGCTTGTTTGTGTCCAGTCCTGTAGTTAAGAGCTATTACATGCAAAACTCATAGAAATAGAATGAATAGAACGGGCTTGGAACTTCTCTAACCCTGGTAATTTGACTGGTAAACTCGTGGGTACACTCGCAATGGCTGCCTGGTATTGTGATTCAATCATTTCTATGGTAATATAGAATGTTCATTCAAATGATACTGATGTGGCTCATGCAATGGAATGTATTTTTTGTAATGTCAGTTGAGTTGATTCAACAAATCACAGCACAGATTGATGGGTACACTTCCTGCTTTAACTTCCTGCATTGCTCCTATGGGTACACTAGCAATGCCCGCCAGTCCACCCATTATGCCATCATTGACCTGAATGGGGCCGCCCGTTCTAATCATTCTATTTCTATGGCAAACTTGAGTGTGTGTCATAGTGTGTCAATGTAAGAATACAAATAGCAAGACTGCATGTCTACTGTGAACACATCATTCTGAGACATAGATTTATGATCATAATAATAATAATAATAATAGATGACATTTTATAGCGCTTTCATTAGAGCAAGAATCTCGAAGACGCTCTTAAAAAACAAAACAAAACATTTCAGTTAGCCTTTTGACAGTTCTGGGTGGAAGATCTTCCACGGTCAACCACAGAGGCATGTGCAAGTCCAACAGGCCACATCCTGTGTCCGATCCACTCTCCATGCGCACCTTCCTCACACGTGCCGTCCACGTCTCTTCCGACTGAGGCCCAGATGAAGGGTTGAGCAGGGGGGAAACGATGGTCAGATCCAGGGGGGAAACAAGTCAGAAGCCAGGACACCTCATACCATCCCCAGACTCCTTGTTAAACTCCTCCGAAAAACATGTAGCACTCACCTGGGTGAAGCCATGCAGCCACTAAGCTTAGGGCGCATGAAGATCACTACAGTCAACAGGGATAGTCCACCTTGAAATAAACCATTAGTGATCCTCTGCCATATTCAACAGTCTCCAAGCCTCTGCCATCTCGTTGTTTTGTCAAGCTTATCCACTTTGGTGCTAAAAACACAGATATTGAGTCTGTATATGTATCCTGTTTGAATGATATTCCAAATATTCGGGAGGGTTGTTTTTGAGTATCCGAAAGGAGTGTAAATACTGGTGCCACCCGTCTTGCATTACGTCAGAGCTGGAGCTCCACATGAGCTGAACATGATCCTGACTGTCAAGTCTCAAATCAAAGCCAACTCAGAGTACAAGTTTCCTTTCTATCTGCTACTCAAAACGTCTACAGGATGAGACTGCATCTAACACAGAACAGATGGTGGAGGTCTATGAGAAATCTGTGATTTGATGTGAACACACACACACATGCACGGTTTTCTAATTGCGCACGTGTTGGAGATTAAAGTCCGAAAACTGAAAGTTTAATTTTGTATCAAACTCTCCTTTCATGCTACGCCCGCTGGGGACCATTGGACCACCACCCACCCCACCTTCCGCTATCTTATCCACCCCCATTTCCCAGTGCCCCAGCCCACAGACGTCCTTTGCGTGCAGTCAGTTTGGAGACAAGCGTCTTCCCAACAAGCGAGAGTCTGGGGGTGGGTGGTGGTTATGAGCATTTCAGAGAAAACCACATTCCCACAGTCTGAGGGGTGGGATGGTTCTTTTGGCCTGGGGTTGAGATACTTACTCTCTCTCTTTTTCTGGTTGGAAAATGTACTTGTCCATTTGAAGATGCTATTTGAACTGAATTACCATGTTTGTGTGAACATATGGCATGTGTTATGATTATGTCTACGGTTTTACCATGATGGAATTGGGCTCCAGATACAGTGTCTAGGTATAAGGAAAACAAGCATCTCTCGCGGTGTCTTGGTGTCCAACTGGTTATAGTGTGGATCCTGTACCTGAATACATTACCCCAGTAAATCCTATTTTACACTTCAACGAACAGCTGGCTGATGAAAGGTTATGTCGACCCTCTGATCAATTGAGTGAATGTCCCAAACCAAGATGTCACGATAACAGATGTTACTCATACCTTTAACCTTTAAGAGCCTCAGGAAAAATAGTTCTTCAGAACCCTTTTTGGTTCCAGATAGAACTCTTTTGGGTTCCATGTAGAACCCTCTATGGAAAGGGTTTGACATAGAACCCAAAAGGGTTCTACCTGGAACCAAAAATGGTTATTCAAAGGGTTCTCTTATGGGGACAGCCGAAGAACCGTTTTAGGTTGTAGATAGCACATTTTGTTCTAAGAGTGTAGGAAACAGTGGGGTTGAGAACACCCAGACCAATCCAGATTCAGTGGGGTTGAGAACACCCAGACCCATCTAGATTCAGTGGGGTTGAGAACACCCAGATCCATCCAGATTCAGTGGGGTTGAGAACAACCAGACCCATCCAGATTCCAGGGGGCATTTATCATCAACACTGGATGAGGACCCATACCACAGAGGTTTGGTCAAGTGAAAGACCAGAACTAATCCAAGATTTCTCTTTCGCTGTCTCTCTCTCTCTTTCTCTCTCTCCCGGACACTGTGGTGGACTGTTTTTTTCACACCTGTTGTGAACAGCTTATGATTATTTTTATCAGCCTTTGTAAACGCATCAAGGTTATCAAAACATTCGTAATGCTTTACAAACATATGGTTTGTAGAAAGAGTTACCAAGACTCCTCTCTGACTGAAGGGACAAACATGAGTTTCCTGGCCAACACAGCTTTTGCAGTAAAGGATTGCAAAGTGTCACCTAAACCTGTTTTCTGTATGAATGAGTGAATTAGCAGTGTAATGATCAGTGATAGTAGCCTATTAAACACAAAATCTATATTTGAGAAATAGGCATGTTATTTACAGTGCCTTCAGAAAGTATTCATACCCCTTGACTTATTCTACATTTTGTTGTGTTACAGCCTGAATTGTGTCTCACCCATCTACACATAATACCCCATAATGACAAAGTAAAGACGTGTTTTTAGAAATGTTAGCAAATTTATTGAAAATTATTTACATAACTATTCAGACCCATGAGTCAATACTTTGTAGAAGAACCTTTGGCAGCGATTAAAGCTGTTAGTCTTTCTGGGTAAGTCTTTCAACACCTGGATTGTGCAACATTTGCCCATTATTCCTTTCAAAATTCTTCAAGCTCTGTCAAATTGGTTGTTGATCATTGCTAGAAAACCATTTTCAGGTCTTGCCATAGATTTTCAAGTAGATTTAATTAAGTCAAAACTGTAACTCGGCCACGATCTTCTTGGTAAGCAACTCCAGTGTAGATTTTGACTTGTGTTTTAGGTTATTGTCCTGCTCAAAGGTGAATTCATCTCCCAGAGTCTGATGGAAAGCAGACTGAACCAGGTTTTTTTTTTTTTTTTTTATATTCCCAAAAAACTCCCCAGTCCTTAACGATTACAAGAATACCCATAACATGATGCAGCCAACACTATGCTTGAAAATATGGCGAGTGGTACTCAGTTATGTGTTGAATTGGATTTGCCTCAAACATAACACTTTGTATTCAGGACTAAAAGTGAATTGCTGTGCCAGATTTTTTGCAGTATTACTTTAGTTCCTTGTTGCAAACAGGGATGCATGTTTTTATTATTCTGTACAGGCTTCCTTCTTTTCACTCTGTCAATTAGGTTAGTATTGTGGAGTAACTACACTGTTGTTGATCCATCCTCAGTTTTTTCCTGTCACAGCCATTAAATTCTGTAACTGTTTTAAAGTCACCATTGGCCTCATGGTGAAATCCCTGAGCGGTTTCCTTCCTCTCCTGCAACTGAGTTAGGAAGGACACCTGTATCTTTGTAGTGACTGGGTGTATTGATATACCATCCAAAGTGTCATTAATAACTTGACCATGCTCAAAGGGATATTCAATGTCTGCTTTTTTTTTTTTTTTAAAACCTCCCTGGTCTTTGTGGTTGAATCTGTGGTTGAAATGCACTGCTTGACTGAGGGACCTTACAGATAATTGTATGTGTGGGGTACAGAGAGGAGGTCGTCATTCAAAAATCATGTTAAACACTATTAGTACACACAGAGTGAGGCCATGCAACTTATTATGTGACTTGTTAAGCACGTTTTTACTCCTGAACTTATTTAGGGTTGCCATAACAAAGGGGTTGAATACTTATTGACTCAAGACATTTCAGCATTTCATTGTTTATGAATTTGTAAACATTTCAAAAAAACATAATTCCTCTTTGACATTATAGGTTATTGTGTGTAGGTCAGTGACAAACAAATGTAAATGTAATCCATTTTAAATTCAGGCTGTAACACAACAAAATGTAGAAAAAGTCGAGGGGTGTGAACACTTTCTGAAGGCAATGTAACTTACTAGTTGAACCACATGTACAGTAGGTAGCCTAGTGGTTAAGAGTGTTGGGCCAGTAACCGAAAGGTTGCTGATTCAAATCTCAGAGCCGACTAGGTGAGAAATCTGTTGATGTGCCGTTAAGCAAGGCACTTAACCCTAATTTCTCTGGATAAGAGTGTCTGCTAAATGACAAAAATGTAAAATGTAATCCCAACACTGGTAATGAGGATGTGTCAGTCTTTAGCACTAAATGCTGGTTTAAGGGAGATAGTAAATTATAGAGCCTCTGCCTGCTAAAGTCAACTATAGATTTGAGTAGGCGACAGTTAGCAACGACGGGTGTGTAGTGTGAGATGCGCCTCTTGTTTTTTCTGAGAGAGTGCAAACATTTCCAGCGTGACATAGGCCTATGTTACAGTTGTGCTGTGTTGTGAATCTACAGTCAATGTATGCTGCAAAAGCTTGACATCCTATGAGTTTTGAAAAGTTTTATGTGAAAGGATTAGTCATGAAATATTCCAACGGTCACTTTCGGACGAGTTGCACAAACTGTTCTTATTGTACCGTGTGGTGCCAGTTTTCCCTTTCTTATATTATTGTTGGTAGAGTCACTTGAATTTATATGTGCAAGTTACTCTGCAATTGCCCCACACTGTCCTGTCTGTCTCTTGTTTCTGTAACAGACCTAGGTTGAAATATAATTCATTTTTTGTTGTTGTTGCGCTGCGCTTTATTGAGCTTGCCTGGCGCGATGGTACCAAAACATAGTCCCAAAAGTGCAAACGCAGCCCATCTGCCACTACAGGGAAGCTCAGTCAAAAACAAATAGTATTTGAACCCCCATTACATCTGTAATGTTACTATTACTTTCTCTTTGTGCTCTTTGACTGTGTTTGGGTTGGAAATGGGCATTGCTTACCTCCTCAATCACATGAAATACGGCAGCATGGGTCCAGTGAGTATCATACACAATTTCCTTTATTTCTGGCAAATTATTATTCAATTCCAATACTCTCCCGCCCCTGTTTTTCTTTTTTGAGCTATTTTTACCAACAAGTGTGAATGTAAGAGGCTATAATGGAAAATAAATGTTTCTCTTTCTATTTGTTTTGAATTGAATCCCAAATGATTTTTTTTACACAACATAGACCTACAGCAGAACATCTGAACTGCTACTATTTGATCAGATTAAATACTATGTTTATCGTCAACAACTAAATAGTTTATCTTTTACAATCAATGAATGATAACTAGTTCATTTATTACGTTACTGAGAGTCAAGTTGCGTGCTTTGTTTATGTCCGGACTTAAGTTACTGACGTGTTTTTCCGGAAAGGGGTCTTCAGACGTACAGGAAGTAAAACTCATTGCCATGTCTCTGGCTCCAGGGGGTTAGAGAGCAGCAGCGACATCAACTGCAAGGAGACATCATGTTGCATCTGAAGTTGTTGGTGTTTAGGCCTTGTAAAGTATTTGTGTAAGAAGGGGCCTAAGATGTTTACATCTGCAGTCTCCTCCTCTCCTCTATTATCTCAAACAGATGAGCCTGATAGTCAGACCACAGAAATGAGAGACCAACAGATAAACACACAGCTTACAGTAGAAAGGAAAGTCCATGTCAGAAAAGTCAATTTCCTCAACTAGTGTTGTGGAGAAAAAACACATGCATTTAAGTGCACAAACACACACACACACACACACACACACACACACAAACACACTAAAAGTACAATACTACATTTTCACCCAGTGTTGTAGGGTTTGCTTAGTCTTGAGACCCCCTCCTCTCTCATAAAACAGGGTTTATGTGTTTTGTTGTTTGATGAAAATATCATGACAGACTAGGACTCATGTTGGCAATATTATAACCTTAACTTAGTTCCCTGAGCTGTCAATGACCATAATCCTTTAACAGTGCTGAACACAAACACGTCAAACTCCTTCACAAATACTCTTCTTAAGGACATGAGGGGACAATCATTTTGTATTTTTAACCATGAACAATAACCAATATATTGCTAAAGTTCTTTGACAGACACAGTGCTCAATTAAATTGAAATATTACCCTTTATGTTTTTGTAATTTCTCCTCGTAAGAGTGGTGCATCACAAGTTTTAGGGTCTGGTGGTGGCGCAGGAAACTCGGATAGCGGTTTTGGTTGAACATAACCCCAAAATAGTAAAATAAGCGAGAAAAAGACTGTTCATGACCAATTCAGAAACCAGATAAACATTGGAATTAATTTTGAAAGGTGGAAGAGTGATGCCGAAATGGCCACCGTTCTCATGGACTGGTAGGTAAGTGGCGCAGTGGTCTAAGGCACTGCATCGCAGTGCTAACTGTGCCACTAGAGATCCTGGTTCGAATCCAGGCCGCGACCGGGAGACTCATGGGCGGCGCACAATTGGCCCAGTGTCGTCCAGGTTAGGGGAGGGAATGGCCGGCAGGGATGTAGCTCAGTTGATAGAGCATGGCGTTTGCAACGCCAGGGTTGTGGGTTTGATTCCCACGGGGGGCCAGTATAAAAATGTATTCACTAACTGTAAGTCGCTCTGGATAAGAGCGTCTGCTAAATGACTTAAATCTAAAATGTAAGTGTTGGATTGTGTTTTTGGCCTGCTAGGTACGTTAGCTGCTAACCTTAGTGTGTTCAATGTTCAAGCTAGCTAACATCTTCTGTATTCAGACTATTTTGTACTCAAAGGAATCTAACGATAGCATCATGTAGCTCAGGGATGGGCATCTTTGATTGGGGGGGGACAAAAAAATCAGAACTCATCATGAGGGGCCGCAGTTGCTCGAGGGTCTGCATACATCCTACACATTTTGCAGTGGGTAGTAGAGAAAATGTTGCAGTTTTAAAGCAAGTTTGCTGCAATTCTACACATTTTGCCATGAGGCGGAGAGGAACATTTTCTATTTTACAGCTAATTTCCTGCAATTCTACATATTTTGCCATAGGGTGGTGAGAAATGTTTACAGTTTTTAATATGATATCTGAGTGAGACTGACTAACAAAATCAATGGGGGCCCACCGGCCGGTAATTCGACCATTATAACAAGTTTAGATAGCTGGCAACTAATTTAGCAATCTAAAACATGTTAGCTGACATGGGCTAATTGACTGACTATCAGTGACAGACATAACAAGAGAAAAACTGCTGATGCACAACCAAATGTTGTGTATTCTACTATTCTAACTCGCAACAGTAAGTTGAGACCCCAACTGAGTATAAGAAAAGTGGGAAAGTGATCCGAGGGCCTTCAAAAAGGGGATGGCCCGCGTGCCATCAGTTGCCCAAACCCTGATGTAGCTACACTGCACAAACCCCACAAGATGCCCAATGCCTTTATTTCAACTAGCTAATGTTAGCTAGCTAGCTAAAGCTTGATATGCAGATTGTTAACGTTAGTGTGTTTGGTTTGCAGATGATAATGCTAGCTAACTAGGTGGTCGACTGCATCTCAGAAAATGTACCCAGCTATAAAATTAGGTACAGTAACATCACAAAAACATGTATTTCTCAGGGAGAAATTGGTGGAGGCAGTCTGATTTCAAGGGAACCTGAGGCTGTACAAGTTGTGATTGTGCAAACCCCAACATCGAAAGAGAGATAGGAAATGCTGTATGCTTTTTTTGTTATGCTTTGTGATTCAATAATAATTTTGTTGGTAATCGACCAAAATAGTTAGCTACGTTTGCCTGTTCAGCACATTGCCTGCCTATTTACAGCATTGATTTCTACCTAGTGTGAACTCCCCACCAGTACGACTGAATGAATATCCAGCGGGGTCAGTCAAGTAAACAATGGCTCATCTGCATGACATATTGGTGGAGTATGGGCCATCAAGTAATAGGATGGTACATTAGCATGACACATGTTACACTGATTACAGCACAACACCACATCCTATGTATGTAAAGGACACTGTTGTGACACTGACTTATTTGGTAGTAATGTCTTTCCAGCCATAGATGATGACGAACATTCTAAACTTCACCTACACTACATGCGTAGCCATCAGTATTGTGTCAATGTGACGTTCAACCTGCTACACCAGAAAACCAACCAAATCAACTTTATTTCTCATTATTTCAATCCACAAGATCGAATGAACCCGCGCGTCAGCCATTGAGAGTTTAACCTCTGAACAGTAGCAGGGCCGTAAGGATGCGTTGCCGTCATACCCTCTGATGACCTCCTAGGATGCATTGCGGTCATACCGGCTCTGGTGACCTCCTAGGATGCATTGTGGTCATGCCAGCTCTGACGACCTCCTAATAGGGGGTGAAAGGTGGGAACCAGGAGCAGCACATAACAGTTTGTGGCCTACATGTGTGGGACCTGGCAACAGGGTCATCATTCAAAGCTGCTGTGTGTGGCAAGTACTGGGCTCCTTCCGTGATCCGCTGTGGCACCATGTAGGCTTTTTTCCTGGGAGCTGGTAGATAGCTGTATATGTCCGGCCTTGTATGTGTGTTTTATTTCAGTTCTACAAGTGTTCAGTTTTCATAGTAATATATATATTTTTTTACAAAACAGTCACTTTTACCTTGTAAAGTTTTTAATTGTGAATTAAAATGAAAACGTGGATTTTTGTATAACATAGATTTACTGTATGTAGTCAGTTTTTTATCATGCAGAAAGTAGTCCAAGTCATCCATGGTTCTGTTACTCTGGCAGTGTTGATGCTGATGGGAGAAAAAATATATATATCACTGAAATTTATTGAAATCACTTATTAGCGCAAGTGTCAATGGCCTTTCCAGACCAAGTTTTCATAGTATTGATTCTAACTCAATGTAACTATATGAATTTTTCAAGTTTCCTCAGGAAAAGGGAAAATACTTGTAGTGATCGAAATGTCTGCCATTCTATATGAACAAAACTTTCCTACCAAGCCCTTTGCAAGGATGTCCCTGGAGAAACTCTTGGATGCTTGGTAGTGGGACAGGTGGGACCAGTCTGAGTCTGTGGGGGTTGTTGGCACTGTGGGAAAACATCAAACTAATTGTTACTTCAATAGTACAGGGTGTCTTCTGCCATTGAAACCTAAGTCCAAACAGTGTTATTGTTATTTATTTTATTTTTTTAAAGAACTTTTTCGGGATGGAAAAACACTTTCAGTGTAAACTTAAATGACTAAAATCTGATATAAAGTATGTAGAAAAGATAATGGAGCTATGTATTTTAAAATAATATAATCTTTGACATTTAACAGACGCTCTTATCCAGAGTAACTTACAGTTAGTGAGTGCATAAATTTTTTTCATACTGGCTGCCCTTGGGAATCGAACCTACAACCCTGGCGTTGCAATTGCCATGCTCTACCAACTGAGCTACAGAGGAGGCCTAAGAACTAACAATCACCAAAATAAAAGCTAAACAGTCAGGGGGATTAGAAAATTCAATAAAATAATAATAATTTAGCAGAATAGTTAGATCACAGCATTAGCCATGGCAAAATGCATAGAATTGCAGGAAATTCGTTTTAAAACTGGAAAAAGAAATGCACAGCTCCATTGCAGAATATGTAGAATCACAGGAAATGTGCTTACAATTTCAACATTTTCTCGACCCTGCATGGCAAAATGTGTAGAATTGCAGGAAATTAGCTTTAAAACTCCAAACATTTCTCTCAGCTCCATGGAGAAATGTGTAGAATTGCAGGAAATTGACTTAAAAATGCTAAAATGTCTCTACACCGCCATGGGGACCTCTAAAACGTTATCTAAAATTCAGCCACACTGACGCCCCTGCCACGCCCAACAGTTAAGCCCCTTTTTGATCCAGAAAAACCCTGTAGTACACAGTGAAATGCAATGTCATATTCCTCTATAATGTATCCTGTGCATAGCCAAATAAACGTTGATTTTGATTTGATAACATAATATAGATGGAATATGAGTAAATTTGAGTGAGAACGTATGCACCATTCATAAATTCAACCATCAATGCTCTGCTGACTACAGCTAAATGGGGGGCGGGGAAAACATTACCACCAAATAAGTCAGTGTCACAACAGTGTCCTTTACATACATAGGATGTGGTGTTGTGCTGTAACCAGTTCATGCTAATGTACCATCCTATTACTTGATAGCCCATTGTCCACCAATATATAATGTGAATGTGCCATTGTTTACTTGACTGACCCCGCTGGATATTCATTCAGTCATTCTGGTGGGTAGTTCACACTAGGTAGGAATCAATTCTAATGTTTTTGTAATGTTTTTAAAATGTATAACTGCCTTTAATTTTGCTGGACCCTCACTTCTTTTTTTCTTTTGAGTAGGCAGGATTTAACGCAAAGACACTCCTTGCCCAGGTCAGCCCAAGGCAGCTCTGGGCTCAACCCCCTTGTGTTCGTTCAAAGCATAGAGAATAATAGAGGCCACTAGTGGCCAAAAGGCCGTTTTAGCATGGGCAGCGCCATTGAGGGTTTCCACTATTTTAATGTAGTCAACTGGCTGGGACTTCCAATTCCATCGGCTGATCCCTCCTGGTGGCCCTGTTGGAGTCATGTCCAACCAGGTCATCAGGAGGGATCAGCCAATCATGAAGAAGAAAATTCATTACTTTAAAATTACGTTTAAAATTTCAACATCAATGGGGTGATGTCAGAGTTGGGATGTCCCAAAGATCCCGTTTAGACTTTTCCCTGTATTATGTTCAAAGCATGTGTGATCCACTTGCGCTACAGTGCATTTGGAAAGTATTCAGACCCCTTGACTTTTTCCACATTTTGTTACGTTACAGCCTTATTCTAAAATTGATTAAATTGTTTTTTTTCCTCATCAATCTACACACAATACCCCATAATGATAGAGCAAAAACAGGTTTTTAGACATTTTGGCAAATGTATTAAAAATAAAGTATTCAGACCTTTATTGAAGCACCTTTGCAGCGATTACAGCCTCGAGTCTTCTCTTCTTGGGTATGACGCTACAAGCTTGGCACACCTGTATTTGGGGAGTTTCTCCCATTCTTCTCTGCAGATCCTCTCAAGCTCTGTCAGGTTGGATGGGGAGTGTTGCTGCACAGCTATTTTCAGGTATCTCCAGAGAAGTTCAATTAGTTTTAAGTCCGGGCTCTGGCTGGGCCAATCAAGGACATTCAGAGACTTGTTCCGAAGCCACTCCTGCGTTGTCTTGGCTGTGCACTTAGGGTCGTTGTCCTGTTGGAAAGGTGAACCTTAGCCCCAGTGAGCTCTGGAGCAGGTTTTCATCAAGGATCTACATTTACATTTTAGTCATTTAGCAGACGCTCTTATCCAGAGCGACTTACAGTTAGAGAGTGCATACATTATTTTTATACTGGCCCCCCGTGGGAATCGAACCCACAACCCTGGCATTGCAATTGCCATGCTCTACCAACTGACCTACATCCCTGCCGGCCATTCCCTCCCCTACTCTGGACGACGCTCTGCCAGTTGTGCGCCGCCCCATGGGTCTCCCGGTCGCGGCCAGCTATGACAGAGCCTGGATTCGAACCAGGATCTCTAATGGCACAGCTAGCACTGCGATGCAGTGCCTTAGACCACTGCGCCACTCGGGAGATGCCATCTCTCTGTTCATTTCTCCATTCATTTTTTCCTCGATCCTGACTATTCTCCCAGTCCCTGCCACTGAAAAACATCCCCACAGCATGATTGAATGGCGCTGAAGGAGATGGCTGCCGTTTTACGGGCTCCTAACCAATTGTGCTATTGTGTGTTTTTTCGCGTTATTTGTAACTTATTTTGTACATAATGTTTCTGCCACCGTCTCTTATGACCGAAAAGAGCTTCTGGATATCAGGACAGCGATTACTCACCTCGTACTGGACGAAGATTTTTTCTTTAACGAGTCGGACGCAAAGGATTTTCTACAGACACCTGACAAGGCCCAAATCCCTGTCATTCGCATGAGAAAGAGACGGAGATATCGGGGTCGTAGGTCGGGGTGTCTTGTAAGGATCCGACGGCGAGTGTGCTAATCTGCCTCTACCATCAGTCCTATTAGCCAACGTACAATCATTAGATAACAAAATAGACTAAGTAAGATCATGGATATCCTACCAACGGGACATTAAAAACTGTAATATCTTATGTTTCATCGAGTCGTGGCTGAACGACCACATGGATAACATACAGCTGGCGGGATATACGCTACATCGGCAAGATAGAACAGCTGCCTCCAGTAAGACAAGGGGTGGCGGTCTGTGTATATTTGTAAACAACAGCTGGTACACGAAATTCAATATTAAGGAAGTCTCAAGGTTTTGCTCGCCTGAGGTAGAGTATCTCATGATAAGCTGTAGACCACACTATTTACCAAGGGAGTTTTCATCTATATTTTTCGTAGATGTCTATTTACCACCACAAACCGATGCTTGCACTAAGACCGCACTCAATGAGCTGTATAATGCCATAAGAAAACAGGAAAACGCTCATCCAGAGGCAGCGCTCCTAGTGGCCGGGGACTTTAATGCAGGTAAACTGAAATCCGTTTTACCTACTTTCTACCAGCATGTTAAATGTGCAACCAAAGAAATAAAACTCTAGACCACCTTTACTCCACAACCAGAGACGCGTACAAAGCTCTCCCTCGCCCTCCATAATTCTATCCTCCAGATTTCTGCTTACAAGCAAAAACTAAAGCAGGAAGTGACTCGGTCAGTAATGAAGTGGTCAGATGACGCAGATGCTAAGCTACAGGACTGTTTTGCTAGCTCAGACTGGAATATGTTCCAGGATTCTTCCGATGGCATTGAGGAGTACACCACATCAGTCACTGGCTTCATCAATAAGTGCATCGATGACGTCGTCCCCACAGTGCCCGTACGTACATACCCCAACCAGAAGCCATGGATTACAGGCAACATCCGCACTGAGCTAAAGGGTAGATCTGCCGCTTTCAAGGAGTGGGACTCATAAGAAATCCCGCTATGCCCTCCGACGAACCATCAAACAGGCAAAGCATCAATACAGGACTAAGATTGAATCGTACTACACCGGCTCTGACACTCGTCGGATGTGGCAGGGCTTGCAAACTATTACAGACTACAAAGGGAAGCACAGACGCAAGCTGCCCAGTGACACGAGCCTACCAGATGAGCTAAATTACTTCTATGCTCGCTTCGAGGCAAGCAACACTGAAGCATGCATGAGAGCATCAGCTGTTCCGGACTACCGTGTGATCACGCTCTCCGTAGCCGATGTGAGTAAGACCTTTAAACAGGTCAACATTCACAATGCCACAGGGCCAGATTAATTACCAGGATGTGTACTCCGAGCATGCGCTGACCAACTGGCAAGTGTCTTCACTGACATTTTCAACCTGTCCCTGACTGAGTCTGTAATACCAACACGTTTCAAGCAGACCACCATAGTCCCTGTGCCCAAGAACACTAAGGTAACCTGCCTAAATGACTACCGACCCATAGCACTCACGTCTGTAGCCATGAAGTGCTTTGAAAGGCTGGTCATGGCTCACATCAACACCATTATCCCAGAAACCCTAGACCCACTCCAATTTGCATACCACCCCAACAGATCCACAGATGATGCAATCGCTATTGCACTCCACACTGCCCATTCCCACCTGGACAAGAGGAACACCTACAAGAGAATGCTATTCATTGACTACAGCTCAGTGTTCAACACCATAGTGCCCTCAAAGCTCATCACTAAGCTAAGGACCCTGGGACTAAACACCTCCCTCTGCAACTGGATCCTGGACTTCCTGACGGGCCGCCCCCAGGTGGTAAGGGTAGGTAACAACACATCTGCCACACTGATCCTCAACACGGTGACCCCTCAGGGGTGCGTGCTCAGTCCCCTTCTGTACTCCCATGACTGCATGGCCAGGCACGACTCCAACACCATCCTTAAGTTTGCCGACGACACAACAGTGGTAGGCCTGATCACCGACAATGATGAAACAGCCTATAGGGAGGAGGTCAGAGACCTGGCCATGTGGTGCCAGGATAACAACCTCTCCCTCAACGTGATCAAGACAAAGGAGATGATTGTGGACTACAGGAAAAAGAAGAGGACCGAGCACGCCCCCATTCTCATCGACAGGGCTGTAGTGGAGCAGGTTGAGAGCTTCAAGTTCCTTGGTATCCACATCACCAACAAACTATCATGGTCCAAACACATCAAGACAGTCGTGAACAGGGCATGACAAAGCCTATTTCCCCTCAGGAGACTGAAAAGATTTGGCATGGGTCCTCAGATCCTCAAAAAGTTATACAGCAGCACCATCGAGAGCATCCTGACTGGTTGCATCACTGCCTGGTATGGCAACTGCTCGGCCTCCGACCGCAAGGCACTACAGAGGGTAGTGCGTACGGCCCAGTACATCACTGGGGCCAAGCTTCCTGCCATCCAGGACCTCTATACCAGGTGGTGTCAGAGGAAGGCCCTAAAAATTGTCAGACAGCGACCCTAGTCATAGTCAGAAATTGTCAGACAGCCACCCTAGTCATAGAGTGTTCTCTCTCCTACCGCACGGCAAGCGGTACCGGAGTTCCAAGTCTAGGTCCAAAAGGCATTTTAATAGCTTCTGTCCCCAAGCCATAAGACTCCTGAACAGCTAATCAAATACTGCTGCTACTTTCTGTTTATTATCTATGCCTAGTCACTTTAACTCTACCTACAGGTACATATTACCTCAATTACCTCGACTAACCTGTGCCCAGTACATTGACTCTGTACTGGTACCCCCTGTACATAGCCTCGCTACTGTTCTTTTACTGCTGCTCTCTAATTATTTGTTATTTACATTTTTTACTTATCTATTTTTTGCTTTTACACAATTTTTCTTAGAACTGCATTGTTGGTTAAGGGCTGGTATGTAAGCATTTCACTGTAAGGTCTACACCTGTTGTATTCGGCGCATTTGACTAATAAAATTTGATTTGATTTGATTCTGCCACCACCATGCTTCACCATAGGGATGGTGCCAGGTTTCCTCCAGACATGATGCTTGGCATTCAGGCCAAAGAGTTCAATCTTGGTTTCATCAGACCAGAGAATCTTGTTTCTCATGGTCTGAGAGTCCTTTAGGTGCCTTTTGGCAAACTCCAAGAGGGCTTTCATTTCTCTTTTACTGAGGAGTGGCTTCCGTCTGGCCACTCTACCATAAAGGCCTGATTGGTGGAGTGCTGCAGAGGTGGTTGTCCTTCTGGAAGGTTCTCCCATCTCCACAGAGGAACTCTGGAGCTCTGTCAGAGTGACCATCAGGTTCTTGGTCACCTCCCTGACCAAGGCCCTACTCCCCCGATTGCTCAGTTTGGCCGGGCGTCCAGCTCTAGGAAGAGTCTTGGTGGTTCCAAACTTCTTCCATTTAATAATGATGGAGGTGTAGCGGGTGATTTGGTCGGAGTCAGGCGCAGTAAGGTAAATCACAGAATAAATGGTTTATTTAGCAAATACAGCGGTACGCAGCAATGCGTAAAACACTACAGTGCGGTATAACGGCGCACTGGAGAAAACAAAGCACACGGGTGAATATCCCGGCGATACAACTATATAAAGCTCCACGAGCTATCGTCACCTGCACAATAAACAATCACACACAAAGACATGGGGGGCAGAGGAAACACTTATACAGGGACTGATGAGGGGATGTGAACCAGGTGTGTGAAAAAACAAGACAAAACAAATGGAATGATGAGATGAGGAGTGGCAGCGGCAGCGGTGATGACGAACTCCAAAGCCTGCCCGAACAAGGAGAGGAGGCAGCTTCGGAGGAAGTCGTGACAGGAGGCCATTCTTGGGGACTCTTCAATGCTGCAGAATTTTTTTGGTATCCTTCCCCAGATCTGTGGGACCTTATATAGACAGGTGTGTGCCTTTCCAAATCATGTCCAATCAATTGAATTTATCAATCAAGTTGTAGAAACATCTCAATGATGATCAATGGAAACAGGATGCACCTGAGCTCTCTAATTAATGTGCAAAAAAATCTAAAAACCTATTTTCGCTTTGTCATTATGGTGTATTGTGTGTAAATTGATGAGGGAAAACAATTATTTAATCATTTTAGAATAATAAAATGTGAAAAAAGGGAAGGGGTCTGAATACTTTCCGAATGCACTGTTTTTCCTTGTCTAAATAGATATATTCTTCATTGACTGATTAGGTGTTACGTAATGTGTAATATATGAGAATGAAAAGTCAGCAGCAAATCTTTCCATACTGATTATAGCCTGAGGTAAAGTCATGTACTGCCTCTCTCCACAAGAGAAGCAGGGGGTTCCTAACCCTTTTCATCCACAGATCCCCTATTTCACCCTATTTCCCCTATTTCACACCAATTGAAATTCTCAACACTGAAACACTTTTGTTCATTTATAGTTGACATTTGGGTTAAAGTAACATAGAACCTACAGTGGGGGAAGAAAGTATTTAGTCAGCCACCAATTGTGCAAGTTCTCCCACTTAAAAAGATGAGAGAGGCCTGTAATTTTCATCATAGGTACACGTCAACTATGACAGACAAAATCAGAAAAAAAAATCCAGAAAATCACATTGTAGGACTTTTAATGAATTTATTTGCAAATTATGGTGGAAAATAAGTATTTGGTCAATAACAAAAGTTTCTCAATACTTTGTTATATACCCTTTGTTGGCAATGACACAGGTCAAACGTTTTCTGTAAGTCTTCACAAGGTTTTCACACACTGTTGCTGGTATTTTGGCCCATTCCTCCATGCAGATCTCCTCTAGAGCAGTGATGTTTTGGGGCTGTCGCTGGGCAACACAGACTTTCAACTCCCTCCAAAGATTTTCTATGGGGTTGAGATCTGGAGACTGGCTAGGCCACTCCAGGACCTTGAAATGCTTCTTACGAAGCCACTCCTTCGTTGCCCGGGCGGTTTGTTTGGGATCATTGTCATGCTGAAAGACCCAGCCACGTTTCATCTTCAATGCCCTTGCTGATGGAAGGAGGTTTTCACTCAAAATCTCAAGATACATGGCCCCATTCATTCTTTCCTTTACACGGATCAGTCGTCCTGGTCCATTTGCAGAAAAACAGCCCCAAAGCATGATGTTTCCACCCCCATGCTTCACAGTAGGTATGGTGTTCTTTGGATGCAACTCAGCATTCTTTGTCCTCCAAACACGACGAGTTGAGTTTTTACCAAAACGTTCTATTTTGGTTTCATCTGACCATATGACATTCTCCCAATCCTCTTCTGGATCATCCAAATGCACTCTAGCAAACTTCAGACGGGCCTGGACATGTACTGTACACGTGGTCCTCTGTAGCTCAGCTGGTAGAGCACGGCGCTTGTAACGCCAAGGTAGTGGGTTCGATCCCCGGGACCACCCATACACAAAAATGTATGCACGCATGACTGTAAGTCGCTTTGGATAAAAGCGTCTGCTAAATGGCATATTATTATATTATTACTGGCTTAAGCAGGGGGACACGTCTTGCACTGCAGGATTTGAGTCCCTGGCGGCGTAGTGTGTTACTAATGGTAGGCTTTGTTACTTTGGTCCCAGCTCTCTGCAGGTCATTCACTAGGTCCCCCCGTGTGGTTCTGGGATTTTTGTGATTATTTTGACAACACGGGGTGAGATCTTGCGTGGAGCCCCAGATCGAGGGAGATTATCAGTGGTCTTGTATGTCTTCCATTTCCTAATAATTGCTCCCACAGTTGATTTCTTCAAACCAAGCTGCTTAACTATTGCAGATTCAGTCTTCCCAGCATGGTGCAGGTCTACAATTTTGTTTCTGGTGTCCTTTGACAGCTCTTTGGTCTTGGCCATAGTGGAGTTTGGAGTGTGACTGTTTGAGGTTGTGGACAGGTGTTTTTTATACTGATAACAAGTTCAAACAGGTGCCATTAATACAGGTAACGAGTGGAGGACAGAGGAGCCTCTTAAAGAAGAAGGTACAGGTCTGTGAGAGCAAGAAATCTTGCTTGTTTGTAGGTGACCAAATACTTATTTTCCACCATAATTTGCAAATAAATTCATAAAAAATCCTACAATGTGATTTTCTGGATTTTTTTTTCCTCAATTTGTCTGTAATAGTTGACGTGTACCTATGATGAAAATTACAGGCCTCTCTCATCTTTTTAAGTGGGAGAACTTGCACAATTGGTGGCTGACTAAATACTTTTTTTCCCCACTGTATGTTGTCACGAGTGTGATGTCTAATTTCAACATCTCCATTTATCTGAATTCCAATTTATCAACACCAATTGTAACATCTGAGCATCAATTCCGTTGACACAATCCCTTCACTTCTTCATTTCTGTCCACTCCCTTTTCAGACAAAATCCTTTATTTGACTCAGGATGATGCTGTGCCTGCCTACTGCACTGCATGTCTAAATCATGTTTTATTGTCCTAGTGTTTGTACCAACACAAACCACTCTAGTGGCTATTCCCCTCTCTACAGTTTTAAACACTTGATGATGAGGCAGAGGCCTAGGAACATGATGTCACATCAACACCATCATCCCACACCCTGGACCCACTCCAATTTGCATTCCGCCACAACAGATCCACAGATGACGCAATCTCTATTGCACTCCACACTGCCCTTTCCCACCTGGACAAGAGGAACACCTATGTGAGAATGCTGTTCATTGACTCCAGCTCAGCATTCAACACCAAAGTGCACACCATTCTTCTTGCACAGGTCTTTGCTGCACAGCTTGGCTGCTGAAGTGACATTGGTGACATAGTAGCCTAAAGGGCCGTTAATATACTTCTTCACGGCCAGGCAGTTTCTCTGGAGGTACACGTAGACAGGCAGAAACACAAATACATTGTGATGAACAGGATAAGTATAGGTGTCACTGTAAGTATAGCTACAAATAGGCCTGCAGTTAAATGGAAATAGTAGTTATGTTGAATGAACCTTCCTTCTGTCACCCACAGTATGTTCATTACTTCATGTACAGATCTAGGATCTTAATTTGAGCCAGTTTGCTACAGCAGGAAAATAATGCTGCAGCAACAGGAAATGTATATTATTATGTGGATTATAATTAATTTACATTTTTGTAGGGGTTGATATATTTTTTGTTAGGGCAAATCAAGTCTGACATTTTAAAGTGGAGATTACAAACTTTAGAAACCTTTTAAAACCTTGAATACACTACAAGTTTGGATTTCCTGCTGTGCAGGAAAATGCTCAGCGACAAAAAAGCAATCAAATTAAGATCCTACATCTGTACTAACTATCCCTTGACTTGCTTCTCTTTTCTTCTCTAATTCATTGCCACTTAAAACTGGTATAGAGGGAATCAAGGCTTAATCATTAAATGTGCCATCTGATACACAGAATGAGTTTGGTAAAAACATATCATCATTTGAATACAAATTAGTGGAAATATTCCTCCTTTAAATCCTTAACCCTGTATAGGTGTAGGATCTTAATTTGATCACTATTTTGTTGCTGAGAATTTACTTGCACCGCAGATGAGCTTAATGATTTACATAAATTAACTGAAAACTCGCACTAACACATGGTTCTATTACCAGTATTGCACTTTTCATGTAGCCTAATTTTGGCTAGCTAATAGCCTAACCACCGACTAAATGTTCAAATCTTGTTCTGCAGGATAATCTTTCTGACACAATACTGGTCAAATTAAGATTCAACATCTGTATATAATGCAAATTTATCCACATCCACACTTCATGTATTACTGATGTGCCTATTGTAAACAGAATGCAAAAGGACCCACAAAATCATTTTCCAACAGAACACCACAGCACCGTCTGTCTGATATAAATCAGGCCATTTCCAAGGCTCCTAATCTCATAAACCACAGTGACTGTGCTGAAACATACTATTTCAGGAGACACTGAGAACTGGCTAGGAAGGGAATCCCACGTTGAAAGTGCTTGACGTCATGTCCTATCATGGAACCCTGTAGACACTCACAGCTCTTGCTTACTTCATGCAACAAGACATTATTATGTAATTTTAATGATATTTTATATGCATTAACGTTGAAGCATGTTTCATGACTCTCCATTGCATGGTTTCTCCCTGGAGCACGCAAAGAGGCACACTTTTTTCTTAACCAGCACTAACACATCTGATTCAACTAATCATGGGTTTGATGATTAGTTGAAATAACGTGTTGCCAGGAAGTAACAAAACTGTGCCCCACTGTGGATCCAAGGGAGCCGGGATTAAGAAACCCTACTCTATGGAACAAAAACATTTTTTTTTTTTTCACTCCTGACACCCCAAGAGCTGCATTCTCTCCAATAGTGTCACTCTAGGAGAGATATAAGAGAAGATGTAACACTCCAAACACAGTCTCCCCCTCAAGTCAGAGTATGGTGAGGTCAATGCTTGACCTGCTCTAGTGTCCAATGTTGGTTGGTATACTGTCATGTTTTACCTCTTGACCCCTGAATGTCAAAATAGAGATCATGGCCCAGTCTAGAACCAGCCCCTAGCACCTACTCTCTAGGCACTTTTATACACCTTAAAGGTTTAGATAGATAAGCAATATCCCACCCAGGCAATCAGAGGGCAAGGTGGAAATGTTATATTGCTCATACAGTGCCTTCGGAAAGTATTCAGACCCCTTGACTTTTTCCACATTTTGTTATGTTACAGCCTTATTCTAAGATGGATTAAATAAATACAAATCCTCAACAATCTACACACAATACCCCATAATGACAAAGCGAAAACAGGCTTTTAGAATTTTTGCAAATGAATCAAAAAAACAAAAGCATAAATTACTTATTTACATAAGTATTCAGACCCTTTGCTATGAGACTCGAAATTGAGCTCAGGTGCGTCCTGTTTCCATTGATCATCCTTGAGATGTTTCTACAACTTGATAGGAGGTCCACCTGTGGTAAATTCAATTGATTGGACATGATTTAGAAAGGCACACGCCTGTCTATATAAGGTCCCACAGTTGACAGTGCATGTCAGAGCAAAAACCAAGCCATGAGGTCGAAGGAATTGTCCGTAGAGCTCCGAGACAGGATTGTGTCGAGGAACATATCTGGGGAAGGGTGCCAAAACATTTCTGCAGCACTGAAGGTCCCCAAGAACACAGTGGCCTCCATCATTCTTAAATGGAAGAAGTTTGGAACCACCAAGACTCTTCCTAGAGCTGGCTGCCCGGCCAAACTGAGAAACATTTCTAAAAACCTGTTTTTGCTTTGACATTATGGGGTATTGTGTGTAGATTGATGAGGAATAAAAACAATTTAATCAATTTTAGAATAAGGCTGTAACCTAATAATATGTGGAAAAAGTCAAGGGGTCTGAATACTTTCCGAAGGCACTGTACGTAACTATCCAGTTCTTTCAGATTTACTCAAGTGCCTAGGGGTTAGGCACTAGGGTTTTTTTCTGGACTAAACCCATGTGTTGTAAATCAATTAAAGGTCATGTGAGCTCTTGTAGCTGAGACTGAGCATTCCACTCATAGCCCTGTGGCAGTTCCAGAAGCTTTGGGTGATTAATAGCTTTTTATCCACCACACTGTCTAGGGGGCAGAACATGGGGGGAGACGAGACAAGTCACTTGACAGAAAAATGCTGAGGTTAGGTAGTTTATCACAATGACTGACAGGCAATAAAATGCTTGCAGCAATGAGAAAAATAGCTAACTTTTGAAAACGTGTTGGAATATTTATCCTTGTCCTAACATCTATTTTTGCTCTTGAACCAACAGCAACGGAGGTTATCAGTTTCCCAATATCACCAGTTATTAGTAATCCTTCTCACCTCTGAGAGGACCGTGAAGGTGTAAGCGTAGAAGGGTCTGGAGTAGACAAATACGGGTAGCGTGAAGTCAGTGCATGTGATGGACACAATCCTTATGGCTTCAGATGGGGTAGTGGACAAACTTGACTGTGTTGGCTGTGGACTTGAGTTCGTAGTAGGTACATGGAGGGGTAGAGGGCTGTGCTCTCCCTTCAAAGCCACATCAGGTGTTCATTACGGACGTGCTCCACGCTGGGACATTCACTCGTGTAGCGATGCGGTGTGTCTTGACGCCTTAGCTTTTGCAGCCGGAGAACAGGTTGAAGCCCCAGATGCCGTCAGGTTGTTGACTTTCGGCTAACAGTAGAGTATTGTTCATGAAGGCCTGTCCAGCCCTCTCAAATGCCTCCAAACCTAACTCCTCCTCCACCTTGATCTCAGGCCAGCCTAGATGGAGCTTACGGATCTGCTCCTTGGACTTATTGCAGAAGATGCCCTTGGAGCCCCAGTTGCGCACCCACTGGGGCCTCCAGTTCTCCCAGTCAATGACACCCAGGCCTCGGAAGTCCTTGTGGATGATGAGCTTGTCACTGTCAGCCCTGGTCTTGCTCAGGTGCTTGGACAGGCTCTGGTTCTGTGGCAGGCCCCCGTTGATGGGGTTCCCAGAGCTGGCGTAGTAAGGGTAATAGCCCAGGTGGCTGTGGTAGATGGTGACATTAGGTCCGCTAAGGGTCTCGTTGAGGTTGGTCACGATGTCGATGACACTGAGGTTTAGGTTCACCTTGAAGTGAAGGTGGCAGGACTCTGTGGAGGCGTTCCACACCACGATGAATGGCCAGGGGGTGTTCCACACCACTATGAAGGGCCGGGGGGAGTTCCACACACTATGAAGGGGGGCCAGGGGGCGTTCCACACCACTATGAAGGGGGGCCAGGGGGCGTTCCACACCACTATGAAGGGCCAGGGGGCGTTCCACACCACTATGAAGGGGGGCCAGGGGGCGTTTCACACCACTATGAAGGGGGGCCAGGGGGCGTTCCATACCACTATGAAGGGCCGGGGGGCGTTCCATACCACTATGAAGGGCCAGGGGGCGTTCCATACCACTATGAAGGGCCGGGGGGAGTTCCACACCACTATGAAGGGCCGGGGGGCGTTCCACACCACTATGAAGGGCCGGGGGGCGTTCCACACCACGATGAAGGGGGGCCGGGGGGCGTTCCACACCACTATGAAGGGCCGGGGGGAGTTCCACACCACTATGAAGGGCCGGGGGGCGTTCCACACCACTATGAAGGGCCAGGGGGCGTTCCATACCACTATGAAGGGCCGGGGGGCGTTCCATACCACTATGAAGGGCCGGGGGGCGTTCCATACCACTATGAAGGGCCGGGGGGCGTTCCACACCACTATGAAGGGCCGGGGGGCGTTCCACACCACTATGAAGGGCCGGGGGGAGTTCCACACCACTATGAAGGGCCGGGGGGAGTTCCACACACTATGAAGGGCCGGTGAGGGATCAGAGGCACCTGGGAATGCTTCATCTGCTCACCTACTGGCCCCTTCCCTGACCCCAACCCACAACGCCACCACCAGCAGACAGAGGTCAATCAGTGCCATCGCCCACATGGATCAATTGATCATCCTATCTCACATCAAAAGGAAAAAGGACAGGAGAGAAATCACCACACCTTTTTGGGGGAAAATGTAAACACATCATGGGTTTAAGTGATAATCAGTGGGGCTGGTGAAAGGACAAGTGAGTGAGGATCACTGAGCTGCACTGCTAAAGATTCCACACACTGTTCTTCAAAGAGAAAGGTGCAATTTGACTTGTCAAGCTCTGTCAAGTCTGCCGTGCTTGGTTTGTCATGTACATGCATGCCTACATTTCCCTGACAAAGATGTATTGAGTTGGCCTTCATTAATGTGACCACAATAAAGATATTTACATATCAAAGTGGGCCTTAATAAGAACTGGTGTGTCAGTTGTATGTTGACAATGATTCCTCACTCATGCACACCAACACACACACACACACACACACACACACACACACACACACACACAAGCTCTCTCTCTCTCACACACAAACACACTATCCAAGTGGGGACCAAAACATTTATTCCCATTCAAAATGATATTTTCCCTAACCCTAAACCTAACCCTTAACCAAACCCTTAACCCTAACACTAAGCCCAAACCTCTAACCCTAAAACTAAACCTAACCCTAAATCCTAACCCTATAAATAAGCATGCCCCATTCAAAAAATTCAGAACTAAGAACAGATATAGCCCCTGGTTCTCCTCAGACTTGACTGCCCTTGACCAGCACAAAAACATAGTGTGGCGTAATGCATTAGCATCGAACAGCCCCCGCGATATGCAACTTTTCAGGGAAGTCAGGAACCAATATACACAATCAGTTAGGAAAGCAAAGGCTAGCTTTTTCAAACAGAAATTTGCATCCTGTAGCACTAACTTCAAACAGTTTTGGGACACTGTAAAGTCCATGGAAAATAAGAGCACCTCCTCCCAACTGCCCACTGCACTGAGGCTAGGAAACACTGTCACTACCGATAAATCTACAATAATCGAGAATTTCAACAAGCATTTTGCTACGGCTGGCCATGCCCCCCCCCCCCCCCCCCCCCGCTTCTCCTTCACACAAATTCAGACAGCTGATGTTCTGAAATAGCTGAAAAATCAGGACCCCTACAAATCAGCTGGGCTAGACAATCTGGACCCTTTCTTTCTAAAATTAGCCGCCGAAATTGTCGCAAACCCTATTTCTAGCCTGTTCAACCTCTCTTTCGTAACGTCTGAGATCCCCAGAGATTGGAAAGCTGCCGCGGTCATCCCCCTCATCACACTCTAGATCCAAACTGTTAGAGACCTATATCCATCCTGCCTTGCCTTTCAAAAGTATTTGAAAGCCAAGTTAACAAACAGATCACCGACCATTTCGAATCCCACCATACCTTCTCCGCTATGCAATCTGGTTTCCGAGCTGGTCATGGGTGCACCTCAGCCACGCTCAAGGTCCTAAACGATATTATAACCGCGATCGATAAAAGACAGTACTGCGCAGCCGTCTTCATCGACCTGGCCAAGGCTTTCGACTCTGTCAACCACCGCATTCTTATTGGCAGACTAAATAGCCTTGGTTTCTCTAATGACTGCCTCGCCTGGTTCACCAACTACTTCTCAGATAGAGTTAAATGTGTCAAATCGGAGGGTCTGTTGTCTGGACCTCTGGCCGTCTCTATGGGGGTGCCACAGGGTTCAATTCTCGGGCCGACTCTATTCTCTGTGTATATCAATGATGTTGCTCTTGCTACTGGTGAAGCTCGGATCCACCTCTATGCGGACGACACCATTTTGTATACATCTGGCCCTTCATTGGACACTGTGTTAACAAACCTCCAAACGAGCTTCAACGCCATACAACACTCCTTCCCTAGCCTCCAACTGCTCTTAAACACTAGTAAAACTAAATGCATGCTCTTCAACCGAACGCTGCTTGCACCCGCCCACCCGGCTAGAATCATTACTCTCGGCGGACCTAGAGTATGTGGACAACTACAAATACCTAGGTGTCTGGTTAGACTGTAAACTCTCCTTCCAGACTCACATTAAGCATCTCCAATCAAAAGTTAGATCTAGAATCGGCCTCCTATTTCGCAACAAAGCCTCCTTCACTCATGCTGCCAAACATGCCCTCGTAAAACTGACTATCCTACCGATCCTTGACTTCGGCGATGTCATTTACAAAATAGCCTCCAACACTCTACTCAGCAAATTGGATGTAGTCTATCACAGTGCCATCCGTTTTGTCACCAAAGCCCCATATACTACCCACCATTGTGACCTGTACGCTCTTGTTGGCTGGCCCTCGCTACATATTAGTCGCCAAACCCACTGGCTCCAGGTCATCTATAAATCACTGCTAGGCAAATCCCTGTCTTACCTTAGCTCACTGGTCACCATAGCAACACCCACCCGTAGTCTGCGCTCCAGCAGGTATATCTCACTGGTCATCCCCAAAGCCAACACCTCCTTTGGCCGCCATTCCTTCCAGTTCTCTACTGCCAATGACTGGAACGAACTGCAAAAATCTCTGAAGCTGGAGACTCTTATCTCCCTCACTAAATGTAAGCGTCAGTTGTCAGAGCAGCTTACCGATCACTGCACCTGTACACAGTCATTCTGAAATTAGCCCACCCAACTACCTCATCCCCAGTATCTCTATTTGCACATCATCTATCATTCCAGTGTTAATACGAAATTGTAACTATTTTGCACTATGGCCTATTTATTGCCTTACCTCCATAACTTACTACATTCGCACACACTGTATATATATTTTCTGTTTATATTTTTGACTTGATGTTTTGTTTACCCCATATGTAACTCTGTGTTGTTGTTTTTATTGCACTGCTTTGCTTTATCTTGGCCAGGTCGCAGTTGTAAATGAGAACTTGTTCTCAACTGGCTTACCTGGTTAAATAAAGGTGAAATAAAATAAAAAATAAAAAACCCTAATCTCAACCCCTAACATTAATTCTAACCCCTAAACCTAAAATAGCATTTTTCTTTTTGGGGACCTCCGAAATGTCGCCACTTGTCCATGTTTAACTATCCTTGTGAGGACTTTTTAACCCATAAAGATAGTAAAGTTAGACCACACACACACACATATGCTCACTCTTTTCTAGAAAACTCTTTCCAGCTTCTTATGTAAGATGCCCCCACATCTAATTGCAATTGGCGCCCTCTCTCATTGCAGCAGTTCCCTTTTTCCGAGTGCAGAGAGAGAAACCATGACCCCACTCTCGGGATACATGGCTACTGAGGTTGTCTCCAAGAGAGACATGGAAACTCAGCCGTCATTTTTGCCCACCGCTAATACGGAGCAGGAGAGAGGGAAACCACTGATGGGAATGTGATTGCTCCATTAATTTAAGAATTCACTCACTTCTAGGAGAGCAGCTTTGTATATATATATATAGGCAATAGGCACATTGTATGTTGTCATGACAATAATCAAGATAGATTTCAGTATAACTTTGACCAGTAACTGATTCTGGGGGGTTTTCAAACTTATTTTGTTATGTATTCATAAATGTTTCAAACCAGAAAGAACCAAATGGTTGTTGTTGTTGTTGTGGGTAATTATCTACAGTGCCATTCCACAGAATTCATGAATATGAATATGTAGTTATAACTGAAGAGGAAAAGGCTTTAGGCAGGGAGTCCTGTACCATGCTTTGTAGGTCAAACTGTACAGTAATCCCTGCCCAAGACAAACAGTCTGTGGTGAAGTCTCTCAGGCCGTCATCAAACCACAACTAGTCCCAATGCCTCCAGAAACACCACTCGCCCTGGCCACTGAAAAGACCCCCCCATAAAAACAATGTCTGAGTCAAAACGGACAACAGACTCCACATTTGATGTCATGTCTTTCCTCAAATAGACACAATTGCACTCAAACGGGAGCCAAGTCTCCTGACTGTGCTGATTGATTCCAGATGAATGTAGCAGTGGTGAACTTTGCGAATGGAAGCTAACCCTTCTCTCAAAACGTAAATGAGCTGACAAAGCAAGTATCCTAATCACTTGCTATAGGATAGCATGATCTGTCCGTGTACATTTGGACTATGTTCAATCAGTCATTATAAAAACGTTATAAATGATCCTCTATTAGTGTCATTACTTAGTAATACTGACAGATATGTCTTGTATCAACACTAGCTTTCAGATCATATAACTTTCATACTTTGACATATGAACTGCAATTTTGCACGTTAACCACACATGGTAAATCATCAAACAATTTTAGTTTCTTCCCATAAAATGCTGGGAGCAGCTGAAATGAAATTAGTCCCTCGCTAATAGTTTGTGGTAAGAATTTGTTTTATCTCTGGCATATCGTCACCATGTGTGTGCAATTGGCATATATGTTGGTCAGGACAACTTATCCTCAGCCATGGGGCTACATGAAGACCGTGTTCATCCATGTGTTTAATTCACAGGCTGTTCATGTAATTTGGAAAATATGTGACCAACCTTGGAAGTAAATGACCCATCTTTAAGTACCATAGCTACGAGCTCTGGCCTCTGTGTAGAACAATCATAATCATTATATCGCAATTACATTAATTGGATAGTGTTTACAGTAACATTTGCGCGACAAAACTGTGTATCCTAATGTGTGTGTATGTGTTTATGTCTGTGTGTCCGGATGTGTGCGTATTCAGGTGTGTGTGCAGGTGTGAGTGCATGCATGTGTAGTGGCCAGCACTGCACTGTCTGTGGATCTTTTTGTCAATATGTGAATGTGCTTCTGGGGGAGCTGGGATGGCGTGAGGTTGAATGTCGAAAAGAACGAGTGTGGAAATAAAAGTAAACATGTGGAGACACTAATCTGCACCACCAGTCCCGGGAAAAACAGATGAGTCAGACTCTTTCTCTGCTTACTTTGGATCCAGCACTAGTCTAGTCAGCATCCAGGGAGATGTTTATTGATGCTATCCCTGCGATCTGCATATCATATGTAAGGTCTTTCACTTTTCCACCGTGTGTGTCTGTGTTTCTATCTGTGCAATCATGGGTCTGACAACTGTTATGAAACAGGTTGGCCTTTGATGAAAGCAGGCTATTGTCGGCCTGTCATGAACTTGATGCACTTGTCACTATTCCAGTTCTCATTAACATTATAACAAACTGTGCTCTAATAACACCCTCCCTACATAATTCACACATGCAAACGCACACGCACTAACACACACACACACACACACACACACACACACACACACACACACACACACACACACACACACACCACCCATGAACTCATTTGTGGGCTGTTCTGAAGCCTTGAGCATGTTCACATCTTGTGGGTTTTATCCCCCCCCCCCTTCAGTTTGGTGAATATAATTTCCACATGTGATGGTGGTTTTATTCATATTCCCTGCCAGTTCATCTACTGTGGCACCATACTTTTGGTTCAATATGTCATCTCTGAGTTTCAATCTTAATGACCCTGCAAGTCTTAAAAATTATAATTATCAGATGCTGCAATTTTGATCCCCTCAATGCAGTGGTGGTCACTGCTGTTTAAGATGAGGGAGGACAAAAAAAAAATTCACGAGCATCGCCTTACTTCTATTACAGCATATTGGATGACTCTCATTCATATTCCATTCACCCAGTTCAATTTAACAGCGATAGCTTTAGGCTACTACATGATACTCAAATGTTCCCTATATGCATCATGAGGTTGCTACAACCTAGCCTATGAATGAAAGTTTACAACATTGGTGCACACAGGTCGAGAGACACACTCTTGCCTGCATCTAGCTGATATAGGGTGTAATCATTAGTCCAACAGTTGCAAACGAGAGTTTCTATTGGACAAATTCAGGTATGTTTATCCCTGTTTTGTTCCATTTAAGAAACGTTTTTCAACAGAATCGGCGGAATGAAAACACCCCTGATTACGCGTAAACAGAGTTCACTTTCATAGCAGCCACGTTGTATTCCTTCTCTTCCCTTCACTTGTGGACTTCAATGCACAACACATCAGCTGTATGTGACCAGGCGAAAAAACCTTTCCAAGCCAAACCACTACACACAGCCTACATCGTTGTCACCATATTAGCTAAAGTAACGTCATAGTCAGCATAGCTAATAGAACTAACGCGTTAGTAAACCCGCTACAATCATGCAGTAACGTATGTGTACAGTCAGTATGCAGTTACACCGGCGGGCCCCGGTGGCAATAAATTATTAATACCAAAAGCTTACCTTGACTTGGAAGAGTTCCAGTGTTGTGTTGGAAAGTCATAGCCAGCTAACTAATATAGCATCCCTCTGTTTGAGCAGGGTGTTTCAGTAGGCTAAACTAGCCAGCTGCATTTGCTAGCTAAGTAAGTGAAACTGAAAGTGAAAAAGAATGACGAAATCGCTCTCTCTCTCTATTTCTCTCTTACTTCTTCATTTTGGAAGAAATGAATTTGTTCAAAACTGTTTAACTATTGTCTTTCTCTCTCTTTGAGTCAACTACTCACCACATTTTATACACTGCAGTGCTAGCTAGCTGTAGCTTATGTTTTCAGTACTAGATTAATTATCTGATCCTTTGATTGGGTGGACAACATATCAGTTCATGCTGCAAGAGCTCTGATAGGCTGGTGTACATCCTCCGGAAGTTGTCATAATTACTGTGTAAGTCTATGGAAGGGGGTGAGAACCAGGAGCCTCCTAGGTTTTGTATTGAAGTCAATGTACCCAGAGGAGGACGGAAGCTAGCTGTCCTCCGGCTACACCATGGTGCTACCCTACATAGTGCTGTTGAGGCTTCTGTAGACCTTCTTTGCAAAATAGTGTGTTTTAATCAGTTATTTGGTGACGTGATTATATTTAGTATAGTTTTATCTAAAAAGGATAACTTTTTTAATGTTTTACAATTTAAATTTGTATGAAATTCACTGAGGAGGATGGTCCTCCCCATCCTTCTCTGAGGAGCCTCCATTGCCTCAATGATATATACTGTATGGCCTGTGAAACTAATAGCTGTAGAAGTTAGTACTTTTTAGGATAGAAATAAACTTGATCTGAGCCATGATTACTACTACTGAGATATAATACCATGAGTAAGATTTAGCTATGATCTAAAGCAGGGGTACTCTACTCTTACCCTATGAGGTCCAGAGCCCGCTGGTTTTCTGTTCTACCTGGTAATTAATTGCACCCACCTGGTGTGCCAGGTCTAAATCAGTCCCTGATTAGATGGGAACAATGAAAACAAGCACTGGAACTGGCTTCGAAGTCCAGGGTTGAATGTGAGGGATCTAAAGTCTCACATACCCCTCTCCAAGCATCTACTGATCTAGCCTTGTCCCGTGGATCCTGAGGCACCCGTCTAGGTCCTCTTCAAACGATAAGGGTCAAATGATGCTCTCCTCTCTCCTAGATGCCCCTCTATCTGGGTTTTTGGGCTCCAGCTTATGATCTCCCCTGGGTCCCTTGGTGTCTATGTGGCCAGAGATGCCCCTCTTTTGTTGGCTTGGCTTCTCCTCACTGACCTGGCTAGCTCAGGCAGTGGAGATGGCACAAAGGCCCGGCACAGGGGTACACCGCTCTTGCAATAGAGGGGACCCAGCTCTACCAGTCACTCTCACTCTGCTAACTATCTCTTCTCAACTGGAGGATTTCCAGCAAAGAGTGTTATGTTTCAAACATGAAAAAGATGGCATGTATCATCATGGACTTCATCAAGTGGTCGATGGCTTCAGTTCGAAAGAGACCTGTTACAGTGAAACAAACCTATATTTCATTTTCAAATACAATCACAGAATGGTTTTGTGTACTGTTAAAACACACGACTATATCTACAAGGTAGACTCCGCACACAACTAGATGCTTTCAGTTTTCAGGATAGGAAATGTGTGGCTAAGGTGCAACATGGATAAGTTGTAGAATATTACCATGGACGAGCATTGTAATACGGTGTATAATATTACCATGGACAAGCATTGTAATACGGTATAGAATATTACCATGGACAAGCATTGTAATACGGTATAGAATATTACCATGGACAAGCATTGTAATATGGTATAGAATATTACCATGGACGAGCATTGTAATACGGTATAGAATATTACCATGGACGAGCATTGTAATAAGGTGTAGAATATTCTAATAGACCATATGGCATAAATCATGGTACTGTCAAAGTTTAATCTTTATTTTTAACAGTTCTGAAAATAGCTCTCGCAGCAGTTGCATGTACTTTTCTTAATGTAATATAATTTGTTTAGCACCCAAGAAATGTACTAAATCTACAATCTACTTACAAAAGTTATGGGCATGTCACACAAACATATGGACTACATGAGAAGGAATAACAATCTTTGGTAGTCACGGAATACTAACTAAAACTAACTGTGTGCTGTTTGGTGCATATGCATGTGCCATCAAAGCACATTCCTCCAACCTAAATATTTCCTGTGGAAACGGTAGAAACAGCCGCTAATAGGGGGAACATTTTATTGCATTCCTAGACAACAGATCTCTGTAACATAAAAATGGCTGACTGGTCATTACTGTCCTCCCTCTATCTGATTGTGATGGGGAGTGATGAGGTGGTGAGCAAGGTCCCTCCCCTCAACTACAGAAACACTGAAAAGGCTTACAATTACAGAGCTCAGCTGTTATTGACATTGTGTGGACACTGGCAGACCTTGAGAATGGAAGAACATTGTTTGGCAAGGTGTTCTTTTCCCCAAAAAACTTGAACCCTGTGGGACACAGTAGTTGGAGCACGCATGGCAGTCTATAGATGACCAGCAGTACCCTAATCCCTCAATGACAACTTTGGCTGAACCCAATGACAACTCTTGGATAACTTTTGACTATGGCTGCATCTATGAGTGATTACACTCAGCTTTTTGTTTCAAGCAGTCATGGACATTGTGAACTATTGACCTGCACTGATAAGGGAAGGAAGTGCTCCTGCACCCAATAGTTCTCATGCACTTATTTCCTAACACAATTAATTAACAGGCTAAGGAAAATAGAGCTCAAGGTCTCTAGAGATCAAATGAATATTGGTGTCTGCCCAACCTCTTTGTCACACAGAGAACATACAACTTACAGATTGCACCTATAGACCTTTTCATGATGGTGGTTCATTCAGAATTAGGGTAAGACAAATTAAACAGACATCACGGGAGAAGACATATTTAGGACCTCTTTAAATTGTAGTTGTCTGAGTCTAGACACCAATTCTATAATAAGAAACATCATAGGCAAGGTAATTACATCAAGGCCTTCTGTGGCAGATAACATTAAATACAATGTTGTTGTGGGACTTCTGATGCGTCCTTCTCTGCATAACCCAGGGGTGGACTCAGTACCTCATAAAATGGAAATGGCCTACTATTTTCCCCCCATCTTCATTAATGTAAATTCAAGCCATTTCCTCCATTGAATGTTGAAATAAATAAACCCCAGCCCTTTAATAAACCCCCATTCCTTGAATAGATCCCAGCAATTGAATAAACCCCCACCCCTTGAATAAACCCCCACTCCTTGAATAATCCCCCATACCTTGAATAGATCCCAGGCCTTGAATAAACCCCCATTCCTTGAATAAACCCCAGCACTAACGCAGTGTCTACCGACATCTACTGGTACATAATGAGTTGCCCTACCGTAAGTGAAAGAGAAGTTCAATATTAGAAGACATAAAAGTAATTGAAAAATGGAACATACCATCTGAAACAGAATATCTTATTCTAATCAGCCTATGGTTAGCCTATATGGTGACATGTGGCAGGTCCATGGTTGTCAATGTCAGTGATTTAACAGAGTAGGAGTACTGATATAGACTCGGGTCCCCCCTCTGTCCATCCATTTTAATCTAAAAGGCGTAACTCCTACTCTCGCACTCCTACTCTGAGACGCTTCATGAACACGGGCCCTGACCTCATAGACCAAATAAGATTAAGTTCAATATTTTTGCCCTGACAGTCCCTTAACCGAATTCTGCAGTTGTAACTGTTGATCATAGAATGGTCACGCTGGAAACCAGCAGATCCAGCCTTCTTTCCACACAAAAAGGGTAAACTGCTGCTCTCCCACGCTTTTCTACAACTCCATTCCTCACAGGAAGGGAAAAGTTTGACTATTTTGGGGGTTTTACGAACAAGTAATTACGTAAAGGAAACCCCTGCAATTGTATTGTTCAAAACACAAAATGTAGTCCATTTGCATTGTAATACACATTTTAAATTGTACATTGTTGTCACGATCGTCTTGTAGCGAAGTAGACCAAGGCGCAGCGTGTGAAACAAACATGACTTTATTTAATTAAAGTACTAACCAAAACAAAACACGATTCGTGAAGTCCACGGTTAAACATACCGACACGGAACAAAAACCCACAACACCCAAGAGAAAACACACAGTTTAAATATGGCTCCCAATCAGAGACAACCAGCCGACAGCTGACACTCGTTGCCTCTGATTGGGAGTCACACATGCAAACATAGACATAGACAACCTAGAACAACCCACATAGAAAATGAACACATAGAATGCACACACCCTGGCTCAACATATAGAGTCCCAGAGCCAGGGTGTGACAGTACCCCCCCCTAAAGGCGCGGACTGCGACCGCGTCTTAACAAACCCCAAACAGGGGAGGGCTGGGTGGGCATTCCTCCTCGGAGGCGGCTCCGGCTCCGGCCTTGACCACCACCCCTCCATAATACCCCCGTAGCGCCCCTGGTCCGGTCTGACCCCGCTGGCTGGATCTGGACTGGACATAGACGGAGCGGATAGCTTACGCTCCGTTGTGGAGCAGCTGACCGGTCTTACCAGGCTGACGACTCGCACCCCGGGCTTGGTGCGAGTAGCAGGAACGGGCTGAACCAGGCTGACGACTCGCACCCCTGGCTTGGTGCGAGTGGCAGGAACGGGCTGGACCAGGCTGACGACTCGCACCCCTGGCTTGGTGCGAGTAGCAGGAACGGGCTGGACCAGGCTGATGACTCGCACCCCTGGCTTGGTGCGAGTGGCAGGAACGAGCCGGGCCGGGCTGGCGACGCGCACCGTAGGTTTGGTGCGAGTGGCAGGAACAGGCCGGGCCGGGCTGGCGACGCACACCGTAGGTTTGGTGCTTGGAGCAGGGACAGGCCGGGCTGGGCTGGCGACGCACCCCGTAGGCTTGGTGCGTGGAGCAGGGACAGGCCGGGCTGGGCTGGCGACGCACACCGTAGGTTTGGTGCGTGGAGCAGGGACAGGCCGGGCTGGGCTGGCGACGCACCCCGTAGGCTTAGTGCGTTGAGCAGGGACAGGCCGGGCTGGGCTGGCGACGCACACCGTAGGTTTGGTGCGTGGAGCAGGGACAGGCCGGGCTGGGCTGGCGACGCACCCCGTAGGCTTAGTGCGTTGAGCAGGGACAGGCCGGGCTGGGCTGGCGACGCACCCCGTAGGCTTGGTGCGTGGAGCAGGGACAGGCCGGGCTGGGCTGGCGACGCACCCCGTAGGCTTGGTGCGTGGAGCAGGGACAGGCCGGGCTGGGCTGGCGACGCACACCGTAGGTTTGGTGCGTGGAGCAGGGACAGGCCGGGCAGGGCTGTCGACGCACACCGTAGGCTTGGTGCGTGGAGCAGGAATAGGCCGGGCAGGGCTGTCGACGCACACCGTAGGTTTGGTGCGTGGAGCAGGAACAGGCCGGACAGGGCTGACGAAACGCACCATAGACTTGGTGCGGAGAGCAGGCACGGGCCGTGCCGGACTGACGACGCACACCACTGGCTTGGTGCGGGAAGCTTGGATGGGCCGGACTGGGCTGGCGACGCGCACCACAGACTTGGTGCGGAGAGCAGGAACGGGCCGGACAGGGCTGACGAAACGCACCATAGACTTGGTGCGGAGAGCAGGCACGGGCCGTGCCGGACTGACGACGCACACCACTGGCTTGGTGCGGGAAGCTTGGATGGGCCGGACTGGGCTGGCGACGCGCACCACAGACTTGGTGCGGAGCGCAGGAACGGGCCGGGCTGGGCTGTCGACGCACACCGTAGGTTTGGTGCGGGGAGCAGGAATAGACCGGACCGTACTGGGGACACACACCACTGGCTCTACACCGGGATCTGGAACGGGCCGGACCGGACTGGCAACACACGCCAGTACCTCTCGCCGTGCCTCTACACCCTCCATCCCCTCTTCTACCAGTGGCCCCCGTAACCTGGCGGCCTCCTCTGCAACCCCGCTGGACCGCTCCATAGCGGCCTCCTGCTGCCCCGACGTCGTGAGCCCCCCCCTAAAAAATTTCTGGGGGTCTCTCCTCCCCGTGGGCCAGGCCTCCATCATTCTCGCCAGACTCTCACCCCACTGCTCCAAACTCCAACCTCTCTCCTCTTCTCTTGGCTTGGCCCAGTCGAGACTCCTACTCAACTGCTCCCAAGTCCTTCCTCTCTCTTCTTCATGCTGCTTGGTCCAGTTATGGTGGGTTTTTCTGTCACGATCGTCTTGTAGCGAAGTAGACCAAGGCGCAGCGTGTGAAACAAACATGACTTTATTTAATTAAAGTACTAACCAAAACAAAACACGATTCGTGAAGTCCACGGTTAAACATACCGACACGGAACAAAAACCCACAACACCCAAGAGAAAACACACAGTTTAAATATGGCTCCCAATCAGAGACAACCAGCCGACAGCTGACACTCGTTGCCTCTGATTGGGAGTCACACATGCAAACATAGACATAGACAACCTAGAACAACCCACATAGAAAATGAACACATAGAATGCACACACCCTGGCTCAACATATAGAGTCCCAGAGCCAGGGTGTGACAATTGTTCGGACAAGAAACTAAATAAATGTCTGTTTTTCAGTTTGTCTTCATAAACCCTTCATAAGGCATGCGTGAATGCATCATAAATAAATTATACTTGTAAGCAAATGTGTTGCAATATAATTGTTGGCAAAAAAAGGGGTTATGAAGAGTTTATGAAGGCTTTATTAAGCCTTTCAATGGAATGTTACAAATCCATTGTTATGTCCATGTCTACTCGAGATAGACGCTAGTGATGATTTGGCAAAAACCTCTGATTGAAGGGTTCCAGGCATTGTCTAGAGGAACACTGGCCTATGATAAGCCCATGACAGAGAAAGGCCAAATTGTGCCCACCATCTTGATTTGAGGTCTGCTTCATGAATGCAGCACAGAATCTACTTGCGATGTGAATTAATGAATATTCACCAGCCCACATGTTACAGTCACCACCTGGAATGACGTGACCCATCTGAGGGAGAAAAACATACAGTGAAGAATTGATTTTGGTACTTAGTTAAGTTCATTAATTCAACCATTTAAAAAAACAAGCACAAATTAAACTTGAAAAAGCCATACATGCACATGAGTAAAATCATTAAGGATAACACACAATAAAGTCTAGGAATGCACAGAAGAGGCCTTGGGGAAGGGAGGGGGGAGTGGTGGATGACTCAAAACTAGGGTTCTTTCCTTTCTTCATTTCCTCTGTTCAGCCCATTCTCTTGTCTTAATTACATTCTCTCCGTCTCTCTTTGTTGCACAATCCACTAGCTGTAGTCTGTGAGTGTCGAACCACAGACAAAACAACCCTAGTGGAAATTGTGTGCCCTCCGCCACTACTTCTGTCACGTTTGTGTGTGTGGAGATCAAGAGATGTGTATGTTTATGAGAGATAACGAGAGGTGGTGAAGAGGTCAAAAGGTGTGTGTCTGTGTGCGTTTGTGTGTGTGTGTGTGTGTGTGTAACGTAATCGGATGACTTTCCCCTTAAGAGGCATTAGAAGAAGACAAAAAGGATCCATCAAAGCATTTGGTGTGTCATCATAGTGGTCTCTGATTGGTGGTCATCATAGTGGTCTCTGATTGGTGGTCATCATAGTGGTCTCTGACTTGTGGTCAGACTCGCTCAGGTGGAACAAACTTAAACTTGCACCTTTTTTCAATGCTGATTTGAATGTAATTGAGAAAATAAAATATGTCCAAATATTTTTTTGTTTCGCAAACATCCTTTCTGAATTTAAAGGTAATCCAAGAAGTAATCATCTACAGTAGTTTTTTTTAAGTATCTGTAATCTGATTACAATCTTTTTGCTGGTAACATAACTGATGACATGTAATCAGTCACTCCCCAACCCTGTGTGCATGCATTCGTATGTGTGTGAGTGAGAAAGAGAGAGAGAGAGAGGGAATCTTGTTGCCATCACATAAAATCAAAGTGTATTGATTGCGTACACAGATTTACATATGTTAGTGCAGGTGCAGTGAAAAGCTTGTGTTTCTAGCTCCAACAGTGCAGTAATACCTAGCAATACAAAACAATACCCACATAATCCAAAAAGTAAAATAAAGAAATTAAGAAATATCAGAAAGAGCAATATCAGAACGAGCAATGTCAGAGTAAAATGGTAAGACTTATGACACAGGAAGTCTCTCCCCGCTAATGTTAGCCTAGTGTCGTATCCAATGCCCATATAACGTCACACACCCAAACACACAAGAGGGGTTGCTAGCCTAATAGATTAGCGCTTTGCTAATACCTCTCTGACAGGGTTTAAGGAAGAGCCAGGTGGCACCTGGTAGGACACCCCCCTCAGATAAAGTCTGTCCATCTGTCTACCTCTCTTCCTCCCTTCTTTATATGTTAGATGAAAGACATAGAGGGGCACTTCGAGGCAAATCTCCACCCCAGGGGGTATTGATTAAAGCTCAGTGTTTGGGGTGAGATAATGAAGCACAGGGCAATGTGGTAGCATAAGGCTTGAGTACATTAAAACTGAAAACACCAAGTGCCGTTGGAAAGTTTATGATATCTTTTGGACTTGTTTTAAAACTCCAAAATATATCCATATTGATAGCAATTGAACTCACTGACCTCAGTTGTGTTTGAGAGAGAGAACTAGAGAAGAAGAAGAAGAAGAAGAAGAAGAAGAAGAAGAAGAAGAAGAAGAAGAAGAAGAAGAAGACGAAGAAGAAGAAGAAGAAGAAAGAGAGAGAGAGAGAGAGAGAGAGAGAGAGAGCGAGAGAGAGAGAGAGAGAGAGAGAGAGAGAGAGAGAGAGCAAGCAAGAGAATACTTTTAAAAATTATAATAGCAGGTTTATGTGCCCAAAATTATCCTACATGTAATAAGTCGGCTATATGCTGTACATATGTAACATTGTATCCCTCTCTTTGAAAATATGACAACAGCAGTAGCGCCACCCTAACAACTAATTCAGTTGCCAAACGTTCTATAACGTTGGAGATAGAAACCATGAATAGAGCCGATGTGATTCCTTATTCTACACGTCAGAGAGGCATGTTTGCTCTACAGATGATAGCCTATGTCTATCTGAACATTCCAAAACGTTTGGTCCTGCTGAACGCACCCCAGTCTCAGCCCAGCTCAGCGCGCACCTCCTTAGCGGCATAATGCATTCCTGTTGCAAAATCCACTGGGAAATAGGGCTAGACCATTCCATCCTTCGGGATCCTCATTATATTCTAACACAAGAACATTTAAAGACGACAGGGAAAATAGGATTTTTGTAATGCTAATTAATTTCGTTCGGAAGAAGAGGCCCTACTCTTTCATGTTGATATTATTTTTTAGATTTCTCCACCCCCTCTTCATTGGAATGGTTGTTCCTTCACACTGCCTGCCGTGCCATGTTGGATGGATGTATCGATGTTGCAGCTGGAGTTCCGAATGAAAGTTTAGAATTTGCCCTATGCAAAGATTGGGGTTACCACGGATTGTTCGAGGCCCCTGGGGCATGGTGACGCTGTTATTCAACAACCGGGATCCAGAAATATTTCATTTTGCAGGCCTCTAGCTACCTTAGAAATAACGTAATGAGATGATGCAGTTGCAGGCCATGGTGACCAAAGACTGCACGAATTTTATGTAATATTCAAGAGTAAAACAGTTAATTTTGTTTATCTGGAAATTATTTGAGAACATGAATAGCCATCCTCCGCAACGGCGGGTTGGAAATATTGGTTCCATACTCCTCACCCCGCAAGAGAACGAATGCCTCTTCAACTACCTGGGCAGGAAATGCATTGTAAGTTGTCTTGTTTACGACCACGCTAAGCTCTCAAATGCAATTTATCTACCTGCAACTTTGCGAAAATATTGTGTTAGGCTATTTGCAAACTGTTCGTGTACTGTTATGTAGGCTAACGTTAGGCAATAGCCTGGCTGCAGGCCGATAAGACCCATAACAGCTCAGCAGCTTTTTCCATGGCTTTGCTGGAAAGATGCAGGGCAGACTATGGGCAAGCAGAGCTGTTTGCCTGTCAAAGGGATTTGCTGTCAAGAAATTGGCTTGGAAATGTGAACCTTTGCCCCTGACCTATTAGTTTACCCCTGTATGTAAACAGAGATGCAAACGTCACTATTATAATGCAGCGCATGCCCCATAATTAATAAACATAGCCGATACAACGTTGACCTAATGTTGCAAGCGACTGTGTGTGTTATAAATTGACTGCACTGCTGCTCATGTATTAAGTACTGCCTACTGACGCACTGCAGTCTGGAATTTTTGCACTTCAGTATTTTGTTTTAGTTTGACAGACATTGCAACATCCCGAGGGAAGACATTAGCTTGTGTGTTTGCACAATAGGGAATATGGTCAGAACTAGCCCAATAATGGACAAAAGGAGCCTAACGTTAATCCTTATAGTCCAAGGACCATGTTCTGTTTAGAGGTGAATTGTCTCTGGCAGCCAAAACAGCCAACTCCATCTAAACGGGAATCTTGCGGTACGGTTCTAGAAACATAAAGCCCTCTACGTGCAAAATATACACAGTTTTAACAGTTGCAGCTGACAGTATATTTCAGTGACAACACGTTTGTGGCGTCCATCTTCCGTTTACACACTGTTGTTCACATATGCAGTTAGCTAATTAGCACAGGTATGACTGTCTTCCATCTGTTTTCCGTAAACAAGCTCTGTAACATGGAAATATGAACCCCAAAACAATAAAGTTGTGTAGTAATTTGTCCTTTAAAAAAGAAAAAAATCCTTGCTGATATGAAAAATATACTGAACAAAAATATAAACGCAACAATTTCAAAGATTTTATTGTTACAGTTCATATAAGGAAATCAGTCAATTGAAATAAATTAATTAGACCCTAATCTATGGACTTCACATGACTGGGCAGGGGTGCAGCCATGGGTGGGTCTATGCCCTCCCAGGCCCACCCATGGCTGCACCACTGCCCAGTCATGTGAAGTCCATAGATTAGGGCCTAATGAATCAGCCAATCAGAATGAGTTTTTCTCCACAAAAGGGCTTTATTACAGACATATATACTCCTCAGCCCCCCCCCCCCCCCCCCCCCCCCAGACGATCACACAGGTGAAGAAGTGGTGTTTTATTGTCCCCAGCACAAGGTGCACCTGTGTAATGATCATGCTGTTTAATCCGCTTCTTGATATACCACCCCTGTCAGGTGGATGGATTATCTTGGCAAAGGAGAAATGATCTCTAACAGGAATACAAACAAATTTGTGGCCGACATTTGAGAAATAAGCTTTTTGTGCGTATGGAAAATGTCTGGGATTTTTTTATTTCAACTCGTGAAACATGAGACCAACACTTTACATGTTGTGTTTATATTTTTGTTCAGTGTACATTCCTTATCTTTCCAAAACGGTACCTTAAGCAATGCGTTTTAACTTTCAGAAGAAGTGTCAGCGCTCTTAACAAAACTCCCCTGGCCAGAAGATGCTATCGTCAATAGGCGCTAAAGGTAGTTAGCGTCTGTGAATGGGTTAGGTCAGAACATACATATGTTCCCAATGCTGAAGGCTAAGAAGGTATTTGTGAAAGTCAAATCAGTTTATTCTTGAGAAGCTGCATTAGATGAACAAAAGTGTAAAATGACAAGCCAGTGGAAAGACTACCATAACCTACAGTACCCTGTCCAGATAAATAACATTATTTTAGGGGCAGCACCACATGCCAAAGTCAAAGCTGAGTGTCTAGTAAGACAGAGCCATTGCTGGATGTGTGTTCTGTCTATCCCATAAGCTTTTTCCTACCATGGGATTTGGGAACATTTAGACTTAGCCTATGGTCTGGCCAGTGACCTTTCCTGTGTTATGATGAGGTGTGAGTATGGGGCGTGAAGTGCTTCCTCGTGTTCTCTCTCTCGTACCCGCAATAATAAATCATAGAAGAGGAAGAGGAAGCAAGCCGGAGTGGTATTTCCTCTTCCTTGTGGTCTCCTTAGTGATTTCCACAGGTCGCTCTGTGTCCATGGTGACAGAAAACCAAGCTCTGGATTGTGTGGCCACTGGCTATGTCTATCATTCTCTATCGGGTCTGCTCAGGGTGTCTGATTTGCAAACCTTGTACTATATGTTCCCGGGGCATCTAATCAGTGTTTCTTGTTCGTGGATGTGTTCCTCTTCCTCTATACTGTCATAACCTACTCATTGGCCCCTAGAGGCATTCCACTAGTTAGGCTTGTTAACAAGGGGTCCCATGTAACAAGTTGTTGAATGTAGTCAGTTTCGTGAAGAAAAAAGTGATGTGCAGTCCAACGCTGCACTTTTTAATCACATTTTATTAACATAGAGATGTGATAAACGGCACTGTGAAACATTTCACACGCTCTAAATGTGTCACTATAGGGTTTTTTACTTTGCTGTAAGTAACGCTCACACACGGCCATTGTGATGTTGTCCTCAGACCCTGTGCACAGCGGTGGTCCAGGTGTATGGGGCAGACAGGAGCTCGTCCTGGGTGAAGAGGTGCTGCGGAGTGGCCTGTCTGATCAAGGATAACCCTCTGAGGTCCTACTTCATCAGGGTCTTTGACATCAAGGTGAATGAGTGCATTAGATGGAGGATGGTTGAAGGTAGCCTAGCCTCACTAGCTTAATACCTTTCCTGAGGAAATCCCTCTCTGTGCTGCCAATATAGGAATTTCAGTGACTGTTATTTCTCTCTTGTCAGGAAGGGAAAACCATGTTTGAACAGGAGCTCTACAATAACTTCTCAATCAACAGCTCGAGGTCGTATTTCATTTCGTTCGCAGGAGATGTAAGTATACTATCTCCGCTTGAAAGCTTGTGGACCCAAAATAGACAGTGTCTTTATAAAATGACTGATCTCTCTTTCCCCTCTCTATCTCCAGAACTGCCAGGTAGGCCTGAACTTCGCTAGCGAGGAAGAGGCCAAGCGATTTAGAGCTGCACTGAAAGACCTACTCGGCAGACGGCAACGTAAAACGGGTAACTACAGTGGCCCCGCGGGCTCAGTCTACACTACCTCTGCTTTCTCATCACCTCAGCCTTTGACCCCCTGGACAGGGGAAGTAAAGAAAGCACCAATTTATCTCCCTGCTCTACTACTAACAAGCCCACAGGGCCCAATCCCGAATCAACACATAATTTTGACTTAGACGTATCTTGTAACTCTGCGAGGGGGTTCATTTGGGGTCAACAAGGGTCTAGGAATGGGTTTGGAATTGAGCCCTGCGTCAGTTTTTCTGCTGGTTGCTGTTGGAAAGTCAGTGGTATGTCTGTCTAGTAAAAACAGCAGAGGGTCTCTCTGTGTTAAAGGCTGTGATGTTCCTCTCTGGCTTCCCTCAATATCGCTCTGTTCCTCTCTGCTTGCCAGCCTTTGAAGTGTGCTGCTCTTGCTGTGAGGAGTGAGTTTCCAAAGACATGGGGCTGGGAAAGGGACTACTGTAATGGTATGTTAGGGACAGCTAGTTTATTTCTCTACTGTTTTTCCACTACAATTTTTTTTGTCTTTGCATCTTTTCTGAACTTGCAACAATTTATCCTCCGCCCAGGGTCTGAATGGAACTGCCATTCTCTCTCGCCTGCAGTGGCTACCTTTCCACAGACTTCCATCCTATTTCAGTCTGTCCATCTGACTCTCATAAACTAACTCTGAACACTTTCCAAACACTTTGATTCTCCTTTCACACTTCCATATACACTCTCTATCGCTCTGATAGCTGTGGCTATTGCCTCCTGAATTGGCTGCGAAATTATAATTGTGCCCGTTTTGTTTTGCAGAGAAAAGACGCGACCCTGCAAATGGTATGTTGTCCATTCTTTGAATTGTACCGATTTTTATAGTCCAAATGTTGATCTTCAACATGTTGTAGTGGGACACAATCCTTTGTTATTTTACTTTTAAAAAGCATAAGTCTCCTATAATCCGTCAGGCAAAATCAAATGTATAGTAGTATACATGTATGTACACACACACACACACCCCTTTGCGATATGGCATGATAAGACGGGTCAGTTCCTTTAAAGAAATAGGCTAAATCAAATTCGTATGAGTACACATCCATGTGTACACACACACATGCACTCACTCTGAGTATGACTCTGTTGACACTGTAATGTTTAGCCCTAACATCGGGCTTTAGGGTTAATCTGTTGTGCAGCATGGGGCCTCCTGTGTGCCATGTGCAAACCACATGGGTCTCTCAGTGCATGTCCAACTGCCAACTCTCTCTCTCTTTAAATCAGTCTTCTCACAGAGACTTGTATACAGCATACCTTAAATTGAATGTACTAATCGGCTGAAATCTAACTTCACATCCATCCATGCAAATGGACCCAAATGTAGGGATCCTATAGAAGGACTATTCTCCATGGTGAAAGGATATTGTTTGGGATATGTCAGTCCCATTATTGAGTGTGAAACTAACAAGACGACACATTTGCCCTAGATTCGCTCTTTGCTTTGGGAGCTTCCCTCCCCTCCTTCAATATGTTCATTTTGTTTTCCTTGTCGTAATTCACTGTCATGTTGGCAGTGTGTGCTTTGGGAAAGGAAGCACTTGAATATTTATTGATATTGAATGATTACATTTATTAGGTTTCTGAAGCCTAAAATGGACGGGAGGACAACCATTAGCGTGGACTGTCAATCATTGACTTACGTACAGCCAAACGGCTACATCTGAATGGTACCACTGCATGGATTCTTTGCAAGTTCTCCATTGAAAGCTCCCAATGAAGTGGAAAGATTAGGGTAAACGTGTCTCAAGGCGAGGGATCTTTCAAAGTCATACATGCATGTCCTCGTCGATAGCTGAGACTTCTAACATTTGTAGGGAATCCAAGGATTTGGTTGGGATTAGCTGTGGATTACTGATTATGTCAGATCCAACTGCATTTTGTGGAGATTAACTTGGACTCAAGGAGTGTGCTTAAATGCCTGGACTGGGGAAGTTTGACCACAGCCATGTACTGAGAGTTTGTGTGACTGACGGGTTGAACACGGGTCATCTGCATTCCAGAAGACTGTGTTAGCCCACTGATCTGAAGCCTAACCTAGGTCTCAGGCAAGGTAATTCATCATGCAAGAGTAGTTAACAGACCTAGCTCCGATACAGTTGGCCGTTGCAGTTTCAATCAGATGGCGTTATTATTATGAAGTTCCTAAACATCATCCATAGCAGCCATGTTGGTGCCTCCTGGGTAATATTGACCAATAACAGTCCAAAGAATTAGCAGAATTTTAAACCAAGTGCTAGATGTTCAACATGAATGGATGAAATTAATTGTCCAAGGCAGAAACATGGCTCCCAGCTCTGAAGTTGACCAAAACTGTCTTTGTGTGACTCTGGGTTTGACTTAACTGATGTCACCTAAATTACAACAAACACACACACACACCGGGAGGACAAACACTGGATTTCAACCAGATTTATTATTTTAGTTGTTTAGTCTGTGAAAGACTGCTGTGCTATTGGCTGGCCTAGCCACAGGCAGTTTGAGAGCCTCACCGGTCGGTTAGTCCATTGGTCTTCCCAACGTTGTATCATCTGGATGGAACAAGGATGTATTGCACAACCTCTTTATCAAGTCTGTCTTTATCGGAGTCATAGGACAGTGAGTTGAAGTTGGAAGACTGGTTGGGTCTGCTTGGGTGTTCAGTGCTGCTTGTGGATGGGTTTTATATGCCGTTGTCCTGCCCTTGTCCTTTTGAGGAAGAGGAGGAGGAGTGTGTGGTGCTAAAAGAACTGAGGATTAAGAACTGGCAGAGAGAGGTGTTTAACGGTAGGTTTGTCGTCAAGCAGATCCCATTTCAATTCTAGTGAATTAAGAAATGAATGCACATGATTGACATTGATGTAAAAAAAATTTGCATTAATGTAAAACCTTTTCGCTAATCTGAATTATAATTTAAATGGATTGTATACTGACTGTTGTTTGGAACCCCAGGACACGCTGGTGTTAGGGTTCTAGAAATTCACAAAGGTCCTGGCATGTGTGTAGTGGACAATTAGTGCCCTCTGTTAGTTGTCTTTACACTATCTTGAAATAGTTCTAAATACATCGAAAGACTAGGGTTTTATTGTGTGTGGTCCTGCATTGTCAGCTGTGAGATTGACCTGTCCTGAACTGTTTCCCTTGTCGTTTCAAATTATGTTTAAAAAAAGATAGTGATATTGATGGGTTTTAGACTACCATAGTCACAACACAGACCAAGTTATACAGTAGGCTTTTTACTGCCAGTCAAGTATGCAAATTAATGTTACTCTCGAGTCGCTTATGAATAATGAAAAAGGGTCCCACTCATTTTGTGAGAGCTTCCCAGCACTGGTTCTGAGCTTCTAGTTCTAACAGTTTCTCCCTTTCTTCCTTCTCTCCCTCCTCCTTCTCTCCCTCCTCCTAAAGGCCCAGCTCTCCCTATGGCCACGGTTGACATCAAGAACCCGGAGATCAACAATGTGCGCTTCCACAACTCCCACCACCACCACCATCATCACCAGCAGCAGCCCCAGCCACACCACGTCAACAACATGCTGCACAGCAGCTTCAGCAAGAAGGAGAAGAAAGTGAAGGGCAAGAGGAAGAAGCTCACCAAGGCAGACATAGGCACCCCCAGCAACTTCCAGTGAGTGGACCACCCTTCCTTCTAGAGTACACTTCAGACGGGTCTGTGTAGAGAAATGTAGCGCAGCAGGAGTTTTCCTGTATGTATGTTCTGTGAAGTTGTGTAACGTATTGAGCTTGTCACTCACGTTTGAGGGCGTGCTTCATTGTGTCTTGTGAACCTCTTCAATGGCTCAATTGTGTTTGTGTGCATTCAGAATTGTGCATGTGTGCGTGCACAAGCCAGTGGGTTTACATGAGGGTCTGTGCTTACACGTGTTTGTTGCTGCTTGTACAATGCGCAGCCGCACACGTGTTTGTGAACTGACTTGTGTGTGGGTACACGTATGTATGTGCTCATCCCTGTCTGTCCTGTGTGTCTCTCTTCAGGCACATCGGCCATGTGGGCTGGGACCCAAACACAGGCTTCGATGTGAGTAACTCCCCCCCCCCCCCCCCCCCCCCCACACACACATACACACACCGGACCCTTCATGGGCACACAATGGTGACCTGTGTGGCCGACCCATGATTGACCCACACAATGGCCTCTGTTGGATACAGCGCATACTTATCATACACCCAATGCTGTCATACAAGCCCCTCTTGCAACCCCGAATATTCCAGAAAATTGTTTGTCACTGTTTTGGGCAGCTATGCTTCAAAAAAGTAAAGTGGTTTTGCCAATATTAGAAAAACCAAATAGGGAAAAAAATTGACACAATAAGACAGGATAACTGACACAAAGAACCCAGCTGAGACTACAAGGGACAAGGACAACAAAGAACCCAGCTGACTACAAGGGACAAGGACACCAAAGAACAGAGCTGACACTACAAGGGACAAGGACAACAAAGAACCCAGCTGACTACAAGGGACAAGGACACCAAAGAACACAGCTGAGACTACAAGGGACAAGGACAACAAGGAACACAGCTGACACTACAAGGGACAAGGACACCAAAGAACACAGCTGACACTACAAGGGACAAGGACACTAAAGAACACAGCTGACACTACAAGGGACAAGGACACCAAAGAACACAGCTGACACTTCAAGGGGAACACAGCTGAGGCTACAAGGGACAAGGACAACAAGGAACACCGCTATGAACAGAAAGACTTCCTAAAGAGAAAGGTCTTTAGGCCATTTTAAAGGAGCCCAGAGTCTGTGGTGCCTTCAGGTAGTCTGGGAGGGCATTCCAGAGGCTGGGGGCGGTCTAGCTGAAAGCCCGATCCCCCAAGGAGCGGCACTTAGTCCTGGGGGCGTGGAGGAGCAGGCTATCGCTTGACCTGAGGGTGCGGGTGGGGTTATGGAGGGAGAGCAGTTCTTTGAGATAAGGAGGGGTATTGCCATGAATACACTGGAAAGTCAGCAGGAGGGTTTTGAATTCAATCCGGAATGAGACGGAGGAAGACATCTAAAACACAGTCTGAATCTGCAGTCAGTGATGCATGTCACTAAGAACCAAGTGGACCACAGAGCTCGTTAATGGACAGCTCGTTACAGTCTGTTTTAATGACAGTAATGAGCATGACTGATTGAACCCCATTCCCTTGGGCTTAATTGCATGTCTATTTACTTGACTAATCATGCATACAGAAGTATCACGCACACTCTTTCATGCCAAAGCAAAAAATACTAACTGCAGAGATCAGAGGGGTTTGAAGATATGGACGATTTGATTTTAATGTTTACACAAGTATTACACAATTATGATTGAACAAACACAAAGTAGACAGTTAAAGGCCATGTGTTGTGTCGTGCGCACAACCTGGTGCAATACCCCTTTTCATCCAGAAGATGGCAGAATGGCACTTAGATTGACAAAATAATTTGATTCTTGCCGGCTCTATATTAAGTTTTATAAGTTAAATGGAATTGGCATTGCATTTTTGTATTTGGCAGGCCATGGTTATATGTACAGCGTAATTGTAGCCATTTTCAAAACACTACAGATTCCATCCACTCTGGATAAAATGCCAAGAAAAACAAAGATCTGTCTGTTTTGAATTGTGTGCTGACCCGGTCTTTCGCTATCTCTATTTCTCTGCCCCAGTTGAATAACCTGGACCCGGAGCTAAAGAACCTGTTTGACATGTGTGGCATCTCAGAGGCCCAGCTGAAGGACAAGGAGACCTCCAAGGTTATCTACGACTTCATCGAAAAGAAAGGAGGGGTGGAGGCCGTCAAGAACGAGCTCCGTAGGCAAGGTGAGCTCACCTGAACCATCCTCTGAGTTCCTTGTATCTCAAGCAATGATGTATATAAACCCTGGATTGCTGATGCTATGTATTGGCAATTGAAAAGCTTTGAAGCTACCAGTCGGCCATATTGGCTCTCCCCAGTAGGAGCATTTCTCCATAGGAATGAAGCTCAATTGGTAGAGCATGGCGCTTGTAACGCCAGGGTAGTGGGTTCGATCCCCGGGACCACCCATACACAAAAAATTTATGCACGCATGACTAAGTCGCTTTGGATAAAAGCGTCTGCTAAATGGCATATTATTATTATTATTATTATTATTATTATTATTATTATAATTCTACAGTATTTCAATTAAATGTTTCAAGGACAAAATAACATGTATTTAAGTATGTTGTTGTTGTAGTGTGGACGGTAACATTAGTCATCTTAAAAATACATACAGTGGGGAAAAAAGTATTTAGTCAGCCACCAATTGTGCAAGTTCTCCCACTTAAAAAGATGAGAGAGGCCTGTAATTTTCATCATTGGTACACGTCAACTATGACAGACGAATTGAGGAAAAAAAATCCAGAAAATCACATTGTAGGATTTTTAATGAATTTATTTGCAAATTATGGTGGAAAATAAGTATTTGGTCAATAACAACAAAAGTTTCTCAATACTTTGTTATATACCCTTTGTTGGCAATGACACAGGTCAAACGTTTTCTGTAAGTCTTCACAAGGTTTTCACACACTGTTGCTGGTATTTTGGCCCATTCCTCCATGCAGATCTCCTCTAGAGCAGTGACGTTTTGGGGCTGTCGCTGGGCAACACGGACTTTCAACTCCTTCCAAAGATTTTCTATGGGGTTGAGATCTGGAGACTGGCTAGGCCACTCCAGGACCTTGAAATGCTTCTTACGAAGCCACTCCTTCGTTGCCCGGGCGGTGTGTTTGGGATCATTGTCATGCTGAAAGACCCAGCCACGTTTCATCTTCAATGCCCTTGCTGATGGAAGGAGGTTTTCACTCAAAATCTCACGATACATGGCCCCATTCATTCTTTCCTTTACACGGATCAGTCGTCCTGGTCCCTTTGCAGAAAAACAGCCCCAAAGCATGATGTTTCCACCCCCATGCTTCACAGTAGGTATGGTGTTCTTTGGATGCAACTCAGCATTCTTTGTCCTCCAAACACGACGAGTTGAGTTTTTACCAAAAAGTTCTATTTTGGTTTCATCTGACCATATGACATTCTCCCAATCCTCTTCTGGATCATCCAAATGCACTCTAGCAAACTTCAGACGGGCCTGGACATGTACTGGCTTAAGCAGGGGGACACGTCTTGCACTGCAGGATTTGAGTCCCTGGCGGCGTAGTGTGTTACTGATGGTAGGCTTTGTTACTTTGGTCCCAACTCTCTGCAGGTCATTCACTAGGTCCCCCCGTGTGGTTCTGGGATTTTTGCTCACCGTTCTTGTGATCATTTTGACCCCACGGGGTGAGATCTTGCGTGGAGCCCCAGATCGAGGGAGATTATCAGTGGTCTTGTATGTCTTCCATTTCCTAATAATTGCTCCCACAGTTGATTTCTTCAAACCAAGCTGCTTACCTATTGCAGATTCAGTCTTCCCAGCCTGGTGCAGGTCTACAATTTTGTTTCTGGTGTCCTTTGACAGCTCTTTGGTCTTGGCCATAGTGGAGTTTGGAGTGTGACTGTTTGAGGTTGTGGACAGGTGTATTTTATACTGATAACAAGTTCAAACAGGTGCCATTAATACAGGTAACGAGTGGAGGACAGAGGAGCCTCTTAAAGAAGAAGTTACAGGTCTGTGAGAGCCAGAAATCTTTCTTGTTTGTAGGTGACCAAATACTTATTTTCCACCATAATTTGCAAATAAATTCATAAAAAATCCTACAATGTGATTTTCTTGATTATTTTTTCTCAATTTGTCTGTCATAGTTGACGTGTACCTATGATGAAAATTACAGGCCTCTCTCATCTTTTTAAGTGGGAGAACTTGCACAATTGGTGGCTGACTAAATACTTTTTTCCCCAATGTACTTTAAGGAAAATATATTTATATATATATTTTTTAATGTTTCTCACATATAATTTAAAAGTATGCATTATGGTGTCTGTAACAGAATCAATCAATCAATCAATCAATCAATCAATCAATCAAATGTATTTATAAAGCCCTTTTTACATCAGCAGATGCCACAAAGTGCTATACAGAAACCCAGCCTAAAACCACAAACAGCAAGCAATGCAGATGTAGAAGCATGGTGGCTAGGAAAAACTCCCTAGAAAGGCAGAAACCTAGAGAGGAACCAGGCTCTGAGGGGTGGCCAGTCCCCTTCTGGCAGTGCCGGGTGGAGATTATAACAGTACATGGCCATTAAGGCCAGATTTTTCTCCAAGATGTTCAAACCTTCATAGATGACCAGCAGGGTCAAATAATAATCACAGTGGTTGCAACAGGTCAGTACATTAGGAGTTAATGTCACTTGGCTTTTCATAGCCAGGCATTTATAAATGTGGCAAAAACTAATGTAGATATTAATAAATGCAATGCTATCCACCTCATTTTCGAAAGCTTTTAAAACACGGAAGCCAAACAAAGCCCAACAAATTTGAAGTCTTGGAATGGCCTAGTCAAAGTCCAGACCTAATCCCAATTGAGATGTTGTGGCAGGACTTGAAATGAGCAGTTCATGCTTGAAAACCCCAAAAAGCAGCTGAGTTAAAGCAGTTCTGCATGCAACAGTGTGCCAAAATTCCTCCACAGCGATGTAAGAGACTGATCAACAACTACGGGAAGCATTTGGTTGCAGTCATTGCAGCTAAAGGTTGCACAACCAGTTATTGAGTATAAAGGGGCAATTACTTTTTCACACAGGGGAATTGGGTGTTGCATAACTTTGTTAATTAGCAACAAGCCGATGACATGCTGTAGGCCTAAAAGATGCACAGGCTCAAAGGCTTTTGTTGTTGAATTGCTACATTTAAATACACATTACTATATTATTTTTCATTAGGCCTATATGTAAATCAGTGGCGGTCAGTGCCGTTTAAGATGAGGTAGGACCTTTTTTTTTTTTTCATGAGCATGGCCTTATTTCTATTACAGCATATTGGATGACTCTCATTCATATTCCATTCACCCAGTTCAATGTAACAGAGATAGGTTTAGGCTACTACATGATACTAACATTTTCCCTATACCCATCATGAGGTTGCTACAACATAGCCTATGAATGAAAGTTTACAGCGTAGGTGCACACAGGTCGAGAGATTTGAGGTGACAATTCAATACCGCCTGTGGCCTAGCCAGTCTCCAGACCTTAATCCCATAGAAAATCTGTGGAGAGAGCTGAAGGTTCGAGTTGCCAAACGTCAGCCTTGAAACCTTAATGACTTGGAGAAGATCCGCAACGAGGAGTGGGACAAAATCCCTCCTGAGATGTGTGCAAAACTGGTGGCCAACTACAAGAAACGTCTGATTGCCAACAAGGGTTTTGCCACCAAGTACTAAGTCATGTTTTGCAGAGGGGTCAAATACTTATTTCCCTCATTAAAATGCAAATCAATTTATAACATTTTTGACATGCGTTTTTCTGGAATCTTTTGCTGTTACAGTGGGGGGAAAAAGTATTTAGTCAGCCACCAATTGTGCAAGTTCTCCCACTTAAAAAGATGAGAGAGGCCTGTAATTTTCATCATAGGTACACGTCAACTATGACAGACAAATTGAGAAAAAAAATCCAGAAAATCACATTGTAGGATTTTTTATGAATTTATTTGCAAATTATGGTGGAAAATAAGTATTTGGTCACCTACAAACAAGAAAGATTTCTGGCTCTCACAGACCTGTAATTTCTTCTTTAAGAGGCTCCTCTGTCCTCCACTCGTTACCTGTATTAATGGCACTTGTTTGAACTTGTTATCAGTATAAAATACACCTGTCCACAACCTCAAACAGTCACACTCCAAACTCCACTATGGCCAAGACCAAAGAGCTGTCAAAGGACACCAGAAACAAAATTGTAGACCTGCACCAGGCTGGGAAGACTGAATCTGCAATAGGTAAGCAGCTTGGTTTGAAGAAATCAACTGTGGGAGCAATTATTAGGAAATGGAAGACATACAAGACCACTGATAATCTCCCTCGATCTGGGGCTCCACGCAAGATCTCACCCCGTGGGGTCAAAATGATCACAAGAACGGTGAGCAAAAATCCCAGAACCACACGGGGGGACCTAGTGAATGACCTGCAGAGAGCTGGGACCAAAGTAACAAAGCCTACCATCAGTAACACACTACGCCGCCAGGGACTCAAATCCTGCAGTGCAAGACGTGTCCCCCTGCTTTAGCCAGTACATGTCCAGGCCCGTCTGAAGTTTGCTAGAGTGCATTTGGATGATCCAGAAGAGGATTGGGAGAATGTCATATGGTCAGATGAAACCAAAATATAACTTTTTGGTAAAAACTCAACTCGTCGTGTTTGGAGGACAAAGAATGCTGAGTTGCCTCCAAAGAACACCATACCTACTGTGAAGCATGGGGGTGGAAACATCATGCTTTGGGGCTGTTTTTCTGCAAAGGGACCAGGACGACTGATCCGTGTAAAGGAAAGAATGAATGGGGCCATGTATCGTGAGATTTTGAGTGAAAACCTCCTTCCATCAGCAAGGGCATTGAAGATGAAACGTGGCTGGGTCTTTCAGCATGACAATGATCCCAAACACACCGCCTGAGCAACGAAGGAGTGGCTTCGTAAGAAGCATTTCAAGGTCCTGGAGTGGCCTAGCCAGTCTCCAGATCTCAACCCCATAGAAAATCTTTGGAGGGAGTTGAAAGTCCGTGTTGCCCAGCGACAGCCCCAAAACATCACTGCTCTAGAGGAGATCTGCATGGAGGAATGGGCCAAAATACCAGCAACAGTGTGTGAAAACCTTGTGAAGACTTACAGAAAACGTTTGACCTGTGTCATTGCCAACAAAGGGTATATAACAAAGTATTGAGAAACTTTTGTTGTTATTGACCAAATACTTATTTTCCACCATAATTTGCAAATAAATTCATAAAAAATCCTACAATGTGATTTTCAGGATATTTTTTCTCATTTTGTCTGTCATAGTTGACGTGTACCTATGATGAAAATTACAGGCCTTTCTCATATTTTAAGTGGGAGAACTTGCACAATTGGTGGCTGACTAAATACTTTTTTCCCCCACTGTATTCTGTCTCTCACTGTTAAAATAACCCTACCATTAAAATGATAGACTGATCATTTCTTTGTCAGTGGGCAAACGTACAAAATCAGCAGGGGATCAAATACTTTTTTCCCTCACTGTATATAAATCATTGATGTCAAGTATCAAGGAGGCCACCCACTGTGAATGTGATGAACTTCCTTGTAACTCTGAAGTTAATGAAGTCAATGGTTAGAATGCACTCCACTGGTAATGAGATGGTGAAAGCCAGGCGAGGCTTATTCATGTGGTCTTTTCCCAGGGCCGCCCAGGTGGTGTGGTAGGTAACTATCGGTGTGTTTCCATAGAGTGGTGGTTGGTGTGTTTCTGCCTCAGGTGTTGACTGTGTGAACTTTGACCTGCATAACCGGGTAAAGCCAACTGCTGTTTGGTTTGTCTGAATTTAAAATGAACAGAATTGAAAGGCTATAATGTAAAATGTTGCCAGAAGTGAATTTCTGAGCTCCTGAATTGTCAATGGTTGCCAAGTTGCTGTTCTGTTGGGAGGGGGGCCGGGGGGTTTGGCTGTGGAGTGATTTTAGACAGAGTATCTGGATGACAGGGTTTGAATTGCACATGAACTCTTGGGGGGTAACTTATAATTGGGAACAATGTTTTTGGGATGCATGCACAAGTTATTTTCAGTGCTTATATAAAGTGAGAGAGCCCTGAATTGTAATGGGATCATTCAGCACTCTTGTGCACCCCAGTAATTCGAAACCCTGCTGGATGGGATATTGTGACCGTCAAACTGACCACTCTCTTTCTCTTTCTCTCTCTCTCTCTCTCTCTCTCTCTCTCTCTCTCTCTCTCTCTCTCTCTCTCTCTCTCTCCTCTTTTCCATCTCTCTCCATCTTTGTCCTACCTAGCCCCACCACCTCCTCCCTCTCGGGGCGGGCCACCTCCCCCTCCCCCACCCCACAGCTCGGGCCCAGCTCCCCCACCACCACCACCACCACCATCGCGAGGTGGCCGGGGTGCCCCGCCACCACCTCCACCCTCTCGGGCCCCCACCTCTGCCCCTCCCCCCCCTCCCCCCTCCAGGCCTGGTGCCCTAGGAGCCCCCCCTCCTCCCCCACCCCCCAACAGAGGGGGCCACGGCCACCAGCCACCCCCTCACGCCACCCTAGCCTCCCAGGCCCCACCGCCACCTCCCCCACCAGCAGCACCACCCACCGGTGGCGGGGGAGCCCCTCCTCCACCTCCTCCTCCACCACCCCCACCCCCACCTGGACCCCCACCCCCTCCAGAGCTGGACGGTGGTGTGGAGGCGCTCCACTCACCCCTGGGCTCTGGGGGTAAGTCGGCCCTGCTGGAGCAGATCCGTGGGGGCACCCAACTGAAGAAGGTAGAGCCACCGGCCTCCAAGCCACCGGCCACCACCGTGGGGCGCGATGCGCTGCTCGACCAGATACGGCAGGGCATCCAGCTAAAAACCGTAAGTCACTGTCTGTCTGTTTGAGTGTATTTCCATGTTTGTGTGTGTGTGTGTGTGTGTGTGTGTTTAACTGTGTGTGTGTGTGTGTGTGTGTGTGTGTGTGTGTGTGTGTGTTTAACTGTGTGTGTGTGTGTGTGTCAGGTACCAGACAGCCCAGACTCGGGCTCCCCTACACCGGCCCCCTCGGCAGGCATCGTGGGGGCACTTATGGAAGTCATGCAGAAGAGGAGCAAAGCCATCCACTCATCGGGTAGGTGCCCACTGGCAGTTTTATTTTATTTCACCTTTATTTATCCAGATAAGTCAATTGAGAACCAATTCTCATTTACAATAACAACCTGGCCAAGAGGCATAACATTGCAACAGTGAACAGGACAACACACAATACCACTAAAAATAAATAAAACAGAGGAGTACAAATTCATGAATTATAAACCGGGTGGTTCGAACCCTGAATGCTGATTTGGCTGAAAGCTGTGGTATAATTATTTTTACTGTCCTAATAAGCAATAAGGCACCTCAGGGGTTTGTGGTATATGGCCAATATACCACGGCTAAGGGCTGTATCCAGGCACTCCGCAACAGCGCTAAGCCGTGGTATATTGGCCATATACCACACCCTCTCAGGCCTTATTGCTTAAATATACAACAATGAGGAATATTCAAATCAAATTTTATTGGCCACATGCGCCGAATACAACAGGTGCAGACATTACAGTGAAATGCTTACTTACAGCCCTTAACCAACAGTGCATTTATTTTTAACAAAAAAGTAAAAATTAAACTACAACAAAAAAAGTGTTGAGAAAAAAAGAGCAAAAGTCAAATAAAATAACAGTAGGGAGGCTATATACAAGGGGGTGCCGGTGCAGAGTCAATGTGCGGGGGCACCGGCTAGTTGAGGTAGTTGAAGTAATATGTACATGTGGGCAGAGTTAAAGTGACTATCATAAATAATTAACAGAGTAGCAGCAGCGTAAAAGGATGGGGTGGGGGGGCAGTGCAAATAGTCTGGGTAGCCATGATTAGCTGTTCAGGAGTCTTATGGCTTGGGGGTAGAAGCTGTTGAGAAGTCTTTTGGACCTAGACTTGGCACTCCGGTACCGCTTGCCATGCGGTAGCAGAGAGAACAGTCTATGACTAGGGTGGCTGGAGTCTTTGACAATTTTGAGGGCTTTCCTCTGACACCGCCTGGTATAGAGGTCCTGGATGGCAGGAAGCTTAGCCCCAGTGATGTACTGGGCCGTACGCACTACCCTCTGTAGTGCCTTGCGGTCGGAGGCCAAGCAGTTGCCATACCAGGCGGTGATGCAACCAGTCAGGATGCTCTCGATGGTGCAGCTGTATAATTTTTTGAGGATCTGAGGACCCATGCCAAATCTTTTCAGTCTCCTGAGGGGGAATAGGCTTTGTCGTGCCCTCTTCACGACTGTCTTGGTGTGTTTGGACCATGATAGTTCTTTGGTGATGTGGACACCAAGGAACTTGAAGCTCTCAACCTGTTCCACTACAGCCCCGTCGATGAGAGTGGGGGCGTGCTCAGTCCTCTTTTTTTTCCTGTAGTCCACAATCATCTCCTTTGTCTTGGTCACGTTGAGGGAGAGGTTGTTGTCCTGGCACCACAAGGCCAGGTCTCTGACCTCCTCCCTATAGGCTGTCTCATCGTTGTCGGTGATCAGGCAGTGAGTTAGAGCAGAAAAGTCCAAGGCAACACAGCAGACTGTGTGATGGAAGTGATTCGGTTAACAGCACTTGCTTGATTAATAACCTTGCCTGAGACCTGAAGACTTACGTTGGCTCGCTGAGCTAATGCCTAGACTTTATTGGTGAGCAGCTGCAAGTCAAGACGCTGAATTTAAGTACTTGTGTTCTTTGATAATTAATCCGGATTGTGTTATTACCAGTTGCCCTTAATATAAAGATGTAGATCTCTTTATATTTTGATAACAAGTCTGCTTTTACATTTCCTAGATGAAGATGAGGATGATGATGACGAAGAAGATTTCGAAGATGATGATGAATGGGATGACTAGTTAAGTTTCTTGTCCTCCTCCCCAACACAACTGATACTAAACTGATCCTAAAATCTTCCAAAACCTGACTAAAATTGTAAATGTTCTATGAATTTATTTATTGTTGCCTTTTTGCTTTTGTTATTAACCTGTGCAATACCTTGTTCATTTAATCTGTAAAGTTTTGTCACATACCCTCTGTAGAGTATCTCTGGTAGCACTTTCCTGCGACTCTGTCATAGAACGCTCACATCACCGTTTAAAAGCATGATATACAAATATTATAAGCTGTCCTAACTGTTCATGGTAATACGCTGACTTGCTCAGGCTGACCACCACTGCATGTGACACTGCGAGATTGCTTGTCGTAAGCTAATACAAGGTGTTATTACCACCAATGACACCTGGGGTCTGTTCAGGAGGGTGCAATGTCACGGAACGTCCAGAGATAGAAACATATTGTGTAGAATAGATATGATTCTCGGTCCTCAAGAATAGTTCTTATCCACTTATCAGCTAACATTATATTTCTATCTGCAACGTTCTGAACATTTAGCCCTATGGAATAATACACTGCTGCTATGTCATGCTTATGACAGCCTGAAGACAGCAGGTTCAAGTAGTACGGTATCCGATGGATTAACCGTGTGCAATTCTAGTTCTATTTGATTGGTGTATTACTTTAAATGTTCTGTTCCCCTGCCGATGAAGAAAGGGAGATATATACGTAACAAACGAAAGGGATCCTTTTGTGTCGTTATTGTTGGTAATGCAAGATAACACTATTTTCTTACCCTACTTTTTTGTACCTTCAATTTTCTTAATGAGATCCTAGTTTAGCACAGTTATTTTTTAATATGGAGTCCACTTATTAGAATTGTAAGCCCAAATTGACTCGTGTAAATGTGCTCAATGCTTGTACGTTCAAAGCTGTTATATCTTCGCACAATTTCAAAATTGAATTTACTATAAGAGTAACAGTGCAGTGTCATAGTTGTGTTCCAACGAGCTCTTAAAGTAGCTTCTGCATCGAGGAACTTTTATTAGAATCGATTTATGATTGACACTATGAAATGTCCCACTCATTATGGGTTACAGAGGTGTCCTGATGTCCTGTATTATCTTTCAGAGGGGAAATCATCACTACAAAAAAGTATAACTTCTACTCAAATAGACTCATAGGAATCATTTAGGTTTTGTTTCTTTTCTCTTATTTACTGTATCTGTTACAATACATATTATTCTCTCCTCCCTGCTGAAATTAGAATCATATTTATGTCACTAGCTATCAGGTCAGTGTTCATATTCAGCAGCAGATCTAGAAATATCTTCCAGTTTTTGTTTAACTTTTGTGCGATGAATCTGTAAATGCCTCCATACAAAAGCTAATAATGAACTAAAATTGGCATTTGCACGAAGCGTCTACAAGGCTTTGGTTTCACTCTCCTAAATGCTTTCATTTTTGATAATGCTGATGATGCCTGTGAAACTCCATTTTACAGTATGTACAGAAGTAGCCAAATGGATGCTGTTTCAACCGTATTGCCTGTCTCAATTTGTACCATCCTACACCGAGGTGACTGCTGCATTAAGAAACCGTAATACTGACATCAGTATGGAAAATGTATGCACTCACTAACTGTAAGTCGCTCTGGATAAGAGCATCTGCTAAATGACTAAAATGTCAATGTAAATCAAACTTTCAAAATAGGTTGGAAAAAGCAATGGAAATACTAAATTGTATACTTAAATAAATGTTAATATTTACAGAGACCTTGTCAAGTGTTCCTTTTTTACAAATTAAATGGAGTCCTATTTCAACTGGTAAGAGGATAACAATGGATAATTTCAGGTACTTAACTTGTAGGTAACTTTATGTAACCACCACTTTAGCCTGCAACATACAAGGTAAATATAGGACTGAAGTCGAATATTTTGATTGAGAGGATGGCAATAGTTGTTCTTCCTATTGTAGATGACTCCACTAAGGGCCCTATTCCATCTGTAAAGCTGAAGCGTTACAGATTCCGCGCTAGAAATGTAAAGGTCATTTCCAATTGAGCTGATATATGCAGTGTTTACCGTGAATGCATTTTCCCCTAAAGCGGGAACATTTCCTTTACATTTTTATCACGCTGTAAAGCTGAACTTCTGCAATGTGGATTGAATAGATCCCTATGATTGACAGGATGGCAATAGTTGTTCCTTTTGTAGATGACTTAACTAAACTGCATTACTTTGCTTGAGTGAAGTTGTACAGTGACAATATTCTATTCTATGCATTAGTTCTATTCACCCTGTGGTGCATCTTAGTGATTGGGGTAAAAACTCGATACAGTTACATATCGGGATATTATTTTTGACAATCTATCGTATCGTTCTGACAATCGCAATATTATTTTTGCACTAGTTGGCTGTACCTGCACCAAAATTCCAGTATTTTTTCTTTTTTAATTAACTGGAATGAATTGGAACAGTTCCAAGATCCACACGAAGCAGCAAGGTGGGATTAGAGGTGATTCAGTTACAGACAGCACTAATGTGTTCTAATTTTGTTGCAAATAATTTCAATCCTGGCTAAGATGGGACAAGGCTTATCTTTTGGATCTTCCATTTGCCTAGATTCAGACAGTTTGAAGTTAAGACTTCTGTGATGTATGTAGCACATTTCTGCTGTCCCTTTTGTAGTGACCCACTGGGTCATTTCAACGTCGAGTTTTGATTTACACACTAACGAGGATTCAATGTTAAATCAACAAAACATTTCACCATGTCATTAGATTTACGAAATTCCCTTACGTTGATGACTTTTTGCAAATCCAATCAGTTTTCCACGTTGATTCAACGTCATCACATTGATTTTTGTGTTGAAATGACGTGGAAACAACATGGATTCAACCAGTTTTTGCCCAGTGGGGGTTGACAGTGAGCAGCAGGTGTTACAGAAGAAGTGGTAACACTAAACATGAACTCTGAGTCAAAGACAATTGCATTGCTTTCATAGGAATTACATAACAGATTTATAACGACTGATGTCTGGTTGTGTATTTTCAAATTATGAATATTATGACATTGGGATGATGTATCAACCATTTAAGGGAACAATTCACTTGCTCTTTTCTCCCTCCTCCCCACCACCCATCAATCACTGAGTATAAATCATTAATTTAAATGACCATTGAACAGGAGGAAATCTTACTGATTGTGCCTTTAATCTATATGCAATCAAGTCCAGTATAGTATTTTTCACTACATGACAGAAAAATATTTACATATCAAACAAAATGTAAAAATATATAATCATATGTAAAAATGAAGCAGAAAGTTTCAGAGTAATACATATAAACAAATTATTATGTTTTCATTCAATTGTATTTTCATATTTAGCCTTAAAGTGATACGTTTAATATTTTTAAATACATTATTAAGTGGGTGCGGTATTTGTGCAGAACTGTTCTTAATCAGATCAGGTATTCCTTTCTCCCTGCATGAAAAAATTAACATAGATCTTGCTGGAGATTCACCTGCAATAACAAAGAATGTGTCAGTCAGTGACAGCTCAACACGTCCTACTGACGGATACCATGTAACCATCTGTGCAATAAGTAGATGGGTATTTCAGGAGAGAGAGAGAGAGTGTTGGCGTGGTGAGAGAAATAGCTTGGCTGGTGTACCATTAAGTTGTTTGTAAGCGGTGCTGATTTTGGTGGGGGTCACATTGAGTGTGAAGAGAGATCCACACATCTTACCATTTATTCATAACAGTTCACAACCCTCTTATCTCACTGCAAATTGTACCCTATTTGAATTAGAATCAGTACCTTTCTTTAAACTTTGGGGTCATGGACTTTATAACTTTTATTCTGGTCTAATAATTTCCCTCTTTTACTCTTCTTGTCAAACATATTTTTAAACTGACCGCCTCATGGTGATCCATGCTGTAGTTTGTTTGGTCTCTTAGCACACTGTCAACCCGTGTGCATCAGTGCTCTAAGCCATTAGTCTTATCGAGTCAGGGGTGAAAATGTCGAGCTATTTATAACTGCATTAAGTCTGAGGAATTCACAGGGTTACAAAGGCTGTCATCTGTTGATAGCACTGTTTACACTAAGGCTGTTTAATGACTTTTGGAAGAGTGTTTCAAGAAAGTTTCACTCATTTAGAATTCCCTTCAGTTAAGAGGTTATTTGCAGCATTGTATGGAAAGTACAACTGAGTTTTGATTTGGGGTTCACTCCAGTAGGTTTATCCAGTGTATTATATGAAAGTAAACTTTGTTTTTCTACTTACAACACCATTAGGCTTGATCGAGTGAGCTTTCTCAGCTTTTACATTTATGTGCTAATATAATTTTTCTGTCACTGGTTCACTGATTGGATGCTTGTGCGTCTTTCATACTTACCCATTTGAATGATCTAATGCTGCTGCCACGAATAGCCGGCATCAGATCATCGCGGGTCGACCTCTGAGGTGTTAGTGGCCAGGATGGGTCGTCTTTCTTCTTTCGCGAAGAAGGCTTCAGAGCATTCTACAGCTCCTTGAGAATGTCAGAGCTCTCATTCTCGTTTGCCCCGTTTTTGCCCCTCTTGAATTTGGGTTTGACACTTTGTGCTCCCTTCATGTTGTTTGATCATCTCTGCAATCTTCCTGGTTGGTGTATTCCTCTCAGACTGCATGTATTGGAGAGGACCAGGGTGATATTTTTTTTGTTTTAAGGAGGTGATCTAGAAACTAGGCCTGTTGGAGCTGCATCATCCCTGGGCTGGACTGTTGCTTCAGGATTTCCTTGCTCCCTCTGTTGCTGCAGCCGCATCTCCCTCTGTCGGTCCTGGTTGCGGGTCAGAATACTGGTGACGGTCATCCTGGGGCCTGGCAGCCCAGCTTGAGGAGGGTGTTGTCCCTCAGAAGGCAAACTATCTCCATCTCAACCTGTCCCCTGCAGATGTGCCTCTGGTTGTGGAAGCGCAGCTCCACCAGAGTACCGTTTTGTTGAAGCAATGCCAACAGCGCCAAGATGCCGCAGCCAGACACAACGTTGGACTCGATGTTGAGGTTGGTGATGGAGTAGTTTTCTCTGAGCATCTTGGCGATGGTGAAGGCAACCCGGTCATCGGCGCGGGTGTTGGAAAGGCTGAAAACGCGTACGTGTGTGTTGGCGCTCAGAGCTTCTGAAAAACGCAGCAAGGTCTCCTGAGAGATGTCTTCGATGTTGTTGTTTGAGGTTGAGCTCGCACATCGTGGGATCATCGCTAAGGATCCGTTCAAGTGCCTCGTCAATCACGATGGAGTCTGTCTGGAGTCACATTTAGGTTTTGGTCTGTGGTTGTCGTCCTCAAGTCCCCACTTCCTAAACCATCCTCTTGGTTTCTTGACAGGTGGTCAACAACGTTCTGTCTACAGGCTCCTGTTTGCATTTGTTCTTCTCCTCTTCATCCTCATCCTCACCTGCCTCGGCATCGCTGTCTTCCCTTCCATTTTGGCATTCCTCTTCCTCATCATTGTCCTCAGACTCGGTGACGTCACTGTCACTCTCTGTCACACATTCCTCTTCGCTCTTATCAGTCTTTCCCTCCTCCATGCTGTCCTGAATATCAGAACAGAGTGGAAAATTAGGTCCAGCCTTAACATTCCACTTAATGAGGAAATACCTCCAGAACTCTATGCTTACACAGAATCATAATAGCTGGTATTTCTGAGACAATGTATTTTTAGATTGTTTTCCACCGACTGATATGAAAATAACTCAATGGGCAATGAACGCAAAGTCTGCATATTGTTCAAACTCTTATACAATGATAAATGTTTTGCACGCTTCATTTGCATATATGCTTTCAAATGTTCTATAACCTTTTCCTTTACATCTGGCATTTAAATCTTCAATCAGTCTTATTTAAAATATTGAGTCTCAAATTATTGTGATTTCCATCATTGGCAAAAAATATGAATAAAAACATAATCTGTCTTCATTTTATTTTCAAAAAGGTTGGTTGCATAAAAAAAATGTTTCTGTAAAATGACTGTAATGCAGATGATAAGTAATCGGCCATTTCAATCAGCGAGACACTGATGTCCCTGCTAGTTCACAAGTAATTATGAAATTATTAACCTTTTCATGTCACATCTAAAAGACTTAATGGTTTGATTAAAATATATGTTGTTGTTTTTTCACCATCCAAAATAGGAAAGTGTTGTAAAGTGGGACATGTTACCTAAAAGGAAAACTCCACCCAAAAACTATATTTTGGTATTTGTTTCACACTTCATGCAAAATGCATTTTGAAAGTTATATATTATTTTACATTTTAGTCATTTTTAGCAGACGCTCTTATCCAGAGCGACTTACAGTTAGTGGTACATTATTTTTTATTATTTTTCATACTGGCCCCCCGTAGGAATCGAACCCACAACCCTGGCGTTGCAAACGCCATGGTCTACCAACTCAGCTACATCCCTGCCGGCCATTCCCTCCCCTATCCTGGGTCAATTGTGCGCCGCCCCATGGGTCTCCCGGTCGCGGCCGGCTACGACAGAGCCTGAATTCGAACCAGGAACTCTAGTGACACAGCTAGCACTGCGATGCAGTGCCTTAGACCACTGTGCCACTCGGGAGGTGAAAACGTGATTGCTGACATGCAAAGCATTTTGGGACTATATCAACAATGGACTAATAAAGCAAATACCAAAAGATAGTTTTGGGGTGGAATTTTCCTTTAATCTCAGATTGTTTTGTCTGAACTTGATCTTGTTTGGTCTGGAAACCCTCGGAAATTGACACATCTAAATAACTATTTGTTCTCTGGTTCAAGCCTGCATATACCACCCCCTTTCTTACCTGTTCAGGGGATTATTCAGATCTCCCATCCTCCAGCAGTTTGCATGTCTCGTCCTCCCAGTATTTCAGCAGCACCTCTCTGGAGAAGGTGTGTTGGTGGTCTGGTCTTTCAGCCTCAGCCCAATGGGTACGTTGTCGTCTGGGTCCATGTCTGTCAGCTCTTTCTCCAGCTCCTGGAGCTTCAAAGACGTCAGGCTGTCCAACAGCTCATCTTCATCCACCGATTTATACTTCTTCAGCTCTTTTCGGTACCCAAAGATACTCATGACGGCCTTGTCAGAAATGCTTGGATCTTAGTGAGGATTTTCTTCGACTGAATCTTCCAAACACTCTCTCAAAGCTAATGGGTAATGGTACAGGCGTGAGGCCAGAGATGCTGTGGATGTAGGGAGTCTGAGAGAAAGAGTGATGGTGAAAGAAAGAGAGCCTCTGTATATCTAATCTTCCAATCTGCCAGAGGAGCCTTAAAGGGAGGGGGATGTGTAACAAAGTGTCTGCCAATGATGCTCTCGCAAGTAATTTATACTGCAAAAATTTATGTTTATGCATTGTTTTCAGTACTTGGGGCAAGCAAATTGGCTTGTCCCAGTAGTGATGAGTAAAGTTGTAGTGACATATTTTGGGGATTTAGAGATATGTACAGCATATATTATTTTGAATGCTAGAAAGTAAACATTTTTAATATATTATATAGATCAATAATAACAGAAGGCTATTTAAATACCTTTTTTCTTAGAAATATAATACGTGTCACTAAGTTTTATATCATTGGTGTTACCGCCTTGAAAATCACTCATTACAAAGATATACAAGGACCTTGAGCGTTCCCTCCAGTGGCAAACTGGTATCGGGGGAGGGGAAATGCCTTTGTTTACCATCATAAACATCATCCTTCCTTCTTAATGTGAAAGATTTCAGTGTGCCCGACCACCAACCATGAAACACAACAGACTTTCACTTCTCCATGCAGAAAACACTGCTACTCCTACTGCTCTTTCCTCGTCTGATCATGTTCTCGCATAACCCGAGAGCATCTGGTCAGCGCGGCGGTGGCACAAGAATCCTCATCTCTCCCATCTGTCTATCTCCTCATTTGAATTCCATGCTGTCACAGTCACTAGCCCATTCAAGCTTAACATCCTTATCATTTATCGCCCTCCAGATTCCCTTGGAGAGTTCATCAATGAGCTTAACGCCTTGATAAGTTCCTTTCCTGAGGATGGCTCACCCCTCACAGTTCTGGGTGACTTTAACCTCCCTACGTCTGCCTTTGACTCATTTCTCTCTGCCTCCTTCTTTCCACTCCTTTCCTCTTTTGACCTCACCCTCTCACCGTCCCCCCATACTCACAAGGCAGGCAATACGCTTGACCTCATCTTTACTAGATGCTGTTCTTCTACTAATCTCACTGCAACTCCCCTCCAAGTCTCCGACCACTACTTTGTATCCTTTTCTCTCTCGCTCTCCTCCAACACTACTCACTCTGCCCCACTCAGATGGTAATGTGCCGTCACAACCTTTGCTCTCTCTCTCCCGCTACTCTCTTCTCTTCCATCCTATCATCTCTTCCCTCCGCTAAATCCTTCTCCCTCCGATCTCCTGATTCTGCCTCCTCAACCCTCCTCTCCTCCCTTTCTGCATCTTTTGACTCTCTATGTCCCCTGTCCTCCCGGCTGGCTCGGTCCTCCCCTCCTGCTTCGTGGCTTGATGACTCATTGCGAGCTCACAGAACAAGGCTCCGGGCAGCCGAGCGGAAATGGGGGAAAACTAGACTCCCTGCGGACCTGTCATCTTTTCACTCCCTCCTCTCTAGATTTTCTTCCTCTGTTTCTGCTGCTAAAGCCACTTTCTACCACTCTAAATTTTAAGCCTCTGCCTCTAACCCTAGGAAGCTCTTTGCCACCTTCTTCTCCCTGCTGAATCCTCCTCCTCCCCCCCCCCCTCCCCCTCCCTCCTCCCTCTCTGTGGATGACTTCGTCAACCATTTTTGAAAAGAAGGTTGACGACATCCAATCCTCATTTATTAAGTCAAATGACACCGCTGGTCCTGCTCACACTGCCCTACCCTATGCTTTGACTTCTTTCTCAACTCTCTCTCCAGATGAAATCTTGCGACTTGTGACGGGCGGCCGCCCAACAACCTGCCCGCTTGACCCTATCCCCTCCTCTCTTCTCCAGACCATTTCCGGAGACCTTCTCCCTTACCTCACCTCGCTCATCAACTCATCCTTGACCGCTGGCTATGTCCCTTCCGTCTTCAAGAGAGCGAGAGTTGCACCCCTCCTCAAAAAACCTACACTCGATCCCTCCGATATCAACAACTACAGACCAGTATCCCTTCTTTCTTTTCTCTCCAAAACTCTTGAGCGTGCCGTCTCTAGCCAACTCTCCTGCTATCTCTCTCAGAATTACCTTCTTGATCCAAACCAGTCAGGTTTCAAGACTGGTCATTCAACTGAGACTGCTCTTCTCTGTGTCACGGAGGCTCTCCGCACTGCTAAAGCTAACTCTCTCTCCTCTGCTCTTATCCTTCTAGACCTATCCGCTGCCTTTGCTACTGTGAACCATCAGATCCTCCTCTCCACCCTCTCCGAGTTGGGCATCTCCGGCGCTGCTCATTCTTGGATTGCGTCCTACCTGACAGGTCGCTCCTACCAGGTGGCGTGGTGAGAATCTGTCTCCGCACCACGTGCTCTCACCACTGGTGTCCCCCAGGGCTCAGTTCTAGGCCCTCTCCTATTCTCTCTATAAACCAAGTCACTTGGCTCTGTCATATCCTCACATGGTCTCTCCTATCATTGCTACGCAGTCGACACACAATTAATTTTATCCTTTCCCCCTTCTGATAACCAGGTGGTGAATCGCATCTCTGCATGTCTGGCAGACATATCAGTGTGGATGTCGGATCACCACCTCAAGCTGAACCTCGGCAAGACGGAGCTGCTCTTCCTCCCAGGGAAGGACTGCCCGCTCCATGATCTCGCCATCACGATTGACAACTCCATTGTGTCCTCCTCCCAGAGTGCAAAGAATCTTGGCGTGACCCTGGACAACACCCTGTCGTTCTCCGCTAACATCAAAGCGGTGACCCGATCCTGCAGGTTCATGCTCTACAACATTCGCAGAGTACGACTCTACTTTACACAGAAAATGGCACAGGTCCTAATCCAGGCACTTGTCATCTCCCGTCTGGATTACAGCAACTCGCTGTTGGCTGGGCTCCCTGCCTTTGCCATTAAACCCCTACAACTTATCCAGAACGCTGCAGCCCGTCTGGTGTTCAACCTTCCCAAGTTCTCTCATGTCACCCCGCTCCTCCTCACACTCCACTGGCTTCCAGTTGATGCTTGTATCTACTACAAAACCATGGTGCTTGCCTACGGAGCTGTGAGGGGAACGGCACCTCCTTAACTTCAGGCTCTGATCAGACCCTACACCTAAACGAGAGCACTACATTCATCCACCTCTGGCCTGCTAGCTCCCCTACCTCTACGGAAGCACAGTTCCCGCTCAGCCCAGTCAAAGCTATTTGCTGCTCTGGCACCCCAATGGTGGAACAAGCTCCCCCACGACGCCAGGACAGCGGAGTCACTGACCACCTTCCGGAGACACTTGAAACCCTACCTCTTTAAGGAATACCTGGAATAGTATAACAGTAATCCTTCTACCCCCCCCCCCCCCCGATAAAAAATAGTCTAATAATAATAATAAAGAAATAAAATTAAAAAAGAGTGGTTGTCCCACTGGCTATCCTAAGTTGAATGTACCAATTTGTAAGTCGCTCTGGATAAAAGTGTCTGCTAAATGACTTAAATGTTAAAATTACATTTTGCCATACACATTATGTTCTTTGTAGAATAGGTATTCTTTTAGTCTGGGTGGGAAGGGGGCAGAGTCCCTGTATTTAGAACAGTAAAATCATTGTATTTGAACATACCCAGAACGTCATATTAAGATTGCCTTCAGAAAGTACTCAAACCCCTTGACTTTTTCCACAATTTGTTGTGTTACAGCCTAAATTTAAAATGGATTAAATTGAGATTTTGTTTCACTGGCCTACACACAATACCCCATAATGTCAATGGTATCCAAGATGGCGTAGCAGTGCGTTCGTGTTTTCTATAGTGTTTTTATGTAAATAGCCAGTTTTTTGTTTTTTTTGTCTTTTTCATACAGGGAGGGAAAAAAGTATTTGATCCCCTGCTGATTTTGTACGTTTGCCCACTGACAAAGAAATGATCAGTCTATAATTTTAATGGTAGGTTTATTTGAACAGTGAGAGACAGAATAACAACAACAAAAATCCAGAAAAACGCATGTCAAAAATGTTATAAATTGATTTGCATTTTAATGAGGGAAATAAGTATTTGACCCCATCTCAATCAGAAAGATTTCTGGCTCCCAGGTGTCTTTTATACAGGTAACGACCTGAGATTAGGAGCACACTCTTAAAGGGAGTGCTCCTAATCGGTCTGTGTATATTTGTAAACAACAGCTGGTGCACAAAATCAAATACTAAGGAAGTCTTGAGGTTTTGCTCACCTGAGGTAGAGTATCTTATGATAAGCTGTAGACCACACTATTTACCAAGAGAGTTTTCATCTATATTTTTCATAGCTGTCTATTTACCACCACAAACCAATGCTGGCATTAAGATTGCACTGAATGAGCTGTATAAGGCCATAAGTCAACAGGAAAACGCTCATCCAGAGGCAGCGCTCCTAGTGGCCGGTGACTTTAATGCAGGGAAACTTAAATCCGTTCTACCTAATTTCTACCAGCATGTGAAATGTGCAACCAGAGGGAAAAAAACTCTAGACCACCTTTACTCCACACACAGAGACGCATACAAAGCTCTCCCACGCCCTCCATTTGGCAAATCTGACCATAACTCTATCCTCCTGATTCCTGCTTATAACCAAAAACTAAAGCAGGAAGCACCAGTGACTCGGTTAATAAAAAAGTGGTCAGATGACGCAGATGCTAAGCTACAGGACTGTTTTGCTAGCACAGACTGGAACATGTTCCGGGATTCTTCAGATAGCATTGAGGAGTACACCACATCAGTCACTGGCTTCATCAATAAGTGCATCGATGATGTCGTCCCCACAGTGACCATACGTACATACCCCAACCAGAAGCCATGGATTACAGGAAACATCCACACTGAGCTAAAGGGTAGAGCTGCCGCTTTCAAGGAGCGGGACTCTAACCCGGACGCTTATAAGAAATCCCGCTATGCCCTCAGACGAACCATCAAACAGGCAAAGAGTCAATACAGGACTAAGATTGAATCGTACTACACCGGCTCTGACGCTCGTCGGATGTGGCAGGGCTTGAAAACTATTACAGACTACAAAGGGAAGCACAGCCACGAGCTGCCCAGTGACACAAGACTTCCAGACGAGCTAAACCACTTCTATGCTCGCTTCGAGGCAAGCAACACTGAAGTATGCATGAGAGCTCCAGCTGTTCCGGATGACTATGTGATCACGCTCTCCATAGCCGATGTGAGTAAGACTTTTAAGCAGGTCAACATTCACAAGGCCGCAGGGCCAGACGGATTACCAGGACGTGTACTCCGAGCATGTGCTGACCAACTGGCAAGTGTCTTCACTGACATTTTCAACATGTCCCTGACTGAGTCTGTAATACCAACATGTTTCAAGCAGACCACCATAGTCCCCGTGCCCAAGGACTCTAAGATAACCTGCCTAAATGACTACCGACCCGTAGTACTGACGTCTGTAGCCATGAAGTGCTTTGAAAGGCTGGTCATGGCTCACATCAACACCATTATCCCAGAAACCCTAGACCCACTCCAATTTGCATACCGCCCCAACAGATCCACAGATGATGCAATCTCTATTGCACTCCACACTGCCCTTTCCCACCTGGACAAGAGGAACACCTACGTGAGAATGCTATTCATTGACTACAGCTCAGCATTCAACACCATAGTGCCCTCAAAGCTCATCACTAAGCTAAGGATCCTGGGACTAAACACCTCCCTCTGCAACTGGATCCTGGACTTCCTGACGGGCTGCCCCCAGGTGGTAAGGGTAGGTAACAACACATCTGCCACACTGATCCTCAACACGGGGGCCCCTCAGGGGTGCATGCTCAGTCCCCTCATGTACTCCCTGTTCACCCATGACTGCATGGCCAGGCACGACTCCAACACCATCATTAAGTTTGCCGACGACACAACAGTAGTAGGCCTGATCACCGACAACGATGAGACAGCCTATAGGGAGGAGGTCAGAGACCTGGCCATGTGGTGCCAGGATAACAACCTCTCCCTCAACGTGACCAAGACAAAGGAGATGATTGTGGACTACAGGAAAAAAAAGAGGACTGAGCACTCCCCCATTCTCAACGACGGGGCTGTAGTGGAACAGGTTGAGAGCTTCAAGTTCCTTGGTGTCCACATCACCAACGAACTATCATGGTCCAAACAAACCAAGACAGTCGTGAAGAGGGCACGACAAAGCCTATTCCCCCTCAGGAGACTGAAAAGATTTGGCATCCTCAAACAATTCTACAGCTGCACCATCGAGAGCATCCTGACTGGTTGCATCACCGCCTGGTATGGCAACTGCTCGGCCTCTGACCGCAAGGTACTACAGAGGGTAGTGCGTATGGCCCAGTACATCACTGAGGACAAGCTTCCTGCCATCCAGGACCTCTATACCAGGCAGTGTCAGAGGAAGGCCCTCAAAATTGTCAAAGACTCCAGCCACCCTAGTCATAGACTGTTCTCTCTGCTACCGCATGGCAAGCGGTACCGGAGTGCCAAGTCTAGGTCCAAAATACTTCTCAACAGCTTCTACCCCCAAGCCATAAGACTCCTGAACAGCTAATCATGGCTACCCAGACTATTTGCACTGCCCCCCCCCCCACCCCATCTTTTTACGCTGCTGCTACTCTGTAAATTATTTATGCATAGTCACTTTAACTCTACCCACATGTACATATTACTTCAACTACCTCAACAAGCCGGTGCCCCCGCACATTGACTCTGCACCGGTACCCCTCTGTATATATAGCCTTCCTACTGTTATTTTATTTGACTTCTGCTCTTTTTTTCTCAACACTTTTTTGTTTTATTCTACTTTTTTATTAAAAATAAATGCACTGTTGTTTAAGGGCTGTAAGTAAGCATTTCACTGAAATGTCTGCACCTGTTGTATTCGGCGCATGTGGCAAATAAAATTTGATTTGATTTGATTAATCTCAGCTTGTTACCTGTATAAAAGACACCTGTCCACAGAAGCAATCAATCAATCAGATTCCAAACACTCCACCATGGCCAAGACCAAAGAGCTCTCCAAGGATGTCAGGGACAAGATTGTAGACCTTCACAAGGCTGGAATGGGCTACAAGACCATCACCAAGCAGCTTGGTGAGAAGGTGACAACAGTTGGTGCGATTATTCGCAAATGGAAGAAACACAAAAGAACTGTCAATCTCCCTCGGCCTGGGGCTCCATGCAATATCTCACCTCGTGGAGTTGCAATGATCATGAAAACGGTGAGGAATCAGCCCAGAACTACACGGGAGGATCTTGTCAATGATCTCAAGGCAGCTGGGACCATAGTCACCAAGAAAACAGTTGGTAACACACTACGCCGTGAAGGACTGAAATCCTGCAGCGCCCGAAAAGGTCCCCCTGCTCAAGAAAGCACATATACAGGCCCGTCTGAAGTTTGCCAATGAACATCTGAATTATTCAGAGGAGAACTGGGTGAAAGTGATGTTGTCAGATGAGACCAAAATCGAGCTCTTTGGCATCAACTCAACTCACCGTGTTTGGAGGAGTAGGAATGCTGCCTATGACCCCAAGAACACCATCCCCACCGTCAAACATGGAGGTGGAAACATTATGCTTTGGGGGTGTTTTTCTGCTAAGGGGACAGGACAACTTCACCGCATCAAAGGGACGATGGACGGGCCATGTACCGTCAAATCTTGGGTGAGAACCTCCTTCCCTCAGCCAGGGCATTGAAAATGGGTCGTGGATGGGTATCCCAGCATGACAATGACCCAAAATACACGGCCAAGGCAACAAAGGAGTGTCTCAAGAAGAAGCACATTAAGGTCCTGGAGTGGCCTAGCCAGTCTCCAGACCTTAATCCCATAGAAAATATGTGGAGGGAGCTGAAGGTTCGAGTTGCCAAACGTCAGCCTCAAAACCTTAATGACTTGGAGAAGATCTGCAAAGAGGAGTGGGACAAAATCCCTCCTGAGATGTGTGCAAACCTGGTGGCCAACTACAAGAAACGTCTGACCTCTGTGACCCTGTGAAGGGTTTTGCCACCAAGTACTAAGTCATGTTTTTCAGAGGGGTCAAATACTTATTTCCCTCATTAAAATGCAAATCAATTTATAAAATTTTTGACATGCGTTTTTCTGGATTTTTTTGTTGTTATTCTGTCTCTCACTGTTCAAATAAACCTACCATAAAAATTATAGACTGATCATGTCTTTGTCAGTGGGAAAACGTACAAAATCAGCAGGGGATCAAATACATTTTTCCCTCACTGTATATATTTCTCAATCTCACTTTCCATCTGTTAACTAAATATACTTTCCTGCAACCCGCCTCACCCAATGTGGAATGGATTCTATTATTTATTTTTATCCAGAACCTCTGGCTGAAACTAGCCAGATAGCCAGCTAACTAGCTACTTGCTTTTAGCCACCGTTAGCGGACTTCACAATTTTCCGTGGCCTGCACTACCTACCAGCCAGCTCTAGCCTGGACAATTATTGGCCAGTCTTCACAGTCTGCACATCGCGCTATCGAGCCAGAGCATATCAGATTTTCTGCCAGAATCACTGGACCTTAACACCGGATCATCGCAACTAGCTAGCTGCAACCGAATGGCTATTGTTGTTGTTGGCTAATCACCATTGTCCGAAGCTAGCCCCAGTTAGCCTTGAGCTAGCCTCGAGCCAGGCCCATCTCCCGGCTATCTACCTCTCTGTCAACCGGACGGGACCTCCTAGTGTTGACACGGAGCCCCACCAATCCATCACGACTGGTCTGCCAACGTAATCGTCTGATGTGGTTTCAACAGGCTTCCCGTTGTGACGACCACAAAGATCCATCTGCTAGCCCCGGCCCGCTAGCACACGCAATCAACAGCCGTGCCTCCTGCTCGCCTGTGGCGTAGCAGCCACTGAACTGCTCCTGGACTCACTTATTGCTGTTCACTGGACCTTATGATCACTCAGCTACACAGCTGATGCCTGCTGAACTGTTCCTTTATACGGTACCCCATCCTGTTTATCTGTTTAGGCTCAGCTCAAACTTTCATCGCCATTACCACCTGTTGTCTTAGCTCTCTCTGTGATTGCTTTATGCCTCTCTCCCATGTCAATATGCCTTGCCTATTGCTGTTTCGGTTAGTTCTTACAGTTCTCTTTAACTGTAGAGCCCCCAGTCCCGTTCAACCTGCCTCAGACAGCTCCTTTGTCCCACCCCCCACACACGTGGAGACCGGCTCAATCGGTGCCTCCAGTGATGCTATCTCTTTCATCGTTACCCAACGCTTAGGTTTACCTCCACTGTACTCATATCCTTCCATATCCTTGTCTGTACATAACACCCTGAATCTATTCTACAACGCCCGGAAATATGCCCCTTTTATTCTCTGTACCCAACGCACTAGAAGACCAGTTCTTAAAGCCTTTAGCCGTATCCTTATTATTTTCCTCCTCTGTTCCTCTGGTGATGTAGAGGTTAACCCAGGCCCTGTAGCCCCCAGTATCACTCCTACTCCCCAGGCGCTATCAGTTGTTGACTTCTGTAACCGCAAAAGCCTTGGTTTCTTGCATGTTAACATCAGAAGCATCTTCCCTAAGTTTGAGTTATTCACTGCGTTAGCACATTCCGCCAACCCTGATGTTCTAGCAGTGTCTGAATCCTGGCTTAGGAAGGCCACCAAAGATTCAGAAATTTCCATTCCCAACTACAACATTTTCCGTCTAGATAGAACTGCCAAAGGGGGCGGAGTTGCAATCTACCTGCAGAGCTCTATCATACTATTCAGGTCTGTGCCCAAACAGTTTGAGCTTCTACTTCTAAAAATCCACCTTTCCAGAAAAAAGTATCTCACTGTTGCCGCTTGCTACAGACCCCCCTCAGCCCCCAGCTGTGCCCTGGACACCATATGTGAATTGATTGCCCCCCATCTATCCTCAGAGTTCGTATTGCTTGGTGACCTCAACTGGGATATGCTTAACACCCCAGCCGTCCTACAAACTAAACTAGATGCCCTCAATCTCATACAAATTATCAAGGAACCTACCAGGTACAACCCTAAATCCGTTAACATGGGCACCCTCATAGATATCAGAAAATGTATGCACTCACTAACTGTAAGTCGCTCTGGATAAGAGCGTCTGCTAAATGACTAAAATATAAAAAATGTCGATGATATCATCCTGACTAATTTACCCTCTAAATATACCTCCGCTGTCTTCAACCAGGATCTCAGCGATCACTGCCTCATTGCCTGCGTCCGTAATGGGTCCACGGTCAAACGACCTCCCCTCATCACTGTCAAACGCTCCCTAAAACACTTCAGCGAGCAGGCCTTTCTAATTGATCTGGCCCGGGTATCCTGGATGGATATTGACCTCATTGCGTCAGTAGAGGATGCCTGGTTGTTCTTTAAAAGTGCTTTCCTCTCCATCTTAGATAAGCATGCCCCATTCAAAAAATTCAGAACTAAGAACAGATATAGCCCCTGGTTCACCCCAGACTTGACTGCCCTTGACCAGCACAAAAACATCCTGTGGCGTACTGCATTAGCATCAAACAGCCCCCGCGATATGCAACTTTTCAGGGAAGTCAGGAACCAATATAAACAATCAGTTAGGAAAGCAAAGGCTAGCTTTTTCAAACAGAAATTTGCATCCTGTAGCGCTAACTCCAAAAAGTTTTGGGACACTGTAAAGTCCATGGAGAATAAGAGCACCTCCTCCCAGCTGCCCACTGCACTGAGGCTAGGAAACACTGTCACTACCGATAAATTTACGATAATCCAAAATTTCAACAAGCATTTTGCTATGGCTGGCCATGCTTTCCACCTGGCTACCCCTACCCCGGCCACCAGCTCTGCACCCTCCGCTGCAACTTGCACATGCAAGATCCGAACTGTTACAGACCTATATCCATCCTATATCCATCCTGCCCTGCCTTTCGAAAGTATTTGAAAGCCAAGTTAACAAACAGATCACCGACCATTTCGAATCCCACCGTACCTTCTCCGCCATGCAATCTGGTTTCTGAGCTGGTCATGGGTGCACCTCAGCCACGCTCAAGGTCCTAAACGATATTATAACCACGATCGATAAAAGACAGTACTGTGCAGCCGTCTTCATCGACCTGGCCAAGGCTTTCGACTCCGTAAATCACTGCATTCTTATTGGCAGACTAAATAGCCTTGGTTTCTCAAATGACTGCCTCGCCTGGTTCACCAACTACTTCTCAGATAGAGTTCAATGTGTCAAATCGGAGGGCCTGTTGTCTGGACCTCTGGCAGTCTATATGGGGGTGCCACAGGGTTCAATTCTCGGGCCGACTCTATTCTCTGTGTATATCAATGATGTCGCTCTTGTTGCTGGTGACTCTCAGATCCACCTCTACGCAGACGACACCATTTTGTATACATCTGGCCCTTCATTGGACACTGTGTTAACAAACCTCCAAACGAGCTTCAATGCCATACAGCACTCCTTCTGTAGCCTCCAACTGCTCTTAAACGCTAGTAAAACTAAATGCATGCTCTTCAATCGAACGCTGCTTGCACCCGCCCGCCCGACTAGAATCACTACTCTCGGCAGGTCTGACTTAGAATATGTGGACAACTACAAATACCTAGGTGTCTGGTTAGACCGTAAACTCTCCTTCCAGACTCACATTGAGCATCTCCAATCCAAAGTCAAATCTAGAATCGGCTTCCTATTTCGCAACAAAGCCTCCTTCACTCATGCTGCCAAACATGCCCTCGTAAAACTGACTATCCTACCGATCCTTGACTTCGGCGATGTCATTTACAAAATAGCCTCCAACACTCTACTCAGCAAATTGGATGTAGTCTATCACAGTGCCATCCGTTTTGTCACCAAAGCCCCATATACTACACACCATTTTGACCTGTACGCTCTCGTTGGCTGGCCCTCACTACCTATTCGTCGCCAAACCCACTGGCTCCAGGCCATCTATAAATCACTGCTAGGCAAATCCCCGCCTTATCTTAGCTCATTGGTCACCATAGCAACACCCACCCGTAGTATGCGCTCCAGCAGGTATATCTCACTGGTCATCCCCAAAGCCAACACCTCCTTTGGCCGCCATTCCTTCCAGTTCTCTGCTGCCAATGACTGGAACGAACTGCAAAAATCTCTGAAGCTGGAGACTCTTATCTCCCTCACTAACTTTAAGCATCAGTTGTCAGAGCAGCTTACCGATCACTGCACCTGTACACAGCCCATCTGGAATTAGCCCACCCAACTACCTTCAACTACCTCATCCCCATATTGTTATTTATTTTGCACCCCAGTATCTCTATTTGCACTTCATCTTCTGCACATCTATCATTCCAGTGTTAATACTAAATTGTAATTATTTTGCACTATGGTCTATTTATTGCCTTACCTCCATAACTTACTACATTTGCACACATGGTATATATATTTTCTATTGTTTTATTGACTGTACGTTGTGTTTATCCCATATGTAACTCTGTGTTGTTGTTGTTTTTATCGCACTGCTTTGCTTTATCTTGGCCAGGTCGCAGTTGTAAATGAGAACTTGTTCTCAACTGGCTTACCTGGTTAAATAAAGGATAAATAAAAGAAATAACAAATAAAATGTGGAATTATGTTTTTTACAAATTAACAAAAGATGAAAAGCTGAAATGTCTTGAGTCAATAATTATTCAACCCCTTTGTTATGGCAAGCCTAAATCAGTTCAGGAGTAAAAATGTGCTTAACAAGTCACATAATAAGTCCCTTTTGCAATAAGGCACTACAGTTAAACTGCAAAGAATGTAGCAAATCAATTAACTTTTGGTCCTGAATACAAAGCATTATGTTTGGGGCAAATCCAACACAACACATCACTGGGTACCACTCTTCATATTTTCAAGCATGGTGGGGGCTGCATCATGGTATGGGTATGCTTGTCATCGCCAAGGACTAGGGAGTTTTTAATGATAAAAAGCAACGGAATAGAGCTAAGTACAGGCAAAATCCTAGAGGAAAACTTGGTTGTCTGCTTTCTAACAGACACTGGGAGGAAAATTCACCTTTCAGCAGGACAATAACCTAAAACACAAGGCCAAATATACATTGGCTTTGCTTAGCAAGACGACATTGAATGTTCCTGAGTGGCCTAGTTACAGTTTGGACTTAAATCGGCTTGGAAATCTATGGCAAGACTTGAAAATGGCTGTCTAGCAATGATTAACAACCAACTTGACGGAGCTTGAATAATGTTTTAAAGAATATTTGCTAATATTGTACAATCCAGGTGTGCAAAGCTCTTAAAGACTTACCCAGAAAGGCTCACAGCTGTAATCGCTGCCAAAGGTGATTCTAACATGTATTGACTCAGGGGTGTGAATATTTATGTAAATTAGATATTTATGTATTTCATTTTCAAGACATTTGCTAAATTTTTTATAAACTAAAATTATGGGCTATTGTGTGTAGATGGGTGAGAAGAAAAATCGATTTAATCCATTTTGAATTCAGGCTGTAACACAACAAAATGTGGAATAAGTCAAGGGGTATGAATACTTTCTGAAGGTACTATATGTAAGAACATTCTTTCTCTTTCTCCAGGGTGAGTTAGAATTGTGAACAGATAGGCACGTGACTAACATAGTCCAGAGGAATCCGCACCACACTCCCACACAGGTGCATGAGGCAGGACAGATTTATGAATTCACAAATCTGCACAAGGGAAAGACAAGATTGGAAACTATTTTGTTTGTCACTTAGTCTAGAGAAGCTTAGAAAACCTTTCCACAATGGAAATAATGAAAAAAAAGGTTGACAACTCAGTGGGATTCCCTCCTCTGCACATTTCATACTCAAGCTGTCGTCATGGTTACAAGTGAAGCACCTCTCCGTGTCATAGCCGTTGTTGAGCAGCAGACGCATCATCATCTCGTCCCGCAGGCAGTACTGCAGAGGCATGGCTCCCACTGTGTCACTGACCACTGTGAAGTAACACGTTTCTTCCTTCACAGACTTATCACCTCTTCCTAAATATTTGGCCACATTATTCATTTTGTGCATGGTTTCCTAGAAACAAGGAGTGGCTCAACTAACCCTTTGGCTCAATTTACCCCTCCCCTACAGTTTACGTGTGATTTTGTGTTGTTGCAGTGCACCAATTGTACCCAGCAATAGTGAGGACTAATTTCTGCTGTTTGTGTTGTGTGGAGAAGCCCCATGCTCCAGCAGAGTCTTAATATTCTCCATCAGTACTTAATGTCCGACCAACCATTATGCTGCATGGGTGCCGTCCTGACTGGCAAATGTCTATTGACATCAGATTGATATAGAGCCAGACAGAGGAGTGGCTCAAATCTGGATGGCATCCAGGCTATCCAGGCAACCAAGTAGAATAGTCATTTTAAAGTATGGAACAAACTGCAGTGCTTTGTTGACATGTCAAATGGCACAAACCAACAAGAAAGAACAAAAGTATAGTAACTTGTTGGTACTACAAAGAGTTTTTGTACTTACTGCATTTAAATCAATTGGAGCTACCTAGTGCCAGTGTGTAACCATGAGACAATTATTATGAAGTGCAATTTCAAGATAAATACCAAGAAAATATACTGAAAAATATAAACGCAACATGCAACACTTTCAAAGATTTTACTGAGTTACAGTTCATATAAGGAAATCAGTCAATTGAAATAAAATCATTAAGCCCTAATCTATGGATTTCACATGACTGAGAATACAGATACAGTGGGGAGAACAAGTATTTGATACACTGCCGATTTTGCAGGTTTTCCTACTTACAAAGCATGTAGAGGTCTGTAATTTTTATCATAGGTACACTTCAACTGTGAGAGACGGATTCTAAAACAAAAATCCAGAAAATTACATTGTATGATTTTTAAGTAATTAATTTGCATTTTATTGCATGACATAAGTATTTGATACATCAGAAAAGCAGAACTTAATATTTGGTACAGAAACATTTGTTTGCAATTACAGAGATCATACGTTTCCTGTAGGTCTTGACCAGGTTTGCACACACTGCTGCAGGGATTTTGGCCCACTCCTCCATACAGACCTTCTCCAGATCCTTCAGGTTTCAGGGCTGTCGCTGGGCAATACAGACTTTCAGCTCCCTCCAAAGATTTTCTATTGGGTTCAGGTCTGGAGACTGGCTAGGCCACTCCGGGACCTTGAAATGCTTCTTACGGAGCCACTCCTTAGTTGCCCTGGCTGTGTGTTTCAGGTCGTTGTCATGCTGGAAGACCCAGCCACGACCCATCTTCAATGCTTTTACTGAGTGAAGGAGGTTGTTGGCCAAGATCTCGCGATACATGGCCCAATCCATCCTCCCCTCAATACGGTGCAGTCGTCCTGTCCCCTTTGCAGAAAAGCATCCCCAAATAATGATGTTTCCACCTCCATTCTTCACGGTTGGGATGGTGTTCTTGGGCTTGTACTCATCCTTCTTCTTCCTCCAAACGCGGCGAGTGGAGTTTAGACCAAAAAGCTCTATTTTTGTCTCATCAGACAACATGACCTTCTCCCATTCCTCCTCTGGATCATCCAGATGGTCATTGGCAAACTTCAGACGGGCCTGGACATGCGCTGGCTTGAGCAGGGGGACCTTGCGTGCGCTGCAGGATTTTATTCCATGATGGCGTAGTGTGTTACTAATGGTTTTCTTTGAGACTGTGGTCCCATCTCTCTTCAGGTCATTGACCAGGTCCTGCCGTGTAGTTCTGGGCTGATCCCTCACCTTCCTCATGATCATTGATGCCCCACGAGGTGAGATTTTGCATGGAGCCCCAGACCGAGGGTGATTGACCGTCATCTTGAACTTCTTCCATTTTCCAATAATTGCGCCAACAGTTGTTGCCTTCTCACCAAGCTGCTTGCCTATTGTCCTGTAGCCCATCCCAGCCTTGTGCAGGTCAACAATTTTATCCCTGATGTCCTTACACAGCTCTCTGGTCTTGGCCATTGTGGAGAGGTTGGAGTCTGTTTGATTGAGTGTGTGGACAGGTGTCTTTTATACAGGTAACGGGTTCAAACAGGTGCAGTTAATACAGGTAATGAGTGGAGAACAGGAGGGCTTCTTAAAGAAAAACTAACAGGTCTGTGAGAGCCGGAATTCTTACTGGTTGGTAGGTGATCAAATACTTATGTCATGCAAGAAAATGCAAATTAATTACTTAAAAATCATCCAATGTGATTTTCTGGAGTTTTTGTTTTAGATTCCGTCTCTCACAGTTGAAGTGTACCTATGATAAAAAATTACAGACCTCTACATGCTTTGTAAGTAGGAAAACCTGCAAAATCGGCAGTGTATCAAATACTTGTTCTCCCCACTGTATGCGTCTGTTGGTCACAGATACCTTAAAAATAAAGTTAGGGGTGTGGATCAGAAAGTCAGTATCTGGTGTGACCACCATTTGCCTCATGCAGGGCGACACATCTCCTTCGCATATAGTTGATCAGGCTGTTGATTGTGGTCTGTGGAATGTTGTCCCACTCCTCTTCAATGGCTGTGCGAAGTTGCTGGATATTGGAACACGCTGTCATACACGTCAATCCAGAACATCCCAAACATGCTCAATGAGTGACATGTCTGGTGAGTATGCAGGCCATGGAAGAACTGGGACATGTTCCGCTTCCAGGAATTGTGTACAGATCCTTGTGACATGGGGCCGTGCATTATTATGCTGAAACTTGAGGTGACGACGGCGGATGAATGGCACGACAATGGGCCTCAGGATCTCATCATGTTATCTCTGTGCATTCAAATTGCCATCGATAAAATTCAATTGTGTTCGTTGTCCATAGCTAATGCCTGCCCATAACATAACCCCACCGCCATCATGGGGCACTCTGTTCACAACGTTGACATCAGCAAACCTCTCATCCACATGACACCATACACGTGGTCTGCGGTTGTGAGACCGGTTGGACGTACTGCCAAATTCTCTAAAATGATGTTGGAGACGTGTTATTCTCTGGCAACAGCTTTGGTGGACAATTGCATGCTCTTTCAAAACTTGAGACATCTGGGGCATTGTGTTGTGTGACAAAACTGCACATTTTAGAGTGGCCTTTTATTGTCCCCAGCACAAGGTGCACCTGTGTAATGGTTGTGCTGTTTAATCAGCTTCTTGATATGTCACACCTGTCAGGTGGATGGATTATCTTGGCAATGGAGAAATGCTCACTAACAGGGATGTAAACAAATTTGTGCACAACATTTTTGAGAAATAAGCTTTTTGTGCGTATGGAACATTTCTTGGATCTTTTATTTCAGCTCATGAAACATGGGACCAACACTTTACATGCTGCGTTTATATTTTTGTTCAGTGTAGCAGACTGTAAAATTAAGCATAACCCAGAAGTATGGATATAACTCACCGTGCAGAACAGTTTCCAACACTCCTGGTGTAGGCTGTGCTGCAGCTCCTTGGAGAGGTAGCCGTCCTCTGCTGTCCACTTCTCTGAAGGCAGACGAGTAGCACAGCATCTTCCTGAGCACAGACACCTGGCCTGGAGACCATGAATTAAGACTTACAAGTGATGCATCATGCTCCTCCAGGACTAATCAGGTCGAAATGGCATTAAATGTGTTTCGTATCTATTTTAAATCAATCAAATTGTCACTCACCTTTGCCCATCTATCGAGTACTGTCACTTTACCTTCCCCCCTCATCTCTCTGTGTGTTTAACAGGTTAGTAGGGTCTGGCAATTCCTGTGCAGCACTGATTCCCTTGTGACCGTGACACTGGAAGAGCCCACAGCAGTACACATGCAAAACAACAAGAGCAAGAGCTATCACTCAATAATGTTGTTACTTACCTTGCTCTATTGCAGTCAGAACTCCATCACTGTCTCTTGTGAGAGGAAGTAGAATGGCAATAACATTGTTAGAAATCTACCAACATCTGAACTACAGGTATGAGAAAAACAAATTGTAAACATTTTAGTAAAAACTCAAATGCATGTTTTCCATACCTGGCTTGTAATTTTATAAAGGCATCTTGACAAGATTCTTGTATACTCAGTTGAATGAATTCACACGTCTTCAAACAAATTCATTGCTTTTAGAGAGAAAGACGTTCCAGTAGTTAATGACATGCAAGATACTGATGAAAAAGGGTTTGAAAAAGTTTATGAACTACTAACAAGTCTATGGTTTTGTCCATATATTCCATAAAACTCAAATACTTCTAAATAATTACCTCAAAACCAATTATTGTTGTTATTGTAATGCTCCTAGCATCATTTCTACCAAACAATTCTAGATCACATGTAAGACAAATGTATTCTCACCTGTAAAGCATGTGTGCGGTCACACTAACAAGTCACACACTAGCAGACCAGGGACAATGTTTTTATATTTAGGGGTGACCTGGTTTCATCACCACAAATTCTAGGAATGCAGCCATGCCCTACAACTCACATATCTGTCTATTTTTGTGATTGTTGTAACTAACAGTAAAAACAAAGCAGGTTATATGCGAGGACTTCAGACACCTGGCTGTCTATCATAAATATAGCACAGTTACATTATGTCATGGTGTGTTTTAAGCCTGCTCGATGTTATGTTTGGTTTTAATCACACCATTCATGTCATCAGAGATGAAGCCCATCGACTCATGCAATGGATTATTCTCTTTTGTGGCGTGTGTGTGTTTGTGCAGACAAAAGGCCTCTGAAGTGCAGTATCTTATGAATTCCTATAAGCTCCCGTGTCTGTAACCACATAGCAGTGGCTACTTTGTTCTGAATTGTGGATTATCCCAGTAGTGCTGAGGCAGCCGGCCACCATTGAGCTGTTAGATTCCCATGGCTTTTGAGAGGCCATCATTTCGCATACTCCAGATCCGGATCACCCAATGGACCCCTTCAAGCTTTGCTACGGTATTCCATAATAACAAATACCTTAGCAGAGCTGTCGTATCTTAGTCTGGCTAACACCTAACTCAGCTCTTCACGTGGGTCGCGTCATCCAGGCTAGTCATATCTGACCAGACCAGACCAAAGAGTCTTGTTGGAATTTGAAGTGTAGGCCTAAATCACACTCTGGAATATAATTTGCGACCATCTTGGTTGCATAGGCTCCAAAATATTCAGCTTCTACAGGTAGACAAATGAAGGAGCCTTGTATATTTTTCAAAATGACCTCCTATGTCAGGATTTTGCAACTCATTTACCAAATCACATCATGTTTTGTGTCGTATTCCCATTTTGATTGGACTGATCCCTGAACCCATAGGGGGCCATTTTGAAATATATAAATGCTTCCTTAATTTCTCTCTCTGTAAACCCTGATAAAGGCCATTCATTTATTTGGGTGCCAATTTTTTGGTCAACTTTATAAATGCTGGCTTGCCAAGATAAACATTGTGTAGTGCTGCCTGATAACTACCACACTAATACAATTATAATATCTACTGCTACCAATTATTTGAAATAAATTAAAGTTCAAAGATTTCACTGATGATTTCACAAGGGATTGGATTGTGTTACATTGTTCATAAAGTTGCAATGGTCCCCCACGTGGTATCCGGTAACTTTTGTAGATTAAACATTTCATGGTTACATTTCATTGGCTACATTTTAGCAGAGCTCACTTGGCAGGTACCATGGCAGCGAGCAACATTTGCTGCACAGACAGTAGGCTTCTTGCAGGCTGCAGCCGAAAAGACATAGGAAAATTAATGGTAGCTTGCTTCTATCCAGCTTGCTTATCGCAATTTTGAGAGTAACTGGCAACAAATGATTTCATTCCAAATCCACTCACTTTTATTGACGTTTTAAAACAAAAAATGTTCCTACTGCTGTCAGAGGCTATAGCTAATTCTACAACCATGTCCTGATGAGCAAAATGTGCAAGAAGAGGAAAAAGCCCCATAATCCGAATTAGGTGAATCTCAGGTGAAAAGCAACGCCACAGAAGAACCGCCTCCAGATGTACAAAATAGCGATGCTGGGGAAAAGACCTCTCAATCATATTCTGTATTGGAAATGTTGTTTATCTTTTCTATTGCAGTGAAAATCATGCTGATGCCTGAGGGACACATGATAACAGTTGCCTTTGATATTGGGCTCACCATCAAGGAGTTGAAGTATCACTTTACAAATGAGCTGAAAGTGCCATCAGAAGTAATACAGATCTCTCTGAGCGACAAGCCTTTCAACTAACTGCTAATGCTTCTGAGGCCATGCCTTTCTTGGTCTATCTATTATGATCTATTTCTTTGTCCATCCAGGCAGGGAGGTAGAGAACCATGAGACCCTGATAGAGCCGGGAGTGCAGCCTCATGGCACCATCCAGTAGATTACCTCTTCTGACACTGACAACCACCCCATCCTCCTGTCAAGCCCCAGCAGGACTACAATATGCCTGTCGTCATCCCGTCCGAGTCCAGACAGGTCCTAGTCTTTCTCTAGCTCTTCCTCTCTCCCAGAGACAGAGACATTTCAGGATGTGGTGGTGGAGATTGAGAGGGCCACCCGTAGGAAGGCTTTCCTGGGAGTCTACAAACACAAGGCAACAGCGGCAGAGTACCACCATGCCGCCGTACAGACCATGGCCAAGAGGAAACCCCACAGGGTGGTGTAGACCTTCATCCGCGACACACAGGTGCACACACACACACACACATACACACACACAGTCTTTTTCAAACATAATTTGTTTTATGCGCCTGGAGCTGCAAAAGGTGTGCGAACAACCTTATTTTCCTCCCCCTCAGACAGTGACGAGCCAGTCCCAGCAGTGCACCAACAGCACATCCACCCAGATGACCAAGATCGGCTGCTACGTGTCCAACATGGAGGACAAGCTCATCTCCTCTTGCTCCTACGTCACCGTCACCCAGTACCACGACAAGGGACAGAGCTGTACATTCTCTGAACTATACACAGACAGACAGACAGACAGACAGACAGACAGACAGACAGACAGACAGACAGACAGACAGACAGACAGACAGATAGACAGATAGATAGATAGATAGATAGATAGATAGATAGATAGATAGATAGATAGATAGATCTGCCTTTGTATCTCTGTGCTCACACCTTTATCCACCACCTATAGGTGATCACTCTGCAGACATACACGCGGCACTGGCAGGCCAAGCGGATGAAGGACCAGCCGAGGCAGGACGGGGAGCTGTGTCTGGCCTGGATGGAGAGAGAAGGGGGAGAAAGAGGATCAAGGCTGAGCACCACAGGAGGTTGAACCCTCAGAGCAGAGATGACTTCACCCTGATCTACAGCGCCCTGGAAACTAAGCAGGGACCTCCCTTTGCTGCCTGATCTATTTCTATTTGTGTGTGTGTGTGTTTAAATCCTATATGTGTTTGTAACAGAGTGGAGGAGAGAGGAGGTAGAGCACATCGATGCCACTCTAGATGGTGCTGAGAAGAAGCCTGCTATGTGTCCACTGCTGGTGTAGGAAACCCAGCTCATCGAACACCACCGCATTGCAGCTGGGGAGAGGAACTACGACAAGACGTGCAGGCCTTCCTTGACAAGCTCAGAAGTCCCCTCCCCCTATATTCTCTCCCACTGTTTTGGGATATACAGTGGGGGAAAAAAGTATTTGATCCCCTGCTGATTTTGTATGTTTGCCCACTGACAAAGAAATGATCGGTCTATAATTTTAATGGTAGGTTTATTTGAACAGTGAGAGACAAAATAACAACAAAAAAATCCAGAAAAATGCATGGCAAAAATTTTATAAATTGATTTGCATTTTAATGAGGGAAATAAGTATTTGACCCCCCTCTCAATCAGAAAGATTTCTGGCTCCCAGGTGTCTTTTATACAGGTAACGAGCTGAGATTAGGAGCACACTCTTAAAGGGAGTGCTCCTAATCTCAGCTTGTTACCTGTATAAAAGACACCTGTCCACAGAAGCAATCAATCAATCAGATTCCAAACTCCCCACCATGGCCAAGACCAAAGAGCTCTCCAAGGATGTCAGGGACAAGATTGTAGACCTACACAAGGCTGGAATGGGCTACAAGACCATCGCCAAGCAGCTTGGTGAGAAGGTGACAACATTTGGTGCGATTATTCGCAAATGGAAGAAACACAAAAGAACTGTCAATCTCCCTCGGCCTGGGGCTCCATGCAATATCTCACCTCGTGGAGTTGCAATGATCATGAAAACGGTGAGGAATCAGCCCAGAACTACACGGGAGGATCTTGTCAATGATCTCAAGGCAGCTGGGACCATAGTCACCAAGAAAACAATTGGTAACACACTACGCCGTCAAGGACTGAAATCCTGCAGCGCCCGCAAGGTCCCCCTGTTCAAGAAAGCACATATACAGGCCGTCTGAAGTTTGCCAATGAACATCTGAATGATTCAGAGGAGAACTGGGTGAAAGTGTTGTGGTCAGATGAGACCAAAATCGAGCTCTTTGGCATCAACTCAACTCGCCGTGTTTGTAGTAGGAGGAATGCTGCCTATGACCCCAAGAACACCATCCCCACCGTCAAACATGGAGGTGGAAACATTATGCTTTGGGGGTGTTTTTCTGCTAAGGGGACAAGACAACTTCACGGCATCAAAGGGACGATGGACGGGGCCATGTACCGTCAAATCTTGGGTGAGAACCTCCTTCCCTCAGCCAGGGCATTGAAAATCGGTCGTGGATGGGTATTCCAGCATGACAATGACCCAAAACTCACGGCCAAGGCAACAAAGGAGTGGCTCAAGAAGAAGCACATTAAGGTCCTGGAGTGGCCTAGCCAGTCTCCAGACCTTAATCCCATAGAAAATCTGTGGAGGGAGCTGAAGGTTTGATAGAGCCAAAAGTCAGCCTCGAAACCTTAATGACTTGGAGAAGATCTGCAAAGAGGAGTGGGACAAAATCCCTCCTGAGATGTCTGCAAACCTGGTGGCCAACTACAAGAAACGTCTGACCTCTGTTTTGGCACCAAGTACTAAGTCATGTTTTTCAGAGAGGTCAAATACTTATTTCCCTCATTAAAATGCAAATAAATTTATAACATTTTTGACATGCGTTTTTCTGGATTTTTGTTGTTGTTATTCTGTCTCTCACTGTTCAAATAAATCTACCATTAAAATTATAGACTGATCATGTCTTTTTCAGTGGGCAAACATACAAAATCAGCAGGGGATCAAATACTTTTTTCCCTCACTGTAGTGGTATCCCCTTAGATCTCTCATAGTGTTTCCCTTATCATTGTATAGGCAATGCAGGCACTTCTGCCTAGCTCTGTTGCCCCCCACCTAAAATAAATAGGCTTCTATTAGTTTAAATAAAAAAGCATGATTTGCCGATGTGTTGCCCCAAAGAGGTGGCGTGCATTTGATGGGAAGATGGACACCCATTACACCATCAGAGCCAAGGAGCTGAGAGACCTGCACGCCATCATCAACCTGCACTACCTAATCCAGGAGGAGAGACCTGTACGCCATCATCAACCTGCACTACCGCAACCAGGAGGAGAGACCTGCTCGCCATCATCAACCTGCACTACCTCATCCAGGAGGAGAGTCCTGTACGCCATCATCAACCTGCACTACCTCATCCAGGAGGAGAGTCCTGTACGCCATCATCAACCTGCACTACCTCATCCAGGAGGAGAGTCCTGTACGCCAGCTTCAACCTGCGCTACCGCAACCAGGAGGAGAGGCTGGATGCGCCGCTCATACTCAAACACACAGTTAAGGTGAGAACACTTACCCTCAGCCCATACTGACTGAAATATGTTTTAGATGTTTTTAGATATGTGAAATATACATACTGATTGATTGTGAATTGACAACTGCCCATTGTTTTTCCATTCATTAATCATAAAAATGCTTCATTGTCATGATGCTTTTGTGTGATTGGACAGGAGTGTGACTGTAAGCTAACCCAGGACATTGTGGAGTTGATTGACAGGGAGGCGGACCTCCTGATGAGGGGGGGTGAAGGAGACCAATCTTCTGGATGGGCTAAGGAAGAGAATCTCCACCCTCTTCCTCCATTATGTCAAAACCCCCACCTTTAACCCTGAGGTGGCCAAACTGCTTAAGGTATAGTATATCTCTGAGACTGTATAGTGTTTAGGTGTTATATGATGGATTTTATTGTCAATGAAATTCAACATTATTTAACCTTCACTTAAAGGTGCACTATTCAGAAATCGCTCCGCCATTTCCTGGTTGCTAAAATTTGAATAGTTCGCCTAATTTCAGTTTATGTGACAAAACAAGCAATGTATAGTGTAGAGAATACTTGTACCGCTATGAAATATATTTTCCATAACCAAAAATATTGTATTTTCAGCTGTTTAAAGCTGGTGTACGAAACCGAAAGTAAAAGATGCAAAAACTCAACTTAAGAACAGGAAGCATAGAAATAGCGCTTCTTAGACTTGCTTTCAATGAGAATGATGGATTGATAACTCACATTTCTATGTGAATTTGGTCGGGTCGCAAAAAGAGTTACGTGTTGCAGCTTTAAGCCAATTAAAAAACGTTGTTATGTAAGAAAACAACTTGTGAGTGTGTCTGAGTCTGACCCTCGTCCCCCTCGCCCCTCCCCCTTTCTACTCCTTTAGGTCCTCCAGGATCCAGCCTAGCTACGGAAAAACATCTACCTGCTGTCTCCGACTTTGCCCTGATGACCATTGCTCACCTGGTGGGCCAGTGTAGTAGCTGTTCAGAGCTGGAGAACAAGGCTCGCCGCCGTGAGGACTCCCACTACAAGATCATCCTCCGCAAGACTGAGGCCCAGATCAACAAGCAGGCCAAGATGACCTACCTGCTGCAGGTGTGCGTGTGTGTGTGAGTGTGTGTGTGTAACTGTGGTCGTGTGTATCTTACAGGACAAGGACCTGCGGTACCTGATAGATGTAGTGTGGGGGGCCCAGTCTGCCCTGAGTGCTTGGAGCAACATGCATGACCTGGTGATGGTGAGGTGGGACCGCCTGTGGGAGTGGCGCCCCTGGAACTGCATCCTGCTCATCAAGAACGAAGCTCACATCAAAGTGGAGAACATTGACAAGGTAAACACACACACACACACACAGGAACCAGTTATTTTGAAGGATTTTCTTTTGAGGGTTTAAAATACAGAACTGCCTAGTTTCAAAGTTCTTGAAATGTTCTGGATTGACTGACCTTCATGTCTTAAAGTAATGATGGACCTTCGTTTCTTTTTGCTTATTTGAGCTGTTCTTGCCATAATATGGACTTGGTATTTTACCAAATAGGGCTATCTTCTGTATTCCACCCCTACCTTTTCACAACACAACTGATTGGCTCAAACCCATTAAGAAGGAAATAAATTCCACAAAGGAACTTTTAACAAGGCACACCTGTTAATTGAAATGCATTCCAGGTGACTACCTCATGAAGCTGCTTGAGAGAATGCCAAAAGTGTGCAAAGCTGTCATCAAGGCAAAGGGTGGCTATTTGAAGAATCTCAAATATAAAATATATTTTGATTTGTTTAACACTTTTTTGTTACTACATGATTCCATATGTGTTATTTCATAGTTTTGATGTCTTCACTATTATTCTACAATGTAGAAAATAGTAAAAATAAAGAAAAACCCTTGAATGAGTAGGTGTGTCCAAACTTTTGACTGGTACTGTATATATGGAGACTGTTTAGTGCCAAAAATAAGGGGTTAATTACATGTTTAAAAAAATAATATATTTTTTCTGATCTTTCTCATAGACACTTCAGAACAAACTTCCTTCTGATATTTTTTTGGGACTATCTGTTGTTCCATGTAGTGAATCTGTTATTCAATTCGTTTGTATGGGCTAATAAACCTAAAAAAACGACTTCAAGGGGTCTTAAAATTCAAAATCAAATAGCTAAATGATCCTTGGTCTGACCTTCTTAAAATAATTACATATAGCTTAGTAGAACCCCCCCACCCCCACACACTCCCCTGGCTTAGACTGATGGGTTAAGAAGATCCTTTAGGAAACCATAAGATCCCAAAAAGGATCCTTAAAGATCCTGGGTCAAGTTTTTTTTTTTTACCAGGAATTCAGAATTTTCAGAGTCCAATGTGATAGTGTACAATAATCACCTTACTGGACTGCTTCCTTTCATGTGTGATAAACTGATCTTCTGGTCTGATTAATGAATCCATAAATACACAAGTATATAAAAGAGTATTCACGCTACTAGCACTGACAGTGTTCCATGGGGTTGGGGTCAGGGCTCTGTGCAGGCCAGTCAAGTTCTATCACACCGATCTCGACAAACCATTTCTGTATGGACCTCGCTTTGTGCATGGGGGCATTATCATGCTGAAACAGGAAAGGCCCTTCCCCAAATTGTTGCCACAAAGTTGGAAGCACAGAATCGTCTAGAATGTCATTGTATGCTGTAGAGTTAAGATTTCCCTTCACTGGAACTAAGGGGCCTAGCCCGAACCATGAAAAACAGCCCCAGACTATTATTCCTCCTCCACCGAACTTTACAGTTGGCACTATGCATTGGGGCATGTAGCGTTCTCCTCGCATTCCACCAAACCCAGATTCATCCGCCAGACTGCCAGATGGTGAAGCGTGATTCATCACATTTTACATTTTAGTCATTTAGCAGACGCTCTTTTCCAGAGCGACTTACAGTTAGTGAGTGCATACATTTTTTTTTCATTTTTTTTTCATACTGCCCCCCCTGAGAATCGAACCCACAACCCTGGCGTTGCAAGTGCCATGCTCTACCAACTGAGCTACACGGGGCCCATCACTCCAGAGAATGCGTTTCCACTGCTCCAGAGTCAATGATTTTTACGCGCTACACGCTTCAGCACTCGGCGGTCCCGTTCTTCGAGCTACCATTTCGCGGCTGAGCCGTTATTGCTCCTAGACGTTTCCACTTCAAATTAACAGCACTTACAGTTGACCGGGGCAGCTCTAGTAGGGCAGAAATTTTACGAACTGACTTGTTGGAAAGGTGGCATCCTATGAGGGTGCCACGTTGAAAGTCACTGAGCTGTTCAGTAAGGCCATTCTACAGCCAATGTTTGTCTATGGGGATTGCATGGCTGTGTGCACGATTTTATACACCTGTCAGCAACAGGTGTGGCTGAAATAGCCGAATCCACTAATTTGAAGGGGTGTCCACATACATTTGTATATATAGTGTCTAAAGATAAATGCAATAATTGTAATTCGCTCTGGATAAGAGTGCCTGCTAAATGACTAAAATGTAAATTATTACATCACATTGAACTTCCACAACTTTGTGTTCTTGTCTGTTTGTTATCATTTATTGAGCCATAAATCAATTATCTAAGTTATTAACCGTCAGGTTGCATAGGGTAATTCTCTGTGCTTTGTACTGTATGGTCAAATAGTACTATGCTACCCTGATCCACATGTAAGCTTGCGAGATCAGGATGGTCGTACGAAGCTAAAAGACTACAATAGCTATAAGACAATTTTTTCAGTATATATATTTTATCAGCAATATACTCTTTACAATGCTAAAGTTGGCTCTTTTTTCATTACAGCTTGGTTGGCTTTACTTCCACTTCTGCATAAAATCACACCTCCATCCAACGATTCATGTTACCTTGAAAGCTTTGTGTAAAAGTCAATATACTCAGTTAGTTATGGTCTGTTTTTAAACATATTAACCACTATATCCTTGAATGTTGATCCCCAATTCACCACATGTAAATGATAGGAGATTGGTCATTGAATTACTGATGTACAAGACTCACTCACTTACTTACTTAGGTATACCCCTCTTTGTCCTTCTCAGGACATGAGTCACAGACAGCTACAGCATACACACATTACCTTGACACATGGTGACACACCTTTAATTCTGTTAGGCGAGGGAACATCACCTCCAAAGTCAAATTTGTCATTGAGGTATGATGACCTATTCAAGAGGTGACAAAAGTGTAATTTCCTGCTAGACCTGTTCGTTGACCTATCCAGGCTGAACATACTTAATAATACAAAGATGAACTCTGTTGAATATTCATTTCAGGATTATTTCAGCACTAAATGGAAAAGTTGAAAGGATTCTAAATAGTGTGGAATGGAAAGGAAAATAGCCCTAGGATGAAAGATGAACATGTCAGAGATGTAAATGTAGTAGTAGTAGATGTAGTAGTAGTAGTAGTAGTAGTAGTAGTAGATGTAGATGTAGTAGTAGTTGATGTAGTAGTAGATGTAGAGGTAGTAGTAGTATTAGTAGTAGTAGATGCAGTAGTAGTAGTAGATGTAGATGCAGTAGTCGTAGTCGTAGTAGATGTAGTAGTAGTAGTAGTAGTAGTAGTAGATGTAGTAGTAGTAGTAGTAGATGTAGATGTAGATGTAGTAGTAGTAGTAGTAGTAGTAGATGTAGTAGTAGTAGTAGTAGCAGTAGCAGTAGCAGTAGTAGATGTAGTAGTTGTAGATGTAGTAGTAATTAAGAGAAAGGCCAAGTGGTCGTTCCCTCTCGTCAGTTCCTGTTGAGAGATTGGGGGCCCCAAGTTTTTCAAATATGCATTAAAACAAAACTACCTGAGAAAAGGTTAATTACAGTGAGGGAAAAAAGTATTTGATCCCCTGCTGATTTTGTATGTTTGCCCACTGACAAAGAAATGATCGGTCTCTAATTTTAATGGTAGGTTTATTTGAACAGTGAGAGACAAAATAACAACAAAAAAATCCAGAAAAACGCATGGCAAAAATGTTATAAATTAATTTGCATTTTAATGAGGGAAATAAGTATTTGACCCCCCTCTCAATCAGAAAGATTTCTGGCTCCCAGGTGTCTTTTATACAGGTAACGAGCTGAGATTAGGAGCACACTCTTAAAGGGAGTGCTCCTAATCTCAGCTTGTTACCTGTATAAAAGACACCTGTCCACAGAAGCAATCAATCAATCAGATTCCAAACTCTCCACCATGGCCAAGACCAAAGAGCTCTCCAAGGATGTCAGGGACAAAATTGTAGACCTACACAAGGCTGGAATGGGCTACAAGACCATCACCAAGCAGCTTGGTGAGAAGGTGACAACAGTTGGTGCGATTATTCGCAAATGGAAGAAACCCAAAATAACTGTCAATCTCCCTCGGCCTGGGGCTCCATGCAAGATCTCACCTCGTGGAGTTGCAATGATCATGAGAACGGTGAGGAATCAGCCCAGAACTACACGGGAGGATCTTGTCAATGATCTCAAGGAAGCTGGGACCATAGTCACCAAGAAAACAATTGGTAACACACTACGCCGTCAAGGACTGAAATCCTGCAGCGCCCACAAGGGCCCCCTGTTCAAGAAAGCACATATACAGGCCGTCTGAAGTTTGCCAATGAACATCTGAATGATTCAGAGGAGAACTGGGTGAAAGTGTTGTGGTCAGATGAGACCAAAATCGAGCTCTTTGGCATCAACTGAACTCGCCGTGTTTGTAGAAGGAGGAATGCTGCCTATGACCCCAAGAACACCATCCCCACCGTCAAACATGGAGGTGGAAACATTATGCTTTGGGGGTGTTTTTCTGCTAAGGGGACAGGACAACTTCACCTCATCAAAGGGACGATGGACGGGGCCATGTACCGTCAAATCTTGGGTGAGAACCTCCTTCCCTCAGCCAGGGCATTGAAAATCGGTCGTGGATGGGTATTCCAGCATGACAATGACCCAAAACTCACGTCCAAGGCAACAAAGGAGTGGCTCAAGAAGAAGCACATTAAGGTCCTGGAGTGGCCTAGCCAGTCTCCAGACCTTAATCCCATAGAAAATCTGTGGAGGGAGCTGAAGGTTCGAGTTGCCAAAAGTCAGCCTCGAAACCTTAATGACTTGGAGAAGATCTGCAAAGAGGAGTGGGACAAAATCCCTCCTGAGATGTCTGCAAACCTGGTGGCCAACTACAAGACACGTCTGACCTCTGTGATTGCCAACAAGGGTTTTGCCACCAAGTACTAAGTCATGTTTTTCAGTGGGGTCTAATACTTATTTCCCTCATTAAAATGCAAATCAATTTATAAAATTTTTGACATGCGTTTTTCTGGATTTTTTTGTTGATATTCTGTCTCTCACTGTTCAAATAAACCTACCATTAAAATTATAGACTGATCATGTCTTTGTCAGCGGGCAAACATACAAAATCAGCAGGGGATCAAATACTTTTTTCCCTCACTGTACTTCGGTTTCCAGGGTTACCCTTTAATTCAAGGACACCGCAAAAGCCGAACACGGATAGAAATGACAACCCTTCCCACACAATAACACAAACATCTCCAATGTAAACAAGCCCAGTTTATTGGCAAACAAAGTAGATCGGTATTTAATGCTATGCATCATTAGCCAGTGTATAAGCCTGGGGGTTAAAGGTTATAAATGTGGAGGTTACTATTTAACAGCCCACTAAAGAACTAGCTACAGATAAAGGTGGTGTTAAAGAGATAAATAGGAATGTTTTATCGGATCTGTTTCTGTGACAACAGCACAGGGAAAGGAGTCAAGAGTTCAAAAGAACCCAAGCTGCTTCCTCAGGCTTCGGCAGAAGTGTCTATCTTCAAAGGTGAAATCTAATGGGTGGTAATGTTCAGTAAAAAAAATGGGTTTGTTGTGCAGACACGTGCACATCAACTCAGCACACACCCTTGACTTTTTCCACATTTTGTTACGTTACAGCCTTATTCTAAAATGGATTGAATTGTTTTTTCCCTTTATCAATCTACACACAATACCCCATAATGACAAAGCAATTTTTTTTTTTTTTTTATAAAATAATAAAACATCACATTTACATAAGTATTCAGACCCTTTATTCAGTACTTTGTTGAAGCACCTTGGGCAGTCATTACAGCCTCGAGTCTTCTTGGGTATGACGCTACAAGCTTGGCAGACCTGTATTTGGGGAGTTTCTCCCACTCTTCTCTGCAGATTCTCTCAAGCTCTGGCAGGTTGTATGGGGAGCGTTGCTGCACAGCTATTTTCAGGTCTCTCCAGAGATGTTTGATCGGGTTCAAGTCCGGGCTCTGGCTGGGCCACTCAAGGACATTCAGAGACTTGTCCCGAAGCCACTCCTGCTTTGTCTTGGCTGTGTGCTTAGGGTCATTGTCCCGTTGAAAGGTGAACCTTTGCCCCAGTCTGAGGTCCTGAGCGCTCTGGAGCAGGTTTTCATCAAGGATCTCTCTGTACTTTGCTCCATTCATCTTTGCCTTGATCCTGACTAGTCTCCCAGTCCTTGCCGCTGAAAAACATCCCCACAGCATGATGCTGCCACCACCATGCTTCACCGTAGGGATGGTGCCAGGTTTTCTCCAGACGTGATGTTTGGCATTCAGGCAAAAGAGTTCAATCTTGGTTTCATCAGACCAGAGAATCTTGTTTCTCATGGTCTAAGAGTCTTTAGGTGCCTTTTGGCAAACTCCAAGCAGGCTGTCATGTGCCTTTTACTGAGGAGTAGCTTCCGTCTGGCCACTCTACCATAAAGGCCTAATTGGTGGAGTGCTGCAGAGATGGTTGTCCTTCTGGAAGGTTCTCCCATCTCCACAGATGAACTCTAGAGCTCTGTCAGAGTGACCATCAGGTTCTTGGTCACCTCCCTGACCAAGGTATTTCTCCCCTGATTGCTTAGTTTGGCCAGGCGGCCAGCTCTAGGAAGAGTCTTGACGGTTCCAAACTTCTTCCATTTAAGAATGACGGAGGCCACCGTGTTCTTGGGGACCTTCAAAGCTGCAGAAATGTTTTGGTACCCTTCCCCAGATCTGTGCCTCGACACAATCCTGTCTCGGAGCTCTACGGACAATTTCTTCAACCTCATGTCTTGGTTTTTGCTCTGACATGCACTGTCAACTGTGGGACCTTATATAGGCAGGTGTGTGCCTTTCCAAATCATGTCCAATCAACTGAATTTACCACAGGTGGACTCCAATCAAGTTGTAGAAACATCACAAGGATGATCAATGGAAACAGGATGGACCTGAGCTCATTTTCGAGTCTCATAGCATAGGGTCTGAATACTTATGTAAATAAGGTATTTCAGTTTTTTGTTTTTAATAAATATGCAAAAATTGTTTTCGCTTTCTCATTATGGGGTATTGTGTGTAGATTGCTGAGGATTTTTTTCTCTTTAATCCATTTTAGAATAAGGCTGTAATGTAACAAAATGTGGAAAAAGTCAAGAGGTCTGAATACTTTCCGTAGGCCAGAGGTCTCTAGGAGAATGTTCATTATCTCAAGAAAGGAAAAAGATTATGCCCTCAGCACGCTATATAATCTAGATGCTGCTTAAAGCTAATATTTGCTTCAGATGTGTGTCTTAACATTGACTATTTTAAACACATAGATATTACCATTTGAGATCATTAATAGTGCATTCCCAAAATGTTCCTGAATGTTCATCCGATCAATATATGTTTAATATTTTCTACAGCTTCCAACAATAATTTCACAGGGCCAAATCCTTCATTGAGATACACAACTGGGACTTCTGAGTAAAGTGTTTGATGACGTAATTGATTGACATTTGAAGGAAAGGTTACATGTGGAGAGGTAGCATTTCACCTACAATAATAAACATTTCATCAGTGGAGCAGAAACAGTATGGAGTTCATAATCACACGTATATAAATATCACCGTTTCAGAGATAACACATACAGTGTTCACACCCCTTGACTTTTTCCACATTTTGTTGTTACAAAGTGGGATTAAAATGGATTTCCTTTTTTGTCAACAATCTAACACAAAATACTCTAATGTCAAAGTGGAAGAAAAATTCTAACATTAGTAAAATAAATCATGAAAAATATATACACTAATATCTTTTTGTTGTTGTTGTACTTTTACCCCTTTTTCTCCCCAATTGGTAGTTACAGTCTTGTCCCATCGCTGCAACTCCCCTACGGACTCGGGAGAGGCGATGGTCGAGAGCCACGCGTCCTTCGAAACACGACCCTGCCAAGCAGCACTGCTTCTTGACACACTGCTCGCAATACATGTTAGAATCCCCTTTAGCAGTGATTACAGCTGTGAGTCTTTCTGGGTCAGTCTCTAAGAGCTTTCCACACCTGGATTGTGAAACATTTGCCCATTTATTATTTTCAAAATTCTTGAAGATCTGTCAAATTGGTTGCTGATCATTGCTAGACAATCATTTTCAGGTCTTGCCGTAGATTTTCAAGCAGATTTAAGTCAAAACTGTAATTGGACACTGGGAAACATTTCCCATCTTCTTGGTAAGCAACTCCAGTGTAGATTTGGCCTTGTGTTTTAGGATATTGTCTTGCTCAAAGGTGAAATCCTCTCCCAGTGTTTGGTGGAAAGCAGACTGAACCAAGTTTCTCTCTAGGATTTGGCCTGTGCTTATCTCCATTCCGTTCATTTTTTATCCTGAAAAACTCCCCAATCCTTAACGATTACAAGCATACACATAACACGATGCAGCCACTACTATGCTTGAAAATATGGAGAGTGGTACTCAGTAATGTGTTGTATTGGATTTGCCCCAAACATAACACTTTCTATTAGAAACAAAAGGTTAATTGCATTGCCACATTTTTTGCAGTATTACTTTAGTGCCTTGTTGCAAACAGGATACATGTTTTGGAATATTCTGTACAGGCTTCCTTCTTTTCACTCTGTCAATTAGGTTAGTATTGTGGAGTAAATACAATGTTGTTGATCATTCACAACCATTAAACTGTTTTAAAGTCACCATTGGCCTCATGGTAAAATCCCTGAGCGGTTTCCTTCCTCTCCAGCAACTGAGTTAGAAAGGACACCTGTATCTTTGTAGTGACTGGGTGTATTGATACACCATCCAAAGTGTCAATAACTTCACCATGCTCAAAGGGATATTCAGTGTCTACTTTTTTTTTTAACCCATTGTGGCGTACAGCAGTTCAGCCACCAGCGGAAGGCTCGTCGAGGCCTGGTAACAGATGGAATATACATCACGAGGCGGTGGCCCCATCTGCTGGATGTGCCAGGTCTCGAAGGGCTCCCCGGACAGGACTAATTGGGGCTGATTGGGAGCTGGTGAATAATTAAGGGTGGATTGCTCACCAGCGGTGGAAGGCCCATAAAGCTGCCAGAAGGGCAGCACATGAGAGAGGACTTGGGGAAGTAAGGTAACGTCTGTGTAGTTGGAGACGGTATCCTGGAGAGGATCTCATGGGGGAGACCTAACCTTTTGTTTTGATTATTTTATTAATAAACACCCTTGAAACCGAGCTAATCATACTCTGTCCGTGTCTGATCTGTGTAAACGTCTTGACCCAACCCCCTGATCTGCCACACCATCTACGAATACATGCCCTTCTTTGCGAGGCATTTTAAAACCTCCTTGGTCTTTGTGGTTGAATCTCTGTTTGAAATTCTATGCTCGACTGAGGGGCCTCACAGATAATTGTATGTGTGGGGTACAGAGATTATTGCACACAGAGTGAGTCCATGCAACTAATTGTGACTTTCTAAGCAAATTTGCAATAACAAAGTGGTTGAATACTTATTTACTCAAGACAGTGGCTTTGTTTACAAACACGCCACCATAAAGAAAATGAGAATTAAAAACAGGTTCAGCCCCTGGTTCGACCCTGATCTGGCAGAGTTACTTCACCTCAAGAATTCCATTTGGCGAAAGCCTCGGCACATGCATACTCAGGCTGACTTGCTCTCGTTCAAGCAAATTAGAAATAAGTGCACTCAGGCTATCCGGACGGCCAAAGTTAGTTACTTTAAGGAGCAGTTCTCTCTCTGTGGGTCTAACCCCAAGAAGTTCTGGAAAACGGTTAAAGACCTGGAGAATAAACCCTCCTCCTCACAGCTGCCCATGTCCCTTAATGTTGATGATGTGGTTGTTACTGACAAGGAGCACATGGCTGAGCTCTTTAAATCACCACTTCATTAAGTCAGGATTCCTATTTGACTCAGCCATTTCTCCTTGCCCATCCAACATTTCCTCATCTCCCACCCCTTCTAATGCGACTAGCCCCGATGCTCCTCCCTCTTTTTCCCCTGCCCCGCTACAAGGTTTCTCCCTGCAGGCGGTCGCTGAGTCCGAGGTGCTAAAGGAGCTCCTTAAATTTGACCCCCAAAAAACATCTGGGTCAGATGGTTTAGACCCTTTCTTCTTTAAGGTTGCTGCCCCTATCATCGCCAAGCCTCTCTCTGACCTTTTTAGCCTGTCTCTCCTCTCTGGGGAGGTTCCCAGTGCTTGGAAGGCAGCCACGGTGCGTCCTTTATTTAAAGGGGGAGATCAAGCTGATCCTAACTGTTACAGGCCAATTTCAATTTTGCCCTGTTTATCAAAAGTGTTGGAAAAACTTGTAAATAATCAACTGACTGGCTTTCTTGATGTCTATAGTATTCTCTCTGGTATTCGCTCAGGTTATGGATGTGTCACTGCAACCTTAAGAGTCCTAAATGATGTCACCATTGCCCTTGATTCTAAGCAATGTTGTGCTGCTATTTTTATTGACTTGGCCAAAGCTTTTGATACGGTAGACCATTTCATTCTTGTGGGCTGGCTAAGGAGAATTGGTGTCTCTGAGGGGCTTTGGCCTGGTTTGCTAACTACATCTCTCAAAGAGTGCAGTGTATAAAGTCAGAACATCTGCTGTCTCAGCCACTGCCTGTCACCAAGGGAGTACCCCAAGGCTCGATCCTAGGTCCCACGCTCTTCTCAATTTACATCAACAACATAGCTCAGGCAGTTGGAAGCTCTCTCATCCATTTATATGCAGATTATACAATCTTATACTCAGCTGGCTCCTCCCCGGATTTTGTGTTAAACGCTCTACAACAAAGCTTTCTTAGTGTCCAGCAAGCTTTCTCTGACCTTAACCTTGTTCTGAACACCTCCAAAACAAAGGTAATGTGGTTTGGCAAGAAGAATGCCCCTCTCCCCACCGGTGTGATTACTACCTCTGAGGGTTTAGATCTTGAGGTAGTCACCTCATACAAGTACTTGGGAGTATGGCTAGACGGTACACTGTCCTTCTCTCAGCACATATCAAAGCTGCAGGCTAAGGTTAAATCTAGACTTGGTTTCCTCTATCGTAATTGCTTCTCTTTCACCCCAGCTGCCAAAGTAACCCTGATTCAGATGACCATCCTACCCATGCTAGATTACGGAGACGTAATTTATAGATCGGCAGGTAAGGGTGCTCTCGAGCGGCTAGATGTTCTTTACCATTCAGCCATCAGATTTGCCACCAATGCTCCTTATAGGACATATCACTACACTCTATACTTTCCTCTGTAAACAGGTCATCTCTGTATACCCGTCGCAAGACGCACTGGTTGATGCTTATTTAGAAAACCCTCTTAGGCCTCACTCCCCCCTATCTGAGATACCTACTGCAGCCTTCATCCTCCACATACAACACCCGTTCTGCCAGTCACATTCTGTTAAAGGTCCCCAAAGCACACACATCCCTGGGTCGCTCCTATTTTCAGCTCGCTGCAGCTAGCGACTGGAACGAGCTGCAAAAAACACTCAAACTGGACAGTTTTATCTCCATCTCTTCATTCAAAGACTCAATCATGGACACTCTTACTGACAGTTGTGGTTGCTTCGCATGATGTATTGTTGTCTCTACCTTCTTGCCCTTTGTGCTGTTGCCTGTGCCCAATAATGTTTTTACCATGTTTTGTGCTGCTACCATGTTGTCCTGCTGCCATGTTGTGTGGCTAGCATGTTGTTGTCATGTTGTGTTGCCATGCTATGTTGTTGTCTTAGGTCTCTCTTGTTGTGATGTGTGTTTTGTCCTATTTTATTGTATTATTTATTTTTTATCCCAGCCCCTGTCCCCGCAGGAGAGGCCTTTTGCCTTTTGGTAGGCCGTCATTGTAAATAAGAATTTGTTGATTTACCTAGTTAAATAAAGGTTAAGTAAATTAATCAAATAAAATACATTTCAGCTTTATGTTTTTAATGAATTCGTTTAAGAAAATTGAAAAACATAATTCCATTTTGTCATTATGAGATATTGTGTGTAGGCCAGTGACAAAAAGTCTAAATGTAATCAATTTTAAATTCAGGCTGTAGCACAAAAAAACGTGGAAAAAGTAAAGGGGTGTGAATACTTTCTGAAGGCACTGTACATTACTACACACAGGTCTCACATTTCTCTCAAGGCCCCACTCTGGGCATGCCCAGTGGCAGACCGTTAAACAATAAAGATTTATGGCCAAGTAGACAGGATAAGAGAGAGGTGAGTGCCTGAACAAATGCCTTGAGTCAATTCAATGCTCACCAGGGATGACTAAGCTGTTTGAAATGATGAAGAGGTTTCTGAGAGTTGTCTGGAATTACCACAATCTCCTCATCATCATCCTCACCCCTCTGCTGCTGCTGCCTCTTCCACTGGTCATCCAAGGAAAGGTGAGGGAGAGCATACCCTTCTCTCACACACACACACACATTTTACATTTACATTTTAGTCATTTTGCAGACGCTCTTATCCAGAGCGACTTACAATTAGTGCATTCATTTTAAGACAGCAAGGTGAGACAACAACACGTCACAATCATATCAAAGTACATTTTCCCTCAAAGTATTTATCAGCAAAGTCAGTGCTAGTAGGAAAAGACTAGTTACTTTTATTTTTTGAGGGGAGCGTCGGGGCCTGTGAGAGTTGTCTAAGATACTCTTCAAAGAGGTAGAGTTTCAGACACACCACATACCCAGAACCGCATACACACCACATACCCAGAACCGCATACACACCACATTCCCAGGACAGGACAGACCATTTATACACCCACACAGAAAAGCCTTTCAGGTACAAATGTTGTTACATACTGTAGTCACCACACATTCTCATACTGTAACACTGACACATTCACAAACAAATGAATACATGCAGAGGTACAGAACATGTCAAGTTCCTCACAATTTATTGATTTATCTTTGTTTGTACTTGTATACGCAACTCAGGTTTTAGCTGCCATGTATACAAAATAAAACTAAACATGGAAAACCAGGCATGCATCGAAAACCAACAACACAAACATAATCATTTAATTCTACTGCATCTATTAAAGTCTTTGTATTTTACAATGATTTGAACAAAAAACTGATTGAGTATACAAGTCATGTCTCGTCAGAAACAATAGCCCAGAAAAATGCGATATCATTATTGTGTACAGTAGCAACCAACTACAGAATCCAGGACATTTGTCTCAGGGGTACTGAATGGTATTGACTGGCTCAAATTGATGTGAATTTCGAAATTAACCATTCCCAGGATATGGTTTGACCTGAACTGCTATTTTCTCAGTCTCTCTCTCCCACGTTCCACATGATATTTCAGGGCATTTCTTGATTCATATAGCCTAGCCTACAGTATATACACTGAGTGTACCAAACATAGGTTTAGCTGGTCTTTCCATGACATAGACTGACCAGGTGAATCCAGGTGAAAGCTATGATCCCTTATTGATGTAACCTGTTAAATTAACTTCAATCAGTGTAGATGAAGGGGAAGAGACAGGTTAAAGAATGATTTTTAAGCCTAAACAATTGAGATGTAAATTGTGTACGTGTGCCATTCAGAGGGTGAATGGGCAAGACAAAAGATTTGTGTCTTTGAACCGGGTATGGTAGTAGATGCCAGGTGCACCGGTTTGAGTGTGTCAAGAACTGCAACGTTGCTGGGTTTTTTCACGCTCAACAGTTTCCAGTGTGAATCAAGAATGGTCCACCACCCAAAGGACATCTGGCCAACTTGACCCAACTGTGGGAAGCATTGGAGTCAACATGAGCCAGCATTCCTGTGGAACGCTTTCGACACCTTGTAGAGTCCATGCCCCGACGAATTGAGGCTGTTCAGAGGACAAAAGGTGGTGCAACTAATATTAATGTTCCTAACGTTTTGTACACTTACTGTATATAGGCTAAAGTAGGCTACAAAATAAACTTTCCAGTGACACTGGCTCACCCAATGATGAAGATGAAGCCTAGGCTACTCACAGGTGATGGCCAATGTGCTCGTGCCAATAGCCTATCTCAATATAAGCTACTTTGTAAAACAGTGCTGTTTGCTCAGAATCGCTAAAAAGTTGTCGATAATTGTTTTGGGGGCTTCTACAGAAAGATTTGTCTTCTCTTTTCAGCAGTAGGCATTTGCTTTCCAAACGGTATGCCTAAATTTTCTCAGGATTGTATTTCTCGGGATTGTATTCAGAAATTTGTGAAAGGCAAATTGACAGCCGCAACCAACCATAGAAATATAATCCATAGATGGCAGTTCCCATTCAAGTCAGGACTGGCAGCCATTGCTAGTGTACCCATGAGTTTAACAGTCAAAGTGGCAGGGTTAGAGGTTCCAAAATCATTCTATGGATTATATGTCTATGGCCACAATGCAACAATTTGTTCTATACTGTATTTGGCATGCTCACTGCCCAAATTGCGGCCTTCACGACTGTAAGTGCATGTAATAAAACTTGATCTACAGCAATTGTTTTGAAGCTATTGATCCTCTGTGGCTAAATTATGCTGGAGTAGTATAATTTTGGGAATTTAAATAAATCATAATTTGGGCAAAATAAATCTTTATAATTGTTTTAATTGTTTCTACTTATCAGGGTGTGCTGCAGCACCTCCACCACACCTACGTTATTATTAATGATTTATTTTATTTTTTAAACCAATTTTCTCTCCAATTTCATGATATCCAATTGCGATCCAATTACAATCTTGTCTCATCGCAGCAACTCACCAACGGGCTTGGGAGAGTCATGCGTCCTCCGAAATATGACCCGCCAAACCGCGCTCCTGAACACCCGCTAGCTTAACCCGACACCAATGTTAGCCTGCAGGCTCCCGGCCCACCACAAGGAGTCGCTAGAGCGCAATGAGCCAAGTAAAGCCCCCCCAGCCAAACCCTCCCCTAACCCGGACGACGCTGGGCCAATTATGCGCTGCCCTATGGGACTCCCGGTCATGGCCGGTTGTGACACAGCCTGGGAACGAACCCGGATCTGTAGTGACGCCTCAAGCACTGCGATGCAGTGCCTTAGACCGCTGCGCCACTCAGGAGGCCAGCACACCTATTTTCTGAAGCTATGGATTCTACTCATTTGCAGTTTTACAGCTAATTTCCTGCAATTCTACACATTTTGCCATGACTTATGCCATGTCAATTTGACATCTGAGTGAGAGTGACTAACAAAATCAATGGGGGCCCCCTGGAGGTCAGGGCTCCTGGGCATGTGCCCTGCGTGCCCGGTCGGTAATTCGACCATGATTACTACAAGATAGCTGACTAGACTAATTTACCAATCAAAAAATGTTTAGCTGACATGGCATTGTTAATTTTGTCAACAATAACTATAACACAAAATACTTGTCAATGGCCTATATTATTCCTGACAAAATGTATGGCTTGTATCCCAATCGACAAGGACGCAGCCTTTTGAGGCAGCATTTCTAGGCAGGACTTCAAAATTGGCATGTCCCAATCCCAAGGTACACTCAAATACTGTGGTGTAGTTAGCTTTACATTAAAGATTCAGACTTTGCTCGTTAATACCTAAACGTAACGTGCAAGAATGATATACATGACATATTCTGAATCAGCTGACAATAGCGAGCAAGCGGTGTCATATTTTCTTTTTGGAGTCGAAATGTAGCTAAAACGTAGCTCTCCTCTGCTGAGGGTCAAGGGACCGTTTTAAAACTGCAACGCTTACTTTTGCGTGTTAATGAAAAATGTCAATAGCTTCTCAACCACATGACATATCGCTCTCAAATCAATTTGACATTGTTTTGAGACCTCTTTTCTCGAATCCACAGCAATTAGTTTAGCTTTATTTTTACTTTATCAATTCATTTTAATTTCACTTTACAGAGAAATACTTCCTTAAAACGTAAATAGCTTGCACCCCATAGGATTTACATGAATACAACCAACTGTTACTGGTTCAGGGACCTCGCCTGTCCAATCTATGGTGATTACTGTTGTATTTTCTTTACTTTGGCTATTTTTATTAATTTCATTTCATTATATGTCCAAAATACTTGCTTAAAACTTCAATAACTTCGACCCGTAAGGACTTTCATGAATAAAACCAACTGTTATTAGTTCAGGGACCTTGTCTGTACAATCTACAGCAAATATTTTTTCACTTTGCTGTTTTCTATGAAATTGAATGGACTTTAAATTAAAAACAAGCTTTTTGTGCATATGGAACATTTCTGGGTTATTTTATTTCAGCTTATGAAACATGGGACCAACACTTTACATGTTGCGTTTATATTTTTGTTCAGTATAGTTAGAATGCATCATATCACCTTTCAATATTAGTTATCAACTAATATAAAACCATGTTATCCTGAACATGCAGTGTCATTTAATAATATGCAGACATGACGTATGGAGCGGCAGGTAGCTTAGTGGTTAAGAGCGTTGTGCCAGTATCCGAAAGTTCGCTGGTTCTAATCCCCGAGCCGACTAGGTGAAAAAGTCTGTCGATGTGCCCTTGAGCAAGGCACTTAACCCTAATTGCTCCTGTAAGTCGCTCTGGATAAGAGCGTCTGCTAAATGACTAAAATGTAATTAATCACAATGTAAGCCTACTCATAGAAAAAACATTGGCAGCTCTAATGCAATATTAGCTTCACAGTGAAACACCACTAGTCTGGTTCTTAAACAGTCAGTAAAATGGCTTATTTAGCCATCTCAAAAAATCTTATCCTGTATCATGCATGCAAGTCTGTCCACAACGATGGAGCTGCAGACCAAGCAATATGCGAGAGGAGGACCCTATACCGTAGGATAATTATTCTGGTCGGTGTCAACTTAATTCATGAACAGGTACTGAGGAGATCAATTCTGTTACTTGTTATTCGTGTCAGATATTTCCATTTTGGGATAGTTGTTCACTAAATTGCTAGCACTAGTTGCTCAAACTGCTACAGTGGCTACAACGTAAACAAACGTCTCCCGCTCAGTGGAATGCGAATGTGTTGTCACGTGATGCTGCCTTTGAATCCCGTCCCAAATGCCTTTGGAGGCAGGTAGGCAGCTGCCTTTGGATTGGGACACACACAGCCTATGATGATAATGAGACGCCCTGGGAAAAAACAATAACTATTACAAATTACTTTTCATTTTAGTTGACGAAAATGGGACGAGACAACAATTCCACGTGAGACTAATGGATATTTAATTTGACATGAAGCTCATTTTCATATTTCCTTCCAATCCTAAGGATGTTGTTTCTTTCCTTTTGCCCTCTTCTAGGTGTCAGAATGTTCGTTCGTACTGTGTGTCATGGCAGTGTACTGGCTGACAGAAGCCCTGCCGCTGGCAGCCACAGCTCTACTCCCAGCCTTGCTCTTCCCTCTCTTTGGCATCATGAAGTCCTCTCAGGTGAACATTGCACAATTTTATTGTATTTAATTATGTGTGTGTAACTACTATAAATTGTATTGAAAATCAGCAAATATTGAGATGCATGGATTTTCCAGGAAGCCGGCGTTACGTAACCTGGCTGCTCTCCATCTCGCTTTCATGTTTGATAAAACATATCTGATAAAACTCTCTTCTGGTTTGATTAACAAATCCATAAATTGATGAATGCAGGAGCATTTATTACATTATAATCATATCACAGTCAGCTCCTAACTCCTTATGCCTCGTTCACGTAATGTTGGAAACTCGGAAATGTCCAACTTGCTAACCTAGGCGGAAGAGTCGGATCCCGAGATTCCCACTTGGGAGGTACCAGAATCAACCAATAGGAAGCTCTACACAAATAACTTACATTCATTTTAATTTGGAGGACCCGAGTTTCAGACATGACGTGAACGCGGCATTAGCATATTTATTATCTATTTATTATTAACAATCTCAGTGCCTGGCACTGTATGGTTTTAATGGCTTGGCGAAATGAAACAGACGGCATAATGTTCTTTCCTTCCTTCCTAGACAAATAAAAAGTCAGTATTGTTTGTGAAATGTCCTCTTAACAAGTTGATAGGTGTCAAAATGGACTGCTTGTCATGAAATGTCCTCTTAACAAGTTGATAGGTGTCAAAATGGACTGCTTATCATGAAATGTCCTCTTAACAAGTTGATAGGTGTCAAAATGGACTGCTTATCATGAAATGTCCTCTTAACAAGTTGATAGGTGTGTAAATGGACTACTTATCATGAAATGTCCTCTTAACATGTTGATAGGTGTCAAAATGGACTGCTTATCTTGAAAATGTCAAATCTGACAGCTTTATTGGCATATTGATCGACATGTCTAAGATCTTCCACCTCTCTGTTTTCCTGCTGTTCTCCCTCCATCTCTCTCTCATGTCCAGGTGGCTGGGGTGTACTTCAAAGACTTTCACCTGCTGTTGATTGGGGTCATCTGCCTGGCAACGTCTATAGAGAAGTGGGGTCTCCACCGGAGGATATCACTGAGGCTGGTCTCTCTGGTCGGTGTCAATCCTGGATGGTGAGAACTTTCTCTCTGCCGGCCCCTCTCTCATTTACATTTACATTTACGTCATTTAGCAGACGCTCTTATCCAGAGCGACTTACAAATAGATCCTCTGTTCCAGGCCTCATTTGCAGATGTGTGGCTACAATGACAGGTGACACGCACTGAAAGCGGAAGGAGGGAGAGCTTGTTTGTTGTTTTTAAAGTCTCTGAAAAATTGTTATATTGAAAAAGTTATTAGCTACCTATTGACTTTGGATCCAGCAACGTGGTTAGCCTCAGTTGCTGGGACCGCTACTATCCGTCCAGGGATCCTGCCAACCAAAAGTCTGAAGAGCTGCTTTCCGTAGCTAGTTACCAGCTAAGCTAGCTGCTATCAAGCTAGGAAAGTTTCCAGGAATGTTTCCTGAAAGCTTGAACACAGCCCACGACGCGGTTAGCCCTTTTGGCTGGGACCACGGATTGTCCCAGGCTTGTGGCTGTCTAAATCCCTGCTGTTTGTTGCTGTTTCCATCTGCCCTGCAACCTGCCCTGTCTGGAACTGAGTGGAGTACCAGCGTTAGCCTACGTTGCTACCATGACATCCAAAACCAAAGCCAGTTGGAGTAACGGAGAGGACAGTGTTTCTCTATCACAGGTGAAGGATCTTTTAAACAAACAAAAAGGGTTCTACAAGCAGTTGTTATAACAACAGGAAAATAGCTTCAAGAGCTTTGTCCAAATACAACTAACAAAATAATGCACGATCTGACCAGAGAGGTCCAGGATCTTAAGAACAGTTTGCAGAGGTATATGTCCTGAAAGAGACTTGCAGCAATATGACAACAAACTATAAGTCCACGCAAGATGACCTCAGCACAGTCAGTGAATCATTATTAACAATGACTGGGAAAACAGACTAGAGGGACAATCAAGGAAGAATAACATTGTTGTGGATGGCATACCAGAGTCTTCACATGAGAACTAGGCTGAGTCTAAGGAGAAAGTAAGATAAATGGTCACTGAAAAGCTGCAGATGGATAATAGGAAGATTGAGGTGGATTGTGCCCACAGGTCTGGAAAACCTGTAACCAGCCCAGGTGACATACCTAGGCCAATAGTGGTCAAGTTCCTAAGGTTTAAGGACAAGATGGCTGTTCTGGAGCGAGCCAAGAACTTGAGAGGAAACATCTTCTTTAACGAGGACTACTCGGAAGCTGTGCGCCAGATGCGGAAAGAACTTATCCCAGCCATGAAAGCTGCCAGAGAGCGTGGGGACATTGCTTACATCCGCTAGGACAGGCAAACTGGCCGAGTGCATATACCCAAACTAGTGTGCTACATACTTAAACTGCATACTATTTACTCATCGTCGCATACTATTTAGCACGTACCATTTAGTAAAAAGCAGTAGCGGCTCCTGATTGGCTGAGTAGGTGGGGTGGGGCAGAGTGGATTTTTTCCAAATTCAACAGACATGCATCGCATTAACCAGCCTGATAATAGCTCATTTACAATTTGATTCATTTCTTTAAACTCTAAATAGAACAGGAATGTAGTTATAGGCATACTCAGGCTGGTTATAGGCAGACTATCACATTCAACCTATAATTTGAGCCGGATTCTGCAGGAACAGGATCCGGCACCTCTCCGTTTTGGACTGTTTCGTTACGGAACCTATTTGGCTAGATCCGGTACTATTTTTTGCAATGTAAAAATTATAATAAAAGCGATCGAAGTTCATTCAAGTTGCCTCTTCGTTAATTCTTCTCTCGAGTTGATTCTGGTTGTGTCGGGCTTATGGTTTGCGCAACATTGCAACTTGTGTGAGAAGCGAGATTGTATCTCTCACAGAACTAGAGTGAGATTCACTTTCTATGATCCCTCTCTCCTCTGATAGACATGAGATTGCAATTAATCTCTCCAGTGTTGCACTTCATCATTTATTTCCTTATAGAATCATAGCCGCGTGAAGGGCTCTGGAGGAGCTGCAGCAACCCTGATCAATTGAAATAAATTTGCCAAAGTTATAGAATTACTGCGGTCTAATCAGAAAGAAATTAAATAATTCAGAATAGCCTTCTACACCATGAAGGCCTATAATTTGGCCACAGACGATCAATGCCTTCTTTTAAAAAACAGCCTAGCTGGATTGTGTGTAGCCCAATAACAAGGCATGGCCTACAGTCAGGAACGCGCAGTAAATTGGTCAGTGAACAGCATGCAGACAAAACAGGCCTTTCCCAATATTTCAAATACAATCGCGGGAAAATACAGGTTGGAAAGCAAATGGCTCCTGCTGAAAAGAGAAGACTGTAATCTGTGATGTAGGCTACCAAAATATTTGACCAACTTCCAAATGTTGTTTCACAAAGTAAGAGATATAGGCTTTGGCACGAACGCATCGGCCATCACCGGTGAGTGAGCTGCACATCATTGGGTGGGTCAGTGAAACTGGAAAGCATTTTTAGGACTACAATTTCATACTCATATTGTAGCCTACAATATGTGTCTCCACACACCTAGGCCTAGGCTATTGATGGATTAAAGACAAGGTCGTTTTGATTGATCTCAGATTCTCAGTTTTTCAGTGTCAAAGTAGCCTGCCATTTCGATCATTTGTGCGGTATTAAAAAAATATTCTGCAAAAGTCTCCAGTCATGTAAAATGATGCAGAATTGCATGAAATCCATTTATAAAAGGCCACATTTTTCCCAGATCCTAGGCTACTAAAGATGTTTCCCATGTGTGCAACTTCTGTAAGCTCCTATACTGCTCTATGCCACTACGCAAATGCGATGATATGCATGCAATGCTTTATCATAAAGGTGATTATTTTTTTAATGCGTTCAGGTACCTCGGAACTCCCCAGGTCAACCCCTCTCAGCTCACACTGCCTACTCCCCAGCTCAACCCCTCTCAGCTCACACTGCCTATACCATAGGATACTATTTAGCCCATCTATCCTATTTAAAAAGGACTGAAGACAGAAACTGAATTTGGTTCCATTTCAACATATTTATTAGTGAACCAAAAGTGCTCTAACATATATAAATTAAATCAAATAGTCTATTACACACACCAAAACTTTTCAAATGTTCAAATCAAAAGGCTATTGCACAGAAGAATTTGGACAGTCGGTTGCATCGCAAATTCAGAACCGCTGGACAGCAACATAAACTAAAGCACTGATAATTGGAAACGAGATCAGAAGGCTTCATCCATAAATTAAATAATTAAATAGGTAACCTAACCTAATAAACTAAAACAATCCATATGTTCAAATCAAAAGGCCTGATTAACATGACATCAATAACGCAGCCACATCCTGAGTCCCCTGTGCCGACACATTCAGAAATCAAAAGATGGTTTAGTATTTACACTGAACAAAAATATAAAACGCAACATGCAACAATTTCAAAGATTTTACTGAGTTACAGTTCATATAAGGAAATCAGTCAAGTAAAATAAATTCATTAGGCGCTAATCTATGGATTTCACATGACTGTGAATACAGATAAGCATCTGTTGGTCACAGATACCTTAAAAAATAAAAGGTAGGGGCGTGGCGCATGGATTAGAAAGCCAGTCAGTATCTGGTGTGACCACCATTTGCCTCATGCAGCGCAACACATCTCCTTCGCATAGAGTTGATCAGGCTGTTGATTGTGGCCTGTGGAATGTTGTCCCACTCTTCAATAGCTGTGTGAAGTTGCTGGATATTGGCGTGAACTGGAAAACGCCATCGTACACGTCGATCCAGAGCATCCCAAACATGCTCAATGGGTGACTTGTCTGGTGAGTATGCAGGCCATGGAAGAACTGGGACATTTTCAGCTTCCAGGAATTGTGTACAGATCCTTGCGACATGGGGCTGTGCATTATCATGCTGTGAGGTGATGGCGGCAGATGAATGGCACGACAGTGGGCCTCAGGATCTCGTCACAGTATCTGTGCATTCAAATTGCCATCGATAAAATGCAATTGTGTTCATTGTCAGTAGCTTATGCTTGCCCATACCATAACCCCACCGCCACCATGGGGCACTCTGTTCACAACATTGACATCAGCAAACCGCTCACCCACATGATGCCAAATACGCCTTCTGCCATCTGCCCGGTACAGTTGAAACCGGGATTCATGCATGAAGAGCACACTTCTCCAGCGTGCCAGCAGCCATCGAAGGTGACCATTTTCCCACTGAAGTTGGTTACGACTCTGAACTGCAGTCAGATCAAGACCCTGGTGAGGACGACTAGCACGCAGATGAGCATCCCTGAGACCATTTCTGACAGTTTGTGCAGAAATTATTTGGTTGTGCAAACCCACAGTTTCATCAGCTGTCCGGGTGGCTGGTCTCAGACGATCCTGCAGGTGAAGAAGCCGGATGTGGAGGTCCTGGGCTGGCGTGGTTACACCTGGTCTGTGGTTGTGAGGCCGGTTGGACATACTGCCAAATTCTCTAAAATGATTTTGGTGGCGGCTTATGGTAGAGAAATGAACATTAAATTACCTGGCAACAGCTCTGGTGGACATTCCTGCAGTCAGCATACCAATTGCATGCTCCCTCAAAACTTGAGACATCTGTGGCATTGTGTTGTGTGACAAAACTGCACATTTTAGAGTGGCCTTTTATTGTGACCAGCACAAGGTGCACCTGTGTAATGGTCATGCTGTTTAATCAGCTTCTTGATATGTCACACCTGTCAGGTGGATAGATTATCTTGGCAAAGGAGAAATGCTCACTAACAGGTGTGTAAACAAATTTGTGCCAAAAAATTTAGAGAAATAAGCTTTTTGTTAGCATGGAACATTTCTGGGATCTTTTAATTCATCTCATGAAACATGGGACCAACACTTTACATGTTGCGTTCATGTTTTTGTTCAGTATAGTCTAAAAACTCTGCCAAAAGCCAAGAGAACAAGAAACACTTTTCAGTGAGATAACAGAAATCCACTTTGGGTAAAACAATATAAAAATATTTGCCAAGATTTTAAGGAGAACTTAGTCTACATTTGAACACCACCGCAGGAGCTTCGGGCATCTTCCCAATTAAGTAGCTTAGTTTTGTTGTTTGGCTACTTGAAGAGAATTAGGGCCCAACACTCGCAGCCCACCTCTTCCAATGCATTGTGGAAAAGTGTGCATTGAATTCTACTAGATGAAGAGCCAAAATTAGTATACTATTAAACATTTTACTTTTGCATACTGAGATTGCATCATGCGTGATTGCGTGGTTTCCCGCTATTCGTTGATTTCGGTAGCGCATCCCCATATTTAATTGATCAGCTGTTGTTGTCAAAGCCGAAATGAGTATGACATCCTGGCATTTAAAGTATACTCGATTTTCGAAATGTCGCATACTATTAAACTAAATTAATTCGCATACTCAAACGGCCTACTATTTAGGACGCAAGTCTGGGTATTCGGACACGGCCACTGTCCACCCTTCTTCCCAAAAGACTGGGAGGAGTGAGAAAGCCTAGCTTCCGGGTCAGTAGCTTCATCCCCACATCATACACACACACACACACACACACACACTCATTGAATGACTCTCAGCAAAACAATGTTCTTGTCATGATCAGCTTAATATTGCAGATAGATTGTAACTTCCATCAATGTAATTGTCTGTATCACTTCCAATCCCCCATGTTTTTTATATATATACTCCCCTTTATTACTTTTCAACCCCGCCATCCTTTCCCTACTTGGGGTAAATTAGTGAACAACAATGCTTAGGCCTCTACTTCCAGCTTATACTTACTATCTACATTTTATGGACACAGTCAATTTTACAATAATTATATTTTGTTTGTTTTTTCTCCTGAACTTCTTCTACTCTCAACCTCTCCGATCATTTTCATGATGTCCATCCGGTTTGCTTCTATATGCCATATCTTTCTAACTGTGCTCTTTCCCAAAAGCTCCCAACATACAACCTATATACTTATTATGGACACAGTATGCTTACATTATTAGTTATCTTGTTATTATTTGTTGTTAGTTGTTATTATCAATAACTTGCTAAAATCAGATAACATTCATATGTTGGCCATCTCTGAGACTTACATAATTCCTTTGATCATACAGCAGTAGCAACACAGGGATATAACATCTACAGAAGAGACAGGAATGCCTACGGTGGAGGTGTCGTGGTTGCATGTTCACTTGCCTCATCTAAAGCCTCTTCTTTTGAGTTGCTGCTATAGGCCACCAAGTGCTAACATTTTCTGGATACTATGTGTGCAATGCTTGATAATGTGTGCAATGTTAAGAGGTCTATTTTCTGGGTGACCTGAATATAGAATGGTTTTCATCAAGCTGTCCGCTCAAGAGGGAACTGTTCACTAACCAGTGCCTGTAATCTGGTTCAGGTTATTAATCAACCTACCAGGGTGTTTACAAACAGTACAGGAACTATATCATCAACATGTATTGATCACATGTTTACCAATGCTGCAGAACTCCGCTCTAAAACTGTATACATACCTATTGGATGTAATGACCATAATATAGTAGCCATATCTAGAAAAGCCAAAGTTCCAAAGGTCGGGCTTAAAATATCATACAAAACGTTTTTTGTACTGATTCCTATGTTGAAGATAAAAAACATATTTGGTCTGATGTGTGTAATGAGGAGCATCCAGATGCTGCACATGATGCATTTATGAAATAGTTTCTTCCAGTTATTGATAACCATGCACCTATTAAGAAACTGACTGTTAGAACTGTTAAGGCCCTGTGGATTGATGAGGAATTGAAAACTGTTTGGTTGAGAGGGAGGAGGCAGAAGGAGTGGTGAATAAGTCTGGCTGCACATCAGATTGGCAGACTTACTGTAAATTGAGAAAATAAGAAATGGTATTATGAAACTAAGATAAATTACAAAGTATTATGGAAAAAAAGCTTTGGAATACTTTAAATGAAATTGTGGGCAAAGACTCCATCTTTTATTGAATCAGATGGTTACTTTATTACAAAACCTTTTGATGTTGCCAATTACCTTAATTACTATTTCATTAGCAAAGTAGGCAAACTTAAGCATGAAATGCCCACAAACTGTGAGCCTTCATATTCATGCAGAAAATACCAAATAATGAAAGAAAAGCATTGTAATTTTGAATTCTGTAAAGTTTGTGTGGGTGAGGTGGAAAAATTATTGTTGTCCATCCATAATGAGAAACCACCTGCTATTGACAACTTAGATGGAAAGCTACTGAGGATGGTAGCGGACTATATTGCCACTCCTATTTGTCATTCTGCTACCAAAGAATGGTAAAGAACCCTTTACTTGTTTTAACAGCCGACCAATCAGCTTGCTGCAGATTCTTAAACTTTGGGAAAACATTTTGTTTGACCAGATAAAATGCTATTTCTCTGTAAACTAATTAACAACAGACTTTCAACGTGCTTATTAAGAAGGGCACTCAACATGTACTGCACTGACACTAATGATTGATTGAAAGAAATTGATCAAAAGATTGTGGGTGCTGTACTGTTAGATTTTAGTGCAGCCTTTGATATTATTGACCATAACCTGTTGTTGAAAAAAACGTACAGTATGGGTTTTGGCTTTTCAGCCATATCATGGATTTAGAGCCATCTATCTAATAGAACACAGAGGGCTTTAATGGAATCTTATCTAATGTTAAACATGTAAAGTGTGGTGTACCACAGGGCAGCTCTCTTGGCCAACTGCCCTTTTTCTATTTTTACTAATGACCTGCCACTGGCATTAAACAAAGCCTGTGTGTTCATATATGCCGATGATTCAACCCTATATCCTAAACAACCCCTGCAACCCTAAACAAAGATTTGCAGTCAGTTTAGAATGGGTAGCCTGTGATAAGCTAGTCCTGAACATCTCTAAAACTAAGAGCATTGTATTTGGTACAAATCATTCTCTAAGATCTAGACCTCAGCTGAATCTGATAATGAATAATGTGGCTGTTGAGCAAGTTGAGGAGACTAAATTACTTGGTATTACCCATCCCCCCCCCCCCCCCCCCCCCCCCCCCCCCCGCATATCAGATCACACCTCCATTCTACTCCTCCCTTCCTATTGGCAGAAACTTCAAACAGGAAGTACCCGTGGTAAGGACTGTTCATCGTTGATCTAACCAATCGGAATCTATGCTTCAAAATATATATGTGTTCTGGGTTGCCTCTGAGAATAACATTGACGTATACACTGACTCGGTGACCAAGTTAATCCGGAAGTGCATAGAGGATGTTGTTCCCACTGTGACGATTAGAACTTATCCAAAATCTGTGGATAGATGGCAGCATTCACAAAAAACTGAAAGTGCGAACCACCGCATTTAACCATGGCAAGGTGACTGGGAACATGGACGAGTACAAACAGTCCAGCTATGCCCTCCGTATGGCATCAAACAGGCAAAACGTCAGTACAGAGACAAAGTGGAGTCGCAATTCAACGGATAAGACACAAGACATACAGTGTATTCAGAAAGTATTCAGACGTAAAAGAGTTGAAAGCGAGTCTTCAAATGAGTGACGAAAAAACTTTGGTAATGGAGAAAGAAACCAAAAAATTAAAAGTGACAGTCTCTAAGATGGAAACGGATGTTAGGGAACTTAAAAAGGAGAACAACCTTCTGAGAGAAGCCTTACTAGACATCCAAACTAGATCGATGAGAGAAAATCTAGTACTTACGGGTATTCAGGAAAAGGAGGGAGAAATAACAGAGAATATTATGAAGGACTTCCTGCATACAGTGCTACAAATCCCACTCGAGGCTGTCGATAAAATCCAACTCGAACGTGTACATCGTTTCGGAAAAAGAGGACAGAAATACGAGCGCCCAATCGTTGCCAAATTTGCATTTTTTAAGGATAAAGCAATGGTTAAAAGCCTAGGGAAAAGACTTGCTGGCACGAAAATAGGCATGAATGATCAGTTCCCGAGGGAGATTGCAGAAAGGCGCAAAGTTCTGTATCCAATCTTCAAGGAAAACAGATTAAAAGGGAAACGTGTTGAAACGATATAACAAGAAAAGATAACAAGCAGAATAATACATCTTTAAATACAAATAATTAGAACATGGCTTTTTTGGCGGGCGGTTGTTGTTTTGGCGGATGGTTGTTGTGGTTGGTCCTGTGTTCTCTCTGGCGTCCTTTCCCCCTTGCGGCAGGTGTGGATGCGGGTGCGTTTGCACGCTCGGCCCATTTCTTCCGCAGTCAACCATGTGGTGTGCATTTTTGTGTTTGAAAAGGTGCGGCGTTAAGTGAGTGAGAGGGGAAATGGTTGCATATCCCAGAGCCGACGGGGGTCTATGAGCAGGGGTAGTGAGAGAGAGCTTTCAATTTTGTGTAGATGAGGGATATACATTTTTAAATATAGTATACATCTAATCTAATTTTTTATTGTCCTATCATGATGGAAAGATCCCTAACCCTATATCCTGGACACCCACCTGAGCGACCCATACACCAAAGAGAAGTTCCCATCTCTTTTATGGACCTGCTGTGAGTATGCAGCCTAAACAGATAAATAAATGCGGTCAGAGACCTACTTGAGCAGCACTGCCCCCTCAAGATTCTGAGCCTGCCTGGCAGGGTTGGTTCTACAAAGCCAGAGCCCCCTGATGGGAGAGCATTATATACAAGGAAATTCTCAAAGCTGCTAATGAGAACCTTGACGACCTTTTACCTAGCCGGTGGGGATTCCGGTGGGGTACCCCCACCCAGGTAGTGGCAGTGCTGGCAACACTGGCTGCAGTAACCCATGGGGAGGGGGTCACACTCAGACAATCAGAGAGGGGGTTTATCATTGTGGCCCAGGTGGCACAAAATAATCAAAGGTCTGGCTGTACGGAGATGCTTGGGAAAATGGTTACAACAGGGGATCAGAGTGTTTGTGTCTCAGGTGAAGAGGGTGGATCTGATCTCCATCACCTAGGACTTGACATAGATTAAGTAGATTAATCAAATCTCACATGTTGTTATGGGATGGACCACGGGAATTATTTGCTAGGATAATAATTGCTTGTCAATAAATTAAATGTAATACAATGGCAATCCGGGTTATATGTTAAAATCCTACGCATGAATTGCCGACATTATTACGCATATTAAAAGATAATGATGGAAAATAGGATATGCATTTTTTTTTTAAATAGTTATATACATATATATACAGTTATATACCTGTTTTGTGGGTGGCACTGTGTGCTGTTTTCGATGGATGGGTCCTGGCCTCTCGGGGCCTTAGGGATCCGGAGGGACGTGGGTGGGATGCCGATCAATGGGATGACGGCTCAACTTGGGATGGGGAGGGGCTTTAGCGGGGGAATTAGTGGAGAACAATTGAAGGGTTACTCAGTAGCAATGCAAATATCACGGTACAGCTACAGTGGGGGAAAAAAGTATTTAGTCAGCCACCAATTGTGCAAGTTCTCCCACTTAAAAAGATGAGAGAGGCCTGTAATTTTCATCATAGGTACACGTCAACTATGACAGACAAATTGAGATTTTTTTTCTCCAGAAAATCACATTTTAGGATTTTTAATGAATTTATTTGCAAATTATGGTGGAAAATAAGTATTTGGTCACCTACAAACAAGCAAGATTTCTGGCTCTCACAGACCTGTAACTTCTTCTTTAAGAGGCTCCTCTGTCCTCCACTTGTTACCTGTATTAATGGCACCTGTTTGAACTTGTTATCAGCATAAAAGACACCTGTCCACAACCTCAAACAGTCACACTCCAAACTCCACTATGGCGAAGACCAAAGAGCTGTCAAAGGACACCAGAAACAAAATTGTAGACCTGCACCAGGCTGGGAAGACTGCATCTGCAATAGGTAAGCAGCTTGGTTTGAAGAAATCAACTGTGGGAGCAATTATTAGGAAATGGAAGACATACAAGACCACTGATAATCTCCCTCGATCTGGGGCTCCACGCAAGATCTCACCCCGTGGGGTCAAAATGATCACAAGAACGGTGAGCAAAAATCCCAGAACCACACGGGGGGACCTAGTGAATGACCTGCAGAGAGCTGGGACCAAAGTAACAAAGCCTACCATCAGTAACACACTACGCCGCCAGGGACTCAAATCCTGCAGTGCCAGACGTGTCCCCCTGCTTAAGCCAGTACATGTCCAGGCCCGTCTGAAGTTTGCTAGAGTGCATTTGGATGATCCAGAAGAGGATTGGGAGAATGTCATATGGTCAGATGAAACCAAAATATAACTTTTTGGTAAAAACTCAACTCGTCGTGTTTGGAGGACAAAGAATGCTGAGTTGCATCCAAAGAACACCATACCTACTGTGAAGCATGGGGGTGGAAACATCATACTTTGGGGCTGTTTTTCTGCAAAGGGACCAGGACGACTGATCCGTGTAAAGGAGAGAATGAATGGGGCCATGTATCGTGAGATTTTGAGTGAAAACCTCCTTCCATCAGCAAGGACATTGAAGATGAAACGTGGTTGGGTCTTTCAGCATGACAATGATCCCAAACACACCGCCCGGGCAACGAAGGAGTGGCTTCGTAAGAAGCATTTCAAGGTCCTGGAGTGGCCTAGCCAGTCTCCAGATCTCAACCCCATAGAAAATCTTTGGAGGGAGTTGAAAGTCTGTGTTGCCCAGCGACAGCCCCAAAACATCACTGCTCTAGAGGAGATCTGCATGGAGGAATGGGCCAAAATACCAGCAACAGTGTGTGAAAACCTTGTGAAGACTTACAGAAAACGTTTGACCTGTGTCATTGCCAACAAAGGGTATATAACAAAGTATTGAGAAACTTGTTATTGACCAAATACTTATTTTCCACCATAGTTTGCAAATAAATTCATAAAAAATCCTACAATGTGATTTTCTGGAAAAAAAATTCTCATTTTGTCTGAAATAGTTGTCGTGTACCTATGATGAAAATTACAGGCCTCTCTCATCTTTTTAAGTGTGAGAACTTGCACAATTGGTGGCTGACTAAATACTTTTTTCCCCCACTGTACATTACTCTTACTGAATTTCCACGTGGGCGAGGATATTGGAAATTTAATCAAAGCCTATTGGATGATAATTTATTTATAATTAGAACAAAGGAATTTATAACTGACGTTTTCCGACATAACATAGGTACAGCAAATCCCCTTATTGTATGGGACACCTTTAAATGTGCCTTTAGAGGCCATGCAATTCAGTACTCATCTCGAAAACAAAAGCAATTTAGGTCAAAAGAGTTTATACTAACAAAGGAAATAGAAAGTCTAACAGAACAGATAGATGGCAATAAAAACTGTAACATAGAGGCTCAGAATAAATTAGAGGAAAAACAAAAAGAAATGGAGAAATTTATTCAAGAAAGATCAAGTGTAATATATTATAAAAACAAAGCAAACTGGATGGAATATGTGGAAAAATGCACAAAATTCTTTTTTATCTTCAACATATGAATGCTACCAAAAATAACTTAATGAAACTGGTTACAATTGACGGAGTCACCCATGATTCACCAAATTATATTTTGAAGGAGGAAACAAAGTACTTTAAGCATGTTTTCTTTTCAGTCGCCTCCATCTCCTCTAACTGAAGCTAATTGTAGAGATTTTTTTCTATTGATAATGTAAAATTAACAGCCATACAGAAAGACTCATGTGAAGGGGAAATTACAGAGGAGGAACTTCTGGATGCAATTAAAGACTTTAAGTCCGGGAAAACTCCAGGTTTGGATGGCATACCAGTCGAGGTATACCAAACCTTTTTTGATATACTAAGAAGACCGTTATTTACATGTTTTAACCACTCCTATATAAATGGTAGATTATCTGACACTCAAGAAGAAGGTCTGATCTCATTATTACTGAAACAGGATACAAGTGGAAAATATAAAGATCCAGTCCATTAAAAAAATTGGAGGCCCCTTACACTTCAGTGTTGTGATGCAAAAATTCTAGCAAAATGTATAGCGCATAGAATTAAAAAGGTATTGTCGGATATTATTCATTCTAATCAGACATGATTTTTTACATGGAAGATACATTGGAGATAATATAAGGCAAGTATTGGAAACAAAAGAACACTATGGAAAATATGGGAAACCAGGCCTGCTATTCATAGCAGACTTCGAAAAGGCATTTGATAAAGTACGACTGGGGTTTATATATAAATGCCTGGAGCATTTCAATTTTGGAGAATCTCTTATAAAATGGGTCAAAATCATGTATAGTAACCCTAGCTGTAAAATAGTAAATATTGGCTATTTCTCAGAAAGTTTTAAACTGTCAAGAGGAGTGAAACAAGGTTGTCCACAATCGGCATATCTATTTCTTGTGGCCATCGACATGTTAGCTATTAAAATCAGATCCAATAATAATATCAGAGGATTAGAAATACAGGGCTTAAAAACAAAGGTGTCATTGTACGCTGATGATTCATGTTTTCTTTTAAATCCACAACTAGAATCCCTCCACAGCCTCATAGAGGATCTAGATACATTTTCTAACCTCTCTGGATTACAACCAAATTATGACAAATGTACTATATTACGTATTGGATCAAAAAAAAATACAATTTTTACATTACCATGTAGTTTACCAATAAAATGGTCTGATGGTGATGTGGATATACTCGGAATACATATCCCAAAGGAAATAAATGATCTCACTTCAATACATTTTAATAGAAAGTTAGTAAAAATAGATAAGATCTTGCTACCATGGAAAGGTAAATACCTGTCAATTTGTGGGAAAATCAACCTGATTAACTCTTTAGTATTATCCCAGTTTACCTATTTGCTTATGGTCTTGTCTACACCTAGCGAACAGTTTTTTAAATTATATGAGAAAAAAATATTCAATTTTATTTGGATCGGCAAGCCAGACAAAATTAAAAGGGCCTATTTATATAATGAATATGAATTAGGAGGACAGAAATTATTAAATATTAAAGAATTAGACCTATCACTAAAAGCTTCAGTCATACAAAAGTTATACTTAAATCCGAACTGGTTCTCAAGCAAACTAGTAAGATTGTCTCACCCAATGTTCAAGAATGGCCTTTTTCCCTTTATTCAGATTACAACCACTCATTTTCAGTTATTTGAAAAGGAAATCATCTCCCAAATATCACTATTTCTAAAACAAGCCATAGAAAGTTGGTTGCAATTTCAATTGAATCCTCCAGAAACGACAGAATAAATAATGCAACAAATATTGTGGTTAAATTCAAATATACTAATTGACAAAAAAACTTTATTTTTTTGACAGAATGTTTAAAAAAGGTATAATCTTCGTAAATGATATCATCGGTAGGACTGGTGGAGTTATGTCGCACATGCAGCTAACAAAAACATATGGAAATGTCTGCTCTACACAAAATTACAACCAAATAATTGCAGCCTTACCGCAAAAGTGGAAGAGGAAAGTGGAAGGGGGAGAAAGTAAGGAACTTGTCTGTCAGCCTTGCATTAAAGAACATAATTGGTTAAGGAAAACTGTGATAAATAAAAAAGTATATCAGTTTCACTTAAGGACCAAAGAATTGACAGCCATCACATATAGATTGCAAAATAGTTGGGAAGAGATTTTTGACGTACCAATTCCATGGCATAGTGTTTATGAACTGACACGCAAAACGACAACGGATTCAAAAATTAGAATCTTTCAATTTAAATTATTATATAAAATTCTTGCTACCAATAGAACATTATTTATATGGGGGATACAATCTTCCCAGCTCTGCAGATTTTGCTGTGAAGAGACAGAATCATTAGATCACTTGTTTTGGTTCTGTCCATTTGTAGCTTGTTTTTGGACACAGGTCCAGGAATGGCTAAAGGATTGCAATATTTACCTGGAGCTAACCCTGCAGATAGCATTACTGGGTGATCTGAAAAGTCATAGTCAATCGATCAATAATATAATAATACTTTTAGCAAAACAATTTTTTTTAAATTCACAATCTGTAGAAGCAATGAGAATAGAAAGGTTCAGAACTTTTGTAAAACATCCCAGTACGGTTGAAATATATATGGCAAATAGAAATCCTATATGGATGGTGTTAAGAGATAGATGGGAGGTGTTGAATGGAGTTGAAGGATGGGACTAATAACAAATAACAACAAATAATAACAAGATAACTAATAATGTAAGCATACTGTGTCCATAATAAGTATATAGGTTGTATGTTGGGAGCTTTTGGGAAAGAGCACAGTTAGAAAGATATGGCATATAGAAGCAAACCGGATGGACATCATGAAAATGATCGGAGAGGTTGAGAGTAGAAGAAGTTCAGGAGCAAAAACAAATAAAATAGAATTATTGTAAAATTGACTATGTCCATAAGGTGTAGAGGCCTGGGCATTGTTGTTCACTAATTTACCCCAAGTAGGGAAAGGATGGCGGGGTTGAAAAGTAATAAAGGTTAGTATATACAGTGGGGGAAAAAAGTATTTAGTCAGCCACCAATTGTGCAAGTTCTCCCACTTAAAAAGATGAGAGAGGCCTGTAATTTTCATCATAGGTACACGTCAACTATGACAGACAAAATTAGAAAAAAAAATCCAGAAAATCACATTGTAGGATTTTTTATGAATTTATTTGCAAAATATGGTGGAAAATAAGTATTTGGTCAATAACAAAAGTTTCTCAATACTTTGTTATATACCCTTTGTTGGCAATGACACAGGTCAAACGTTTTCTGTAAGTCTTCACAAGGTTTTCCCACACTGTTGCTGGTATTTTGGCCCATTCCTCCATGCAGATCTCCTCTAGAGCAGTGATGTTTTGGGGCTGTCGCTGGGCAACACAGACTTTCAACTCCCTCCAAAGATTTTCTATGGGGTTGAGATCTGGAGACTGGCTAGGCCACTCCAGGACCTTGAAATGCTTCTTACGAAGCCACTCCTTCGTTGCCCGGGCGGTGTGTTTGGGATCATTGTCATGCTGAAAGACCCAGCCACGTTTCATCTTCAATGCCCTTGCTGATGGAAGGAGGTTTTCACTCAAAATCTCACGATACATGGCCCCATTCATTCTTTCCTTTACACGGATCAGTCGTCCTGGTCCCTTTGTAGAAAAACAGCCCCAAAGCATGATGTTTCCACCCCCATGCTTCACAGTAGGTATGGTGTTCTTTGGATGCAACTCAGCATTCTTTGTCCTCCAAACACGACGAGTTGAGTTTTTACCAAAAAGTTCTATTTTGGTTTCATCTGACCATATGACATTCTCCCAATCCTCTTCTGGATCATCCAAATGCACTCTAGCAAACTTCAGACTGGCCTGGACATGTACTAGCTTAAGCAGGGGGACACGTCTGGCACTGCAGGATTTGAGTCCCTGGCGGCGTAGTGTGTTACTGATGGTAGGCTTTGTTACTTTGGTCCCAGCTCTCTGCAGGTCATTCACTAGGTCCCCCCGTGTGGTTCTGGGATTTTTGCTCACCGTTCTTGTGATCATTTTGACCCCACGGGGTGAGAACTTGCGTGGAGCCCCAGATCGAGGGAGATTATCAGTGGTCTTGTATGTCTTCCATTTCCTAATAATTGATCCCACAGTTGATTTCTTCAAACCAAGCTGCTTACCTATTGCAGATGCAGTCTTTCCAGCCTGGTGCAGGTCTACAATTTTGTTTCTGGTGTCCTTTGACAGCTCTTTGGTCTTGGCCATAGTGGAGTTTGGAGTGTGACTGTTTGAGGTTGTGGACAGGTGTCTTTTATGCTGATAACAAGTTCAAACAGGTGCCATTAATACAGGTAACGAGTGGAGGACAGAGGAGCCTCTTAAAGAAGAAGTTACAGGTCTGTGAGAGCCAGAAATCTTGCTTGTTTGTAGGTGACCAAATACTTATTTTCCACCATAATTTGCAAATAAATTCATAAAAAATCATACAATGTGATTTTCTGGAGAAAAAAAATCTCAATTTGTCTGTCATAGTTGACGTGTACCTATGATGAAAATTACAGGCCTCTCTCATCTTTTTAAGTGGGAGAACTTGCACAATTGGTGGCTGACTAAATACTTTTTTCCCCCACTGTATATAAATAACATGGGGGATTGGAAGTGATGCAGACAATTACATTGATGGAAGTTACAATCTATCTGCAATATTAAGCTGATCTACCCCCCCAATAAAAAATTTAAAAAAAGTATTCAGACCCCTTAATTTTTCCCATATTTTGTTACATTACAGCCATATTCTAAAATGGATGTATATTCTAAAATGGATGAGATATTTTTTCCCCCCTCACCAATCTACACACAATACCCATAATGACAAAGCAAAAACACGTTTTTAGAAATTTCTGCAAATGTATTAAAGATAAAAAACTTAAATACAGCATTTCCATAAGTATTCAGACCCTTTACTCAGTACTTTGTTGAAGCACCTTTGGCAGCGATTACAGCCTCGAGTCTTCTTGGGTATGCTGCTACAAGCTTGGCACACCTGTATTTGGGGAGTTTCTCTCATTCTTCTCTGCAGATCCTCTCAAGCTCTGTCAGGTTGGATGGGGAGTGTCGCTGCACAGCTATTTTCAGGTCTCTCCAGAGATGTTAGATCGGGTACAAGTCCAGGCTCTGGCTGGGCCACTCAAGGACATTCAGAGACTTGTCTCGAAGCTACTCCTGCGTTGTCTTGGCTGTATGCTTAGGGTCATTGTCCTGTTGGAAGGTGATCCTTCGCCCCAGTCTGAGGTCCTGACCACTCTGGAGCAGGTTTTCATCAAGGATATCTCTGTACTTTGCTCCGTTCATCTTTGTCTCGATCCTGACTAGTCTCCCAGTCCCTGCCACTGAAAAACATCCCCACAGCATGATGCTGCCACCACCATGTTTCACCGTAGGGATGGTGCCTGGTTTCCTGCAGACGTGACGCTTGGCATTCAGGCCAAAGACTTCAATCTTGGTTTCATCAGACCAGAGCATCTTGTTTCTCATGGTCTGAGAGTTCTTTAGGTGCCTTTTGGCAAACTCCAAGCAAGCAATCATGTGCCTTTTACTGAGGAGTGGCTTCCGTCTGGCCACTCTACCATAAAGGCCTGATTAGTGGAGTGCTGCAGAGATGGTTGTTCTTCTGGAAGGTTCTCCCATCTCCATAGAGGAACTCTGGATCTCTGTCAGAGTGACCATCGTGTTCTTGGTCACCTGCCTGACTAAGGCCCTTCTCTCCGCCGATTGCTCAGTTTGGCCGCTCAGCCAGCTCCAGGAAGAGTCTTGGTGGTTCCAAATTATTTCCATTTAAGAATGATGGAGGCCACTGTGTTCTTGGGGACCTTCAAAGCTGCAGAAATGTTTTGGTGCCCTTCCCCAGATCTGTGCCTCAACGCAATCCTGTCTCGGAGCTCCACGGACATTTTTACATTTTAGTCATTTAGCAGACGCTCGGTACGGCAACTGCACCATCCGCTACCGCAGGGCTCTCCAGAGGGTGGTGTGGTCAGCCCAACGCATCACCACGGGCACACTGCCTGCCCTCCAGGACATTTACAGCACCCAGTGTCACAGGAAGGCCAAGAAAATCATCAAGGACCTCCGCTACCCGAGCCATGGCCTATTTACCCCGCTACCATCTAGAAGGTGACATCGTCTCCCGAGTGGCGCAGTGGTCTAAGGCACTGCATCGCAGTGTTAGCTGTGCCACTAGAGATCCTGGTTCGAATCCAGGCTCTGTCGTAGTCGGCCGTGACCGGGAGACCCATGGGGCGGCGCACAATTGGCCCAGCGTCGTCCAGGGTAGGGGAGGGAATGGCTGGCAGGGAGGTAGCTCAGTTGGTAGAGCATGGCGTTTGCAACGCCAGGGTTGTGGGTTCGATTCCCACGGGGGGCAAGTATAAAAAATTAAATAAAATATAAAAAAAAATCGATTTTTTTTAAAATAATGTATGCACTCACTAACTGTAAGTCGCTCTGGATAAGAGCGTCTGCTAAATGACTAAAATGTAAATGTAAGGTGGAGACAATAAAGATGCATCAAATCTGGGACCGAGAGACTGAAAAACAGCTTCTATCTCCTGGCCATCAGACTGTTAAATATTCACCACTAGCCGGCCTCCACCCAGTACCCTGCCCTGAACTTTAGTCACTGTTACTAGCCGGCTACCACTCGGTACTCAACCCTGCACCTTAGAAACTGCTGCCCTATGTACATAGTCATTGAACTCTGGTCACTTTAATAATGTTTACATACTGTTTTACCCACTTCATATCTATATACTGTATTCTAGTCAAGGCTCATCCTATATAAACTACGGCTGTACACGCCTTTTCTATTCATATACTATTCATACTGTCTATGCACACCATCATATACAGTTGAAGTCGGAAGTTGACATACACCTTAGCCAAATACATTTAATCTCAGTATTTCACAATTCCTGACATTTAGTCCTAGTAAACATTCCCTGTCTTAGGTCAGTTAGGATCACCACTTTATTTTAAGAATGTGAAATGTCAGAATAATAGTAGAGAGAATTATTTATTTATTTCATCACATTCCCAGTGGGTCAGAAGTTTACATGCGCTCAATTAGTATTTGGTATCATTGCCTTTAAATTGATTCACTTGGGTCAAACGTTTTGGGTAGCCATCCACAAGCTTCCCACAATAAATTGGGTGAATTTTGGCCCATTCCTCCTGACAGAGCTGGTGTAACTGAGTCAGGTTTGTAGGCCTCCTTGCTCGCACATGCTTTTTCAGTTCTGCCCACACATTTTCTATAGGATTGACATCAGGGCTTTGTGATGGCCACTCCAATACCTTGACTTTGTTGTCCTTTGCAACTTTGGAAGTATGCTTGGGATCATTGTCCATTTGGAAGACCCATTTGCGACCAAGCTTTAACTTCCTGACTGATGTTGTTGCTTCAATATATCCACATCATTTTCCTTCCTCATGATGCCATCTATTTTGTGAAGTGCACCAGTCCCTCCTGCAGCAAAGCACCCCCACAGCATGATGCTGCTACCCCCGTGCTTCACGGTTGGGATGGTGTTCTTCGGCTTGCAAGCGACCCCCTTTTTTCTAAAAACATAACGATGGTCATTATGGCCAAACAGTTCTATTTTTGTTTCATCAGACCAGAGGACATTTCTCCAAAAAGTACGATCTTTGTCCCCATGTGCAGTTGCAAACCGTAGTCTGGCTTTTTTATGGCGGTTTTGGAGCAGTGGCTTCTTCCTTGCTGAGCGGCCTTTCAGGTTATGTCGATATAGGACTCGTTTTATTGTGGATATAGATCCTTTTGTACCTGTTTCCTCCAGCATCTTCACAAGGTCCTTTGCTGTTGTTCTGGGATTGATTTGCACTTTTCACACCAAAGTACGTTCATCTCTAGGAGATAGAATGAGTCTCCTTCCTGAGTGGTATGATGGCTGCGTGGTCCCATGGTGTTTATACTTGCATACTATTGTTTGTACAGATGAACGTGGTACCTTCAGGCGTTTGGAAATTGCTCCCAAGGATGAACCAGACTTGTGGAGGTCTACAATTTTTTTCGGAGGTCTTGGCTGATTTCTTTTGATTTTCTCATGATGTCAGGCAAAGAGGCACTGAGTTTGAAGGTAGGCCTTGAAATACATCCACAGGTACACCTCCAATTGACTCAAATGATGTCAATTAGCCTATCAGAAGCTTCTAAAGCCATGACATCATTTTCTGGAATTTTCCAAGCTGTTTAAAGGCACAGTCAACTTAGTGTATGTAAACTTCTGACCCACTGGAATTGTGATACAGTGAATTATAAGTGAAATAATCTGTCTGTAAACAATTGTTGGGAAAATTACTTGTGTCATGCACAAAGTAGATGTCCTAACCGACTTGCCAAAACTATAGTTTGTTAACAAGAAATTCGTGGAGTGGTTGAAAAATGAGTTTTAATGACTCCAACCCAAGTGTATGTAAACTTCCGACTTCAACTGTACATATATATTCGAGACTCTGCCATTCCTCGTTCTAATATTTATATATTTCTTAATTCCTCTATTTTAATTTTTTGGATTTGCGTGTATTGTTTGTATTGTTAGGTATTACTGCACTGTTGGAGATAGGAACATAAGCATTTCACTAGACCCGCGATAACATCTGCAAAATACAGTGGGGGAAAAAAGTATTTAGTCAGCCACCAATTGTGCAAGTTCTGCCACTTAAAAAGATGAGAGAGGCCTGTAATTTTCATCATAGGTACACATCAACTATGACAGACAAAATGAGAAAAAGAAATCCAGAAAATCACATTGTAGGATTTTTAATGAATTTATTTGCAAATTATGGTGGAAAATAAGTATTTGGTCAATAACAAATGTTTCTCAATACTTTGTTATATACCCTTTGTTGGCAATGACACAGGTCAAACGTTTTCTGTAAGTCTTCACAAGGTTTTCACACACTGTTGCTGGTATTTTGGCCCATTCCTCCATGCAGATCTCCTCTAGAGCAGTGATGTTTTGGGGCTGTCGCTGGGCAACACGGACTTTCAACTCCCTCCAAAGATTTTCTATGGGGTTGAGATCTGGAGACTGGCTAGGCCACTCCAGGACCTTGAAATGATTCTTACGAAGCCACTCCTTCGTTGCCCGGGCGGTGTGTTTGGGATCATTGTCATGCTGAAAGACCCAGCCACGTTTCATCTTCAATGCCCTTGCTGATGGAATGAGGTTTTCACGCAAAATCTCACGATACATGGCCCCATTCATTCTTTCCTTTAAACGGATCAGTCGTCCTGGTCCCTTTAAAGCATGATGTTTCCACCCCCATGCTTCACAGTAGGTATGGTGTTCTTTGGATGCAACTCAGCATTCTTTGTCCTCCAAACACGACGAGTTGAGTTTTTACCAAAAAGTTCTATTTTGGTTTCATCTGACCATATGACATTCTCCCAATCCTCTTCTGGATCATCCAAATGCACTCTAGCAAACTTCAGACGGGCCTGGACATGTACTGGCTTAAGCAGGGGGACACGTCTGGCACTGCAGGATTTGAGTCCCTGGCGGCGTAGTGTGTTACTGATGGTAGGCTTTGTTACTTTGGTCCCAGCTCTCTGCAGGTCATTCACTAGGTCCCCCCATGTGGTTCTGGGATTTTTGCTCACTGTTCTTGTGATCATTTTGACCCCACGGGGTGAGATCTTGCGTGGAGCCCCAGATCGAGGGAGATTATCAGTGGTCTTGTATGTCTTCCATTTCCTAATAATTGCTCCCACAGTTGATTTCTTCAAACCAAGCTGCTTACCTATTGCAGATTCAGTCTTCCCAGCCTGGTGCAGGTCTACAATTTTGTTTCTGGTGTCCTTTGACAGCTCTTTGGTCTTGGCCATAGTGGAGTTTGGAGTGTGACTGTTTGAGGTTGTGGACAGGTGTCTTTTATACTGATAACAAGTTCAAACAGGTGCCATTAATACAGGTAACGAGTGAAGGACAGAGGAGCCTCTTAAAGAAGAAGTTACAGGTCTGTGAGAGCCAGAAATCTTGCTTGTTTGTATGTGACCAAATACTTATTTTCCACCATAATTTGCAAATAAATGCATTAAAAATCCTACAATGTGATTTTCTGGATTTTTTTCCCTCAATTTGTCTGTCATAGTTGACGTGTACCTATGATGAAAATTACTGGCCTCTCTCATCTTTTTAAGTGGGAGAACTTGCACAATTGGTGGCTGACTAAATACTTTTTTCCCCCACTGTATGTGTACGCGACCAATACATTCGATTCAGTCAAAACATATTGATTCAATGGTTGTAAAGATGGGGAGAGGTCTGTCTGTGATAAAGAGATGCTTTGCTTTTTTTAAACCACACACCACAAAGCCATTCCTGCAGGCTCTAGTTTTATCTTATTTTGATTATCGCCCAGTCATATGGTCAGGTGATGCAAAAAAGGACCTAGAAAAACTGCAGCTGGCCCAGAACAGAGCGGCACGTCTTGCTCTTCACTGTAATCAGAGGGCTAATATCAATACTATGCATGCCAATCTCTCTTGGCTAAATGTAGAATAGAGACTGACTGCATCACAATTGTTTGCATAGTCAGCTTACACACAATTCTGACACACATTTACCCCACCAGACATGCCACCAGGGGTCTTTTCACAGTCCCCAAATCCAGAACAAATTTTAAAAAATGTACAGTATTATATCGAGCCATGATTGTATGGAACTCCCTTCCATCTCAGATTGCTCAAGTGAACAGCCAACCTGGTTTAAAAAAACAGATAAAGCAACACCTCATGGCACAACGCCTCTCCCCTATTTGACCTAGATGTTTTGTGTGTATGTACTGGTATGTAGGCTATGTGTGATGTTTTACATTTATGTAGTTCCGTCCTTGAGCTTTTCTTGTCTGTTAATGTTCTGTATTATGTCATGTTTCACGTTGTGTGTTACCCCAGGAAGAGGAGCTGCTGCTTTCACAACAACTAATGGGGATGCTAATAAAATACCCAAAATACCAAATGTGTCACCATCTTGGAGGACCATGTGTTTTAAAGATATCAACACTAAACACAGCAGAGGAGCTGTTTCTCAAGTTCTAGAATCATCTGAATCACTATGGCAGTGGCACTACCACAGGCAGAGCAATTCTGATTTTTTTTCTAATTTGTATTTGGACCAATCAGATGAGCTCTGAAAAATATCTGATGTGATTAGTCAAAAGACCAATTAGGAGAAAAAAAATCAGAATTGGGCACCCTGTGTAAACGCAGCCTAAGGGTAATTTGGCGAACCACCCATTTTCATTGGTTAGCGCCCATGTGGATGTCTCTTTGCAGGCTAATGTTGGGCTTCATGAACAGCTGTGCCTTCCTCTCCATGTGGGTCCAAAACACATCCGCCGTTGCCATGGTGATGCCCATCGTTGAGGCAATCATTCAGCAGATCTTGAATGCAGAGGGAGAAGGTGAGCAGCGCCAGCGAGCAATGACAGGCACCAGCAACCTTGGCCTAGAACTGGAAGGTGAGGAAGCACAATAATGATCCATACATTACCCACATAACTTAGTTATTGGTAGGAATTTAAGATTTGGAAGATTCAGAACTCCACATTATTCCTACAGAGACTGAGGAACCGTGTGAGAAAAATGAAGAACCAATAAGGTATTTTGGAATTCCTCTGCATATATTTAATTACTTCAAAATGTCCTTACCTTAAAAGCAGTCAATGAAGAAGGAGAGACCGCAATCCAAGATTTTGATTTGTTTACACTGTCAACAACTGTTTGATAACGTAAACATTTTCTTTAGCATTGTATCAATTGTCCTCATACCTTGTCCTGCTTTAATTTCACATTTGTAATTCTCTTTTTTACCTCTGGTAGAGCAAATAAGGAACCAGATGAAACGGAGTACACTACTCCAGAGGAAGCACCCTCTCAGACCAATGTACGTTGTACAGGTAACTGCCAAAATAAAGGAAACACCTACGTAAAGTGTCTTAGGGCGTTGGGCCACCATGAGCTGCCAGAACATCTTCAATGTGCCTTGGCATAGATTCTACAAGTGTCTGGAACTCTATAGGATGGGATACGACACCATTCTTCCATAAGAAATTCCATAATTTGGTGTTTTGTTGATGGTGATGGAAAACGCTGTCTCAGGCGCCGTTCCAGATTCTCCCATAAGTGTTCAATTGGGTTGAGATCTGGTGATCTGGTTTAAACCCCCTATGCTCTTTTGAGACCCCCATTTCAAAAGTCACAGATCTCTTCTTCTAGCCCTGGTAGCCAAATTAATGGGCAACTGGGCATTTTTATACATGACTCTAAGCATGATGGGGTGTTAATTGTTTGTTTTTCTTCAAAAAAAAAAATTAACATCTGTTTTCAATATAATTTGTATCCCTCGTTTACCTAAGTGTTTCCTTTATTTTGGCAGTTACCTGTAGATGGCTCACTTATCAAAAGCTTATAACACTGCCATATCACTGTATCACAATGGGCTAACAAGGTAAAGACAGTAAATTACACACTACTATCTATTTTGTCTTCTTAAAGGCGATTGGGCAAAAGATAGAGGGGCGCTACCGGACTAAGAGAGAACACATGATGTGCAAGGGGCTGTGCCTAAGCATCGCATACGCTTCCTCTATAGGAGGGATTTCCACCCTGACTGGGACCTCTCCCAATCTCATCTTTTCAGAGTACATCCATCAGTGAGTTCTTAATCAGCTATATCTAGTGGTGGTCAGACTTTATATACACAATGCATATCACAGGAAGCAGCTGAGGGGAGAACGGCTCATAATAATGGCTGGAACGGAGTGAATGGCATCAAACACTTCGAAACCATGTGTTTGATGTATTGATACCATTCCACCTATTCCGCTCCTATCATTACCACAAGCCCGTTCTCTCCAATTAAGGTGCCACCAACCTCCTGTGACATATCCCTATACTGTATGCAATAGAAATCTTGAGAATGCATCGTAACAGAGGAATACAAGTGGCTTGGTCAATGATTCATAGAGTATGATAGAAAGGGTTGCACTCTGTACGGTGCAATACTGCTGTATACTTGAACATGCTAAAATGTTTATTATATTCTACTGAGCCATTTACTTCATGTTCGTATTATTATATTTCATTATTTCTTGTTGTTGCATTGTCGAGTAGGAACCTCTTAGTAAGCATTTTGTTGGACGGTGTATACCATGTATCTTGTACATACAACTAATAAAACTTGAAACATCTCCATTCAATGACAGGTTTTACCCAGAATGCACCTCCGTAAACTTTGGAAACTGGATCGTCTTGTGTCTGCCAATCAGCATCATTGCTTTGCTGTTGTCATGGATATGGCTGCACTGGATGTTCATCGGCTCAGAGTGAGTAAACACCATTTCAAGGCGTTAATGAGCATTTCACCATTTCTTCACTCAATACTCCAGTTTCTCGCTTGTCTCATCAGATCACTGTTGTCGTTAACCTAAATCGGCCTCATCCTTGACCCTAAGTATCACACCTTATCCGTTCGGTGTTCTTTCCTTGCCATTCCTCCCTCCCATCACTCTCTCTTTTATGTCTTAACTTCTCACTCAAACACTATTTTACACCAGGGCTCTCTGCCTGTCACTGTAAAGGTAACCACCAGTCCCACAGGGCAGACTGGCCTGCATGAGTAATTTATTAACTGAAAGGCTTACTCATGATACAACAAGAGAGAATGGGTTAATCATCTGTACAGCACGTGTCAAACTCAAGAGCCCATTTAATCCTGCCCGCGGCAACATTCGTTGTTTTTTTTCTGGAAAAAACGATCATTAAAATTACTAAAACCAATTTGAAACTGTGTAGAAATCATAATGGACGTACATTTATAGTTTCTTCACTCGGTCCAGCTTGCCAACAGTCATCGAAGCAAACGCTAGAAAGTCAGGAAGCATCGACAATTGGTAACAGTCATCTAAACAAAAGCTAGAAAGTCAGGGAGCATCGACAATTGGTAACAGCCATCTAAACAAAAGCTAGAAAGTCAGGGAGCATAGAAAATTGGTAACATTCATCTAAACAAAAGCTAGAAAGTCAGGGAGCATAGAAAATTCCAAAAGCGATGGATAAAGAACAATGTTTTGCAAATTTTGAGGAAATATAATCAATTTTAAGTGCGGCCTTCCGGACCTAGCCTCGTACACACCATCCTGATCTCGCGAGCTCACATTATGTTTCGCTACACGGATAGCGAAACAGAATGTGAGCTCATGAGATCAGGATGAGGCTACTCCGGACCTTGGTCACGACCGAATGTGGCCCGTGGGCAAAAATTATTTGAAACCCTTGGTCTACATAATTGGGGGAAGCCCCATTAACGCATTGCTGACTGTCATGTTAATTGTCCTGTTTGAAGCAGTTGTTTTCCCTGAATGGCACAACTATGTTTGTATGCTTTGAAAAATGAATTGCATTGCAGGCATGTCTTCCTTCAACAATGTAATGTGTTCAATAAACCCATGCAGCTTCAGGGTGCTGTTCCGTCCTAGTGGAGAGCGCTCCGAGAGAGAGACTGCAACAGCCAGGGTCATAGAGGAGGACTACAACAAGCTGGGGCCTACGAGGTGACCCTTAAAGCTTTACCCCCTCTTTTCTTGTTTGAATATCTGTGTTGATTAGAAAGTTCACGCATACTTTTGTTTGAGAGTGTCTGTGTATTGCAGGACATCCGATCCTAACAACCTGTTTTCTTCCCCCTTGTTTCAGTCCCCAGGAGGTTGTGACCGGGGTGATGTTCATCCTGATGGTGGCGCTGTGGGTCTTCAGAGACCCTGGATTTATGCCAGGCTGGGCCTCAACCTTCCTCCCTCAGTGAGTTCAATACCCTCTTCTACTATAACTTTTGCAGCGCAGCGCCACTCCCCAGCAACTCATGTTTTAAAAAGGTTTTGTGAAATGGGACTAAAAAGGCACATGTCCTCATTCTCTTCATATAGATATGCGGGCTATATCAGTGACGCCACTGTGGCCCTACTGCTGGGGCTCGTGTTCTTCATCATGCCAGCACACAAGCCTTCTGCAGATAAACACGGTATCAAATATGGTACGGTACCCCGAATAGCATTACACCTGGGCATACTCACAGAGATGGTCACTCATAAGAATGATAACTGGCTACAATTTAACAGTAAAGCGTTTCCCCAGTGCACCCACAATTTTTCTTGTCGTCGCATAAACTATTGCACAGATTGTGTTTCTGTGGCAGCGTAACACAGGCTTCATGATGGTTCAACTTTCGGTTTCTCTGTTTCTAGAGGCCATGATCTCGTGGAAAGAGTTCCAGGCCTGTATGCCATGGGAAGTCACCCTACTTGTTGGTGGGGGCTTTGCACTTGCTGAGGGCACCCAGGTACCATCTAGTCTAAAACCTTTACGCTCCAGCCATATCATAATCTCAGTGCTTCAATGTGTCAAGGAAATTAGTCACCCCTGTGTTAAAAGTATTCCAAGCTTCTTAGGCTATTTAGACAGGAAGCCCAATTCTGATCTTTTTTGACCAATCAGATCAGTATCTGAAAAAGATCTGATGTGAAAAGATCTGATGTGATTGGTTAAAAGACCAATTAGTAGAAAAAATATCAGAATTGGACTGCCTGACTAAACGCAGCCGTATAGACCATGCCCTACTTATACAGCCAAAGGTTTGTAGCTATCGCACTGATGTTGTCTGACGCTACTGTCACATTTCTTTGTGTCATTTGTATGAATATAGATGAATGTATACTAGGACGAAGGCTAGACATCCACACGCTGTCAATGTATGGGGAAATGTCCCATGACGCTCGCTAATAATAAAACGTATCTACAGCATTCCTACAGTCTGTCTGTCCCAACTGCAGGTGTCTGGTCTGTCCTCCTGGGTGGCAAACCTGCTATCTCCTATGGGGAGCCTCCCCATCATAGCAACAGTCACCATTGCCTGTGTCCTTGTCACCTCAGTCACAGAGCTGGCCAGCAATGCAGCCACCATCACCATCTTCCTCCCCATCCTTGCCCCTCTGGTGCGTTCAGAGATATATTTTCCTCTGAGTTATGAATTATTTGATTGCAATATTATTTATTTCCTGTTTATCCCTTTGTTCCACTGTAAATTGTCTGCTAAATGACAGAAATGTTATGCAATATAATTTCTCAGTGGCTAAAAACCATTAATGTAATGGAACGGATACTGCAGTTGGGGGATCATTAGCTGCAATATGAACATGTTGCAAAAATAACTTATTCTGCTACTATAATAGACATACAAAAAACAAAACAAAAAACGGTTTCTTGTTTTGACGTGTATCTGAATGCCTCTTCTTTCCCATGCTCCATGAATGGCAGGCCGAAACTATCCGTGTGAACCCGCTCTACATATTGATACCCACAACCCTCTGCACATCCTTTGCCTTCCTGCTTCCCTCATCCAACCCTTCCAATGCCATTGTGTTTGCCTATGGCCACCTCACCACCATGGATATGGTGAGTGCACATCGCCTCAAAGTATATGCACTACACATAGGCCAGTTTCAAAGAACCAGGTTGAATTAATCCAGAAGGGCTAGTTCTGGTTTAGTTTACCCGGTATACAACACAAACCCTCATTAGTACACAGGTCAAAGCCTGTTGACCTACCACTAGGTCTGGCGCCCAGGCTAATGAATGCTAACCATGGCTTTATGCTTGTCTAATGCTGCTTGATTATTGTCATTTCAGGTGAAGGCGGGGATTGGTGTGAATGTAATCAGTGTCCTTGCAGTGTTATTGGCTGTGACAACATGGGGAATTCCACTGTTTGACATGGATACCTACCCTGATTGGGCACCTACTCCACCCACGTCAAACATCACTGGATGGTGAAGTCAGTCAGGAAAACACTAAATACGGTGCCGTAGAGTGTTTGTCTAATGCTGCGTTCATGCACTCTTCAGAAGTTGGACACTGTACTATCTGACAAGGAAAGTCAAGGTACAACCATATTACCACAATGTTCCCCAATTGAATTTCCAACATGGAAGCTGATAAGTGAAGTTGGATGGAGCTTTCCAGGAGAAATTACAAAATGTCCAATAACAGATGATAACAGCATTACTGTCAGGAAAATACTTAAAATGGTCAATGGCAGAATGTATCCTTTAGTTGCACTCCTAAACCTCACCTCAAGCTCAGCCCCAACCATCCTCCCTCTCGGGTTCTATGTTAGGATCCATTCTAATAGGGAGTTGGGGCTAAAGGTGAGGATTCTTCATGTGCCAGAATGTTTAATTTATTGGACGTCTCACTGATCCTTTAACACAATAGCAGGGGAGACCATTTAGAAAGAAATCAACTTCTGCAGGAAATATTTACAATAAATTAATCGACATGTATCATTGTTTTTGTATAGGAAATATAATTTTGTATTATGAATACAGGACATTGTTGCTCCAAGGACGAATTGATTTCAGTTCATTTGTGCACAATGTCTTTTATTTTCAATGCTGAAGCGTGACAGAGATCATGAGCTCCTGATTACCCCAACGACAGAGCAAGGCAGTGAGAAGCTATTTTTGACAACAATAACATGGAATTGCAATGCTCTGAATCGATGTTTGTTTAGTATTTTATTATGATCCCCAACAAGCCACTACCAAGGCTCTTCCTGGGGTCCAAACAGGAAACAAAACACAACAAATAAAATACATAATATACATAACAGTACATAATGATGCACAATACAAAATCTATAAAAATGTCTGTCTCTTCACAATCCCTGTCGTGCTGAAGATGTCTTTTATCTGGTTTTATTGCTAGCTTGCGTTACCTCGGGTGGCAGAGTGTCCCTTGCAGTCATGGCTCTATTAAATACTGTGCATTTTTCCAGCCTCTGTTCTGGACCTGGGGACTGTGAAGAGACCTCTGGCTGCATGTCTTGTGTGGTACCGATGAGTGTTGAACTGTGTGCCAACTGCTTGAAAATACAGTTTGGTACCTTTAACCCATCAACACCTCGCACAAAGACCAATAGTGATGCAGTCCATCTCTCCTCAACTTTGAGCCAAGAGAGGCTGACATGCATGTTAGTGACATTCACCCTCCGTGTACATCTAAGTGCAATATGTGCTGCTCTGTTTTGGACCAACTGCAATTTTCCTATGTCCTTCTTTGTCGCACATGACCACACAACTGCGCAGTAGTCCAGGTGCGACAGAACTAGGGTCTATAGGACCTGCCTGGTTGATTTAAATGTCAAGAAAGCAGAGCAACGCCTTATCATGGATAGACCGCTTCCTATTTGACCAACCATTGAGTTTATATGTTTTGACCATGACAGCTTGCTATCTAGGATTACACCCAGCAGTTTAGTCTCCTCAACTTGCTCAATCACCACATTAGTCAGTAATAGATCTAGAGGAGGTTTAGGGCTGAGTGAGTGATTTGTCCCAAAAACAATGCTTTTAGTTTGAGATATTTAACGCCAGCCTATTGCTAGTTACCCATTATAAAAATAACTGACGCTTTATGTTAAGGGTGTCAGTTATTTAGTTCACTGTCTTAGCTGACGTGTACACGGTTGAGTCTTCAGCGTACATAGACACACAGGCTTTATTCAAGGTCAGATGGTCATTAGTAAAAACAGAACACAATAATGGCCCAAGCCAACTGCCCTGCAGTACACCGCACATTAGAGAGGCTTCCATTAAAGAAAACCTTTACGGTATCTCTCAATCCATGATAAGGCAGAGGATGTAAATCCATAACACCTACATTTTTTCAGCAACGATCAATGATATTAAAAGCTGCATTGACAAACACTGAAGGTCGAGAGACACCATCTGGATCCATTCCTTAGACACTTTAGTCTCTAGAGGTCTTAACCTAGAGAAGAACAATAGTATGTTTTTGTGAAGGGCCCCTTCCCTTTGTTAGCCCAGTGACAAACCTCCCCCGTCTTCTATGAACGCTTATACACAATTTTAGGTCCAGTCTTTGGAACTTAAGATTTTTCTAGATACAGTGGGGAAAAAAAGTATTTAGTCAGCCACCAATTGTGCAAGTTCTTCCACTTAAAAAGATGAGAGAGGCCTGTAATTTTCATCATAGGTACACGTCAACTATGACAGACAAATTGAAGAAAAAAAATCCAGAAAATCACATTGTAGGATTTTTTATGAATTTATTTGCAAATTATGGTGGAAATTAAGTATTTGGTCACCTACAAACAAGCAAGATTTCTGGCTCTCACAGACCTGTAACTTTTTCTTTAAGAGGCTCCTCTGTCCTCCACTCGTTACCTGTATTAATGGCACCTGTTTGAACTTGTTATCTGTATAAAAGACACCTGTCCACAACCTCAAACAGTCACACTCCAAACTCCACTATGGCCAAGACCAAAGAGCTGTCAAAGGACACCAGAAACGAAATTGTAGACCTGCACCAGGCTGGGAAGACTGAATCTGCAATAGGTAAGCAGCTTGGTTTGAAGAAATCAACTGTGGGAGCAATTATTAGGAAATGGAAGACATACAAGACCACTGATAATCTCCCTCGATCTGGGGCTCCACGCAAGATCTCACCCCGTGGGGTCAAAATGATCACAAGAACGGTGAGCAAAAATCCCAGAACCACACGGGGGGACCTAGTGAATGACCTGCAGAGAGCTGGGACCAAAGTAACAAAGCCTACCATCAGTAACACACTACGCCGCCAGGGACTCAAATCCTACAGTGTCAGACGTGTCCCCCTGCTTAAGCCAGTACATGTCCAGGCCCGTCTGAAGTTTGCTAGAGTGCATTTGGATGATCCAGAAGAGGATTGGGAGAATGTCATATGGTCAGATGAAACCAAAATAGAACTTTTTGGTAAAAACTCAACTCGTCGTGTTTGGAGGACAAAGAATGCTGAGTTGCATCCAAAGAACACCCTACCTACTGTGAAGCATGGGGGTGGAAACATCATGCTTTGGGGCTGTTTTTCTGCGAAGGGACCAGGACAACTGATCCGTGTAAAGGAAAGAATGAATGGGGCCATGTATCGTGAGATTTTGAGTGAAAACCTCCTTCCATCAGCAAGGGCATTGAAGATGAAACATGGCTGGGTCTTTCAGCATGACAATGATCCCAAACACACCGCCCGGGCAACGAAGGAGTGGCTTCGTAAGAAGCATTTCAAGGTCCTGGTGTGGCCTAACCAGTCTCCAGATCTCAACCCCATAGAAAATCTTTGGAGGGAGTTGAAAGTCCGTGTTGCCCAGCGACAGCCCCAAAACATCACTGCTCTAGAGGAGATCTGCATGGAAGAATGGGCCAAAATACCAGCAACAGTGTGTGAAAACCTTGTGAAGACTTACAGAAAACATTTGACCTGTGTCATTGCCAACAAAGGGTATATAACAAAGTATTGAGAAACTTTTGTTATTGACCAAATACTTATTTTCCACCATAATCTGCAAATAAATTCATAAAAAATCCTACAATGTGATTTTCTGGATTTTTTTTTCTCATTTTGTCTGTCATAGTTGACGTGTACCTATGATGAAAATTACAGGCCTCTCTCATCTTTTTAAGTGGGAGAACTTGCACAATTGGTGGCTGACTAAATACTTTTTTTCCCCACTGTATGGCTATTATGATCACTACATCTGATGGGTGTGGCTACAGCTTTAGAGCAGTTTCTGCCACATTAGTAAAGATGTGGTCAGTACACGTGGATAATTTAGTTCCTGTTTGTAAATACCCTGGTAGGTTGACTGATAACCTGAACCAGATTGCAGGCATCGGTTACAGCTTGAAGATTATTTTTGAGTGGACAGCTTGATGACAACCGGTCAGTATTTAGGTCCCCCAGAAAATATACCTCTGTTGATATCACATACATTATCGAGCATTTTACACATATAGTCCAAATACTGACTTTTAGCACTCGGTGGTCTATAGCAACTTCCTACGAGAATAGGCTTTAGGTGAAGCAGATGAACCTATAGCCATTTTACGTCCTGAAGAAGGCATTGTGATGCTGAAACGTTGGTGGTTTACCCAATAAATTACTGGGAGCTTATATCTATCAGTGGAGGATGGTGACTTGAACAATTGAGGAGGATGGCAGACCCATGGTATAGGTGCGGAACGCACAGAGACGACAAAGTGCGTTTCAAAAAATTGTCCAACTAATTATTTTAACCTAAAGCATTTAATAAAGACATTTATAGTACAATATTACAACAATGGGAATGAGAGGGCTACTTACACAGTGTTGGGAAGGGATCACAGCAGTGATTGAATGTGGGTATGAGGCATGAGTTGAGGTGTTCAGAGGCTTGACTTCAGTGCAGGAAAAGGGTTGAGGTGTTCATAGGCTTCAGTGCAGGACAGGCTCATCATGGATGGATGGTGTTAGAGAAGAGCTCAACTCTTCCACTGAGGGCAGGACAGGATTTGACTTGGAAGACAAAAAACAATAACACAATACACTACACAGTTAGACAAAAGAGCTAAGAATGAGTTAGTCCAAGCAAGGAGTAAAATCATTGATGTGTAATAATGTGATTGTGTTTGTGTGTGTGATTGACTCTACATACAGGAATGAGAAAATTGATAGCGGTACTCACAGTGCTTGGAGAGGAAACATTCAATGTGCCAGTGGATGAGAGGGCACATGAGACGTGGCTTCAGTTCATGTCAGGAGAGAGTTGACAATGGTAGTGGAGTGGTCATCACCGCTTAAATTCAGGAAACAGAAGGCGACTTAGCTGGAAATACAAATAGCAGATACATTTCATTACAGCTGCGCCATCGTAGGTTTGGGCAACGAGTTTCTCCATGAAGTTAAACTCAGACATCTCAGAATTCACAAAGTCAAACACAGACTGTGCATCTCGCCCACTTGACACATCAAAGTAGCCCAAGAAACGTTCCTGAATAAAGCCCTGATCATCCACATACCTGGCGATAACTGACAACTGCAAGCAGACTTGTGGCACCATAGGTCCCAGAGTGGTGGGGAAAATATTTCCCCCTGGGGCCCAGAGTTATTCCTTATCTGTTAACCGAACCATGAAAACTCTGGACCCTATATGGTATGAAAGTGATTATCAGTTGTAAAAAGGTTTCATGTGGGCTATGATGGGACCAGTTTTACCTAAATCAGATCATATTATTATTTATTTATTTACTCCTGAAAGAAAAAAAACTCCTGGCCCTGGGGGGGATGAAAACCCTGTAAAACTGCAGCAACCTTATACTTATTCATATGAATTATATTTAGACTAGATTAAGAGGGGGATTTCCTCTACCCAGACAACAACTGATAGACAATAGAACTCACAGGGTTGAGCTTGCTTTATGCATGTTTGCATCACGCAGGCCTATGCAACCATAGGCCTAATACATGTTTTTACTCAAGTCTGTCATCACTACTATGTTGACTGATTCATTCAGTTATTAATTTTGGATTGAAAACATATAGGCAGCCTAGCCAGTTTAGGTGTAGCCTAGGCTGCTGCAACATTTATGTCATGAGATTTTGCTTGTGTCTGTCCGCAGTGATTATGTGTTATCACCTTTGCTAAATAAATACAGAAGGAAAGTGGAAAGCCTACTTGAGCGGGTGTGAAAGTACGCTGCATCAACCTCTCTTTAATCTCACTTTTAATGGATGATGCGATGGAAGCTATCAAATCATTCTGAATTGATTTTGACATCCCATAAATCACAGTTGAAAGTTCCATATGTTCAGCAAGTAAAGCATCTTAATGTGCAATTACCTCTGCAAGCTCCGTGTAGTTGCCCTTGTTAGCAGAACTTTCCCTCTCGTCATGTCCTCTAAAAGCCTATTATTGCATGCCAAAAAATGCAGTGGTCGATAAGCCGCTTGAGAACATCCGTTTCTTTCTCGTTGTGTTGCGCAGTTTGAATACGCAGACCTTCGTCCATTACATGACGAAGGTCTGTAGCTCAGCTGGTAGAGCACGGCGCTTGTAACGCCAAGGTAGTGGGTTCAATCCCCACGACCACCCATACACAAAAAAATGTATGCACGCATGACTGTAAGTCGCTTTGGATAAAAGCGTCTGCTAAATGGCATATTATTATTACATGACCGATGCAGCTTTTTCCCAGAAGCTTGAATCTGATTTGGGCATGTATATGCTCCCTGCTTTTGTTATGCCGTTTAGCTGAATGATCGATGTTCTTCAGGTCACTGTACCCCCCTTTCACCCAATACTTTTTAAAAAGCAGGCAAGGCCAACAATACAGGCGCCTTGATGAAAAGCTGTCTGTCTGTTAATCAGCTATATCTTTGATACCAATTGGTATTGAACGCCCTCACCTTTTCATCCTTCCTCATTAAACTGATCTCAGGCAGTGGTCAACGCTCAGTTTTAATTCGCACCTTTTCCGTGTACCCCAGAGAATGAAAGGGGTTCTTCAACAAAAAGTCCACAATTTTCGGTAGCGTTGGCCATTCTGCCATTCAGGCGGCGAAAACTGCACGCTCGTGCTGGAAGCTAGCTAGCTGTTACAACTGGACACAAAAATGAAAGTTCTAAAAGAGATTCCCATGGGGTGCCAGTATAAAAGAAAATAAAAAAATGTATGCACTCACTAACTGTAAGTCGCTCTGGATAAGAGCGTCTGCTAAATGACTAAAATGTAAATGTAAAACCAAGAAAACAATTTATAATCTACCTCCTCAGTCTCCTGCAATTTGAAGAAACTAGTTTGAATTGAATAATATTCCCAAAATGCTCAACTATCAATTTTCACTCTAAATCGCTATCCAATAAAGTCACCAACTCACCAAGCTTCTCAACATATAGAACCCCCCATAATGCTCTGCGGAACAACCCCAATACAATACACTAGGTTCATTTTCTGATCCTAATCCTATCATTGGATGGACAACATGTCAGTTCATACTGCAAAAGCTTTGATTGGTTGGAGGTCGTCCTCCGGAAGTGGTCATAATTACCATGTAGGTTTATGTAAGCGGGTGAGGCCTACGATCCTCCTAGGTTTTGTATTGAAGTCAATGTAGCCAGAGTAAAACGGAAGCTAGCTGTCCTCCGTTGAAGGTGCTATAGACCTTCATTGCAAAACAGTGTGTTTTAATCAATTATTTGGTGACATATGAATATATTTAGTATAGTTGAATCTAAAAATATAATCACTTTTTATGTTTCACTATTTTTATAAAATGTCACTGTGGATGGTCCTCCCCTTCCTCCTCTGAGGAGCCTCCACTGAGATATATATATATATATACACATACACACACACACACACACACACAAATCAAATTGTATTTGTCACATACACGTATTTAGATGTTATTGCGGGTGTAGCGAAATGCTTGTGCTACTGGCTCCGACAGTGCAGTAATATCTAACAAATAATATCTTATAATTTCACAACATCTCCCCAATACACACAAATCTAAGTAATTAATGGAATTTAAGAATATACACATATATGGACAAGCAATGACAGAGCGGCATGGACTAAGATACAGTAGAATATTATAGAATACAGTATATACACATATGAGATGAGTAATGCAAGATATGTAAACATTATTAAAGTGACTAGTGTTCCATGTCTTAAAGTGGCCAGTGATTTCAATAGGCAGCAGCAGCCTCTAATGTACACACACATACATACAGTGCCGTCGGAAGGTATTCAGACCCCTTTACTTTTTCCACATTTCGTTAGGTTACAGCCTTATTCTAAAAGTGATTAAATCGTTTTCCCCCCCTCATCAATCTACACACAATACCCCATAATAACAAAGCAAAAACAGGTTTAGAAATGTTAGATAATTTATTTTTAAAAACGGACCCTTTACTCAGTACTTTTGGCAGCAATTACAGCCTTGCGTCTTCTTCGGTCTGACGCTACAAGCTTGGCACACCTGTATTTGGGGAGTTTCTCCCATTTCTCTCTGCAGAGCCTCTCAAGCTCTGTCAGGTTTGATGGGAAGCGTTGCTGCACATCTATTTTCAGGTCTCCAGAGATGTTCGATCAGGTTGAAATCCAGGCTCTGGCTGGGCCACTCAAGGACATTCAGAGACTTGTCCCGAAGCCACTCCTGCGTTGTCTTGGCTGTGTGCTGAGGGTCGTTGTCCTGTTGGAAGGTGAACCTTCACCCCAGTCAGGTCCTGAGCGCTATGGAGCAGGTTTTCATCAAGGATCTCTCTGTACTTTGCTCCGTTCATCTTTCCCTCGATCCTGACTAGCCTCCAAGTCCTTACCGCTGAAAAACATTCCCACAGCATGATAGTTCCACCACCATGCTTCCCCGTAGGGATGGTGCCAGGTTTCCTCCAGATGTGACACTTGGCATTCAGGCCAAAGAGTTCAATCTTGGTTTCATCAATCCAGATAATCTTGTTTCTCATGGTCTGAGAGTCTTTAGGTGCCTTTTGGCAAACTCCAAGTGGGCTGTCATGTACCTTTTACTGAGGAGTGTCTTCCGTCTGGCCACTCTACCATAAAGGACTGATTGGTGGAGTAATGCAGAGATGGTTGTCCTTCTGGAAGGTTCTCCCATCTCCACAGAGGAACTCTAGAGCTCTGTCAGAGTGACCATTGGGTTCTTGGTCACCTCCCTGACCAAGGCCCTTGTCCCCCGATTGCTCAGTTTAGCCACTCGGCCAGCTCTAGGAAGAGTCTTGGTGGTTCCAAACTTCTTCCATTTAAGGATGATGGAGGCCATTGTGTTCTTGGGGGACCTTCAATGCTGCAGAAATTTTTGGGTACCCTTCGCCAGATCTGTGCCTCGACACAATCCTGTCTCTGAACTCCACGGACAATTCCTTTGACCTCATGGCTTGGTTTTTGCTCTGACATGCACTACCAACTGTGGGACCTTATATAGACAGGTGTGTGCCTTTCCAAATCATGTCCAATCAATTGAATTTACCACAGGTGGAATCCAATCAAGTTGTAAAAACATCTCAAGGATGATCAATGGAAACAGGATGCACCGGAGCTCAATTTCGAGTCTCATAGCAAATGGTCTGATTACTTATGTAAATAAGGTATTTCTGTTTTTTATTTTGTATACATTTGCAAAACTTCATAAAAAAACTGTTTAAGCTTTGTCATTATGGGGTATTGTGTGTAGATTGCTGAGGATTTTTTATTTATTTAATCCATTTTAGAATAAGACTGTAACGTAACAAAATGTGGAAAAAGTCAAGGGATCTGAAAACTGTGCACACATATATAAACACACACACACACACACACACACACACACACACACACACACACACACACACACACACATACAGTACCAGTCAAAAGTTTGGACACACCTACTCATTCCAGGGTTTTTCTTTATTTTTTACTATTTTCTACATTGTAGAATAATAGTGAAGACATCAAAACTATGAAATAACACATATGGAATCATGTAGTAACCAAAGAAGTGTGAAATCAAAATATATTTCATATTTGAGATTCTTCAAATAGCCACCCTTTGCCTTGATGACAGCTTTGCACACTCTTGGCATTCTCTCAACCAGCTTCATGAGGTAGTCACCTGGAATGCATTTCAATTAACAGGTGTGCCTTCTTAAGTTAATTTGTGGAATTTATTTCCTTCTTCATGCGTTTGAGCCAATCAGTTGTGTTGTGACAAGGTAGGGGGGGTATACAGAAGATAGCCCTATTTGGTAAAAGACCAAGTCCATATTATGGCAAGAACAGCTCAAATAAGCAAAGAGAAACGACAGTCCATCATTACTTTAAGACATAAAGGTCAGTCAATACGGAACATTTCAATAACTTTTTAAGTTTCTTCAAGTGCAGTCGCAAAAACCATCAAGCGCTATGATGAAACTGGCTCTCATGAGGACCGCCACAGGAATGGAAGAGCCAGAGTTACCTCTGCTGCAGAGGATAAGTTCATTAGAGTTACCAGCCTCAGAAATTGCAGCCCAAATAAATGCTTCACAGAGTTCAAGTAACAGACACATCTCAACATTAACTATTCAGAGGAGACTGTGTGAATCAGGCCTTCATGGTCGACTTGCTGCAAAGAAACCACTACTAAAGGACACCAATAAGAAGAAGAGACTTGCTTGGGCCAAGAAACACGAGCAATGGACATTAGACCGGTGGAAATGTGTCCTTTGATCTGGAGTCCAAATTGGAGATTTTTGGTTCCAACCGCCGTGTCTTTGTGAGACGCGGTGTGGGTGAACGGATGATCTCTGCATGTGTATTTCCCACCATAAAGCATGGAGGAGGAGGTGTTATGGTGTGCGGGTGCTTTGCTGGTAACACGGTCTGTGATTTATTTAGTGGGTTAGTGGGACTATCATTTGTTTTTCAACAGGACAATGACCCAACACACCTCCAGGCTGTGTAAGGGCTATTTTACCAAGTGATGGAGTGCTGCATCAGATGATCTGGCCTCCACAATCCCCCGACCTCAACCCAATTGAGATGGTTTGGGATGAGTCGGACCGCAGAGTGAAGGAAAAGCAGCCAACAAGTGCTCAATATATGTGGGAACACCTTCAAGACTGTTGGAAAAGCATTCCAGGTGAAACTGGTTGACAGAATGCCAAGAGTCTGCAAAGCTGTCATCAAGGCAAAGGGTGGCTATTTGAAGAATCTCAAATATAAAATATATTTTGATTTGTTTAACACTTTTTTCGGTTACTACTTGATTCCATATGTGTTATTTCATAGTTTTGATGTCTTCACTATTATTCTACAATGTAAAAAATAGTACAACTTAAGAAAAACCCTTGAAAAAGTATGTGTCCAAACTTTTGACTGGTACTAATATATATATATATATATATACACACACAGTGGGGAGAACAAGTATTTGATACACTGCCGATTTTGCAGGTTTTCCTACTTACAAAGCATGTAGAGGTCTGTAATTTTAATCATAGGTACACTTAAACTTTGAGAGACGGAATCTAAAACAAAAATCCAGAAAATCACATTTTATGATTTTTAAGTAATTAATTTGCATTTTATTGCATGACATAGGTATTTGATACATCGGAAAAGCAGAACTTAATATTTGGTACAGAAACCTTTGTTTGCAATTACAGAGATCATACGTTTCCTGTAGGTCTTGACCAGGTTTGCACACACTGCAGCAGGGATTTTGGCCCACTCCTCCATACAGACCTTCTCCAGATCCTTCAGGTTTCGGGGCTGTCGCTGGGCAATACGGACTTTCAGCTCCCTCCAAAAATTTTCTATTGGGTTCAGGTCTGGAGACTGGCTAGGCCACTCCAGGACCTTGAGATGCTTCTTACGGAGCCACTACTTAGTTGCCCTGGCTGTGTATTTTGGGTCGTTGTCATGCTGGAAGACCCAGCCACGACCTATCTTCAATGCTCTTACTGAGGGAAGGAGGTTGTTGGCCAAGATCTCGTGATACATGGCCCCATCCATCCTCCCCTCAATACGGTGCAGTCGTCCTGTCCCCTTTGCAGAAAAGCATCCCCAAAGAATGATGTTTCCACCTCCGTGCTTCACAGTTGGGATGGTGTTCTTGGGGTTGTACTCATGCTTCTTCTTCCTCCAAACACGGCGAGTAGTTTAGACCAAAAAGCTCTATTTTTGTCTCATCAGACCACATGACCTCCCATTCCTCCTCTGGATCATCCAGATGGTCATTGGCAAACTTCAGACGGGCCTGGACATGCGCTGGCTTGAGCAGGGGGACCTTGCGTGCGCTGCAGGATTTTAATCCATGATGGCGTAGTGTGTTACTAATGGTTTTCTTTGAGACTGTGTCCCAGCTCTCTTCAGGTCATTGACCAGGTCCTGCCGTGTAGTTCTGGGCTGATCCCTCACCTTCCTCATGATCATTGATGCCCCACGAGGTGAGATCTTGCATGGAGCCCCAGACCGAGGGTGATTGACCGTCATCTTGAACGTCTTCCATTTTCTAATAATTGCGCCAACAGTTGTTCCCTTCTCACCAAGCTGCTTGCCTATTGTCCTGTAGCCCATCCCAGCCTTGTGCAGATCTACAATTTTATCCCTGATGTCCTTACACAGCTCTCTGGTCTTGGCCATTGTGGAGAGGTTGGAGTCTGTTTGAGTGTGTGGACAGGTGTCTTTTATACAGGTAACAGGTTCAAACAGGTGCAGTTAATACAGGTAATGAGTGGAGAACATGAGGGCTTCTTAAAGAAAAACTAACAGGTCTGTGAGAGCCGGATTTCTTACTGGTTGGTAGGTGATCAAATACTTATGTCATGCAATAAAATGCAAATTAATTACTTAAAAATCATACAATGTGATTTTCTGGATTTTTTTTGAAAGCCTGCAAACAGTTTGCTGAAGACAAGCAGACTAAGGACATGGATTACTGGAACCATGTCCTGTGGTCTGATGAGACCAAGATAAACTTATTTGGTTCAGATGGTGTCAAGCGTGTGTGGCGGCAACCAGGTGAGCAGTACAAAGACAAGTGTGTCTTGCCTACAGTCAAGCATGGTGGTGGGAGTGTCATGGTCTGGGGCTGCAGGAGTGCTGCCGGCACTGGGGAGCTACAGTTAATTGAGGGACCCATGGATGCGAACATGTACTGTGACATACTGAAGCAGAGCATGATCCCCTCCCTTCGGAGACTGGGTCGCAGGGCAGTATTCCAACATGATAACGACCCTAAACACACCTCCAAGACGACCACTGCCTTGCTAAAGAAGCTGAGGGTAAAGGTGATGGACTGGCCAAGCATGTCTCCAGACCTAAACCCTATTGAGCATCTGTGGGGCATCCTCAAACAGAAGGTGGAGGAGTGCAAGGTCTCTAACATCCACCAGCTCCGTGATGTCGTCATGGAGGAGTGGAAGAGGACTCCAGTGGCAACCTGTGAAGCTCTGGTGAACTCCATGCCCAAGAGGGTTAAGGCAGTGCTGGAAAATGATGGTGGCCACACAAAATATTGACACTTTGGGCCCAATTTGGACATTTTCACTTAGGGGTTTCCTCACTTTTGTTGCCAGCGGTTTAGATATTAATCGCTGTGTGTTGTGGGACAGCAAATGTACACTGTTATACAAGCTGTACACTCACTACTTTACATTGTAGCAAAGTGTCATTTCTTCAGTGTTGTCACATGAAAATATATACTCAAATATTTACAAAAATGTGAGGGGTGTACTCACTTTTGTGAGATACTATATATATATATTCTTAAATCAGCATCTCTACATGTATGACAGCCATTCCATTCCAGTGTCTGTTGAATTACAACACAGGCACACATCATTCTACTGAATTAGGTACTGATTAGGTGATCACCTGAACCAAATCTTATTTAACAAGGAAAAGTATAAAAACCACTGCTGTGGTCATCACTATCATCTTGCAATAGGACCAGCTGGATGGCAAATACAGTGCTAATAGTACCTCAAAAGTAATATTAATCAAAAAATAACTATTGACCATGCCAAAAGAGTTGAAAAGGAAAGTTTTGAGTGAGGAAAAGAAGGGTTCAATTCTGGCTTTACTGGCAGAGGGATACAGTGAGCGTCAGGTTGCTTACATCCTTAGAATTTGGAAGACGGCGGTTCATAAGAACAAGGTCAAGCAGCAGACATTGGGGACAACAAAGCTACAGACCGGCAGAGGGTGAAAACGACTCTACTGACCGGGATGACCGCCAACTCATTTGAATGTCACTCAACAACCATAGGATGACATCAAGTGACCTACAAAAAGAATGGCAAACGGCAGCTGGGGTGAAGTGCACGGCGAGGACGGTTTGAAACAGGCTCCTAGCGGCAGGGCTGAAGTCGTGCAAAGCTAGAAAAAAGCCCTTCATCAATGAGAAGCAAAGAAGAGCCAGGCTGAGGTTTGCAAAAGACCATAAGGATTGGACCGTAGAGGAGTGGAGTAAGGTCATCTTCTCTGATGAGTCCAATTTTCAGCTTTGCCCAACACCTGGTCGTCTAATGGTTAGACAGAGACCTGGAGAGGCCTACAAGCCAGTGTCTCGCACCCACTGTGAAATTTGGTGGAGGATCGGTGATGATCTGGGGGTGCTTCAGCAAGGCTGGAATTGGGCAGATTTGTCTTTGTGAAGGACGCATGAATCAAGCCACGTACAAGGTTGTCCTGGAAGAAAACTTGCTTCCTTTTGCTCTGACATTGTTTTCCAACTCTGAGGATTGTTTTTTCCAGCAGGACAATGCTCCATGCCACACAGCCAGGTCAATCAAGGTGTGGATGGAGGACCACCAGATCAAGACCCTATCATGGCCAGCCCAATCTCCAGACCTGAACCCCATTGAAAACTTCTGGAACGTGATCAAGAGGAAGATGGATGGTCACAAGCCATCAAACAAAGCCGAGCTGCTTCAATTTTTGCGCCAGGAATGGCATAAAGTCACCCAACATCAATGTGAAAGACTGGTGGAGAGCATGCCAAGACGCATGAAAGCTGTGATTGAAAATCAGGGTTATTCCACCAAATATTGATTTCTGAACTCTTCCTAAGTTAAAACATTAGTATTGTGTTGTTTAAAAATGAACATGAACTTATTTTCTTTGCATTATTCGAGGTCTGACAACACTGCATCTTTTTTGTTATTTTGACCAGTTGTCATTTTATGCAAATAAATGCTATAAATGACAATATTTTTATTTGGAATTTGGGAGAAATGTTGTCAGTAGTTTATAGAATAAAACAAAAATGTTAATTTCACCCAAACACATACCTATATATAGTAAAACCAGAGAAACGTATATTTTTGCAGTGGTCTCTTAATTGTTTCCATATATATATATATATATATATACATACACAGTTGAAGTCGGAAGTTTACATACACTTAGGTTGGAGTCAATAAAACACATTTTTCAACCACTCCACAAATTTCTTGTTAACAAACTATCGTTTTGGCATGTCGGTTAAGACATCTACTTTATGCATGACACAATAAATTTTTCAAACAATTGTTTACAGACAGATTATTTCACTTATAATTCAGTGTATCACAATTCCAGTGGGTCAGAAGTTTACATACACTAAGTTGACGGTGCCTTTAAACAGCTTGGAAAATTCCAGAAAATGATGTCATGGCTTTAGAAGCTTCTGATAGGCTAATTGGCATCATTTGAGTCAATTGGAGGTGTACCTGTGGATGTATTTCAAGGCCTACCTTCAAACTCAGTGCCTCTTTGCTTGACATCATGGGAAAATCTAAAGAAATCAGCCAAGACCTCAGAAAAAAATGTGTAGTCTGGCAATTTCCAAACGTCTGAAGGTACCACGTTCATCTGTACAAACAATAGTATGCATGTATAAACACCATGGGACCACGCAGCTGTCATACCGCTCAGGAAGGAGACGCGTTCTGTCTCCTTGAGATGAACGTACTTTGGTGCGAAAAGTGCAAATCAATCCCAGAACAACAGCAAAGGACCTTGTGAAGACGCTGGAGGAAACAGGTACAAAAGTATCTATAGCCACAGTAAAACGAGTCCTATATCGACATAACCTGAAAGGCCGCTCAGCAAGGAAGAAGCCATTGCTCCAAAACCGCCACAAAAAAGCCAGACTACGGTTTGCAACTGCACATGGGGACAAAGATCGTACTTTTTGGAGAAATGTCCTCTGGTCTGATGAAACAAAAATAGAACGGTTTGCCTATGATGACCATTGTTATGTTTGGAGGAAAAAGGGGGTCGCTTGCAAGCCAAAGAACACCATCCCAACCGCGAAGCATGGGGGTGGCAGCATCATGCTGTGGGGGTGCTTTCCTGCAGGAGGGACTGGTGCACTTCACAAATAGATGGCATCATGAGGAAGGAAAATTATGTGGTTATATTGAAGCAACATCTCAAGACATCAGTCAGGAAGTTAAAGCTTGGTCGCAAATGGGTCTTCCAAATGGACAATGACCCCAAGCATACTTCCAAAGTTGTGGCAAAATGGCTTATGGACAATAAAGTCAAGGTATTGGAGTGGCCATCACAAAGCCCTGACGTCAAGCCTATAGAAAGTTTGTGGGCAGAACTGAAAAAGCGTGTGCGAGCAAGGAGGCCTACAAACCTGACACCAGTTACACCAGCTCTGTCAGGAGGAATGGGCCAAAATTCACCCAATTTATTGTGGGAAGCTTGTGGATGGCGACCCAAGTGAATCAATTTAAAGGCAATGATACCAAATACTAATTGAGTGTATGTAAACTTCTGACCCACTGGGAATGTGATGAAAGAAATAAAAGCTGAAATAAATCACTCTACTATTATTCTGAAATTTCACATTCTTAAAATAAAGTAGTGATCCTAACTGACCTAAAACAGGGAATTTTTACTAGGATTAAATGTCAGGAATTGTGAAAAACTGAGATTAAATGTATTTGGCTAAGGTTTATGTAAACTTCTGACTTCAACTGTAAATACATACATAAATAAATAAATAAATAGCGAGAGATATATAGTGTGACTATTCTTATAGCCAACAATGTTTGCTTACCTGAAACATAATCGATAGGTGCTGCATTTGGATAGGTGGGACGTGGGCTGATATGTCTTTGAAATGTTTGAAATGAAACAGCTTGCAAAAAGCACATTTTCTGAGGTATGTTTGGGCACTTACTTTAGCTTCCTCGTCGAAGGTCAGAATTTATTGAATTTAATAAAACATAACATCTTGGTTCATCATTTGACTGAGGTAATGCACAATTATTGTTCCAGCCCACATTATGGGAATGTCAAACTCATGGTCACAGAGGTAGAACCCCATCTAGTGGCTGCAGTGTCACATAATGTCATTTGGTGCAGTACAACCAAGTCTGTTTCCATGAAGGAAAGATGTTATTTCACTCAAAACCTGTCATTTAATAATCTGATTCTGTTCAGGGCTACTGTGCTATGGGTTATACATATTTTCAAAGGTTTGAAAATTCTAATAGGCAATAATACCTCATGATCCTAGTGTCCTAACACCACAAAATGTTTCATCAAAACATTAGAGCCATCTGATCATCTCCGACATAGCCAAGTACCCACCCACACAAATAAATCTATGCACGCAGGCACGCACACACCATTTGGCTATAGAGGTAGCCTACTGCTTAATGTGTGTTAACACATCCTAATTTGATGTAACCTAGCATTATGTGTTTTTACAAAAACATGCTGCAAAACTAGCCATATGGAATCTCAGCTAGGGTTAGAGTGCTGCATATCTGAAGGGCCTCACTATCGCAAGCGCTCAGTGAGGTTGGACATGTCCTAACTCGTGCAGCGCTCAGCTGAGGTTGTGACACTGATGTAACCGTGGCAACAGCAGGGCAGACTTCGTTAGGAGTGTATCGAGTTATTTCTCATGCATGACCACCTCTCTCCACTCCATGCCCCATCACAGTAGGAGCTGTTTTCGCTGTTATGTCAGGCTACAACTATAGGTTAACATGCAAAATCAAAACAATTGTTAAAGCTACAATATGTAACTTTTGGGGCGACCCGACCAAATTCACATAGAAATGTGAGTTAAAGATCTTTCATTCTCATTGAAAGCAAGTCTAAGAAGTGGTAAATCTGTTCTATGTGTGCTATTTCTATGCTTCCCGTTCTGAAGTTTCGTTTTTACAATGACTGCTTGTTTTGTCACATAAACTGAAATTAGAATTGTAGCAACCAGGAAATGTCAGAGATCGATTTCTGCATAGTGCATCTTTAATTCACTATTTTTCTGATAGGTTAATATTCATTCAATGCATAGGCCATCACTTTCTTATGACAATGAAATATCCTTGACGATTATGTTTTTTGTAAGACAGCTTCAAACTAGAGCGTTGACATAGTATTAGAGTTCATTGGCATAATGGCATCACCGTAACATTGCTGATGATTGTGCTGAAATTAAGCTTGAGAGGATCAAGGGTAGCCTACTACTTGTTATAGGAGATCCGTATTGCCCTACATTTCTCCAGAAATTAAGGATAAGATATTGTCTAGAAGTAAATGAATGTTGGTCGTGGGGAGGCAGAAAAAGTGAAATGATGAAAATTGCTGGAGTTTCAACTTGCTTCATGTTCTAATCAGCAGCTATTGGCTATGGTTGAAGTGGCCCCCTACTAACTAGAGTATAACTAATTTGATAAAGTGGTGCTCATGAATTTACATAAGATTTTATACAAGACTCCTTTCAGACAATATCACTAAATTGTCAATCTTTCACATCTCTCAGCTACACTGAACAAAAATATAAAATGCAACATGTAAAGTGTTGGTCCCATGTTTCATGAGCTGAAATAAAAGATCCCAGAAATGTACCATATGCACAAAAAGCTTATTTCTCTCAAATCGTGCACACATTTGTTTAGATCCCTGTTAGTGAGCATTTCTCCATTGCCAAGATAATCCATCCACCTGACAGGTGTGACATATCAAGAAGCTGATTAAACAGCATGAGCATTACACAGGTGCACCTTGTGCTGTGGACAATAAAAGGCCACTAAAATGTGCAGTTTTGTCACACAACAATGCCACAGATGTCTCAAGTTGAGGGAGCGTGCAATTGGCATGCTGACTGCAGGACTGTCCACCAGAGCTGTTGCCAGAGAATTGAATGTTAATTTCTCTACCATAAGCCACTTCCAACGTCATTTTAGAGACTTTGGCAGTACGTCCAACCGGCCTCACAACTGCAGACCACGTGTATGGCATCATGTGGGTGAGTGGTTTGCTGATGTCAACTTTGAACAGAGTGCCCCGTGGTGGCGGTGGGGTTATGATATGGGCAGGCGTAAGCTACGGACAATGATCACAATTGCATTTTATCGATGGCAATTTGAATTCACAGAGATACCCTGACTAGATCCTGAGGCCCATTTTTTTTAAGGTATCTGTGACCAACAGAGGCTTATCTGTATTCCCAGTCATGTGAAATCCATTGATTAGGGCCTAATGAATTTATTTAAATTGACTGATTTCCTTAGGAACTGTAACTCAGTAAAATCTTTGAAATTGTTGCATGTTGCGTTTATATCTTTGTTCAATATAGAATCTTCAAGCGTTCTCCCCGCCGTTTCGCTAAAAAGCTAAGGGATGGGGATGGAGAAAAGTAATCACTCAAATTCCTAGACAGAGCTATGGATACAAGGACTAACCATCCATGATATCACATGTATAATTGTAACCATGTTTTGAGGCTATACAGTGTTTGTTTATATTAACCTTGTTCACAAACATTGGAGAAAAACAGGCTTATACAAAGTGTACAAAACATTAGAAACACCTTCCTAATATTGAGTTGCACCCCTTTTTGCCCTCAGAACAGCCTCAATTCATCGGGGCATGGACTCTACAAGGGTTCCACAGGGATGCTGGCCCATGTTCACTCCAATGCTTCCCACAGTTGTGTCAAGTTGGCTGGATGTCCTTTGGGTGGTGGACCATTCTTGATACACACGGAAAACGGTTGAGCGTGAGAAACTCTGCAGCGTTGCAGTTCTTGACACACTCAAACCGGTGCGCCAGGCACCTACTACCATACCCAGTTCAAAGGCACAAATCTTTTGTCTTGCCCATTCAACCTCTGAATGGGACATATACACAATCCATGTCTCAATGCTTAAAAGTCCTTCTTTAACTTGTCTCCTCCCCTTCATCTACACTGACTGAAGTGGACTTAATAGGTGACATCAATAAGGGATCATAGGATTCACCTGCTCAGCCTGTCATGGAAAGAGAAGGTGTTCCTTATGTTTTGTACACAGTGTATTTTGGGTTCTGATGGGGTACGACAGTTGAACTAACCTCATGGAGGCATTTATAAGTTATATTCTTCAAGAATCAATATATAATTAAAGGAGTAGTTCACTATTTTACAACTTTATGTTACATGGTTCCTCACCATGAAAGTAGCCTACGGGCCAGGATGAACTGTAATCCATGGTTCAGTTCTTTAAACAGCTACTACAAACTTCAGCTAACTAGCCACCCCATCACAATGGAAGTGACGGGGGCATGTGAGCATGTTTTATTTTGAATAGCCAAATCAGGTTTAATTAACATCAAACCAAATATGGAGTTGATTTTAATTGGTTTCAGGTGATTTGGACTTTTTTTTTTAACATGCTCATCACTTGTTAGCTTTTGGTGGCTAAGGTTAGTTGAATTTTGTAGTGGCAGTTAAAGAAAACCGAACCATGATTACAGTTTCTCTTGGATCATCAGAGGAGGTTGGTGGCACCTTAATTGGGGAGGACGGCTCATGGTAATGGCTGGAGTGGAATGGTATCAAATACATGGTTTCCATGTGTTTGATGCCATTCCAGCCATTATTATGAGCTGTTCTCCCCTCAGCAGCCTCTACTGGGGCCAACAGACTACTTTCAAGGTGAGGAACCATCTAATATCAAGTTGTAAAACGCTCATTTAAGTTAACAAAATGGATGTAACAACTAAGGATTCTAGCTTTAAGTTCAATGGCCAACGTAATGTAAACTGTCTTAGGCAGACCCTAGGCTATATCATATATAGCCTTTGCCTGGAAACGAGACGTTGAATTACATTTAATTCTAAAGTAGGGCAACATTTGCGTGTGAGTCAGGAAAGTTTCCTCTCACAACCTCTACAAGCCAGAATGTTGAATAAAATGATTTTAATGTCCTTTACCGGTTGTCCGTGCCGTTGATCTTTTTGGCTGTAGGAATGTGAGACATCCACAGGAAAGTATAATTACATCAACTTCTCAAAGTGCTGGTAATGCAGTCATTTCTTTCACCTGAAGCATGGGCACAAGAAATGCATGCATACTTGCCGAGATCGTGCACACGTTTACATGGTTCTGCACATACTTCAGGTGATAGAAATTTGAACACAGTGTTTTGAAAAGTTGATGTAATTTCCTGTGGATGTTGTCTCACATTCCTACTGACAAAAGGACCAACCGCATGGTCATTTGAACACTAATTTCTGCCAGACATAAAATGAAATGCAATTCAACGTCGGGTTTCCAGCAAATATAGCCTATAGTACTATGGAATGTCATTCCATCAAGTGTTTTTAAATGTTATGGGATGCACATTTGCGCAATTGTTTACAGTTTTGGTGGCGACCCTTTGAGTGTGGCTTTAAGAGAAAGAAAGGCACCTCCCACGTGTTGCTTGCTGTCCATGCTACAGGTTGTCCACCTGTACTCCTTGCTCTGACTGTATCGGCAGCCACACAGTTCGCAAGGCACACAGTTCGCAAGGTCTTTCAAAAGGAGAGGACTAAACGAAAACCTCCGAGTTGCCCCGACTCACGTTCCTCAAAACTCCGCCCTCGCATTTATGTCAAGAAACATTTAACTCGAGTCGTCGTCACAGCAAAAAAAATAAAAACGGGGAATATAGACAATTCAAGTGAAGCGGCGACCGCCACGTAGGCTACAGTGCGGGGAAAAGGAGTTTACCGGTGTTGTAAAACATGTTGGACCCGTCCTCCAGCGAAGACTCGGGGGGAGAAATTGACGAAGACACTGAAGTTCCAAAAAATCCCCCCAAAAAGCCTTCGACTTCCTCCGGGCAAGGAGGTAAACATAAACGACCACCTGCGGACCAACCACAAGCCGAAAGTCCTTCTGCCGGAGACGAGCAGAAAAATGAGAAGGAAAGACTTCAGAAAGAGGCAGCTGAGAGGAAAAGTAAACTACAGATTTATGTATTTGTGTTGCGATGTATAGCATACCCTTTCAATGCCAAACAACCCACGGATATGGCACGCAGGCAACAGAAGGTGAGTGATCGCAAATAAACGCACGGTTACAGAGAACACCTTTCAGAGTAGCCAATTAAATCACATGCACCTGTTTTATTTTTAAGTTTTGCGTCCCACTGCCAGCCAGGCGAGGGTAAACAATTAAACCCAACTTGAAGCAAATTTAAAGCGTCAATCGGTAGTTGAAACAACAACAAAATATAGATACCCAGCCACTGTAATGTTAAAAAGCTGAGTGAGGGGGCTGGAGACATGTAACCACTCTCAAATTCATAGACGGCTATGGATGCAAGGACTGACCCGCCATGATATCAACATTATTGTTGTAATATTGTTTTAAGGCTGTACAATGTTTGTTTACATTCCTTTCTTTACAAACATTTGAGTAAAACAATTTTATATTTTGGGTTCTGATGGGGTTCGACAGTTGAACTAAGCTCATGAGGCATTTATAAATTAAATACTTCAAGGATAATTTATTAGTCCAAAAATGGGTGTAGCTACTGCAGATTGCCCATTTAACCCATGTATGCAAATAACATATCAGAAGAACCTCAACTCATAGCTTTTTCCAAAATTATTGAATACAAATAAGCCTAAAAGTTATGAGGGGGAGTTGCACTTTTATCTTCATATAACTTCATTTGTTGTGACAGGGCTGAGTGCAGGTGGCCACGCCATCCTTTGCTCCCACGCCATCCTTTGCTCCCACAGAAATTGAATGAATGATGGATGTTTAATATAGTAAATATTAGAGGCCTACATTGGCTATTGAAAGTTTCTTGAGTGCTTAAAAACAGATTAAATCTATTTGCAGACACATTTAGTATTTTAGATATGGCCATTGACTCCTACACTTTGGTTTGACGGCGTGCCCAAGCTCTCAACAAAGCCCACAAGCTATTTTTAAAAAATTCACTCACAGGCTCCGAGATATTCTTCTTGGAGCCAGGCCAGCAACTGTTTATTTTCTACACAAGTCATTCTGATATGCACCTGCCATCACATTATTGGAAATGCCCATTAGGACATGGATTTCACATCTTGGTCACATCCAGAGAGAGGAAGAGACTCTTGTAGACTTGAGATGTCTGCTTGACTTAGAAGATAAAACAAAATATTATGTTTACCAAGAACAGGGCTGATTTGCGTTCTAATGAAGGCAAAACAAATACAGCTTCTCACAGAGCTCATGCATAAACCCCCAGGATTGTAATTCATTGAGCGATGTGGAACCGCTGGAGCACTTGTATTGATTTTGGTGTTGTATTATGAAAACACTTCAAATCCCATGAGCCCAATGGGAAGAGGCAACTGGTCCACACACGAGACAATGTGGTATAGGGAAGAGCCAGCGTTGGGATTGAATCCATATAGGCACATGGAGGGGTCCTCAGAGAGATTAGGGAAGTAGGTTCACTTGGTTTGCATAGTCTTATGCTGTTGCTGCATTCCTGTTCTATGTCCATCTTCCTTACAGTAAACACACTTCACCCTGGCTCACTGGATGGATAGAATTCCTTTAAGTCACTGACCGTGTGTGTGTGTGTGCTTCTACTTGCAAGGGCCACGTCACTACTTGTACCCAACTCGTTTTTCACTGCCACCACAGCGACTCGGTGCTCTCGTTGCCGCAGTGGTCTAGCTTCCATGGTTTAATGACAATTGAGCTTTCAATTGCAGTTAAAGCCACAGGACTCCTATATGACAACCCCCAAAAGTGTCTCCTTATACTAAGATGGATTTATTCAATCTCTTGTTGTACGACACCTATATTAGGGTGGTGATGATTTTTAAGATATCAAAATGGCACCATCAGCATAGTTTGCTGAACATTACATTACATTTTAGTCATTTAGCAGACGCTCTTATCCAGAGCGACTTACAGAAGCAATTAGGGTTAAGTGCCTTGCTCAAGGGCACATCGACAGATTTTTCACCTAGTCGGCTCGGGGATTAGAACCAGCGACCTTTCGGTTACTGGCACAACGCTCTTACCCACTAAGCTACCTGCCGCCCCTGAAGTTGGGTCTGTGTATAGGGAGGAGGTCAGAGACCTGGCAGTGTGGTGCCATGACAACCTCTCCCTCAACATGAGCAAGACAAAGGAGCTGATCGTGGACTACAGGAAAAGGAGGGCTGGACACGCCCCCATTCACATTGATGGGCCTGTAGTGGAGCGGGTCGAGCGCTTCAAGTTCCTTGGTGTCCACATCACTAACAAACTATCATGGTCCAAACACACCAAGACAGTCGTGAAGAGAGCACGACAATGCCTATTCCCCCTCAGGAGACTGAGAAGATTTGGCATGGGACCCCAGATCCTCAAACAGTTCTACAGCTGCACCATCGAGAGCATCCTGACCAGTTGCATCAGCGCCTGGTATGGCAACTGCTTGGCATCCGACCATAAGGCGCTACAGAGGGTAGTGCGTACGGCCCAGTACGTCACTGCTGCCAAGCTTCCTGCCATCCAGAACCTATATACTAGGCGGTGTCAGAGGAAGGGGCAAAAAATTGTCAAAGACTGCATTCACCCAAGTCATAGACTGTTTTCTCTGCTACCGCACGGCAAGCGAAACCGGAGCGCCAAGTCTTGGTCCAAAAGGCTCCTTAACAGCTTCTACCCCCAAGCCATAAGGCTGCTGAACATTTAATCAAATGGCTACCCGCACATTGACTCGGTACCGGTACCCTCATATATAGCCTCGTTATTGTTATTTTATTGTGTTACTTTTTTAACTTTATTTAGTAAATATTTTCTTAACTGCATTGTTGGTTACGGGCTTGTAAGTATGCATTTCACGGTAAGGTCTACACCTGTTGTATTCGGCGCATGTGACAAATAAAATTTAATTTGTCTGTCCATCCTTAGCTTGCACTCGTTACCACAGCCACAAAGTCCAAATTGGCTATATTGTAAGAATTCGTGGAGAGATTTTGTTTTTGCTTTTTGGTCTTCATTTAAGGTTGGGGTTAGTCATAAGGTTAGCAGTGTGGTTAAGGTTTAAAAACAGATTATAAGAAGATAAATTGTAGAAATAAGCTGAGTTTAACGATAATTATGACTGTGGTAACTAGTGACGATCCTAGGGGCTACTGCTGTTCCTCACTACCTCCCCCTCACTACCCTCTTCTCACTACCTCCCCCTCACTACCCTCTTTTCACTACCTCCCCCTCACTACCCTCTTCTCACTAACTCCCCCTCACTACCCTCTCCTCACTACCTCCCCCTCACTACCCTCTTCTCACTACCTCCCCCTCACTACCCTCTTCTCACTACCTCCCCCTCACTACCCTCTTCTCACTACCTCCCCCTCACTACCCTCTTCTCACTACCTCCCCCTCACTACCCTCTTCTCACTACCTCCCCCTCACTACCCACCCCCTCCCCGGCAGAATGACTCAGTGTCCTCATGTCTTGTCTCCAGAGAGATTATAAATCCTCATTAGATGGCCTAGACACAATCAAACACAGGTCTTGGCAACAGCGATAAACTGACTCTCCCATATCATTGTTGCTCAAAGAAAATGTAATGTCCAATGATATCAATCAAAAGCCTCAGAGAACAAAGATCTCTGGATCAGCTTTTTTACCTGGAGATATTGCAGGTATGATAAGTTTATCTAAACTGGAGAAACCAGCTCTACTCCATCAGTCTCCTCCTTGTTTGCGTAGTTGACTGGTTGTAGTGGGACAGAAGCAGTCACGTGCCGACTAGCCATCTCAGTATCTCTATCTGGCTCTTGTCTCAGGTACTGTAATTGTCTTATGACGAACTAGTCCAGGATCAAACAGAACATGTATTGATGTCATAACAGTGTATCACAGTATAACCACATGAACTGGCTCAGTCAGTGTATTGGAAACTGTTTCAGAAAGGCAACTAAGGCTACGTTCACACAAGAAGCCCAATTCTGATCTTTAGTCCGTCAGTGCAAAAAGTCAAATTGAATGAAGCTAGATGATGGCTAATGCCACAGTGTGCCTAACGGGTTTACTGAAGAATGGATTGAGGACCACACACCGTTATTATTTTTCACTGAACCCACATTTTCAGTTTTAACTCACAGAATACCTTATTGCATGTAATTTTTTAAAAATTAGTTTACTAGAAAGCACACTTTTTCCTCACATTTTGGTGCCAAAGTGATTCTGCTTGTATCAAGAACTTCTTTCTGTTCCCTTACTTGTGACCGCTTCTACTGCACTGTGTCAAATTGCTTCTTTGCAATGGACTGCAAATCGGGCCACAGCATTGGTCCATTCTCTATAAAGGAGGAGAGAGTAGCTATTGTCCACGAGGAGCTGAATCAAACTCTCTCTCTCCCATAAAGCCTCTTTCCACAAAATGTTGGCTCTTTTAGTGCAAGTCCATGAGGGGGCTGACTGCCTTGTCCCTCAGCTCTCTCATTCTTATTTTCCGTCTTTAATCTCCCTTACCCACCCTCTCAATGTTAATGTAAATTTTTTATTTACTTAGTACTTTTTACCCCTTTTTCTCCCCAATTGGTAGTTACAGTCTTGTCCCATCGCTGCAACTCCCGTACGGACTCGGGAGAGGCGAAGGTCGAGAGCCATGCGTCCTCCGAAACACGACCCTGCGATGCAGTGCCTTAGACCGCTGCGCCACTCAGGAGGCCCCCCATGTTAATGTTATTTAACTCAATGGAAATATGTCATTTAGCTACCATGATTATGTAATAATATTGAGGATTTGAATTAACTTGCATGAGAATGGCAGTAACGGTAAAAATACATTTGATAATCTTCTCTCCTCGGTCTCTCTTGACAATCCTCATAGTAAATACTGATGTTAAAGGGGAAGTCTTCCCATGTTTTTATCTCAAGTTTTGTGGACAGAGAGTACCGTGATGCTACCTCAAGCATTGACTGTTGGCTTAATTTGCAACACCCAGTGAGACAGTGAGAAACACGGGTGTCGTTATTTTTCTGTATGTTTGTAAATGATTATTGACATATGAAATATCTGGGGTCATCTCTCTGAATAGTGCCAGTATGGGCCTATGCCAGCAGATCCGGTCTGTGGGTCTGCTTGTTAATGAAGTCCCTGGGGACGGATACAGTACTACTCAATATGTTGCGCGTGTGTTCAGGAGATTATTTGTGCTCCCGGAAGCTCTGGGGAGGGTCATCTCTGTTGAGGCACTCATGCGGCCATTTGCAAATTTGGATTTTTGTCAGACTTTAGACAAAATGGAACACATGCTATGAAGTTTTGGAGAGAGCTTATACTTGTAGTAACATTTATGGTTTGGTTCAATTTTCAAAAATCCCCCACTGCTTGAAAAGTTTAACCTTTTTATTTTGAATGCCAATGTTTTGCTCTACTGACCTTCATCCAAGCATCCTTTTGAATCACATTTTATATTCCAACGCACCAGCTTTTTTTTATGTGATGACATTTAATTGGATATTTGTGACTTCAAACATTAGGGGCAAATCCTTTTCAGTTCTACCACTGTAGTAAACACTGACACGTTGGTAACTTCCCAAAGATGCAACTACCTCACAAAATGTTGTTCACAAAAGTTTGATCCTCTCTCCCCTCTCAATGCCTTTACAGTCATGGTTTGACAGTGGGCGCATTATGATACTGTAGCAACAGATTTGAATGAATATGTGCTAGTACATATTATGTTAAAAAAAATATGTCCCTTGGTACCCTCCTAGTATTTTACACTTATTGGCTACATTTATGCCACGAGCAACTTACATTTTCCATAGTTGTCCTTGAACTGGCTGAAAAATTACACCTGAAGAAAAATTATGAAAAGCAATACCATTTGTGTATTCATACCAAAGTTAGCCAAGTACAGTGCCAGTCAAAGGTTTGGACACACCTACTCATTTCAGGGTTTTTCTTTATTTTTACTATGTTATACATTGTAGAATAATAGTGAAAACATCAAAACTATGAAATAACACATGGAATCATGTAGTAACCAAAATAGTGTTAAACAAATCAAAATATATGTTATATTCTTCAAATAGCCACCCTTTGCCTTGACACTTGAAACCCTACCACTTTAAGGAATACCTGGAATAGTACCACTGGCTATCCTAAGTTGAATGCACCAATTTGTAAGTCGCTCTGGATAAGAGCGTCTGCTAAATTACTTCAATGTAAATTACAGCTTTGCACACTCTTGGCATTCTCTCAACCAGCTTCATGAGGAATGCTTTTCCAACAGTATTGAAGGAGTTCCCACATATACTGAGCACTTGTTGGCTGCTTTTCCTTCACTTGGTTCAACTCATCCCAAACCTTCTCAATTGGGTTAAGGTCTGGTGATTGTGGAGGCCAGGTCATCTGATTCAGCACTCTCCTTGGTCAAATAGCCCTTACACAGCCTGGACGTGTGTTTTGGGTCATTGTCCTGTTGAAAAACAAATGATAGTCCCACTAAGTGCAAACCAGATGGGATGGCGTATCGCTGCATAATGCTGGGGTAGCCATGCTGGTTAAGTGTGCCTTGATTTCTAAATAAATCACAGACAGTGTCACCAGCAAAGCACCATCACACCACCTCGTCCATGCTTCACAGTGAGAACCACACATGCAGAGATCATCCGTTCACCTACTCTGCGTCTCACAAAGACACGGCGGTTGGAACCAAAAATGTCACATTTGGACTCATCAGACCAAAGGACAGATTTCCACCGGTCTAATGTCCATTGCTCGTGTTTCTTGGCCCAAGCAAGTCTCTTCTTCTTATTGGTGTCCTTTAGTAGTGGTTTCTTTGCAGCAATTCGACCATGAAGGACTGATTCACGCAGCCTCCTCTGAACAGTTGATGTTGAGATGTGTCTGTTACTTGAACTCTGTGAAGCATTTATTTGGGCTGGAATTTCTGAGGCTGGTAACTCTAATGAACCTATCCTCTGCAGCAGAGGTAACTCTGGGTGTTCCTTTCCTGTGGTGGTCCTCATGAGAGCCAGTTTCATCATAGCGCTTGATGGTTTTTGCAACTGCACTTGAAGAAACTTTCAAAGTTCTTGAAATTTTCCGGATTGACTGACCTTCATGTCTTAAAGTAATGATGGACTGTCGTTTCTCTTTGCTAATTTGAGCTGTTCTTGCCATAATATGAACTTGGTCTTTTACCTAATAGGGCTATCTTCTGTATACCCCCCCCCCTACCTTGTCACAACACAACTGATTGGCTCAAACGCATTACATTTACATTTTATTCATTTAGCAGACGTTCTTATCCAGAGCGACTTACAGTTGGTGTTAAGGAAATAAATTCCACAAATTAACTTTTATGAAGGCACACCTGTTAATTGAAATGCATTCCAGGTGACTAACTCATGAAGCTGGTTGAGAGAATGCCAAGACTGTGCAAAGCTGTCATCAAGGCAAAGGGTGGCTATTTGAACACTTTTTTTGGGTACTACATGATTCCATATGTGTTATTTCATAGTTTTGATATCTTCACTATTATTCTACAATGTAGAAAATAGTTTAAAATAAGGAAAAACCCTGGAATGAGTAGGTGTGTTCAAACCTTTGACTGATACTGTAGGTACACAGTAAGGGGGTTTACATTTTTTAAGTATCGATTTCACAGCGAGTCACTCCAAAAACTTTTGTCTGCATTTAACTCTGCGGATGTGGTATTGTAGAGTTGAGATGTACTTGGCTGGCTGTACCAAAGTAGGCCTACTGCTCATAAAACGAGAATTTGCACACCACTCAATTATCTGCCTTCGACTTATAATATGATTGTTTTGTGTAAAAAAAAAAAAAAGTATTTAGTCATTGAATTGGTTCCTTCTGATGAGCTATTTGTGTGTGTATGTGCGCATGCCCGTGTGTGTCTGTGTGTGTTTGAGCACACTCTTTGTTTCCTCACAGGGTGTTGATTGAGCAAACACGATGCACAATGCTTTTGGAGATCTCCGTCTGTGAAATTGAAAATGACACATTGTATAAGCAATCAGTCTGTCTTTCATGCCCTGTCCTTCATACTATAGTCACTTCTGATAGAATTTTCTCTGCGGGCCGTGGCGATGGATTGGCAACCGAGACTGATCCATCACACACCTTTTAATTACATCTCTCTCCGTCAGTCATGGGAAAATCTTCTATTGTTCTCAACATCTCTGTTATTTTCTGATTTTCGTCACTCTCAATGACTATGGGAGAATCTCAATTGCATACTACTCACGTCCTCTCGCCTCATTCTCAAAACCCATTGGAGGAGAAGGTCAGAGGGAAGGTTCTCCCTATGTTACAACATTTCTCAAGAGTCTAATTACGTCTTTTGTGTTCGTTTCCTGCTATTAGATGCGTCATTTTCCTCCTGCGTATAGTTTCCTGGCATTTACTCTGTGAGCTGAATACAGCTCATTTCAACTGCTTTGGTAGAAATGTAGACAGACATGCTAATTCTGCTCCTAGCTCAGTATATTCAACTGCTTTGTACAACAACCATTTTTTGTTGTTGCAATGAATGCCCTGTGGCATGATTCTCTATGGTCTTAAAGCAGCTTTTGGCTGAACCAGTAACATGATTCCACCCCTCCTGATAATTTTACTGCAGAAAAAAAAACTAAGTTTGGAAGCTATTAATGTACTTTTTAATCAAAAGGATTCTGAAGTTAAACTTGGTCAAACTGAAAAAATCTGTACAATAAGGAAAATATACCCAGCCCATATCTGTTAAGGATAAGAATGACTATTTTCAACCGTAACACCGACATTGCCTTTGGCAGCCTTGTTATCGGATCATATTCCTTCCACTTGTCGAAACTGGAAGGCTCTGTCTTCAGAAGAGACGCAGTTGGCAGACTGTCGGCATGACCCAAGAGGCGACACTAGAGAAGGAGAGGGGGTAGAGAGCGAGAGAGAGGGGGAGAGATGGAGTATGAAAACGAAGGCTTACTGGGACTTGAGTGATACTGGCCGCAGGTTTGTCACGACTCATTCCGCCCCTCAGCGCCTAGCTGCTCTCAGCTGATAAAGACACACGCGCAGACTGCACACTGGTCTAGCCCCTTGTCTTCTCATGTGATGACAGGACCAGAGTCTTGTTACAGTAGGTGTGTATTAATAACTCAGTGGATGGTGAGGCTGTCAATCACAGCTAACTCTCCTCAGGCACATCAGCTCAGACAAACACTTGCTGTGTGACAACATCTTGTTCTCTATAATACTTAATATCCCTGTTACTGTGTTGGTTTCTCCATTTTGAGTTGGTGTTATCTGAGGGTACTCAACTGTATGTAGGTGGATGTCCTTTCTGGTGAACAGGTATGTTTCCACCTCTCTTCTCTGAGGTAATGCCAGAGAAGCACTCAGGTGCCGTTCTCTGTGATTATGTATACAGTACATATTAAATGCATGTATGTATAGGATACAGCAACTCATTTGAGGTCATGGTGCTCTGACGAAGGAGCTTTCTCAGACTATTGAAGGGAAGTTGCTATCCTCTATGTTTTGAGGAGTTTAGTTTGCCTCTAAACTTCATCTAGCATTACAACCTCACGTTGCTTGAGTAATTGTCTCTCCTTGAACATGGACAGAGTTGTAGGCACTTTCTCCATTTTTCACAACTTGCAAATTATGCATTTGAGACTGGTACACTAAGTACCCCCCCCCCCCCCCCCGCTTTATTTTAGCTTCTTCTTTATTTTAGCTTCTTCTTTCTCTCCCTCACTCATTTCCAAGTCCCTTTCTTCTCTCGTCCCCCTGTCGGAAATGGGAGACCGGACTCCACAGGTGCTGTAATCTCCCGTTTGATCTCTACAACGCCTCTGTTGTCAACCCCAAACTCTCCAGGCTCCACAGTCCCCTGCTACTCGCGTTAATTGCCGTCCATGGGTGAAGTGCTTCAGAGCAGCAGTTCTTGACTTGGCGATGCCCGTATCTGCTCTCACCATGTCACTCGTTAATACCACTATTGCATAATGGGAGAGGTCTGTGTGTGTCGGGGGGCTGAAACCGATTTTATTTTTTATATAGTTCAATTGCATGGGCTACATTGCACCTTACCCAGTCACTCTGAATGACTAACATTTAAACAAATATATCCATATTCAGGAGATATGAAATGATGGGTGCCTCCCAAATGGCACTCCATTCCCTATATAGTGCACTACTTTTGACCAGAGGCTCTCGTGCTATTTGGGATGCAGCTTGTCTCAACTCTACAGTGACTTGGGCAAGGTATAATTCAATACCACTAATGCATGATGGGAGAGGTTGGTGATTGTGTGTGTGGGGGTAGGGGTAGGGGTGGACTGAAACAGATTATATTGTTAAATTGCATGGGCCACATTGCACCTTGCCCAGTCACTCCAATAAAGCACTCTTGGATTGGACTAGTTAGCATTCAGCTATCTGTCACAACAATTCCTATGACCGGTCCTCCGTGAACCCCTGAGATTGTCTCTGTGCCAGACCTTGTCAGTGGAAATGCAATGTATTTGTTGATGATAAAGTATTATGAATTCGGTGGAATTGAATAATTTTACTGAGGCGGCCTAGATTGGCTAATGTAATAAGATACTTCAACTTCTCTGCCACAGTGATGATCAACTGATTCAAATGGCCTCTGTGCACAGACTGCTCTATCCAGCTTCCCATGTTGTATTTTTATTCAGCCACTTGTGAAGTCACTGTTGCCATCTCCCTCTCCCGTAGAGCTGGGACGTTAAACCGATAAAATTATCGACACCGAAGGTACCGATCATTTATCGCATGCATTTTGCTGATATTGTTCATTACCATAAGTAGCCTGTATTAAAGAAATGTGAAGTTTGAAATGAAATAAGTTTGCTAATATGGGTGATTGTTAATGTTACAATTGATGGATGCACCCATCAAACTAGTAGTGGTAGTTTAAAGTATAATAAATAAATAAAAACGCTGGTGCACATTGTTATAAACTTATCATTCTAGTTATCGCGATATGGATTTTTGTCCATAAGACCCAGCTCTGTCCTCATTCTCATCTCTGGTTCGATCTTCTCTTGTTGTTCTCTTTCGTCTTCTCACCTCTTGTTCTCCTGTCTCTTTTCCTTTCCTCTACCTCAACTGTCATCAGTTTCCTTCTCCCCCTCCTTTGCCTCTTTTTCTCCATTTCCTGCTGTGACTTAGGGGAGTGTTATTCTGCCTCATTGGCTTCGCCCATCAGCGACCGTTAAAAGGAACCATCTCCCTCCGATTCCATCACACCTCTTATTCAAACACTTACTCTTTCCCTGTGTCCTCTTTTTCTTTCTGTCATCCTCTACCCTCCCTAACTTCCTCTCTCACACCCCAGATCTTGCTATTTATCTCTTCTCCCCATAAGGTTCTTTCCTCACATCTTTTCACCTTTCTTTTCACCACCTAACTCTTTCCATTAACTCTCCTATTAAATGTATTCGCCTGTTCCTTTCCTCCTCCACTCCCCCTCTTTCCCCTCTATCTTCAGGATGTTACTTTCTCTCGCTTTCTCACAGGCTGTAGACATAGTGTGAATGTGTGTGTGTGTGTGTGTGTGTTAAGTAAATCAATGTTCACAAATGGCTGGAAAAGCATGGCAATCCAGATGCGTTCCTTCCCCTTGATATACTTGGACACATTCCTCTAAATCAGACTAATTCTATTTGGACTCACTTACTTCAACCCTTTAGTGAAATCAGGCGCTTCAGGCTGTCAGACACGTCAGTTGAAGTGCACTGCTTTACTGATGTCATATCATTATAAGGATGATATAATTACTGTCATAAAATATCTGACTGCTGTCCTTTCAGGAATTACAGCTGACATACCGCTTTCATGACTCACAAAACGCCATTCAAAGTTTGAATGGCAGTGTTTTGTAAGTTATTGTGTAGATAACTATTATTGTGTAGCTACGTAATGTTGCTGCTACCATCTCTTATGACCGAAAATAACTTCTGGACATCAGAAGAGCGATTACTCACCTCGAACTGGACGAAGATGTTTTCTTTATCGAGTCCAACGCGAAGGATATACTGCTTTCTCGGGAACGGGCCCAAATCCCCGTCATTTGCGTGAAGAAAAGACGGAGAAAAAGGGGGCGGAGGTCGGACTGCCTTCAGAGGATTCGTAGGTGAGTGAGTAAACCTCCACTACCATCCGTTATATTGGCCAACGTGCAATCATTGGAAAACAAAATGTATGATCTACGATCAAGAATATCCTACCAACGGGACATTAAAAACTGTAATATCTTATGTTTCACCGAGTCGTGGCTGAACGACGACATGGATAATATAGAGCTGGCGGGATTTTCCATGCATCGGCAGGACAGAGAAGCTATGTCTGGTAAAACGAGGGGCGGGGCTGTGCGCGATGTCTAATATTAAAGAAGTCTCGAGGTATTGCACCTTATGATTAGCTGTAGACCACACTATCTACCAAGAGAGTTCTCATCTATATTATTCGTAGCCGTCAATTTACCACCACAAACCGATGTTGGCATTAAGACCGCAATCAACGAGCTGTAAAAGGCCATAAGCAAATCCAGAAGCGGCACTCCTAGTGGCCGGGAACTTTAATGCAGGCAAACTTAAATCAGTTTTTCCTCATTTCTACCAGCATGTCACATGTGAAACCAGAGGAAAATAAACTCTAGACCACCTTTACTCCACACACAGAGACGCATACGAAGCTCTCCCTCGCCCTCCATTTGGCAAATCTGACCATAATTCTATCCTCCTGATTCCTGCTTACAAGAAAAAAACTAAATCATTCATCCAATGGCATTGAGGAGTATACCACCTCAGTCATCGGCTTTATCAATAAGTGCATCGACAACGGCGTCCCCACTGTGACCGTACGTACATATCCCAACCAGAAGCCATGGATTACAGGCAACATCCGCATCGAGCTAAAGGCTAGAGCTGCTGCTTTCAAGGAGCGGGACTCTAATCCGGACGCTTATAAGAAATGCCGCTACGCCCTCCGATGAACCATCAAACAGGCAAAGCATCAATATGGGATTAAGATTGAATCCTATTACATCAGCTCTGATGCTCGTCGAATGTGGCAGGGCTTGAAAACAACTACGGACTACAAAGGGGAAACCCAGCCACGAGCTGCCCAGTGACGCGAGCCTACCAGATGAGCTAAATGCCTTTTTATGTTCGCTTTGAGGCAAGCAACACTGAAGCATGCATGAGAGCACCAGCTGTTCTGGACGACTGTGTGATAACACTCTCGGTAGCCGATGTGAGCAAGACCTTTTAAACAGGTCAACATTCACAAAGCCGCGGGGCCAGACGGATTACCAGGACGTGTACTCAAAGCATGCGCGAACCAACTGGCAAGTGTCTTCACTAACATTTTCAACCTCTCCCTGACCGAGTCTGTAATACCTACATGTTTCAAGCAGACCACCATTGTCCCTGTGCCCAAGGAAGCGAAGGTAACCTGCCTAAATGATTACCGCCCCGTAGCACTCACGTCGGTAGCCATGAAGTGCTTTGAAAGGCTGGTCATGGCTCACATCAACAGCATCATCCCGGAGAACCTAGACCCACTCCAATTCGCGTACCGCCCTAACAGATCCACAGATGATGCAATCTCAATCGCACTCCACACTGCTCTTTCCCACATGGACAAAAGGAACACCTATGTGAGAATGCTGTTCATTGACTACAGCTAAGCGGTCAACACCATAGTGCCCACAAAGCTCATCACTAAGCTAAGGACTCGGGGACTAAACAGCTCCCTCTGCAACTGGATCCTGGACTTCCTGACGGGCCGCCCCCGGGTGGTAAGGGTAGGCAACAACACATCTGCCACGTTGATCCTCAACACTGGGGCCCCTCAGGGGGTGCGTGCTTATTCCCCTCCTGTACTCCCTGTTCACCTAAGACTGCGTGGCCAAACACGACTCCAACACCATCATTAAGTTTGCTGATGACACAACATTAGTAGGCCTGATCACCGACAAATATGAGACAGCCTATAGGGAGGAGGTCAGAGAGCTGGCAGTGTGGTGCCAGGACAACAACCTCTCCCTCAATGTGAGCAAAACAAAGGAGCTGATCGTGGACAACAGGAAAAGGCAGGCTGAACAGGCCCCCATTAACATTGACGGGGCTGTAGTGGAGCGGGTCGAGAGTTTAAAGTTCCTTGGTGTCCACATCACCAACGAACTATCACGGTCCAAACACACCAAGAGTGTCGTGAAGAGGGCACGACAACACCTTTTCCCTGTCAGGAGACTGAAAAGATTTGGCATGGGTCCCCAGATCCTCAAAACGTTCTACAGCTGCACCATTGAGAGCATCCTGACCGGTTGCATCACCACCTGGTATGGCAACTGCTCAGCATCTGACTGTAAGGCGCTACAGAGGGTGGTGCGTACGGCCCAGTACATCACTGGGGCCAACCTTCCTGCCATCCAGGACCTCTATACTAGGTGGTGTCAGAGGAAAGCCCAAAAACTCTAACCCCAAGCCATAAGACTGCTGAACAATTAATCAAATGGCCACCCAGACTATTTACATTGACTGCCCCCCCCCCCCCATTTTGTTTTTACACTGCTGCTACCCGCTGTCTTATCTATGTATAGTCACCCCTACCCTACCCTCGATTAACCTGTACCCCCGCACATTGACTCGGTACCGGTACCCCCTGTATATAGCCTCATTATTGTTATTTTATTGTGGTACTTTTTATTATGTTTTACTTTATTTTATTTGGTAAATATTTTTTTAACTTTCTTGAACTGCATTGTTGGTTAAGGGCTTGTAATTAAGCATTTCACGGTAAGGTGTTGTATTCGATGCATGTGACAAATCAAATTTGATTTGATTTAGATTCCTGTTGGATTAATAGGTATCAGATTTTTGCGCCAAACAGCATTTAGTAGACTGATTTCCATGTTCCTGATTTTAGATTTGTCTTTTTAAAGTGGTGTGATTACAGACCTGTGTTATTGAACACATATTACGGTCTACAGGTGGTTACTGTAACCATTGTCTTCATTTTTCTTTTAAATCCACAACTTGAATCCCTCCACAGCCTCATAGAGGATCTAGACACATTTTCTAACCTCTCTGGATTACAATCAAATTATGATAAATGTACTATATTACGTATTGGATCACTAAAAAATGTACATTACCATGTAGTTTACCAATAAAATGGTCTGATGGTGATGTGGATATACTCGGAATACATATCCCAAATGAACTAAATGATCTCACTCCAATACATTTTAATAGAAAGTTAGCAAAAATACATAAAATCTTGCTACCATGGAAAGGTAAATACCTGTCAATTTGTGGAAAAATCACCTTGATGAACTCTTTAGTATTATCCCAGTTTACCTATTTGCTTATAGTCTTGCCTACGCCTAGCGAACAGTTTTTTAAATTATATGAGAACAAAAATATTCCATTTTATTTCGAACGGCAAGCCAGACACAATTAAACGGGCCTTTTTATATAATGAATATGAATTCGGAAATGATTAAATATTAAAGCATTAGACCTATCATTAAAAGCTTCAGTCCTACAAATGTTATACTTAAATCCGAACTGGTTCTCAAGCAAATTAGTAAGATTGTCTCACCCAATGTTCAAGAATGGCCTTTTTCTCTTTATTCAGATTACAACCTCACACTTTCAGTTATTTGAAAAGAAAATAATCTCCCAAATATCACTATTACTAATACAAGCCATAGAAAGTTGGTTGCAATTTCAATTTAATCCTCCAGAAACGACAGAACAAATAATGCAACAAATATTGTGGTTAAACTGAAATATACTAATTGATAAAAAAAACATTTTTTTTGACAAAATGTTTTAAAAAGGTATAATCTTCGTAAATGATATCATCGGTAGGACTGGTGGAGTTATGTCCCACATGCAGCTAACAAAAACATGGAAATGTCTGCTCTACCCAAAATTACAACCAAATAATTGTAGCATTACTGCAAAAATGGAAGAGGAAAGTGGAAGGGGGAAAATGTAAGGACGTGTCTGTCGGCCTTTGCATTAAAGAACATCATTGGTTAAAGAGAACTGTGATAAATAAAAAAGTATACCAGTTTCATTTAAGGACCAAAGGATTGACAGCCATCCCATATAGATTGCAAAATAGTTGGGAAGAGATTTTTGACGTACCGATCCCATGGCATAGTGTTTATGAACTGATACGCAAAACCACGCCGGATTCAAAACTTATAATTTTTCAATTTAAATTATTATATAAAATTATTGCTACCAATAGAATGTTATTTATATGGGAGATACAATATTCCCAGCTCTGCAGATTTTGCTGCGAAGAGACAGAATCATTAGATCATTTGTTTTGGTACTGTCCATTTGTAGCTTGTTTTTGGACACAGGTCCAGGAATGGCTAAAGGATTGCAATATTTACCTGGAGCTAACCCTGCAGATAGCATTACTGGATGATCTGAAAAGTCATAGTCAATCGATCAATAATATAATAATACTTTTAGCAAAAAATAATATTTTCAATTTACAATCTGTTTAAAGGTTCAGAAATTTTGTAAAACATCACAGAACAGTTGAAAAATATGGCAAATAGAAATCCAATATGGATGGTGTTGAATGGAGTTGAAAGATGGGACTAATAACAACAAGACAACTAATAATGTAAGCATACTGTGTCCATAATAAGTATATTGGTTATATGTTGAGAGCTTTTGTGAAAGAGCACAGTTAGAAAGATATGGCATATAGAAGCAAACCGGATGGGCATCATGAAAATGATCGGCGAGGTTGAGGGTAGAGGAAGTTCAGGAGTAAAAACAAACAAAATATAATTATTGTAAAATTGACTTTGTCCATAAAATATATATAGTATGTTTAAGCTGGAAGTAGAGGCCTAAGCATTGTTGTTCACTAGTCTACTCCAATTACGGAAGGGGTGGTGGGGTTGGAAAGTAATAAAGGGAAATATATTTAAAAAAGGAAATGTATGTATGTATGTATGTATATATGTATGTATATACAGTGGGGAGAACAAGTATTTGATACACTGCCGATTTTTCAGGTTTTCCTACTTACAAAGCATGTAGAGGTCTAATTTGTATCATAGGTACACTTCAACTGTGAGAGACGGAATCTAAAACCAAAATCCAGAAAATCACATTGTATGATATTTAAGTAATTAATTTGCATTTTATTGCATGACATAAGTATTTGATACATCAGAAAAGCAGAACTTAATATTTGGTACAGAAACCTTTGATTGCAATTACAGAGATAATACGTTTCCTGTAGGTCTTGACCAGGTTTGCACACACTGCAGCAGGGATTTTGGCCCACTCCTCCATACAGACCTTCTCCAGATCCATCAGGTTTCGGGGCTGTCGCTGGGCAATACGGACTTTCAGCTCCCTCCAAAGATTTTCTATTGGGTTCAGGTCTGGACTGGCTAGGCCACTCCAGGACCTTGAGATGCTTCTTACGGAGCCACTCCTTAGTTGCCCTGGCTATGTGTTTCGGGTCGTTGTCATGCTGGAAGACCCAGCCACGACCCATCTTCAATGCTCTTACTGAGGGAAGGAGGTTGTTGGCCAAGATCTCGCGATACATGGCCCCATCCATCCTCCCCTCAATACGGTGCAGTCATCCTGTCCCCTTTGCAGAAAAGCATCCCCAAAGAATGATGTTTGCACCTCCATGCTTCATGGTTGGGATGGTGTTCTTGGGGTTGTACTCATCCTTCTTCTTCCTCCAAACACGGCGAGTGGAGTTTAGACCAAAAAGCTCAATTTTTGTCTCATCAGACCACATGACCTTCTCCCATTCCTACTCTGGATCATCCAGATGGTCATTGGCAAACTTCAGATGGGCCTGGACATGCGCTGGCTTGAGCAGGGGGACCTTGCGTGCGCTGCAGGATTTTTATCCATGACGGCGTAGTGTGTTACTAATGGTTTTCTTTGAGACTGTGGTCCCAGCTCTCTTCAGGTCATTGACCAGGTCCTGCCGTGTAGTTCTGGGATGATCCCTCACCTTCCTCATGATCATTGATGCCCCACGAGGTGAGATCATGCATGGAGCACCAGACCGAGGTTGATTGACCGTCATCTTGAACTTCTTCCATTTTCTAATAATTGCGCCAACAGTTGTTGCCTTCTCACCAAGCTGCTTGCCTATTGTCCTGTAGCCCATCCCAGCCTTGTGCAGGTCTACAATTTTATCCCTGATGTCCTTACACAGCTGTCTGGTCTTGGCCATTGTGGAGAGGTTGGAGTCTGTTTGATTGAGTGTGTGGACATGTGTCTTTTATACAGGTAACGAGTTCAAACAGGTGCAGTTAATACAGGTAATGAGTGGAGAACATGAGGGCTTCTTAAAGAAAAACTAACAGGTCTGTGAGAGCCGGAATTCTTACTGGTTGGTAGGTGATCAAATACTTATGTCATGCAATAAAATGCAAATTAATTACTGAAAAATCATACAATGTGATTTTCTGGATCTTTGTTTTAGATTCCGTCTCTCACAGTTGAAGTGTACCTATGATAAAAATTTCAGACCTCTACATGCTTTGTAAGTAGGAAAACCTGCAAAATCGGCAGTGTATCAAATACTTGTTCTCCCCACTGTATATATTTATTTACACACACACACACACACACACACACACACACACACACACACACACACTACCGGTCAAGAGTTTTAGAACACCTACTCATTCAAGGGTATTTCTTTATTTTTACTATTTTCTACATTGTAATTTATATTAGTGAAGACATCAAAACTATGAAATGACACACATGAAATCATGTAGTAACCAAAAAAGTGTTTGAGATTCTTCAAATAGCCACCCCTTGCCTTGATGATAGCTTTGCACACTCTTGGCATTCTCTCAACCAGATTCACCTGGAATGCTTTTCCAACATCTTGAAGGAGTTCCAACATACGCTGAGCACTGCTTTTCCTTCACTCTGCCGTCCGACTCATCCCAAACCATCTCAATTTGGTTGAGGTCGGGGGATTGTTGAGGCCAGGTCATCTGATGCAGCACTCCATCACTCTCCTTCTTGGTAAAATAGCCTTTACACAGCCTGGAGGTGTGTTGGGTCATTGTCATGTTGAAAAACAAATGATGGTCCCACTAGGCCCAAACCAGATGGGATGGCGTATCGCTGCAGAATGCTGTGGTAGCCATGCTGGTTAAGTGTGCCTTGAATTCTAAATATATCACAGACGGTGTCACCAGCAAAGCACCCCCACACCATAACACCACCTCCTCCATGCTTTACGATGGGAAATACACATGTGGAGATCATCCGTTCACCCACACCGCTTTTCACAAAGACACGGCGGTCTTTGTCCATTGCTCGTCTTTCTTGGCCCAAGCAAGTCTCTTCTTCTTATTGGTGTCCTTTAGTAGTGGTTTCTTTACAGCAATTCGACCATGAAGTTACTTGAACTCTGTGAAGCATTTATTTGGGCTGCAATTTCTGAGGCTGGTAACTCTAATGAACCTATCGTCTGCAGCAGAGGTAACTCTGGGTCCTGTGGCGGTCCTCATGAGAGCCAGTTTCATCATAGCGCTTGATGGTTTTTGCGACTGCACTTGAAGAAACTGTAAATTGTCCGCATTGACTGACCTTCATGTCTTAAAGTAATGATGGACTGTCGTTTCTATTTGCTTATTTGAACTGTTCCTGCCATAATATGGACTTGGTCTTTTACCAAATAGGGCTATCTTCTGTATACCCCCGTACCTTTTCACAACACAACTGATTGGCGCCAACGCATTAAGAAGGAAAGAAATTCCACAAATTAACTTAAGAAGGCATACCTGTTAATTGAAATGCATTCCAGGTGACTACCTCATAAAGCTGGTTGAGAGAATGCCAAGAGTGTGCAAAGCTGTCATCAAGGCACAGGGTGGCTATTTGAAGAATTTGTTTAACACTTTGTTGGGTACTACATGATTCCATATGTGTTATTTCATAGTTTTGATGTCTTCACTATTATTCTACAATGTAAAAATAAAGAAAAACCCTTGAATGAGTAGATGTCCAAACTTTTGACTGGTACTGTGTGTATATATATCTTTAACAAAGCCATGTCTGTTTGTCTGTGAATGGCTTTGCCCTTGAGACTCTTTCAGCAAGCCCCTCCACATGAGAAAGGCAGGGATACATGGCTAACACAGGTCTCACACACACACACACACACACACACACACACACAGTTCCTTCAGAAAATATTCATACCGCTAGACTTATTCCACATTTTGTGCTACAGCCTGAATTCAAAATGGATTATATATATTATTATTACATTTTCACCCATCTACACACAATACCCCATAATTCAAAGTGAAAACATGTTTTTTGTTTGCACATTTGTTGAAAGGTACATACAGAAATATCTTATTTACTTAAGTATTCACATACATGTTAGAATCACCTTTGGCAGCAATTTCTGGTTAAGTCTAAGAGCTTTGCACACCTGGATTGTATAATATATGCACATTATTATTTTTTAAATTCTTCAAGCTCTGTCAAGTTGGTTGTCCATCATTGCTAGACAGCCATTTGCAAGTCTTGCCATAGATTTTCAAGCCGATTTTAAGTCATTCAATGTCGTCTTGGTAAGCAACTCCAGTGTATATTTGGTGTTGTGTTTTAGGTTATTGTCATGAATTTGTCTCTCAGTGTCTGTTGGAAAGCAGCCTGAACCAGGTTTTCCTCTAGGACTTTGCCTGTGCTTAGCTCTATTCCTTTTATTTGTATCCTTTCAATCGCCCTAGTCCTTGCCGATGACAAGCATACCCATAACATGATACAGCCACCACCATGCTTGAAAATATGAAGAGTGGAACTCAGTGACGTGTTGGATTTGCCCCAAACATAACACTTTGTATTCAGGAAATAAAGTTCATTTCTTAGCCATTTTGGTTTTGCAGTTTTACTTTAGTACCTTATTGCAAACAGGATGCATGTTTTGGAATATTTTTATTCTCTACAGGCTTCCTTCTTTTCACTCTATCATTTAGGTTAGTATTGTGGGTAACTACAATGTTGTTGATCCATCCTCAGTTTTCTCCTATCACAGCCATTAAACTCTTTAACTATTTTAACGTCACCATTGGCCTCATGGTGAAATACCTGAGCGGTTTCCTTCCTCTCCGGCAACTGAGTTTGGACACCTGTATCTTTGTAGTGACTGGTTGCATTGATACACCATCCAAAGTGTAATAACTTTCACCATGCTCAAAGGGATATTCAATGTCTTCTTTTTTTTTTTTTTTACCCATCTACCAATAGGTGACCTTCTTTGCGAGGCATTGGAAAACATTTGTGGTTGAGTCTGTTTGAAATTCACTGCTCGACTGCGGGACCTTACAGATAATTGTATGTGTGGGGTACAGAGATTAAGTAGTCATACAAAAATAACGTTAAACACTATTATTGCACACAGAGTGAGTCCATGGTAATTATTGTGACTTGTTAAGCAAATCTTTACTCCTTAACTTATTTAGGCTTGCCCATATCAAAGGGGTTGATTACTTATTGACTCAAGACATTTCAGCTTTTCATTTTATATTTAGTTTGAAAAATGTTCTAAAAACATTAATTCCACTTTGACATTATGGGGTAGTGTGTGTGTGTGTAGGCCAGTGACACAATCTCAATTTAATCTATTTTAAATTCAGCTGTAACACAACAAAATTTGGAAGAAGTCAAGGGGTTTGAATACTTTCTGAAGGCACTGTAACTGATCAGCTGTTTGCTCAGGGCTGTGTGTGTGGTTGGGTGTGTGTGTGAACGTGTGGGTTCGCGTATGTGTTTGTGAGCCTTTTTAAGTCTCTAGATGGATGATCTAGTATTCAAAGTGCATTGGAATACTAAAGTTCATTTAATGTATTTGAATGATACCGAACAATGTGGATGTTAATATTTGTTCTATTTAGAATGGATTCTGAAATGGCTAAAGGCGCATTAGGCCTAAGCGTGTTTTCAAAAGCAGACTGGCAGTTAGTCTTAGTAGTTTGTTTGCAGAGCAGGTGGAAGGTGTATTTAACTACAGGGTGTGTTCTTTCCAAAGGCCACAGGTGTTTGGCTCATCTTTCTGGCAGTGTAGGATTTTGTATCTTATTCACCTGGATTTACTACATCTTGAATGCTTGTTTTCCTGCATACAGTATCTCCCCTATCTGGTGGCAGTCTGTCAGACTGTCAGTGTTATTTTGCTGCTGAACAGGAAAAGCCTTGGTGTGGATTGACTGATTTCAGGGATTGGAATGGTCTGACTTGAGTGCTTCCAACACAAAGCTACTGCAGATATGGCTGGTATGATTATTGTATGTAGGAGATTGTGTGTGTGTATGTGCTTGTGCACGTGTGATACCGAAAGCAGAAGCTGGGGGATTTGCAGCTCTTGAAGTCTCATTTGTATCAATGTTGTATTACGTGCGTGCGTGCGTGCGTGCGTGTGTGTGTGTGTGTGTGTGTGTGTGTCTGTCTGTCAGTCACTCGGAGGAAGAACGGCTACTGTTCTCTCACCTGCATGATTGTTCACATATGGAGAAAATATGCATTACTCCCAATAAGCAGCGGTTAGCGCTCTGGTCTAGAGAAGCCGATACTTGCCATGCGGTGGAGCTGATGTTGCCATGACGATGCCGGGAGATGTCATGCTCTAAATGTGGTGCAGTCAACACGCTGTCACCAAGAGAAGGGTGGAGAAGAGGGTGTGTGTGTTGCTTACGTGTCTTTTTGGCGAGCAACACTTTTTGTGGAAGGTATTACGCTGCTCTCACATAATCATTATTTACATCATTCAAATTCACCAAATCATTTTGTTTAGAAGCCTACTAGGCTACTCAGTTGTTGTCATTAAATGTCCTGAGTAATAGAAAGGAAAATACCATTGGGTGTTCACTCAAGTGTGTGTGTGTGTGTGAGAGAGAGTTAGGCCAACTTTTAGAATTTTGAATATTGTTCCATTTCGAGACATTCAGTTACATAGCATTATTTAAACATTCCCCCTGTAATGTTAATGTGGAGCTAACATGTCTGCCATAGAATGTTGAAATGTCATGCAAAGTGCATAATAATGCAGAAAACGCATTTGTTCTTTTTACCTCAGAGTTTAGGTGAGCTGTATATTTCGCTATTGCGACTACCTAGCTAACTAGACTCTATTTTGGACATCAATATGACGACCACCCTGGTTGAGAACACTCATAAGAATGGTGTGATGGGACCGAGTGACATAGGTGCAATCCATGAATATAGTTCGATATCAATAAAATATCATTCGTTTTGCCTGCTGGGGGACAAGGAGACCCCCAGCTCCACTAAAACCATTCAGTTTTCAAGGGATTGTTAAATTAATGTTAATTATTTGGTTGTAATATCACCTCTTTAAAAGCATAGTCAGAACTACACATTTGTAATTATTCCATGCAAAACAATTGCACATATGTAGCTGTATCATCAGTTCTACAGCAAGTGATGCTTTTCATGATCAGTAAACCTCAAATCAAATTTTATTGGTCACATACATATATTTAGCAGATGTTATTGCAGGTGTAGTGAAATGCTTTTGTTCCTAGCTCCAACAGTGCAGTAGTATCTAACAATACACACACATCTAAAAGTAAAATAATGGAATTAAGAAATATATAAATATTAGGACGAGCAATGTCGGAGTGGCATTGACTAAAATACAGTAGAATATAATACAGTATATACATATGAAATGAGTAAAGCAGTATGTAAACATGATTCAAGTGACTAGTGTTCCATTATTAAAGTGGCCAGTGATTCCCTGTCTGTGTCTATAGGGCAGCAGCCTCTAAGGTGCAGAGTTGAGTAACCGGGTGGTAGCCAGCTAGTGATGGCTATTTAACAGTCTGATGGCCTTGAGATAGAAGCTGTTTTTGAGTCTCTCAGTCCCAGCTTTGATGCACCTGTACTGACCTCGCCTTCTGGATGATAGCAGGGTGAACAGGCAGTGGTTCGGGTGGTTGATGTCCTTGATGATCTTTTTGGCCTTCCTGTGACATCGGGTGCTGTAGGTGTCCTAGAGGGAGGCAGTGTGCCCCCGGTGATGCGTTGGGCAGACCGCACCACCCTCTGGAGAGCCCTGCAGTTGCGGGCAGTGCAGTTGCCATACCAGGCGGTGATACAGCCCGACAGGATGCTCTTAATTGTGCATCTGTAAAAGTTTGTGAGGGTCTTAGGGGCCAAGCTGAATTTCTTCAGTCTCCTGAGGTTGAAGAGGCGCTGTTGCGCCTTCTTCACCACGCTGTCTGTGTGGGTGGACCATTTCAGATTGTCAGTGATGTGTACACCGAGCAACTTGACGTTTTTCACCTTCTCCACTGCGGTCTTGTCGATGTGGATAGGGGCTTGCTTCCTCCGCTGTTTCCTGAAGTACACGATCAGCTCCTTCATTTTTTTTACGTTGAGGGAGAGGTTATTTTCCTGGCACCACTCCACCAGGGCCCTCACCTCCTCCCTGTAGGCTGTCTCATTGTTGGTTATCAGGCCTACTACTGTTGTGTCGTCTGCAAACTTGATGATTGAGTTGGAGGCGTGCGTGGCCACGCAGTCATGGGTGAACAGGGAGTACAGGAGGGGGCTGAGCATGCACCCTTGAGGGGCCCCTGTCTTGAGGATCAGCGAAGTGGAGGTGTTGTTTCCTACCTTCACCACCGGGGGGCGACCCATCAGGAAGTCCAGGACCCAGTTGCACAGGGCGGGGTTCAGATCCAGGGCCCTGAGCTTAATGATGAGCTTGGAGGGTACTATGGTGTTGAAGGCTGAGCTATAGTCAATGAACAGCATTCTTACATAGGTATTAGTCTTGTCCAAATGGGATAGGGCAGTGTGCAGTGCAATGGCGATTACATCGTCTGTGGATCTATCAAAGCACTTCATGATGACAGAAGTGAGTGCTACCGGGCGATAGTCATTTAGATCAGTTACCTTTGCTTTATTGGGTGCAGGAACAATGGTGGACATCTTGAAGCAAGTGGGGACAGCAGACTGGGATAGGGAGAGATTGAATATGTCCGTAAACACTCCAGCCAGCTGGTCTGCGCATGCTCTGAGGACGCGGCTGGGGATGCCGTCTGGGGCGGCAGCCTTGCAAGGGTTAACAGGCTTAATTGTCTTACTCACGTCGGCCATGGAGAACAAGAGCCCACAGTCCTTGGGAGCGGGCCGCGTCGGTGGCACTGTATTATCCTCAAAGTGGGCGAAGAAGGTGTTTAGCTTGTCCGGGAGCAAGACGTCAGTGTCCGCGACATGGCTGGTTTTCCCTTTGTAATATGTGATTGTCTGTAGACCCTGCCACATACGTCTCGTGTCTGAGCCGTTGAATTGCGACTCCACTTTGTCTCTGTACAGACGTTTTTCCTGTTTGATTGCCTTACGGAGGGAATAATTACACTGTTTGTATTCAACCATATTCCCAGTCACCTTGTCATGGTTAAATGCGTTGGTTTGCGCTTTCAGTTTTGCATGAATGCTGCCATCTGTCCACAGTTTCTGGTTTGGGTAGGTTTTGATCATGTAATTTCAGATACGTGAGCATAGCCTCACGATATCTCTCAATATTGGCCACCATTAATTGGATATTTGCGTGATATAAAAGTGAACTATACCTGACAAATATGAGTGGTTTAGGTTCATTTCCCATCCTTTTGTGGGCTCTGCCTGTCAAGCAGGAGAAGGGCACATTTGCCGATGTACTGTTAGCTGATAATGTTTATTTTTCAAGCTACCGGTAGAAACTTTGTACAGTTGGCTAATCATATTGTTAAGTAGAGCTAATGTACTTTTTTCTCCAACTAACGTAGCACTACCTAGTGAAGTTTGCTAAGATTATCCCATTTTCAACATGGTTTTAAGAGTGTTTAATCACGATTGCTGCTGACAGACATGATAGGCTACATTGGTTGATGGACCACGTCAAATTGGCTGGCTAGCTAATAACAGATCATGTCAATATGGCTAGTTAACCAGATACATTTCAGGGGATAAACTAGATGGCTAACGTTATATCCAAATATTGTTTTATTTGCTTGCCATCTATGGTGGTGATGACAGAAGTCCGACTGACAACTTTGACATCGGCAAGTCCTCGTCCTGGTAAGGTCTTTCCAAAAAGCCTAATCTCTGATGAAGCAAGCTAAATTACACGTTGTTTGCTTAGCTAGCTACATGCCAAATGGATAGGCTAACGTTACCCTCATGTATCTGAAATTACATGATCAAATTATGTTTACTGATCATGAAAAGCCTGCAGTTACTTGCTGTATAACTCTGATGATAGAGCTAAATGTGTAATAATCGGAAATGTGTAGCTAGCTAGTCCTGACTATGCTCTTCAAGAGGTGATGATATTAAAACCAAGTAGTTATAACATTTATTTAACAATCCCTTGAAAACGGCACTAGTTGTCAATGGTTTTAGCGGAGCTGGGGATCTCCTTGCCCCCAGCAGCCGAATCAAACGCTCTTCACCATATTGTGATGTTTTATTGATAACGACCTATACATGTATACATAGAATTAGGAATTAGAATACTAAAATGGACATGAAACTTCTTATGATTCTCCAAAGGTCAGCCATGTTGGTCAGGGAGTTGGTCAACCATGGTTTGCCAGTGCTGTGATAAGATATTGTGTAAAACAACGAATGTGAAGTATTTATCTGCACTGTATGTGTGTTAGCTAGCTAGCCAGACCAGTTTTAGAGGAATGGTTCCATACATTTTCCAAATTATCTGCCAATATGCCAACATTCCATTCAAACAATGCAGTCAATACACAGCCATACACTGGCTCAAATCAGTTGATGATAGGACTTAGACAAGTTGTAAATGCAACAAGTACTGATATTGTATCATATAATAGCACTCACAGCTAGTAGAGACGTTATGGTCTGTTTACATATATTTTAGAGGCTATTTACACAGAAAATTGCTATACAACCCATATAAACTGTATTTATAGTTATATGACAATTTAGGTTGACTATAATTTCATTACATCACATGCCTAACTTTTATTTTCCTGCATAAGTAAAAGCAGGAAATGAATCACCTATGCCTCTACTGCCATTCATTCCAATTAGACTGGTTTTGGATTTCTCCCTGACCAAGATGGCTGCCATTTTCACCCCATTATGGAACTTTGAGGGTTTGACATACTGTATAACTAATAAGGCTACATGGCTATAAGGCTGTTTTTAGTCTTCAGACAGGTTTAAACAAGTTTCCCCGATGACCCGCCAGCCGTCCCCAGCCAATGTGTTTACATGCGCAATGGACAAAAGACTTCTCTGACATGGAGAGATTGAACAACAGATTGTTCCATGAAGGAACAGCGTCCGCGCTAAAATGTAACCCGTTGCAGCGTTGCTTGGGTGTGTTAGTATGCGTGTGTCACTGTCTTCCACTAGGATAGAAGGAAACTGTCACCTCTGGTCCCCGCAATTTCCGTGTGTGTGTGTGTGCACGCGCATGTAGGAATGGTTGCGTCTGCTCTCACCCCAGCATCTGCATGTGAGTGTGTGTCTCAGATCACAATAGAACACAGTCACCCTTGCTGCTCCTCTTAAATTATTTCAATAGCTCTGACGGATGCAGAGCAGGCGACACACAATTACTCAATTAGTCCTGACTGTAGCGCAGCAGGTCCACCAACCATGACCTGCTGTGGGAGACTAATGAAGAGGAAGTGGAGAGAGGAAACAGAGGAAGGGAGGGCACAGGTCACACCGGCATTTGGCAAACGCTGAACGACCTGCATATTTATCATACTTTTCCTTACTACAGATGTGTGTGTGTGTGTGTGTGTGTGTGTGTGTGTGTGTGTGTGTGTGTGTGTGTGTGTGTTTTGGCACAGACTGAAGGTAGAGCAGAGTAGAGGTTATGTTTTCCCAGGGAGGTAGCATTTTCCTGCTTTCTGTCTGCTTTTGTCTAACACAGGCAGGTTTGTCCCAGAACAGTTCCTTACTGCATATCAACAACACTTCATCCTCCTCCTTTACATACACCTATCTGTATATCTACTACCATATCTATACAGTGCATTCAGAAAGTATTAAGACACTTTTACTTTTTCCACATTTTGTTAAGTTACAGCCTTATTCTAAACTTGATTTAAATTGTTTTTCCCCATCAATCTACACACAATACCCCATAATGACAAAGCAAAAACAGGTTTATAGAAATTTTTGCAAATGTTATTACAAATAAAAAAACTATCACATTTACATAAGTATTCAGACACTTTACTCAGTACTTTGTTGAAGCACCTTTGGCAGCGATTACAGCCTCGAGTCTTCTTGGATATGACGCTACAAGCTTGGCACACATGTATTGGGGAGTTTCTCCCATTTCTCTCTGCAGAGCCTCTCAAGCTCTGTCAGGTTGGCTGGGGAGCATCGCTGCACTGCTATTTTCAGGCCTCTCCAGAGATGTTCGATCGGGTTCAAGTCCGGGCTCTGGCTGGGCCACTCAAGGACATTCAGAGACTTGTCCCGAAGCCACTCCTGCGCTGTCTTGGCTGTGTGTTTAGGGTCGATGTCCTGTTGGAAGGTGAACCTTCGCCCCAGTCTGAGGTCCTGAGCGCTCTGGAGCAGGTTTTCATCAAGGATCTCTCTGTACTTTGCTCTGTTCATATTTCCCTCGATCCTGACTAGTCTCCCAGTCCTTGCCGTTGAAAAGCATCCCCACAGCATAATGCTGCCACCACCATGCTTCACCGTAGGGATGGTATTGAACAAGTGGTAAGCGGTGCCTGGTTTCCTCCAGACATGACGCTTGGCATTCAGGCCAAAGAGTTCAATCTTGGTTTCATCAGACCAGATAATATTATTTATCATGGTCTGAGAGTCCATTAGGTGTCTTTTGGCAAACTCCAAGCGGGCTGTCATGTGCCTTTTACTGAGGAGTGGCTTCCATCTGGCCACTCTACCATAAAGGCCTGATTGGTGGAGTGCTGCAGAGATGGTTGTCCTTTTGGAAGGTATATAGGCAGGTGTGTGCCTTTCCAAATCATGTCCAATCAATTGAATTTGCCACAGGTGGACTCCAATCAAGTTGTACAAACATCTCAAGGATGATCAATGGAAACAGGATGCACCTGAGCTTAATTTCGAGTCTCTTAGCGAAGGGTCTGAATACTTATGTAAATAAGGTATTTCTAAAAACCTGTTTTTGCTTTGTCATTATAGGGTATTGTGTGTCTGGATTGATGAGGGAAAAAATTTATTTAATCCATGTTAGAATAAGGCTGTAATGTAACAAAATGTGGGAAAAGTCAAGGGATCTGAATACTTTCCGAATGCACTGTATATATCTACCGCTGTCCCCTCTTCACATCTTGAGAAAATTGAGAGAATGTATAGTGATGGAGCAGGAGAGAGCGGAATTGAATAAAGGTGAAATAGAGAGGAGAGAGAGAGAGAGGGGTGTGAGAAAGAGACATGAGTGCAGAGGTAAATGACAGTGATTGGTAGGGGATTTACAGAATGGGTGAGGTGAATTTGAGAGAGAAGAAAAACAGCTTTGTTGTACTAGTGTCATAGAGAGGGTGAGCTAAGGTAGAGAGGGCGAGCTACAGATATAGGATCTTAATTTGAGCCAGTTTGCTTTGGTAGGAAAATAATCCTGCAGCAACAGGAATAGTGAATTTATTATGTGGATTATAGTAAGTTTACATTTTTGTAGGGGGTGATAAATTTTTCGCAAATCAAGTCTGAAATGGAAATGTACAAACTTTAGAAGCTTCTTTAAACCTCAAATACGCTACAAGTTTGCATTTCCTGCTATGCAGGAAAATTCTCAGCATCAAATTAAGATCCTACATCTGTAAGATAGAGAATGTGAGGAGGGGGAGGATAAGGTAGAGCGGGTGTGTAAAGGGTGAGAAATAGATGGATATATAAAGACATATCTATACATAGCTTTTGTACACTGAAATGTTCAATCGACAGAGATGGAGCAAGGCTGTAGCTAGGTTTCCATCCAATTGGCAACAGATTTTCATGCAAATATTCAAAAATCTGCATAAAGAAAATATGTACATTTTCCCACCAGTGGTCTGTTTCCACCAAACAGAGTTGTTGCGGATGTGTTTCCATCACATTTTCAACTCTACCGATAGTTTTGTCAGAACTGTTGCGTTAAGTAGCAAATGTGCCTACTCTGGTCATGACACATGAGCTCTAGCCAACAACAGCTCGCTGATACAGTGCGGGTAGGCTAGTCTACATGATGAGATTATTATGGATAAGAGCAAGATTTTTTAAAATTTGTCAAACGGCAGTCAAGCCTGGATCATCATGCCACCAGAAGAAGACCCTCAATATTTATTGGAAAGGAGCATGAAGCTCATCACCATGCACTTTCACCACCCAGTGAAGTTCATCATCATTTATTTAATCTGTATCCTAATGAACCCGCATGGTTTCCAAAGTCGTAGTGGGGGGACCACATACCATATCATCGCGTGACTCCAAGTTTATTCAGATATGATGGTTATTATATCAATATGTGCGCATAAAGGTGTTTCCACTGCCATTTCTAGCAGAATTAATTTTACAGACACAAAAAGATCCCACCATGTCAAACAAAAAAATGATCTGTCTGCGTTTTATGAAATTGTACCGAAATGTCCTGTTTCCATCACAGCTGTCGTGTTTTTTAAATATTTTTTTATATGCTGTGATTTTACTCATAACTGGAGGAAAAGAGGGACGGCGCTGAGCCCTCTTCATTGTGGCATCCTCTGATGATATCACGAGTGAGCGCACTATTGCCTCTCCTAATGGCTCTCAGAAGGAGCATGCAGCGGTAGACGACACTACTCTACAGCCTACGCCATGCTGTTTATGGAAAGAAGCATAAAACCCAGAATACCAGCAGTGGTGTTATATAAGTCTGATTCTGGCAACTGTGTCTTGGAGACCGGTAGCTCTGCTAATAGTGAATAAATGTGTGCCCAAGGTAACACGGTGAAAGGTTGTTATCTGTTACTGAAACATTTGCCTGGCTATCCAAACTCCTTGTTCTGGCCAAACGCTACGCCACGCCCACGCCCTCCGCACTGAGTCTGGATCTGAATACCTCCCCGACAATTTCTAGAATGGAAATCCATTCTAGACCGACTGATTGGTCCCAGAAACCGATGGGTTGGGCCATACTTTTGTGTATATACAGTGGGGGGAAAAAAGTATTTAGTCAGCCACCAATTGTGCAAGTTCTCCCACTTAAAAAGATGAGAGAGGCCTGTAATTTTCATCATAGGTACACGTCAACTATGACAGACAAATTGAGAAAGAAAAATCCAGAAAATCACATTGTAGGATTTTTAATGAATTTATTTGCAAATTATGGTGGAAAATAAGTATTTGGTCACCTACAAACAAGCAAGATTTCTGGCTCTCACAGACCTGTAACTTCTTCTTTAAGAGGCTCCTGTGTTTCTCCACTCGTTACCTGTATTAATGGCACCTGTTTGAACTTGTTATCAGTATAAAAGACACCTGTCCACAACCTCAAACAGTCACACTCCAAACTCCATTATTGCCAAGACCAAAGAGCTGTCAAAGGACACCAGAAACTAAATTGTAGACCTGCACCAGGCTGGGAAGACTGAATCTGCAATAGGTAAGCAGCTTGGTTTGAAGAAATCAACTGTGGGAGCAATTATTAGGAAATGGAAGACATACAAGACCACTGATAATCTCCCTCGATCTGGGGCTCCACGCAAGATCTCACCCCGTGGGGTCAAAATGATCACAAGAACGGTGAGCAAAAATCCCAGAACCACACGGGGGGACCTAGTGAATGACCTGCAGAGAGCTGGGACCAAAGTAACAAAGCCTACCATCAGTAACACACTACGCCGCCAGGGACTCAAATCCTGCAGTGCCAGACGTGTCCCCCTGCTTAAGCCAGTACATGTCCAGGCCCGTCTGAAGTTTGCTAGAGTGCATTTGGATGATCCAGAAGAGGATTGGGAGAATGTCATATGGTCAGATGAAACCAAAATAGAACCTTTTGGTAAAAACTCAACTCTTCGTGTTTGGAGGACAAAGAATGCTGAGTTGCATCCAAAGAACACCATACCTACTGTGAAGCATGGGGGTGGAAACATCATGCTTTGGGGCTGTTTTTCTGCGAAGGGACCAGGACAACTGATCCGTGTAAAGGAAAGAATGAATGGGGCCATGTATCGTGAGATTTTGAGTGAAAACCTCCTTCCATCAGCAAGGGCATTGAAGATGAAACGTGGCTGGGTCTTTCAGCATGACAATGATCCCAAACACACCGCCCAGGAAACGAAGGAGTGGCTTCGTAAGAAGCATTTCAAGGTCCTGGAGTGGCCTAGCCAGTCTCCAGATCTCAACCCCATAGAAAATCTTTGGAGGGAGTTGAAAGTCTGTGTTGCCCAGCGACAGCCCCAAAACATCACTGCTCTAGAGGAGATCTGCATGGAGGAATGGGCCAAAATACCAGCAACAGTGTGTGAAAACCTTGTGAAGACTTACAGAAAACGTTTAACCTGTGTCATTGCCAACAAAGGGTATATAACAAAGTATTGAGAAACTTTTGTTATTGACCAAATACTTATTTTCCACCATAATTTGCAAATAAATTCATAAAAAATCCTACAATGTGATTTTCTGGATTTTTTTTTCTCATTTTGTCTGTCATAGTTGACGTGTACCTATGATGAAAATTACAGGCCTCTCTCATCTTTTTAAGTGGGAGAACTTGCACAATTGGTGGCTGACTAAATACTTTTTTCCCCCACTGTATACTGTATGTGGACACCCCTTCAAATTAGTGGATTCGGCTATTTCAGCCACACCCGTTGCTAACCGGTGTATAAAAAAACGAGCGCACAGCCATGCAATCTCCATACACAAACATTGGCAGTAGAATGGCCTTACTGAAGAGCTCAGTGACTTCCAAAGTGGCACATCGAGGACAGCCGATTATTTATGTGCTACGCGCTTCAGCACTCGGCGGTCCCGTTCTGTGAACCTATGTGGCCTACCACTTCGCGGCTGAGCCGTTGTTGCTCCTAGATCGTCATAGGATGCCACCTTTCCAGTAAGTCAGTTCGTGAAATTTCTGCCCTTCTAGAGCTGCCCCGGTCAACTTTTTAAGTGCTGTTATTGTGAAGTGTAAACGTCTAGGAGCAACAACGGCTCAGCCGCGAAGTGGTATGCCACATAAGCTTACAGAACGGGACCACCGAGTGCTGAAGCGCGTAGCACATAAACATTGTCTGTCCTCGGTTTTCAACACTCACTACCGAGTTCCAAACTGCCTCTGGAAGCAACGTCAGCACAAGAACTGTTCGTCCGGAGCTTCATGAAATGGGTTTCCATGGCCGAGCAGCCGCACTCAAGCCTAAGATCACCATGCGCAATGCCAAGCGTCGGCTGGAGTGGTGTAAAGCTCGCCGCCATTGGACTCTGGAGCAGTGGAAACACGTTCTCTGGAGTGATGAATCACGCTTCAGAAGAATCTGGGTTTGGCGAATGCCATGAGAACGCTACCTGGCCGACTGCATAGTGCCAACTGTGAAGTTTGGTGGAGGAGGAATGATGGTCTGGGGCTGTTTTCCATGGTTTGGGCGAGGCCCCTTAGTTCCACTGAAGGGAAATCTTAACGCTAGAACAGGTTTTAATGAAGGATCTCTCTGTACTTTGCTCCGTTCATCTTTCACTCAATCCTGACTAGTCTCCCAGTCCCTGCCGCTGAAAAACATCCCACAGCATGATGCTGCCACCACCATGCTTCACCGTATTGACGGTGCCAGGTGTCCTGCAGACGTGACGCTTGGCATTCAGGCCAAAGAGTTCAATCCTGATTTCATCAGGCCAGATAATCTTGTTTCTCATGGTCTGAGAGTCCTTCAGGTGCCTTTTGGCTAACTCCAAGCGGGGCTGTCATGTGCCTTTTACTGAGGAGTGGCTTCCGTTTGGCCACTCTACCATAAAGGCCAGATTAGTAGATGCTGCAGAGATGGTTGTCCTCCTGGAAGATTCTCTCATCTCCACAGAGGAACTCTGGAGCTCTGTCAGACTGACCGTCGGGTAATTGGTCACCTCCCTGACCAAGGCCCTCCCCCCCCCCCGATTGCTCAGTTTGGCTGGGCGGCCAGCTCTAGGAAGAGTCTTGGTGGTTCCAAACTTCTTCCATATAAGAATGATGGAGGCCACTGTGTTCTTGGGGACCTTCAATACTGCAGACATCTTTTGGTACCCTTCCCAAGATCTGTGCCTCGACACAATCCTGTCTCGGAGCTCTACGGACAATTCCTTCAACCTCATGGCTTGGTTTTTGCTCTGACATGCACTGTCAACAGTGGGACCTTATATAGACAGGTGTGTGCCTTTCCAGATCATGTCCAATCAATTGAATTTACCACAGGTGGACTCCAATCAAGTTGTAGAAACATCTCAAGGATGATCAATGGAAACAGGATGCACCTTTTTTATTTCCGTTTTTATTTGTTATAAATTTACAAAAAATTCTAAAACCCTGTTTTCGCTTTGTTATTATGGGGTATTGTGTGTAGATTGATCAGGGGGGGGGAAATATTTTAATCCATTTTAGAATAAGGCTGTAACGTAACAATGTGGAAAAAGTCAAGGGGTCTGAATAGTTTCCGAGTGCACTGTACATACACACAAACAACTTAATATTTTCAGCATGGAAAGGACGACTGGGCAATGCATCAGTGGCTGGCATTGAGCTGACACACACGCACACGGCTTTGTCTATTGATCTGCTCTTCTGAGGGAATTGCTGGTTTTGCCAAACAAGCTCTTAATTGTTCTGATGAAAGAGAAGAGGGAGACTTTGTAATTAGAGTACATTCACCCACACCTTAGTGCACACCTCCTACCCCACCTGCCATTAACTCTGCATTTCTCACACACTCTCAGTGGAGATGAACACAACGCTTGATAATACACTCTCACCCTTGCATTGAATCACCTAATACAAACATTGTTAAACCTTCTCCTAGTCATCTAATCTGCAACCCTGTAGATCTACCATGTCTGTGTAATGCATTGAGTGTGTTCATACGGTCTTCCTCTATCACTCCATAATGAATTATAAGCCTTTCTATGACCGTTCCTAACGGATCATGGCTCCTAAACTGTTATTAATGCCGCCTTTACCTTGTTTGTTCAACTCTTCATAGTTAAGACCTTTTGAAAGGTGATGATGCCTGTCGAGTTTCAGCTCAATTATTTCTGTACTTATCTCTCTGAGGCTTTGTCCAGGTTTAGACCTCTGTGGCGTGATATGATGTATCTGTTCTGTCAGACCCTTATTTCCCAGCGGAGAGAGGCTGTTTGGTAGAGATACCACTAAAGACAATGTCAGCGCACCTTGCTCCAGGGCTTGGTCACCCTGTGTTAGACTCAAGTTGCAGTGCGTCCAACTTTTCTAGAGTACTTTTTCCAAACATTCACGCTCATACACACACACACACACAAGCTAGTATTTTCAACATGGGAAGGACCACTGGGCAATGCATGTGTGACTGGCATTGAGCTGACACACATACATGCATGCATGCATACATACAAAGAGCTATGAGGCCAGGCGGATAAAAATTGATTTTCCCATATGAAGAGGCTATCACTCTGCTTGCTCACAAAGTTTTCCTTTTTTGTAGCAGTGCCATCATTTCAGCTGACCGACCTTTTGTCATAGCATTCCTTCTGAAAATGAAGAAATTATGAAAAAAATAGTCTTTATCCGGAGCTAAACAGTTTTAAACACAATGACTAACCACAGGTACATCAGCATTCCCTCAGCTCGCTGGTAGCCACAAAGCTGAAAGGCTAAACACACAAGTTGTTTAAGTTGCGGAAAACACATTTTGGCATAATGCTCCTCACACTGGGGCTGGAGGAGGGAGATAAGTGGCTGTCCACATTGTGTCAGGAGAAACAGCAATATGAATTTGATTATGTTTTTGTTGCTTGCAGTGCTACTGTCAGTGGGAGAAAAAATGGTTTCATTTTCCAAATACAGACTGCCTCATACATAAGCAATGGCAGAGAGAGAGAGAAAGCTTTTGGGCTTTGTATTGCTCATGAAAACTGAACATGTTGGCAAAAAGCATTTCCTTAGGACACCAATAGTAATCATTAGAGAATCTCCGAACAAGAATGATAAGGACTGATGGTGTTTTTGAAATTGTTGCTTCAGTGTTTTTGGGGTTCTATGCTGGCTATGATTTTTTTCTGGGAAATAGTTTATTCCATCAACACTCTGTTAAATTGGTTGTCTAGCAACCCAATTCTGAAGAACAGACATAAAAGATGTCTGAAACTAATAATTTGATTCCATTCAAACGCATACCAAGCACTTAAAATCTTTTGACACTGAGTACTTCATGGCTTGAATAGAACAAAGTCAAGGACAACAATAACTAGGGAAAAGTTGTACAAAAATAAATCAATACAATCTTTTGTTGACGTGAATATTAGATAAAAATATTCTTATTTTGTTTTAAGATGATTGTTCTTGGCTTATGAATGGCTACTATTGTTCTTACTTGAAGTGTCTGCCATAAGGCCTACATAAGGTTGTTATAATAGCCAGTAATTACAGCTTGTCAGTTTATAACAATACTCTTTTTCCTCTCTCCTCTCTCTTTCAGCTGAATAAGCAGCAGCTGCAGGCGGTGAAGGATCGCTTCCAGGCCTTCCTGAACGGGGACACACAGATCGTGGCGGACGAGGCCTTCTGCAATGCTGTGCGCAGCTACTACGAGGTAAGAGCTCACCCACCTCACCCTCGCCCCTAAAAAACACATTCAGTATAAAACCCTCGGTATATGACCCTTAACATCTAACTGTCAGTGCTGAAGTCCTTGAGGGCTACAGTCCTGCGAGCTTCCATTTCTCCATCGCACATAATTGATCAATTTACTGATTGGCCACTTATTAACACCAGCATACGCTGTCACTGTGGGCCCGGAGGACAAAGTTGGGCACTGCATTGCCATTGTATGTAAATGTTGATGTGGGCTCATTGGCTAGCTTCCATTGTGGCATGCTCTACTTAACACCTGGAGCCCAGTGGGGGTTGCAATTCTCCAATGCCACACTTGATTGCCAAGCAGTTGTTTATTTCAGCTGTACTGTCTGGAATCTGTTCTTACCTCTTGTCCTCTTCAATTTCACCTGACTGGCGCCTCCAACTTGGCAGAGAAAACTACAGGTGCCAGTGGTATAATCTCGATAAACAAGGCTTTTTCTGTCCCACTTAATCTCTGTTATGTGGCTACCCTCACTCCTCCACTGTCTGTCTGGAGATGGATAGGGTCATTTCACTCTTACGGGCAGTTTTGTAATTAACGTTATTGCGAGTGTCTGGTGAAAAATATTTGAAATCGATCAACTGATGCTTACAGCTTATGTGTGGGGGGATTCTGAAGAGGACGGCGCTCTCAAACACCTCCACTCCCTCTTTATAATATAATATGCCATTTAGCAGAAGCTTTTATCCAAAGCGACTTACAGTCATGCGTGCATACATTTTTACGTATGGGTGGTCCCGGGGATCGAACCCACTACCCTGGCATTACAAGCGCCATGCTCTACCAATTGAGCTACAGAGGACCTCTTTCTCAATAGGTCTATCACTTCTTCATTGCGGCACACTTTTGTTTAGTCTTCTGCTTTCTTTCCATCCCTCTTAGCCCCTTCTTCCCTCTTTCTTCCCTATTGTTTGCTATCAGTCCATCTCTCGTTGATATATTTTACTTCCTTTGTCCCTCTCGCTTTCTCCCTGCCTGTCCCTTGTTTGCGGTCTCCATCTTTGCCCCTTCTTCTCCTCATCCCTCTCTTTCCCTGTCTCAGTCTCATCTGCTGCAATTAAAGAGGCTGAGAATCCTGCTTGACTGATAAGATCTCCATCTCATAACGTATGATAGGCACAACTCACTTCAGAGGAAGAGAAGGATCAATTTACTGATTGACACCACCATACACTGTCACTGTGGGCCCGGAGGACAGGGTTGGGCACTGCATTGCCTCATCATTGCCTTTCCCTGTCTGTCTCTCCTTCTCTTCCTCTGAAGCGAGTTGTGCCTATCATATGTTATGAGATGGAGATCTTATCAGTCGAGCAGGCTTCTCAGCCTCTATAATTACAGTAGATGGGAGAGGAGAGGAACCCATTGAAGTCTATGCCTCAGTCTTAGCTTGGCTCACTATGTGAAGAGTGTCAGGGCAAGAAGTGATCAAAGACGACCTGTTATTACTATTCAGTGGACATCGTCTCGAAGTGTAAGAAGCTCATCAACTTTTTGAATTCTCAATTCTCCAATGTGTCCTTAGAAGGCATCTGCTACAGTGCGGAAGGCCACAGGGACCATATGTCCAACTGGAGGAGGTGTAATTATGACTAACAAATGTGTTATGCGTACACATTTACCCATGATGCTCGGTCACTCAGAGTACACGGCCTGTGTGCATATGTGTGTGCTTGATCATGTTCATGTAGTCGTTGTTGTTTCTATGGATGTGTAGTTGGGAGTCAGCAGCACCACCACAAGACCCCGGCACATATAATCAGCTGATGTGACCGCTGCGTGTCAGGTAAGTCATTGGGCCTGATCAATAAAGTAGCTTTGGAAATGCACCGCAATGGCCTGTTAGCACCCCTGACAGCCCACTATTAATCTCTGTCTATTGATCACTTACTGCCCACTGGTAGTCACCATACCCACTAGTGCATTCGGAAAGTATTCAGACCCCTTCCCCTTTTCCACATTTTGTTACGTTACAGCCTTGTTCTAAAATTGATTAAATTGTTTATTTTCATCATACTACACACAATACACCATAATTACAAAGCAAAAACAGGTTTTTAGACATTTTTGCAAATTATTTCAAATAAAAAACAGATACCATATTTACTTAAGTATTCAGACCCTTTGCTATGGGACTCGAAATTTGAGCTCATGTGAATCCTGTTTCCGTTGATCATCCTTGAAATGATTCTACAACTTGATTGGAGTCCACCTGTGGTAAATTCAATTGATTGGACATGATTTGGAAAGGCACACACCTGTCTATATAAGGTCCCACAGTTGACAGTGCATGTCAGAGCAAAAATCAAGCCATGAGGTCGAAGGAATTGTCCATAGAGATCCGTGACAGGATTGTGTTGAGGCACAGATCTGGGGAAGGGTACCAAAAGAAGCAAGATTCTCTGGTCTGATGAAACCAAGATTGAACTCTTTGGCCTGAATGCCAAGTGTCACGTCTGGAGGAAACCCTACGGTGAAGCATGGTGGTGGCAGCATCATGCTCTGGGGATGTTTTTCTGCGGCAAGGACTTGAAGGCTAGTCAGGATCGAGGGAAAGATGAACGGAGCAAAGTACAGAGAGTTCCTTGATGAAAACCTGCTCCGGAGTGCTCAGGACCTCAGATTGGGGTGAAGGTACACCTTCCAACAGGACAACGACCTTGAGCACACAGCCAAGACAACGCAGGAGTGGCTTCGGGACAAGTCTCTGAATGTTCTTGAGTGACCCAGCCAGAGCCCGGACTTGAAACCGGTCGAACATCTCTGGAGAGACATGAAAATAGCTATGCAGCGACACTCCCCATCCAACCTGACAGAGCTTGAGAGGATCTACTGAGAAGAATGGGAGAAACTCCCAAAATACAGGTGTGCCAAGCTTGTAGTGTCATACCCAAGATGACTCAAGGCTGTAATAGGATAAAGTAATCCTTCTACCCCACCCCACCCCCCCAAATTAAAAATAAATAATAATAATAACATTGTAAAGTGGTTATCCCACTGGCTATAAGGTGAATGCACCAATTTGTAAGTCGCTCTGGATAAGAGCGTCTGCTAAATGACGTAAATGTATTGTAAAATGTAATCGCTACCAAAGGTTTAAGGGCTGTAAGTAAGCATTTCACGGTAATGTCCACCTGTTGTATTCGGCGCATGTGGCAATACAATTTGATTTGATTCAACAAAGTTCTGAGTAAAGGGTCTGAATACTTATGTAAATGTGATTTTTTTATTTTTACAATTTCAAAAAATTTAGTTTTTGCTTTCTCATTATGGGTTATTGTGTGTAGATTGTTGAGGGAAAACAATTATTTATTCGATTTTAGAATAAGGCTGTAACGTAACAAAATGTGGAAGAAGTCAAGGGGTCTGAATACTTTCCGAATGCACTGTGACTCTTAAGCTCTACCTCAGGTTTACCATTTACACTAAGACCATGTCGGTCGAAAGTCAGTATTTGTATTACCGATAGATTTATTAACAGAGCAGTTATTGAGAGCAGCAACCATTGAACCAACGTGACTTTTTTCTCTTATTGGCTCTTCTTTTTGTTCAGCTGCTGTGCAAAAGTTGGACGTAAAACCCTCACTTATCATTTCTATCCTTTCTTAGTGGTGGTTCATGAACTGTTATTAATGAGGTGTATGGGAAGCATTGAGGAAATAAAGTGGAGGACTGGAGGAAGAGGGGAAAGGGAGAGGAGTGTTAGAAGGAGAAGAACAGGTGATGATTAACAGAGAAAAAAGGTGGTGTGGAAGAGAAGAGAAAGGCAAGTAACTGGTGAGAGAGGAAGAATGGGATGTGGAAAGAGAGAGACGGAGCTGGAGAAAGACTATTTGTATTTAATTTCTTACCTTTATTTTATCAGGGAGTCATACTGAGAGAAGAGCCCAAAGGACTTTCCAGATTTAGCCATCCCTGAGATCGGGTGTGGTAACTCATATGTCTAAAGTTTAGTAAAGATGTTAGGTAAAGTGGGACTTTTTGTAAAAGGGCTTTTATAAATGAAAACATAGCAATGTATCAACCTACGTGACATCAAAGAGAGCCAACCAACTGTCTGATAGAGAATGCAGTTATGAATACTGTTTCATAGCCATTTGGAATCACAGCACTTCATCCAGCTACTTATCACTGCATTCATGCATAAACCTTACACTCCTAGTAGGAAATGAATATGAAAAGACAGCTCACCAAAGTCAACTCTGAAATGTATTTCTGTATATGCATGTATGAAATGCTTATCCCTATGTTTCACATTGCCCACACATACTGTATATTAACTGTCTTATGCATTAATTTGACTAATTTATGCCTGTAAGCTGTTAAATTGGACTGCATCATTGCAGCTGTCTGATATTTAGCTAATTACCATCTTCCCAATAATTTCGCACATAGGTTTCACAGTAAGACTGGAAAGCCTGGCTTAAAAACAGGATTTTATATTTTTCATTAACATGTCAGCGAGCACATTGATATGCTACAGAACAGAGTACATCTTCAATGCGTAGCATAACCCTGACCATGTGTACCATAGTGGCTGTTACTCAGTTTATATAGCTAATTGTTTCAGTATGTAAGATATTCTCCAGTGATGATATCAATGGAGGCATCATTCCATAATTTTACCTCTGGCAATATTTTCATCAGTCAGTGTTAGTTCCTTTAGCTGTCACTCTCTTTCTTTTATTTATTTATTTGATAACACATTTGATACTGAATTACCAGAGAACTTTATTAAAATACGTTCTGCCCTCTATTTTGGAAAATACATCAGATTTGTTTCGATTTGTTTTGAAATCAATACACGGTGTGTTCTCAAGTTGAACAAACATGAGTACTGGCTAATTGGTTAGTGCTACTTTTTCAGTTCTAAATTACCAATCAAGTCTTATTCCATGAATTAATCATTATTTAATTACAGTTTAATTACAACTTGAGACCAGTTATTTACTTTAATTACAGCTTTGTGAATTTCACCAAAGAGTCAATTTCATTGCAATGACTGACCGACCAACCGACCATGCATTAAGAGATATCAACCTCATGAACAATATGGTCATGGCCAAAGCGCTGATTACATTTCTCAGCCAATTAAAACTTTTAGAACAGAGCCCATTTCAGATAATCTCCCAGAAACTAGCCGCCCACCCAAGATTAAAGGACCATCGATTGACTAGGCCCAAGATGTTAATTATCACCTGGCTTTGACTGCTTAGCATTTCTAGGGTATTCATATTGCTTTGTGCTCTCAATTGGAGTTAATGATCTCCTGTGTTTTTGTGCGTGTGCCTGCTTTATCCCTTGGATCTGGAAAAAGGAAATTAATACATCACTCATCACCTGGCTCTGTGAGAGGTGAAGTGGGCTTAACAGACTTTATCTCTTGTTCTGTGTCTGGTGGCTGCTAGCCGTCCACTGGGTGCCTGACCATAAAAACACAACCAGGGTGCTCTGTGTGTGGGTTAAGCACTACCGCATGGCCATGTTAGGTGTTAAATATGCAGGTGAGTGATACTCCTTTGTAATGAGGGAGTCTCTGGATAATGATAATAATTATAATGATGATCATGATAATTATGTTAGTGATTTGTATTTATTATGGATCCCCATTAGCTGCTGCCTTGGGGTCCAGCAAAATTAAGGCAGTTATACATTTTAAAAACATTACAATACATTCATAACAGATTTCACAACATATTAAGTGTGTGCCCTCAGGCCTCTACTCTACTACCACATATCTATAACACAAAATCCATGTGTGTATGTTATTGTGTGTTTGTATGCATGTGTCTATGTTTGTGTTGCTTCACAGTCCCTGCTGTTCCATAAGGTGTATTTCTATCTTGTTTTTAAATCTAATTTTACTGCTGGCATGATTTACTTGATGTGGAATAGAGTTCCATGTAGTCATGGCCCTATGTAGTACTGTGTGCCTCCCATAGTCTGTTCTTGACTTGGGGACTGTGACGAGACCTCTGGTGGCATGTCTTGTGGGGTACGCATGGGTGTCCGAGCTGTGTGCCAGTAGTTCAAACAGACAGATCGGTGCATTCAACATGTCAGTACCTCTCACAAATACAATTAGTGATGAAGTCAATCTCTTCTCCACTTTGAGCCAGGAGAGATTGACATGCATATTATTAATGTTAGCTCTCTGTGTACATCCAAGGGCCAGCCGTGCTGCCCTGTTCTGAGCCAATTGCAATTTTCCTAAGTCCCTCTTTGTGGCACCTGACCACATGACTGAATAGTAGTCCAGGTGTGACAAAACTAGGGCCTGTAGGACCTGCCTTGTTGATAGTGCTGTTAAGAATGCAGAGCAGCGCTTTATTATAGACACTTCTTCCCATGCTAGCTACTGTTGTATCTCTTTTGACCATGACAGTTTACAATCCAGGGTTACTCCAAGCAATTTAGTCTCCTCAACTTGCTCAATTTCCACATTATTCATTACAAGATTTAGTTGAGGTTTAGTAAATGATTTGTCCCAAATACAATGCTTTTAGTTTTTGAAATATTTAGGACGAACTTATTCCTTGCCACCCATTCTGAAACTAACTGCAGCTCTTTGTTAAGTGTTGCTGTCAATTCAGTCGCTGTGGTAGCTGACGTGTATACTGATGAGTCATCCGCATACATAGACACACTGGCTTTACTCAAAGGCAGTGGCATGTCGTTAGTAAAGATTGTAAAAAGTAAGGGGCCTAGACAGCTGCCCTGGGGAATTCCTGATTCTACCTGGATTTTGTTGGAGAGGCTTCCATTACAGAACACCCTCTGTGTTCTGTTAGACAGGTAACTCTTTATCCACAATATAGCAGGGGGTGTAAAGCCATAACACATACATTTTTCTAGCAACAGACTGATCGATAATGTCAAAAGCCGCACTGAAGTCTAACAAAACAGCCCCCACAATCTTTTATAATATAATAATAAAATAATATGCCATTTAGCAGACGCTTTTATCCAAAGCGACTTACAGTCATGCGTGCATACATTTTTGTGTATGGGTGGTCCCGTGGATCGAACCCACTACCTTGGCGTTACAAGCGCCGTGCTCTACCAGTTGAGCTACAGAGGACCACCTTTATCATCAATTTCTCTCAGCCAATCATCAGTAATTTGTGTAACTGCTGTGCTTGTTGAATGTCCTTCCCTATAAGCGTGCTGAAAGTCTGTTGTCAATTTGTTTACTGTAAAATAGCATTATATCTTGTCAAACACCATTTTTTCAAAAAGTTTACTAAAGGTTGGTAACAGGCTTATTGGTTGGCTATTTGAGCCAGTTAAGGGGGCTTTACTATTCTTAGGTAGGGGAATACATGTTGCTTCCCTCCAGGCCTGAGTGCACATACTTTCTAGTAGGCTTAAATTGAAGATATGGCAAATAGGAGTGGCAAAATCATCTGCTATTACCCTCAGTAATTTTCCATCCAAGTTGTCAGACCCCGGTGGCTTGTCATTGTTGATCGACAATAATACTTTTTTCACCTCTTCCACACTTACTTTACGGAATTCAAAATTACAATGCTTGTCTTTCATAATTTGGTCAGATATACTTGGATGTGTAGTGTCAGCGTTTGTTGCTGGCATGTCATGCCGAAGTTTGCTAATATTGCCAACTACTTTAATGATTTTTTCATTGGCAAGATCAGTGGGTTTTGTGATGAATGAGCCATCTGATTCAATGAATGATTGAGTGGAGTTTGCCTTTTTTGCCCAAAATTTAATTTAAGGTGCTCCAAAACTTCTATCATTCTTTGTCATTTATCTTTGTTTCATAGTGTAGTTTCTTCTTATTTTTATTCAGTTTAGTCACATGATTTCTCAATTTGCAGTACATTTGCCAATTGGTTGTACAGCCAGACCTATTTGCTATCTCTTTTGCCTCATCCCTCTCAACCATACAATTTTTCAATTCCTCATCAATCCACGGGGATTTAACCGTTTTTACAGTAATTTACTTAATGGGTGCATGCTTATTAGTAACTTGGATAAGCAATTTCATAAATGTGCAGCGTCTGGATGCTCGTCATTACACACCACAGACCAACAAATATTCTTCACATCGACAACATTGGAATCACTACAAAACTTATTGTATGACCTCTTATACACAATATTAGGCCCAGCCTTTGGCACTTGGGTTTTCCTAGATATGGCTACTATATTGTGATCACTACATCCGATGGATTTGGATACTGCTTTCAAACTAATTTCTGCAGCATTAGTAAAGATATGATCAATACATGTTGATGATTTCATTCCTGTACTGTTTGTAACTACCCTGGTAGGTTAATTGATAACCTGAACCAGGTTGCAGGCACTAGTTACAGTTTGAAGCTTTCTCTTGAGTGGGCAGCCTGATGAAAGCCAGTCAATATTTAAATCACCCAGAAAGTATACCTCTCTATTGATATCACATGTATTATCAAGCATTTCACATATGTTAACCAGATACTGACTGTTAGCACTTGGTGGTCTATAGCAGCTTCCCACCAGAATGGGCTTTAGGTGAGGCAGGTGAACCTGTAGCCATATTACTTCAACAGTAATTAACATGAGATCCTCTCTCCTATTCTCGCTATACACCAAGTCACTTGGCTCTGTCATATCCTCACATGGCCTCTCCTATCATAACCAGGTGGCGAATCACATCTCTGCATGTCTGGCAGACATATCAGTGTGGATGACAGATCACCACCTCAAGCTGAACCTCGGCAAGACGGAGCTGCTCTTCCTCCCGGGGAAGGACTGCCCGTTCCATGATCTCGCCATCACGGTTGACAACTCCGTTGTCCTCCTCCCAGAGTGCAAAGAGCCTTGGCGTGACCCTGGACAACACCCTGTCGTTCTCCGCTAACATCAAGGCGGTGATCGGATCCTGTAGGTTCATGCTCTACAACATTCGCAGAGTACAACCCTGCCTTACACAGGAAGCGGCACAGGTCCTAATCCAGGCACTTGTCATCTCCCGTCTGGATTACTGCAACTCGCTGTTGGCTGGGCTCCCTGCCTGTGCCATTAAACCCCTACAACTCATCCAGAACGCCGCAGCCCGTCTGGTGTTCAACCTTCCCAAGTTCTCTCACGTCACCCCGCTCCTCCGCACACTCCACTGGCTTCCAGTTGAAGCTCGCATCTGCTACAATACCATGGTGCTTGCCTACGGAGCTGTGAGGGGAACGGCACCTCCGTACCTTCAGGCTCTGATCAGTCCCTACACCCAAACGAGGGCATTGCGTTCATCCACCTCTGGCCTGCTGGCCCCCCTACCTCTGCGGAAGCACAGTTCCCGCTCAGCCCAGTCAAAACTGTTCGCTGCTCTGGCACCCCAATGGTGGAACAAGCTCCCTCACGCTGCCAGGACAGCGGAGTCACTCACCACCTTCTGGAGACACTTGAAACTCCACCTCTTTAAGGAATACCTGGGATAGGATAAAGTAATCCTTCTACCCCCCCTTACCCCACCCCCAAAAAGAAAATTGTAAAGTGGTTGTCCCACTGGCTATCATAAGGTGAATGCACCAATTTGTAAGTCGCTCTGGATAAGAGCGTCTGCTAAATGACGTAAATGTAATGTAAATGTAAGCGTTACAGGAATGTGGTTCTGAATATAGACCGCAATACTGCCCCCGTTAGCATTTCTGTCTTTTCTGTAAATGTTATAACCTTGTATCGCTACCACTGTATCATCAAAGGTATTATCTAAGTGAGTTTCAGAGATAGTCAGAATATGAATGTCATCTGTTACTAGCAAATTATTGATTTCATGAACCTTGTTTCTTAAGCTACATATGATAACGTGGGCTATTTTTAACACTTTTCTGAGATGCTTGATTATTTTTCTTGCTTTACTGGGAAGCTTAGCAGAGGAAGACATACTCTGGTTATTTTTATTAGTGCAGGGTGAGCGGCACACAGTGGACTTCCTACTAGGGCACACCACCTCAGTGCTAACAGTATTGCTCTGGTTCATAGGCATATGATTACTGCATACAATAGCTGTAGGATCAGCAGAGGCATTGCGGGCAGTAAGAGGGACATAAATTAGGTTATTTACATTGTGTCTTCCAACGTCCCTAGGATAATGTACATTTGCTGAATCATTATGACAACTCAGCGACATAATGTTAGGGATTAAATGAGCTGGACTTGGGTCATTGATAAGTCATTGTCTCAACGCAGCCTTAAAATGCTGTGAAATGATCCAGGAACCCAAATTATTTGGGTGGATCCCATCCTCCTTATAATATGAGCTTTGTTTCCAGAAGGTATCAAAATTGTCAATAAATGTTACACCCACAGATAGGTAGCTTAGTGGTTAAGTGCCAGTAACCGAAAGGTCGCTGGTTCTAGTCCCCGATCCGACTAGGTGAAAAATCTGTCGATGTGCCCTTGAGCAAGGCACTTAACCCTAATTGCTCCTGTAAGTCGCTCTGGATAAGAGCGTCTGCTAAATGACAAAAAAAAAAAAAAAAACGCCAGCTAAGTGCAGGCCACAACCGCCAAAGGGACAGAGCTCTGATCCAGAGAGCACGGCCCAGCAGAGGGGGGCTGCGGTGGTCCATGCTGTGCTCAGGCAGTTGATTGACTAGTATAGGGAGAGGTAGCTGGTCATCCACAGCCATGGAGGGAACACCCAAGCCCCCGGCAGAAGACAGCTGGTACAGGGGCTCAAAGCGATTTGAAAGTCTTAAATCCAGACGCTGGGGAAGAAGGCAGGCGCGCCGAGAACGATTCTTCTCCTTCTTCCTGGACACGCATCCATTTACTCTCACCTGGAGTTGAACAGTGAGCAGCCATTTTCTGGTTCTAGCTAGTAGAGGGGTGCCGTGGCGGAAACTGATCATAGTCCAGGAAGGTCCCATTATTATCCTCTTGGATGTATTGATAGGAAGCATTTAAAGATGCTGATAGTCATAGAATCCTTATTCAGTTCAAGGTGCTTTGTCAAATTTTTTATTTCTTCATGAAGAGTAATAATCCATTCTTTAGCTGCATCAAGTTCAAAACAATTTTCACAAATGAAGATATCCATCAGACCTTTCCCCGTGACAACAACGGTCATGTCGCATATTATACATTTAATAGCTTGCGAGTCCCCAGCAGATTCAAATGAGTTTTCCCTGCGGCACGCCGACAGTCCAAGGGAACAAACATGATGAGCCTGTTTTAACCAAAGTGTGAGTAAGACAGGCAGACAATACCGTTGACCTTTTGAAAGACTAAGGACTACACATTAGGTGGCCATCAGGTGAGAAATAAGGACTGGGATCCACATCTATCCATTTTGATTCACCTCAGTCCACATCAGTGCCTGCCAGTGCCCTGCTACCCGTAGACTTCCATTCATTGCGCTAACGCTAGTTCATAGTGGACCAAGAGACATACAAATGGTATCCAAAAGTTCATCTGACTCTGGGGAAGTAGATAAAGGGTCTCATTGCCAAAATCGCAAAGTGTCCCTTTAACTAATTTACCCCACAGTGATTTCACAATGGAAAGGCCAAAGCTCCATCCCACCAAAACGGGCTGAAATGTCATGCGATCTTTTCAAACCGCTCTTACACTAAAAGGGCATTATTAAAATGTTCACAATTTCACAATATTATTCCAACCTCATTGTGTGGAAATACATATAAAACACAGGAAAATCATGTTGTTGACTGCACTGGGCCCTTTTCAATTATTACTTACTCTAATTCTCTCTACTTTTTGAGGCGCAAAAACAACACCCTTTTAGAAAATACACCATCTAGGTAACATATTATGTATATAGCTAGCTAGCATAGCTGTCTATGAATCCAGAGAATCTCTGCCACAACAGAGGGACCCTGCTTTGGCCCCTGCAGCGCCTCTTTCTTTGGTGGCTTCCTGGGACAGAGTGGGAGCGCGGTGGCTCTACAGCGGCTCCTGCAACCGTCTGTTTGCTTTGATATGAGTTTGTGTGAACGCTCCTAACGTGGCATGAAAGTGGATTTACTCTCACTGAGGGGGAGTGCAGAAAGGAGAGTAGCTTGGATTGTGGGTAATGTGTGGATGCAGGTTTCAATGTGTGTGTGTGTGTGTGTGTGTGTGTGTGTGTGTGTGTGTGTGTGTGTGTGTGTGTGTGTGTGTGTGTGTGTGTGTGTGTGTGTGTGTGTGTTTTGTATGTAATGTGTATTTGGTTGTGTGTGTGTTTATGTACATGTTTATGTCGATGTGTAGGCATCTGTGTGTTGGTTTGTGTGTTTTGGGGTGGATGTGAGGAAGCAAAATGTGTGTGGGTATGTGAGTATCAGTCAGGAGGATGAGCATACCTTGCTTGAACCCTCACTGTTGTCCATAGATACTGTGGTTAGTAACATCTCACTTCCCCTCAGAGGAACGATAGCAGTCATGTCTCCCAGTCCAGTAATATTGGCGTTATGTGCAGACGACGGAATTTACACTTTCCTACTATGATGTCGTATTTCTTCTTATTTCTCATGTTTTTTTTATAGTATTACATTGTTATTTATAATTGCATTGTTGGGGTTTGAGTTAGCAAGAAAGGCATTTCACTGTACTTGTGCATGTGACATTGAAACTTGAAAATCATGAATGCTAGCTGGATGCTTTCGTTATGTTCCTCCAGACATGTGTCAAGCCTTTGCAGAGCTGTCAATTACATCCAACTGATCACTGACGGGCTAATATCACTCAAAGCAAAACATGGACAGCTGTCTAGGTTTGCACTGTGAAATAATGGTTATAGTTCACTCCAAAACCAAGGCTTGTCAGACATTTTCAGACCTTCCAGTGTCGAAATCCATGTCCCTCGTCATCCGTATCGTATTTCTGCATTTCAGACGGTGCCAATCTTTCCCAATTAATTGAGGATTGAGGCATATAGTGGGATTTACAACAGATTGTGTGGGACATCTAAACATTAGACTGCTTTAAGGTCTGAAAACCTTTAGTTAAAGTTTGATTCAGAGTGAACTCTTGCTTTAAGTCTGTCGCTCTGTGCCCTGCTGTTCTCTCTCCTTGCACAACATTATACCTTCCAACAAAGCAACGGATGAAAACCGGCTGAAAATCAATCAAAAAAATTACTCCCTTTCATGAGTTTCCCTCTGGAGTAAGATGAAAGTGCAGTAAAGACCCTCTGTATAAACATCTACCGTCGCCACTTCTCCATAGGCACATCATTAGCTTTACTTTGCCTTCATATCCCTGTTGTTAGTTGACCCAGTGGATGAAAGACCTCAGTGGGAACTAGGTGGGACACTGTTTATCCTAGTACATTGCCTACACCAAATTGGTCAGTTTGCCCCAGGCCCCCATGGAGAAAATATAGTTTTGGACTAATCACAAGGTGTTCAAAATAATTTTCCCGGTTTCCTGCAGGTTGGAGTGTAGCTCTGATTGTTCTATGGTGAGTTTGAGAATCAACAGGCTCCAGAAGGTTGATTGTGTTGTAAACCTGTAATTTGGTCGACTAAACTTTTTAGGCTTTTGAGTGCTTTCACTCCAAACTTCCTCTCCTACACATGGCTCACACTTAGTTGATCAATTCCATTTTTACCTCAGCTGTGCTGCTTTAGTGCTGAAACCAAACTTATAATGAATGTGAAATGCATGAAAGACTCAATCCTTCACTCAAATTGTGCACTGATGTCAACGAGGAGATTTGTGCAAATGTTGGAGTTACTCACACATATCTCAATTAAGGATTTTGCCATCAGTCACTTGTCACATTTCACAAAGTCGTTTGCCGCAGTCGTGAGTCACCATGAACTATGTTGGAAAGGCCAAAGCCTCTTTGATTGTAACTGTGGACCTTGAGAGGAAGAATGCGGTTCATGCTGGAGAACATATTTAACCACTACATACAGTGCATTCGGAAAGTATTCAGACCCCTTCCCTTTTCCACATCTTGTTATGTTACAGCCTTCTCTAAACACACAATACCCCATAATGGCAAAGCAAAAACCGGTTTAGACATTTTTGCAAATGTATTACAAATGAAAAACAGATACCTTATTTACATAAGTATTCAGACCCTTTGCTATGAGTCTCGAAATTGAGTTCAGGTGCATCCTGTTTCCATTGATCATCCTTAATGTTTCTACAACTTGATTGGAGTCAACCTGTGGTAAATTCAATTGATTGGACATGATTTGAAAAGGCACACACCTGTCTATATAAGGTCCCACAGTTGACAGTGCATGTCAGAGCAAAAACCAAGCCATGAGGTCGAAGGAATTGTCCGTAGAGCTCTGAGACAGGATTGTGTCAAGGCACAGATCTGGCGAAGGGTACCAAAACATTTCTGCAGCATTGAAGGTCCCCAAGAACACAGTGGCCTCCATCATTCTTAAATGGAAGAAATTTGGAATCACCAAGACTCTTCCTAGAGCTGGCCGCCCGGCCCAACTGAGCAATCGGAGGAGAAGGGCTTTGCTCAGGGAGGTGACCAAGAACCCGATGGTCACTCTGACAGAGCTCCAGAGTTTCTCTGTGGAGATGGGAGAACCTTCCAGAAGGACAACCATCTCTGCAGCACTCCACCAATCAGGCCTTTATGGTAGAGAGGCCAGACGGAAGCCACTCCTCAGTAAAAGGCACATAATAGCCCGATTTGGAGTTTGCAAAAAGGCACCTAAAGGACTCTTAGACCATGAGAAACAAGATTCTCTGGTCCAATAAAACCAAGGTTGAACTCTTTGGCCTGAATGCCAAGCGTCACATCAGGAGGAAACCTGGCACCATCCCTATGGTGAAGCATGGTGGTGGCAGCATCATGCTGTGGGGATGTTTTTCAGCGGCAGGGACTGGGAGACTAGTCGAGGGAAAGATGAACGGAGCAAAGTACGGAGAGATCCTTGATGAAAACCTGCTCCAGAGCGCTCAGGACCTCAGCCTTGGGTGAAGGTTCACCTTCCAACAGGACAACGACCCTAGGCACACAGCCAAGACAACGCAGGAGTGGCTTCATGACAAGTCTCAATGTCCTTGAGTGGCCCAGTCAGAGCCCGGACTTGAACCTGATCGATCATCGATGACCTGAAAATAGCTGTGCCGTGTACTCCCCATCCAACCTGACAGAGCTTGAGAGGATCTGCAGAGAAGAATGGGAGAAACTCTCCAAATACAGGTGTGCCAAGCTTTTAGCGTCATACCCAAGAAGACTTGAGGCTGTAATCGCTGCCAAAGTTGCTTCAACAAAGTACTGAGTAAAGGGTCTGAATACTTATGTAAATGTGATCATTAATTTTTTGCTTTGTCGATATGGGGTATTGTGTGTAGATTGGTGACGGGGAAAAAAACATTTACTCCATTTTAGAATAAGGCTGTACATTTGTTTACATCCCTGTTAGTGAGCATTTCTCATTTGCCAAGATATCCATCCAGCTGACAGGTGTGGCATATCAAGAAGCTGATTAAACAGCATGATCATTACACAGGTGCACCTTGTGCTGGGGACAATAAAAGGCCACTCAAAAATGTGCAGTTTTGTCACACAACACAATGCCACAGATGTCTCAAGTTTTGAGGGAGCGTGCAATTGGCATGCTGACTGCAGGAATGTCCACCAGAGCTGTTAGCAGAGAATTTAATATTATTTTCTCTGCCATAAGCCGCATCCAACGTTGTTTCAGAGAATTTGGCGGTATGTCCAACTGGCCTCACAACTGCAGACCACGTGTAACGACGCCAGCCCAGGACCTCCACACCCTGCTTCTTCACCAGCCACCCAGAGAGCTGATGAAACTGTGGGTTTGCACAACCGAAGAATTTCTGCACAAACTGTCAGAAACAATCTCAGTGAAGCTCATCTGCGTGCTCGTCGTTTTCACCGACTTCAGTGGGCAAATGCTCACCTTCGATGGCCACTGGCACACTGGAGAAGTGAATTAATCCCAGTATCATCTGTACTGGGCAGAGAACAGAGTGCCTTGTGGTGGTGGGGTTATGGTATGGGAAGGCATAAGCTACGGAAAACGAATACAATTGCATTTTATTGATGGCAATTTGAATGCACAGAGATACCGTGACCATATCCTGAGGCCCATTGTCATGCTATTCATTCGCTGCCATCACCTCATGTTTCAGCATGGTAATGCACGGCCCCATGTCGCAAGGATCTGTACACAATTCCTGGAAGCTTCCATGACCTGCATACTCACCAAACATGTCACCCATTGAGTACGTTTGGTATGCTCTGGATCGACGTGTATGACAGCGTGTTCCAGTTCCCGCCAAAATCCAGCAACTTTGCACAGCCATTGAAGAGGATTGGGCCAACATTCCACAGGCCACAATCAACAGCCTGAGCAACTCTATGTGAAGGAAATGTGTTGCGCTGCACATATCACACCAGATATTGATTGGTTTTCTGATCCACGCCTTTTTTAAGGCATCTGTGACCAACAGATGCATGTCTGTATTCCCAGTGATGTGAAATCCATAGATTAGGGCCTAATTTATTTATTTTAATTGACTGATTTCCTTATATGAACTGTAACTCAGTAAAATCTTTGAAATTGTTTCATGTTGCGTTTATATTTTTGTTCAGTGTATGTTCAAGCAGCTTACTCTTGGAGGCTTCGCAGATCACAGACAACAGAGCACATGAAATCGATCAATAATGAGCGATTTGTAACAGATTCATAGCGGAAGATTCTGTCAATGCATCTCCCCCTCTCTGTCCTCCTCCTCTCTGTGTGTGATCGGAATGCTGATGGACTCTGGCTCGTCTGGCCTTGTGTGTTCTTGAAGGAATCCTCACACTGGAACCCTGTGCTTCTGTCTCTGAATGATGCAGATGGGAACTGGAAAACAGAGGTGCCGTTCAACAAGGGAAATAGTTTGCAAACGTTCGCTAACGTTAGCTAACATATTCCATTTGTTTTGTTAGCCGTGACCGTTCGCAAACGTTAGCTAACAGTCTGAGACGATAGTGTGTGGCGAACGTAAGTGTCTGTTTCGGGTCTAAACGGCTGCAAAAATAATCAGGTGGCCATGTAGACGTTCTAATATATTTAGTAGGAATAGCTAAGTCGTTTTCAGTTTGAATATTGTCGACTAAAAAGCCACAGTAATCCTTACAAAAAGTAGCTGTTTGATGTTTCACCGTAACATAAAATTGTTACTTTGGCAACATGTTCACTGAAAACAGAACCATTGTTGAACTCACCTCAGCACTACTACAGTGCCTTGCAAAAGTATTCATCCCCTTGGCGTTTTTCCTATTTTGTTACAATACAACCTGTAATTTAAATTGATTTTTATTTGGATTGCATGTAATGGACATACACAATATAGTCCAAATTGGTGAAGTGAAATGAAATAACTTGTTTCAAAAAATTCTAAAAGATAAATAATGGAAAAGTGGTACGTGCAAATGTATTCACCCCCTTTGCTATGAAGCCCCTAAAAATAATATAATAATAATAATATGCCATTGGGCAGACGCTTTTATCCAAAGCGACTTAGTCATGTGTGCATACATTTTTACGTATGGGTGGTCCCGGGGATCGAACCCACTACCCTGGCGTTACAAGCGCCATGCTCTACCAATTGAGCTACAGAGGACCACAACAAATAAGATCTGGTGAAACCAATTACCTTCAGAAGGCACATAATTAGTTAAATAAAGTCCACCTGTGTGCAATGTAAGTGTCACATGATCTGTCACATGATCTCAGTGTATATATACACCTGTTCTGAAAGGCCCCAGAGTCTGCAACACCACTAAGCAAGGGGCACCACCAAGCAAGCGGCACCATGAAGACCAAGGAGCTCTCCAAACAGGTCAGGGACAAAGTTGTGGAGAAGTACAGATCAGGGTTGGGTTGTAAAAACATATCTGAAACTTTGAACATTCCACGGAGCACCGTTAAATCCGTTATTAAAAAATTGAAAGAATATGGCACCACAACAAACCTGCCAAGAGGGGGCCGCCCACCAAAACTCACGGACCAGGCAAGGAGGGCATTAATCAGAGAGGCTACAAAGAGACCAAAGATAACCCCGAAGAGCTGCAAAGCACCACAGCGGAGATTGGAGTATCTGTCCATAGGACCACTTTAAGCCGTACACTCCACAGAGCTGGGCTTTACGAGAGAGTGGCCATTGCTTAAAGAAAGAAATAAGCAAACACATTTGGTGTTTGCCAAAAGGCATGTGGAAGACTCCCCAAACATATAGATGGAGGTACTCTGGTCAGATGAGACTAAAATTGAGCTTTTTGGCCATCAAGGAAAACGCTATGTCTGGCGCAAACCCAACACCTCTCATCACCCCTAGAACACCATCCCCACAGTGAAGCATGGTGGTGGCAGCATCGACAGGGACTGGGAACGTGGCTGGGATTTTTGCTCACCGTTCTTGTGATCATTTTGACCCCACGGGGTGAGATCTTGCGTGGAGCCCCAGATCGAGGGAGATTATCAGTGGTCTTGTATGTCTTCCATTTCCTAATAATTGCTCCCACAGTTGATTTCTTCAAACCAAGCTGCTTACCTATTGCAGATTCAGTCTTCCCAGCCTGGTGCAGGTCTACAATTTAGCTTCTGGTGTCCTTTGACAGCTCTTTGGTCTTGGCCATAGTGGAGTTTGGAGTGTGACTGTTTGAGGTTGTGGACAGGTGTCTTTTATACTGATAACAAGTTCAAACAGGTGCCATTAATACAGGTAACGAGTGGAGGACAGAGGAGGCTCTTAAAGAAGAAGTTACAGGTCTGTGAGTGCCAGAAATCTTGCTTGTTTGTAGGTGACCAAATACTTATTTTCCACCATAATTTGCAAATAAATTCATTAAAAATCCTACAATGTGATTTTCTGGATTTTTTCCCCCTCAATTTGTCTGTCATAGTTGACGTGTACCTATGATGAAAATTACAGGGCTCTCTCATCTTTTTAAGTGGGAGAACTTGCACAATTGGTGGCTGACTAAATACTTTTTTGCCCCACTGTATATATATATATATATATATACACATATTTATTTATTTTTTTGCTCCTGAACTTCTTCTACTCTCAACCTCTCCGATCATTTTCATGATGTCCATCCGGTTTGCTTCTAAATGCCATATCTTTCTAACTGTGCTCTTTCCCAAAAGCTCCCAACATACAACCTATATACTTATTATGGACACAGTATGCTTACATTATTAACTATCTTTGTTATTATTTGTTGTTATTAGTCCCATCCTTCAACTCTATTCAATACCTCCCATCTATCTCTTAACACCATCCATATAGGATTTCTATTTGCCATATATATTTCAACCATACTGTGATGTTTTACAAAAGTTCTGAACCTTTCTATTCTCATTGCTTCTACAGATTGTGAATTAAAAATAAACATTTTTGCTAAAATTATTATTATATTATTGATTGATTGACTATGACTTTTCAGATCACCCAGTAATGCTATCTGCAAGGTTAGTTCCAGGTAAATATTGCAATCCTTTAGCCATTCCTGGACCTGTGTCCAAAAACAAGCTACAAATGGACAGAACCAAAACAAATGATCTAATGATTCTATCTCTTCACAGCAAAATCTGCAGAGCTGGGAAGATTGTATCCCCCATATAAATAACATTCAATTGGTAGCAAGAATTTTATATAATAATTTAAATTGAAAGATTCTAATTTTTTAATCCGGTGTTGTTTTGCGTGTCAGTTCATAAACACTATGCCATGGGATCGGTACGTCAAAGATCTCTTCCCAACTATTTTGCAATCTATATGGGACTGCTGTCAATCCTTTGGTCCTTAAGTGAAACTGATATACTTTTTTATTTATCACAGTTTTCCTTAACCAATTATGTTCTTTAATGCAAGGCCGACAGACAAGTTCCAGGGAAATTCTTGAGGGAAACCTGTTTGTCTTCCAGAGATTTGAGACTGGGACAGAGGTTCACCTTCCAGCAGGACAATGACCCTAAGCATACTACTAAAGCAACACTCGAGTGGTTTAACGGGAAACATTTAAATGTCTTGGAATGGCCTAGTCAAAGCCCAGACCTCAATCCAATTGAGAATCTGTGGTATGACTTAAAGATTGCTGTACACGAACGGAACCCATCCAACTTGAAGGAGCTGGAGCAGTTTTGCCTTGAAGAATGGGCAAAAATCCCAGTGGCTAGATGTGCCAAGCTTATAGAGACATACCCCAAGAGACTTGCAGCTGTAATTGCTGCAAAAGGTGGCTCTACAAAGTATTGACTTTGGGGGGGGGGGGGTGAATAGTTATGCACGCTCAAGTTTTCTGTTTTTTTGTCTTATTTCTTGTTTGTTTCACAAAACATATTTTGCATCTTCAAAGTGGTAGGCATGTTGTGTAAATCAAATGATACAAACCCCCAAAAAATCTATTTTAATTCCAGGTTGTAAGGCAAAAAATTTTTTTAAATGCTAAGGGGGGTGAATACTTTCGCAAGCCACTGTGTCTGTAGCTACTTAACAACCAGGATTAACTACTGCAGCAACTAAACACACAACACCTGACGTGTGAGTTCATGTGCCTTGCATGTTCTTCAGGCTCATCTTTCAAACCATGACCTGTTTTTCTGATTTATAATGTCTGACTAATAACTGTAACGCTCATTGATATCCTCCATAAATCGAAAGATATCCAACACACAGCTGAATCCCACATACCACTTTTCTCTCTCCACTTCCGCTACCTTAGTTATGAAGAGAGAATCAGACAGCAGATGGAGTATTAAATGGGGGAAGAAATTGATACAGTTACATATTTTATAGTTTTGACTATCACAATATTATTTTTGCACTAGTTGGCTGTACATGCACCAAAACTCTAGTATTTTTCCTTTATAGCTTCTTTTCCATCTTCTTTTTAAATAGGGAGACAATTTTGTTTGCACTTTTATTTCCATAAATGAAGAGAACTCATTTTCTCATGGCTCTCTCTTGTCCCTCTGCAGCAGACATTTGGTAGGCAATATGTTTGGAACATCGAATCGCAATAAAATCATAGTATTGAATCTTAATACGTATAGAATCATAGCCTCGTACGAACCATCGCGAGATCAGGATGGCACCTAAGTATCCTGATAATATCTATTTGTGAAGTCCCTGGCATTTCCCTATTCAGTGCATTCGGAAAGTATTCAGACGCCTTCGCTTTTTCCACATTTTGTTACGTTACAGCCTTATTCTAAAATGTATATATATTTTTTATCCTCATCAATCTACACACAATACCCCATAATGACAAAGCGAAAACAGGTGTTTAGACATTTTTGCAAATGTATACAAAAAAATATATACCTTTTTACATAAGTATTCAGACCCTTTGATATGAGACTCGAAATTGAGCTCAGGTACATCCTGTTTCCATTGATCATCCTTGAGATGTTTCTACAACTTGATTGGAGTCCACCTGTGATAAATTCAATTGATTGGACATGATTTGGAAAGGCACACACCTGTCTATATAAGGTCCCACAGTTGACAGTGCAAGGTCGAAGGAATTATCTGTAGAGCTCCGAGACGGTATTGTGTCGAGGCACAGATCTGGGGAAGGTTACCAAATAATTTCTGCAGCATTGAAGGTCCCCAAGAACACAGTGGCCTCCATCCTTCTTAAATGGAAGAAGTTTGGAACCACCAAGACTCTTCCTAGAGCTGGCCGCCTGGCCAAACTGAGCAATCGGGGGACAAGGGCCTTGGTCAGGGAGGTGACCAAGAACCCGATGGTCACTCTGACAGAGTTTGTCTATGGAGATGGGAATTCCTTCCAGAAGCCTCAGTAAAAGGCACATAACAGCCCGCATGGAGTTTGCCAAAAGGCACCTAAAGGACTCTCAGAACATGACAAACAAGATTCTCTGGTCTGATGAAACCAAGATTGAACTCTTTGGCCTGAATGCCATGTGTCACGTCTGGAGGAAACCTGGCACCATCCCTACGGTGAAGAATGGTGGTGGCAACATCATGCTGTGGGGATGTTTTTTAGTGGCAGGGACTGGGAGACTAGTCAGGATCGAGGGAAAGAGGAACGGAGCAAAGTACAGAGAGATCCTTGATGAAAACCTGCTCCAGCTCGCTTAGGACCTCAGACTGGGGGCGAAGGTTCACCTTCCAACAGGACAACGACCGTAAGCACACAGCCAAGACAACGCAGGAGTGGCTTTGGGACAAGTCTCTGAATGTCCTTGAGTGGCCCAGCCAGAGCCCGGACTTGAACCTGATCGGACATCTCTGGAGAGACCTGAAAATAGCTGTGCAGCGACACTCCCCATCCAACCTGACAGAGCTTGAGAGGATCTGCAGAGAAGAATGGGAGAATCTCCCCAAATAGAAGTGTTCCACGCTTGTAGCGTCAGACCCAAGAAGACTCGAGGCTGTGATCGCTGCCAAAGGCACTTCAACAAAGTCTGATTAAAGGGTCTGAATACTTATGGAAATGTGATATTTCAGTTTTATATTTTTTATACATTTGCACACAAAAAAAAGTGTTTTTGCTTTGTCATTATGGGGTATTGTGTGTGGATTGATGAGGGATTTTTTTTGTTTTAAATTCATTTTAGAATAAGGCTGTAATGTAACAAAATATGGAAAAAGTCAAGGGGTCTGAATACTTTCCGAATGCACTGTGTATTCAACATGTCTTCATCATCATGATGTTTCCTTTTGATGATGTTATTTTAAATAGTTTGGCCGGCAGGGCTTGCAAACTTATCTCCCAGACCCAAAGCAGGCCATGGGTAGTCATCTCTCTGCCTCTATTTCCCTCTCTCCCACTCTTTCCCTCCTATTCATGGCCTGTTTACTGCCCAGAGGTTCACAATGGGATTACTGTTTGTCTGCCCGGTAAAACAGCACAGCTCAGGGCACTGGCTTTGAAGTCTGAGAGAGTAAGTAAAAACATATTTGTTCAAATCTAGTCTCTCTGGGGGGCCCTCTATTAGATAGTTTTTCCCTCTCCCCCCTTTCTCTGACTCTCCTTTACTTTCCCGTAGGTCTCTCTTCCTTTCTCCCACTCTCCCTTTTTGTCTTTTGTTTATACAGTTGAAGTCGGAAGTTTACATACACCTTAGCCAAATACACTTTAACTCAGTTTATCACAATTCCTGATATTTAATCCAAGTAAAAATTCCCTGTTTTAGGTCAGTTAGGATCACCACTTTATTTTAAGAATGTGAAATGTCAGAATAATATTAGAGAGAATGATTTATTTCATCCTTTATTTCTTTCATCACATTCCCAGTGGGTCAGAAGTTTACATACACTCAATTAGTATTTGGTAGCATTGCCTTTAAATTGTTTAACTTGGGTCAAACGTTTCGGGTAGCCTTCCACAAGCTTCCCACGATAAATTGGGTGAATTTTGGCCCATTCCTCCTGACAGAGCTGGTGTAACTGAGTCATGTATGTATGTATGTGTGTGTGTGTGTGTGTGTGTGTGTGTGTATTATTTTGTGAAGTGCACCAGTCCCTCCTGCAGCAAAGCACCCCCACAGCATGATGCTGCCACCCCCGTGCTTCACGGTTGGGATGGTGTTCTTCGGCTTGCAAGCAACCCCCTTTTTCCTCCAAACATAACGATGGTCATTATTGCCAAACAGTTCTATTTTTGTTTCATCAGACCAGAGGACATTTCTCCAAAAAGTACGATCTTTGTCCCCATGTGCAGTTGCAAACCATAGTCTGGCTTTTTTATGGCGGTTTTGGATCAGTGGCTTCTTCCTTGCTGAGCGGCCTTTCAGGTTATGTCGATATAGGACTCGTTTTAATGTGGATATAGATACTTTGTACCTGTTTCCTCAAGCATCTTCACAAGGTCCTTGAGGGGAACGGCACCTCCGTGCCTTCAGGCTCTGATCAGTCCCTACACCCAAACGAGGGCATTGCGTTCATCCACCTCTGGCCTGCTGGCTCCCCTACCTCTGCGGAAGCACAGTTCCCGCTCAGCCCAGTCAAAACTGTTCGCTGCTCTGGCACCCCAATGGTGGAACAAGCTCCCTCACGACGCCAGGACAGCGGAGGAACTCACCACCTTCCGGAGACATTTGAAACCCCACCTCTTTAAGGAATACCTGGGATAGGATAAAGTAATCCTTCTACCCCCCCCCCCCCCCCCCCCCCCCCAAAAAAAAAAAAAAAAACATTGTAAAGTGGTTATCCCACTGGCTATAAAGTGAATGCACCAACCTGTAAGTCGCTCTGGATAAGAGTGTCTGCTAAATGATGTCAAGCAAAGAGGCACTGAGTTTGAAGGTAGGCCTTGAAGTACATCCACAGGTACACCTCCAATTGACTCAAATTATGTCAATTAGCCTATCAGAAGCTTCTAAAGCCATGACATCATTTTCTGGAATTTTCCAAGCTGTTAAAAGGCCCAGTCAACTTAGTGTATGTACATTTCTGACCCACTGGAATTGTGATACACTGAATTATAAGTGAAATGATCTGTCTGTAAACAATTGTTGGAAAAATTACTTGTCATGCACAAAGTAGATGTCCTAACCGACTTGCCAAAACTATAGTTTGTTAACAAGAAATTTGTGGAGTGGTTGAATAACAAGTTTTAATGACTCCAACCTAAGTGTATGTAGACTTCCGACTTCAACTGTATCTCACTTGCTCTCCTTTTCTCTATCCCTCTCTCACTTTCTTTCTCTCACTCTCCTTGTTTCTCTCTCTCTTTCTCTCTCTATTTCTATGTCTCTCTCACACTGAGTGTTATACTGTAAAGTAGAGGTGACCATCGCACAGCAGGAGTCCACTATCTTTCAGAGCGCCAGGAGAAGGGAACTCTGTCCGCCTCCTGTTTTTAATACTTGAAAAGGAAAGTCAGAGCGTGAAAGTTGCAGTGTTTGCTGCCTGATCCCAGATTGTCATATCATTCTTCTGTTTCAGACTGGGAAATCTGCACCGTCACGTTTCAGTGCTCGCCAAATGAAATGGTACCATCTTGCTTTGTTTCTAAGGCCTGTGTGTTAGTTGTTCTGTGTGTGTGTGCCAGTCTATTGGGGTTTCTTGTCTTTGGACTTCCTCCTGAAGCCTATATGCTCAAATGAAATACATTTCTGTTGGAATTGTATTGTGGCCACTCACTCTGAAAGACAAAGAGGATCGGTTAAGACGGGGGGCTGGGAAGCAACAGAGAAATGTTTTAATATTGCAACAGGCTATAGCTTCAATATTAGCTATGTTTTATGCATGAGGGACCATGTTAGAGCCACACTGTGGAAGCATCTATCCATAGCATCTCTCAGAAAAAACGGATATGAAAATCTTTGGGATCGCAGAATGAAAGTGTGGTGGTTTTGAATAACGACCCATGGGCTCAACAATCTGTTTTGACATTATACTGTGAAGTGTAGTATAGTGTATACTGTGAAGTGTGCAGATGTTGCTCCTTTACTTTCCAAGGGGGGATTTCTGAACCGTCTGAAGTTGTTAATGTTATTTTGAAGGACGAAACACTGATTTCTCGAAGGATACACATCATGTCTGATTCAGTAAACAACCCGTCAGATGCTTCCTCACTCTCCTCTCCCCGCACGCATCACTCTTTTCACATTGAAATTCTAAACATTTCATTACTCACTTATTCAAGTAACTCTACAAACATACTGTAGAGTGAGAGAAATGGTCTCTTCTGACAAATTGAGGAGTTTGTAGTTAAAACCCATGAGCTCCAAACCTGCCAGCCATCTTTCTCTGCGTCAAGTGTTATTTTTCCAGTCAGGCTGTCAGATCTGCTTCCATCCTCAGTAGATTAATTTATGCAGATATTAGCTATAATTATACAACCAAAGGCTGCAAACAAAGCATATCTTATTAATCTCTTAACTGAGGAACTCTGCGCACTGTTGGTTATAAATAATTGAATGAGATTTTAAACCTCCAATTAAGTAGAGCAACAGGGAGAGAGGAAATCCCTTGGTGGCCAATTCATTAGTAATAATGGGTGACATTTGTGCCACCGCACAAAATGGAGGCATTAGCCATAAAGCCCTGGGAAACCCTCAGTGGCGACCACAATTACCAAGACGAAGGCATTTAATTAAATTTAGCAACAAAGGGGGTCGTGACGTGGACTCAAACATATGTACAGGAGCTTGTAAGGTATGACGGCTGAGTCACGAGGGCTAGAGCACAGACTAGCCTACCTTTTCATTTTTCAAGGGAGCATGGCGAGTGTTGAAAATGAGCATCACCTCGATTCCAAAGTGGTCATGTTGTAGTATTTGCAGTGTGCTCAATTTGCTCTTCCTATCGCAACAGCAGGAAAGTAGTGGGAAAAAATGATGCACTGCGTAGAGGTGAAGGTGAAGTAATTTGGTTTTCGGGTTGAGTTTGTCGTTCCATGACATAGACTGACCAGGTGAATCCAGGTGAAAGCTATGATCCCTTATTGATGTCACCTGTTAAATCCACTTCAATCAGTGGACTGTAGATGAAGGGGAGGAAACAGGTTAAATAAGGATTTTTGAGACATGGGTTGCGTGTGTGTGCCATTCAGAAGGTGAATGGGCAAGATAAATGATTTAAGTGCCTTTTTTGAACAGGGTATAGTAGTAGATGCCAGGCGCACCAGTTTGAGTGTGTGAAGAACTGCAGCGCTGCTGAGTCTTTCACATACAACAGTTTCCCGTGTGTATCAAGAATGGTCCACCACCCAAAGGACATCCAGCCAACTTGACACAACTGTGGGAAGCATTGGAGTCAACATGGGCCAGCATCCCTGTATAATGCTTTTGACACCTTGTAGAGTCCATTCCCTGACGAATTGAGGCTTTTCTGAGGGCAAAAGGGGTTGCAACTCAATATTAGTAAGGTGTTCCTGATGTTTTGTACACTCAGTGTATATCCAGTTAATGTGATCTCATTTAGGTCCATTTCAATGTGTGTAAAAAAACATCCCAACTCCCTCTCCTGGAATTCCTCCAACTCTCCTGGATTGATCTCTCTTAGAGATGCTTATGGATGCTTCCCTCCCAGATGCGGAGATAAGTGGTTTGAATGTGGAGCTTGGGTTAGCGGTTAGTCTCATCGACCAGGGATCCACGGGTGGGGCCGGGAGGGAGGGATAGTGGGCTTGACAAGGCCCTGCTGGGTGAGTCTGTTCAGGGACCATGACCATAAACAGGGGTGACCTTTTGGGATGCCCCCTGCCCTAAAACCAGCTGTTTCCTGGGTGCTCAGCCTGCCGCTGTGATAAAGGAGCATGCTGACTTGGGGTTGGGCCGCGTTAATGAGGAAGAAAGGGGTCTGCTTCATTGATGTTAGCAACACACATATTATCTTCGTATCCTAGGTGAACAAGACTATTATCTCGAACACCCATCAAGATAACGAGTGTCTATCAGTAAGCTGCTTCTTAAGTCACTGAACCATGGAGTAGTTTAGTTTCAGCTTCCATTTATGTATTCAGCATAATATAATGGTTGACAATTATTGGCATCTTCATCCCAGCGGGCAAAATATGGCACATGTAGAGCTGGGACGATAAACCGGAAGTGATCGACACCGACAATACCGATTTACTTATCGCAGGCATTTTGCTGATATCGTTCATTACTACAAGTAGCATATATTAGAGAAATGTGAAGTTTGAAATGAAATAAGTTTGCTAATATGGGTGATTGTTAATGGGACAATTGATGACTACAACCATCAAACTATTAGAAGTAGTTTAATGGATATTTTAAAAAAACAGTGGTGCAGATTAATCTATCGTTCTATTTATCGTCACCGCATCAATTCAGGACATATTTTGTCCATGTCGCCCAGCTCTAGGCACATAGCATCACAGTTTTCTGGTTTTAAACTGGTTTTCTGGTGGAGAAGATGCAGGAGTCTGAAACGTATTTCCTGGACGGCCGTGTGTCTGCTGGTTTTTATTATATCCTTTGAATTTGTGTCCAATTTAAGACCTAGACAACCAGGTGAGTGGAGTTCCAACTAATCAATCAAGTACAAGGGAGGTTTGAAAACCTTTAGACACTCGGTTTGACACCCCTTGGAATTGAGGCTTGACACAATGTACACTGAGTATACCAAATATTAGGAACACCTTCCTAAAATTGAGTTGCACCCCCTTTTTTGCCCTCAGAACAGCCTCAATTTGTCAGGCCATGGACTCTACAAGGTGTCAAAAGCATTCCACAGGGATGCTGGCCCATATTGACTCCAATACTTCCCACAGTTGTGTCATATTAGCTGGATGTCCTTTGGGTGGTGGACCATTCTTGATACACACGGGAAACTGTTGAGTGTGAAAAACCCAGCAGTGTTGCAGTTCTTGACACAAACCAGTGCGCCTGGCACCTACTACCATACTCCATTCACCCTCTGAATGGCACACATACACAATCCATGTCTCAATTGTTTCAAGACTAAACAATCCTTCTTTAACCTGTCTCCTCCCCTTCATCTACACTGATTTGAAGTGGATTTAACAAGTGACATCAATTTAATTGTTTATTTAACCTTTATTTAACTAGGCAAGGCAGTTAAGAACATATTCTTATTTACAATGATGGCCTACACCGGCCAAACCCGGACGACGCTGGGCCAATTGTGCGCCGCCCTATGGGACTCCCAATCACGGCCGGTTGTGATACAGCCTGGAATCGAACCGGTCTGTAGTGACGCCTCAAGCACTGAGATGCAGTGCCTTAGACCGCTGCGCCACTCGGGAGCCCAATAAGGGATCATAGCATTCACCTGGTCAGTCTGTCATGGAAAGAGCAGGCATTCTTAATATTTTGTATACTTAGTGTATGTTGACATAAGTCCCCCCACAGGCCGTCGTTGAATCACTGAACAATTAGCCAAACTCACCTCATTGCACCAGTGTTGCCTAGCGCTGCATCGCACCTGGCTCACAAAATAAGCTTGAATTTAAAGCAAGCAGTCACTAGCAAATGTATCTGCTAGTGACACTCGCATCAGTTAGCCTACCTCCTCCCTCTTTGTCTAGCAAAATTAGTTTCTACTGTTTGGCAGTTTGCCATCCCTCTTCATGTGGTCGACTGCTGTTTCTTTCTCCTAACTGCGGTTCAAATAAAGGAACATGCCTTGGCTGTTGTTAGCCAGATTACCCACTTTCAGCAGTCCATGCCAGTGGCACCTTCATATGCCACCCCTCTTTCACCAGTCAACTCGGGCCCATTTCCATTTATCTTCCTGAAGCCTGGCTCTGTCTTCCTAACTGCAATTCAGAGGAACTTGTCCCCACCCCATGTGCTTCAATGTCAGGAAATGGCTTCTCTCTCGACACAAACACATTTGTTTTGTTGGTTTGTGTTTTCCCAACGCAAACTGCTTTTGTTCTGCCCCATTACTCCCCACGAGGAGCCGCGTTTCATCTGCTGTTTCCACACTGGGAGCTCTCTGTTCACTGAGATGCCGTAGCCGTCCCTCCGAAACTGAATCAAACAAAGAGATGCCGTAGCCGTCCATCCGAAACGGAATCAAACAAAGAGATGCCGTAGCCGTCCATCCGAAACGGAATTAAACAAAGAGATGCCGTAGCCCTCCCTCCGAAACGGAATCAAACAAAGTTGGTAATACGCGTTGTCAATACCAGCTCCTCTGTCTGTCTGTCTGTCTGTCTGTCTGTCAGTCAGTCAGTGTATCTCTCCAGCCTCTGAACTACATTGAGGTAGATATGTGCATACAGTGCATTCTGAAAGTATTCAGACCCTTGACTTTTCCCACATTTTGTTACGTTATAGCCTTATTCTAAAATTTATGAAAGTGTTTTTTTCCCTCATCAATCTACACACAATACCCCATAATGACAAAGCAAAAACACGTTTTAAACATAAAACTGAAATATATTACATTTACATAAGTATTCAGACCCTTTACTCAGTACTTTGTTGAAGCACCTTTGGCAACGATTACATCCTCAAGTCTTCTTGGGTATGACGCTACAATCTTGGCACACCTGTATTTGGGGAGTTTCTCCCATTTAATCTCTGCAGATCCTCTCAAGCTCTGTCAGGTTGGATGGGGAGCGTCGCTGCACAGCTATTTTCAGGTCTCTCCAAAGATGTTCGATCGGGCTCTGGCTGGGCCACTCAAGGACATTCAGAAACTTGTCCCGAAGCCACTCCTGCATTGTCTTGGCTGTGTGCTTAGGGTCATTGTCCTGTTGGAAGGTGAACCTTCGGCCAAGTCTGAGTTCCTGAGCGCTCTGGATCATGTTTTCATCATGGATCTCTCTGTACTTTGCTCCGTTCATCTTTCCCTCGATCCTGACTAGTCTCCCAGTCCCTGCCGATGAAAATCATCCCCACAGCATGATGCTGCCACCACCATGCTTCATCGTAGGGATGGTGCCAGGTTTCCTCCTGACATGACGCTTGGCATTCAGGCCAAAGAGTTCAATCTTGGTTTCATCAGACCAGAGAATCTTGTTTCTCATGGTCTGAGAGTCCTTTAGGTGCCTTTTGGCATACTCCAAGCGGGCTGTCATGTGCCTTTTACTGAGGAGTGGCTTCCGTCTGGCCATTCTACCATAAAGGCCTGATTGGTGGAGTGCTGCAGAGAGGGTTGTCCTTCTGGAAGGTTCTCCCATCTCCACAGAGGAACTCTGGAGCTCTATCAGTGACCATCAGGTTCTTGGTCACCTCCCTGACCAAGGCCCTTCTCCCCTGATTGCTCAGTTTGGCTGGGAGGCCAGCTCTAGGAAGAGTCTTGGTGGTTCCAAACTTCTTCCATTTAAGAATGATGGAGGCCACTGTATTCTTGGGGACTTTCAATGATGCAGAAATTTGTTGGCATCCTTCCCCAGATCTGTGCTTCAACGCAATCCTGTCTCTGAGGTCTACAGACAATTCCTTCGACCTCATGGCTTGGTTTTTTCTCTGACATGCACTGTCAGCTGTGGGATCTTATATAGACAGGTGTGTGCCTTTCCAAATCATGTCCAATCAATTGAATTTGCCACAGGTGGACTCCAATCAAGTTGTAGAAACATCTCAAGGATGATCAATGGAAACAGGATGCACCAGAGCTCAATTTCAAGTCTCATTGCAAAGGGTCTGAATACTTATGTAAATATGGTATCTGTTTTTTATTTGAATTAATTTGCAAAACTTTTTAAACACCAGTTTTCGCTTTGTCATTATGGGGTATTGATGAGGAATATAAAAAAAAATCCATTTTAGAATAGGACTGTAACTTAAGAATATATGGAAAAAATCAAGGGGTCTGAATGCACTGTGTAATAACGAATAAAGTAAAGATGGTAAACAGTAGCAGCAGCGTATGTGATGAGTCAAAAAAGTTAGTGCAAAAAGGGTAACATAAATCAATGTTGTGTCCCATATTAAGTTATTTTTGTATTTTATATCAACCTTTTATTATGTTCATATTTGTATCTACTGTACACAGTGGGATGCAAGAAAATACTTTCTCAGAAATGAAACACAGAAAGGGAAAGGGGGATACCTTGTCAGTTGTACGACTGAATGCATTCAACTGAAATGTGTCTTCCACATTTAACCAAACCCCTCTGAATCAGTGAGGTGCGGAGGGGCTGCCTTAATCGACATCCACGTCTTCAGCGTCCAGGGAACAGTGGAGATCACACTGGGGTCATACCCCATTGGGGTAATGGTCATTGGTAAGGTTATCAGGGACTATAACAAAGTGCAACAAACTGCATTAACCCTTTACACTCATGGGAATTGGCCTTTATATTGATAGGGCTAAATTTAAATGTTTCTTACAGAAGCAATATAAAAACATATGCATAACCATGGTAGCAATTGAAAGGGAACAGTTTGGAGATGGTGGCAATTAAAAGGGAACAGTTTGGAGATTATGGGAAAATTGTTAGACCAAAGGTGAGGCCACAACAGTTCACTTGACACAAGATCCAAACATTACACTGTTGATTTTTTGCATTTTACATTTAGTGTACTTTTCACATTTGTTGATAACGAAATCTGAAAATACTCTGGATACATTAGTATATGAATATTCCTGGAAAATGTGCTGTAAGTGCAACATAAGAGTGGGCGGCAGGTAGCTTAGTGGTTAAGAGCGTAGTGCCAGTAACCGAAAGGTCGCTGGTTCTAATCCCCGAGCCGACTAGGTGAAAAATCTGTCGACGTGCCCTTGAGCAAGGCTCTTAACCCTAATTGCTCCTGTAAGTCGCTCTGGATAAGAGCATCTGCTAAAAAAAAAAAAAAGAAAAAAAAAAAAAGAAGACTAACAAATTACAAGAGTTCGAGTGAGAGGACTATAACTGGTGACTCCCAAGTGGCCACACACCTCTCCAAAGTGTGCACAGTCCCTAAGTAATTTCAATTCATTTTTATGACTCAAAAAAGAGCATTCAACTATAAAGTGCTTTTTTTAGCTCTGCTATTGGTGCCATTGAGGAACTAGATTAAGCACACTTGTAATTATTTTGTTTGGAACACCAACCTGCATCCCTGCCATCACACAATTACTGTTGTTTATTGAATCCAAACACGGTCCATAATAAATCGCAATCTGGGTCAGGTGGGCATCATTTGAAAGCCTGTTCTATTGCCAACATGAGTAGCTAAGTTATAAATATGATATTACGGTGTTAGGCTTTCACAATACAATTCAGGGAAACTGATCATAATTTTGGTGCGCATAGAAAGGAATCATGAGTGCATTCAGGTGCATGTGCCGCGGCAAATTTTCTTCACAATGGACTAACATAGGCTCATTCTGTTCAGAACAACCCAGGGTATGACAACATGTCATCTTGTAACTGTACATCAAACATAGTGATCATAAACGTTGACACTATATGGAAATGTGAAGTGCACATTTGGACTCACAGGTGTTTAGCTTGATTGTATGACATCAAAGCGGTATTATAATTCTCAACGTCTCATCTTTCAAAATACTTCAAAAAAAGTCCTCTTAATTTACAGCATTTCCCTCACTCAGACATAAAAAAGCAGAAAAGTTGCTACTTAGTTGCCCAATTAGCTTGAGGGATGGGGGCAACTGCTTGTCGCGCAGGGGCGCAAGTTCAGAACGGCTGTCAGTCAAAACCCATACAGCACTGTGAAGCGCAGAGCCTGAGCTCTGACGTCATTTATAGCATGTTACTGTACAGCCACTGCGTTCCAACTTAGGCATTTATCAGTGCTCAAATCCGCCATTTTCAACCTGTATACGGGTACCAGTGTAAAGGGTTAACTAGCATACATTAACTTAGCAGCGCTACATTAGTTTTGCTTACTTCTGGATCCTTACACTCCCTGGTTTCCTTCTGCGCAGGGTTTCTTGAAGAGCGAGCGAGTGTCCAGGATGGTGCAGAGCGGCGGCTGCTCGGCCTGCGACTTCCGTGACGTCTTCAAGAAGAACATTGAGCGGCGGGTGCGCAGCTTGCCTGAGATCGACGGCCTGAGCAAAGAGACAGTGCTGAGCTCCTGGATCGCCAAATACGACGCCATCTACAAGGGGGATGAGGACCTGCGACGCCAGCCCCAGAGGATGCACCTCAGTGCCGTGTCCGAGTTGATTCTCAGTAAGGAGCAGCTGTACGAGATGTTCCAGCTGATTCTGGGCATCAAGAAGTTTGAGCACCAGCTGCTGTACAATGCCTGTCAGGTGAGAATTGGACCACATGCACGTACACACAAACACGCGCACACACACTTTTTTGCCCTCTACATAACATTTAATTGTTATCAATTTCTAGTGTTGCCTAGGTAACCACAAAACGATTCATGGTAGGATACATTGTATAATCACAATGCAATGTGTATACTAGTGGGGATATTGGAACAGAAAAGAGTCTAATGTCCTTTCCTTGATCACTTTCCTTAACTTAGTTGGCTCCAGCTAATCATAGGTCTCTTTGAATGTGTGTCTTAAAGGTCATTGGCTGATGAGAGACTTTTTAAATCAGCGTGCTCTCCCTCACCATGTCCTTGTCAACTAAGGCAAGGGTGTCCTCCCTCCCCTTCACCTTTTTCCAGGGGGTCTTCCATGGCACCAATTAGTAGTAAGCGGTGGCTGTAACTAGTTAGCGTATGTTGGTGTGATCAGTGGTTACTGTCATTTGTAAACTAAACCATTTAGGCTTATTCATCTGAAGGGGGATCTTGAAATAAATGCCATTGTTACAGCTTCTTTTGACTTGAAAATGGGAGGCTAAACTCAGGAACCATTAAATGACTTCAATCCCACTTCCTAGCTAGTTGATGAATAGAGAGTTTGTTCTCAGGATTATTGCAAATAATCGTGTGCTAATGTGTTGTTCATTATTACATTGCCACCCATTAAGATAATGTGCTGTGTGAAGAACTCAATTAGACCTGATTCCTCCCGTAAATTTGATTAAGGCCTGTTCTTGTCAGTCCTAATGTCCTATAGAAGCTAATGGTGTTCCCACAATAATGAGACCTGCAGACACCAGACAATCGGCTCATCTCCATAGCAACCTTCTGGCCCATTGTTCCTTTTATGCTATTCACCAATGCCATTTTTGCTGGTCACCTAGCAGATACCGCAGAGTGCTTGTTAGAGCAGGTCTTGGATTAGTTTTGTGTATTGTCCAGTAATGGTTAGTAGATGTGAGGAGATGATCCTTGAACAATGTATTGGGGTATACTTTTTTCCTAAGCACAATTTCATGGCTGATGGACTAATGGCTTGTCCCTCTTGACCCCTGTGGTGGTGCACCTTGGCCTTGCCTGTATAAAAGACAGTACTCTGAGTGAGCGAGTGAGATGTTAAACATCCCCTTTCAGGAAAGACAAATCTAAAGCTGACATATCACAAAATTGTATCTGTTTAAAAATATTCCTCTTCAGAGAGATTGACTGACAGACACACACACACACACGCACGCACCAGGGTTTCCGTTAGCTGGTAATAGCCAGCTTTTGGCCTATATATTTTTTGGGAAAAGCCGATAAACAAAATTGCTGCCAGCCAATTGTCTGGGAGAATAAGAAAAAATCCCATTGCAAAATAATGCTTTTTAGCCTATTAATTGGTGGAAATACCAGTCGATGTAAATACATTTAACTGGTCATGCTAATAGGTCTATAGGCTAATTTGCATAATTTAGTGGAATTAAATTGCCGTATGTGTAGGCTACAGTATATTCATTATGTATCTTATCACACAAGTACAGCATACAGATACAGAGCCTTTGAGCGGAACATCTGTCGGACAACACGAGAGCTGCTGCTACAGCATCTCAAATGGCAACGGAAGGCAGGCTTTCATCAGCGTGTCACAGACCACTTTGCAATGAGCTGGAGGCAGTAGGGTTTCCCAAACTTGGTCCTCGGGACCCCAAGGGGTGCACGTTTTTATTTTTGCCCTAGCACAACACAGCTAATTCAAATAATCAACTAATCATCAAGCTTTGATAATTTGAATCAGCTGTGTAGTGTTTGTGAAACGTTGCAGTAGGCTATGCATTTTGAAAATATATAACATTCAGTATCAAAACTATGCAAAAGTAGAGAGAACTAGAAAGAGGGGCAAATACTTTTTCACAGCACTGTACTTAGTTGTTTGAAACCTGAACATTTTAATACATATTATGAGGCATTTCTTACCTTGCTTCAAAGTAGCCTATTAGATCTCCTCTCTTTCTACATTTCTAACGGATATTTTCTTCTGTCACATGAAACCGCATGTGCAGTGCCCTTTTGAGAAGTGTTTTACCACTAATTGCATTATGGAACAAACATTAACGCGTAGCCTACTGCCTTGTACGCATTGCTGCACTTATAATGTGAAGAAATAATAGTTTATCAACATGTTAAGCTAAATGTTCTGATCTGTTGTTTTAGACTCATTGCTTTAAAAAATGATAGTATGTATCCTAGGCCTACTGGTTGTATGAATTTGGGATTTATCGTCCCACAACTGTCCCAGAGTCAGTTTGGAACAGGCTATTTCTTTCTCGACAAGCTGACCAATAGAATAGGTAAACTTTTCTACTATGGGGGATAGTAGGTTGACATATGCTAGTGATTTTGCTGTTTACTACTCGTCTTGTTGGCTGAGGAAAAGTACATGTGGACAGTTATTCTAACATGTTCAACGTGCACATCAGAATTCGGTAAGAAGGACTGCACTCCATTCCATCTTCGACTTGCATGTTCTGTTAATATGAATTACCATATTCTAAATGTGATTTCTGTCATTCTGAGCACTGTGGGTGGACACCGTAATCAGGTTACGCTCCCAATGCGTATGGGTCCGGCAGATTTCTCAAATGTCCGGTAAATTAAAATGGCACCACATTTTCACACACGGAGACAGAGACGCACACGGAGACAGAGACGCACACGGAGACAGAGACGCACACGGAGACAGAGACGCACACGGAGACAGAGACGCACACGGAGACAGAGACGCACACGGAGACAGAGACGCACACGGAGACAGAGACGCACACGGAGACAGAGACGCACACGGAGACAGAGACGCACACGGAGACAGAGACGCACACGGCGACAGAGACGCACACGGCGACAGAGACGCACACGGCGACAGAGACGCACACGGCGACAGAGACGCACACGGCGACAGAGACGCACACGGAGACAGAGACGCACACGGAGACAGAGACGCACACGGAGACAGAGACGCACACGGAGACAGAGACGCACACGGAGACAGAGACGCACACGGAGACAGAGACGCACACGGAGACAGAGACGCACACGGAGACAGAGACGCACACGGAGACAGAGACGCACACGGAGACAGAGACGCACACGGAGACAGAGACGCACACGGAGACAGAGACGCACACGGAGACAGAGACGCACACGGAGACAGAGACGCACACGGAGACAGACTCACACGGAGACGGAGACTCACACGCACACGGAGACAGAGACGCACACGGAGACAGAGACGCACACGGAGACAGAGACGCACACGGAGACAGAGACGCACACGGAGACAGAGACGCACACGTAGACAGAGACGCACACGTAGACAGAGACGCACACGTAGACAGAGACGTACACGGAGACAGAGACGCACACGGAGACAGAGACGCACACGGAGACAGAGACGCACACGGAGACAGAGACGCACACGGAGACAGAGACGCACACGGAGACAGAGACGCACACGGAGACAGAGACGCACACGGAGACAGAGACGCACACGGAGACAGAGACGCACACGGAGACAGAGACGCACACGGAGACAGAGACGCACACGGAGACAGAGACGCACACGGAGACAGAGACGCACACGGAGACAGAGACGCACACGGAGACAGAGACGCACACGGAGACAGAGACGCACACGGAGACAGAGACGCACACGGAGACAGAGACGCACACGGAGACAGAGACGCACACGGAGACAGAGACGCACACGGAGACACACGGAGACACACGGAGACACACGGAGACACACGGAGACACACGGAGACACACGGAGACACACGGAGACAGACGGAGACAGACGGAGACAGAGACGCACACGGAGACAGAGACGCACACGGAGACAGAGACGCACACGGAGACAGAGACGCACACGGAGACAGAGACGCACACGGAGACAGAGACGCACACGGAGACAGAGACGCACACGGAGACAGAGACTTACACGGAGACAGAGACTTACACGGAGACAGAGACTTACACGGCGACAGAGACTTACACGGCGACAGAGACTTACACGGCGACAGAGACTTACACGGCGACAGAGACTTACACGGCGACAGAGACTTACACGGCGACAGAGACTTACACGGCGACAGAGACTTACACGGCGACAGAGACTTACACGGCGACAGAGACTTACACGGCGACAGAGACTTACACGGCGACAGAGACTTACACGGCGACAGAGACTTACACGGCGACAGAGACTTACACGGCGACAGAGACGCACACGGCGACAGAGACGCACACGGCGACAGAGACGCACACGGCGACAGAGACGCACACGGCGACAGAGACGCACACGGCGACAGAGACGCACACGGCGACAGAGACGCACACGGCGACAGAGACGCACACGGCGACAGAGACGCACACGGCGACAGAGACGCACACGGCGACAGAGACGCACACGGCGACAGAGACGCACACGGCGACAGAGACGCACACGGCGACAGAGACGCACACGGCGACAGAGACGCACACGGCGACAGAGACGCACACGGCGACAGAGACGCACACGGCGACAGAGACGCACACGGCGACAGAGACGCACACGGCGACAGAGACACAGACACACAGACACGGAGACACACACACAGACACACACACACAGACACACACACAGACACACACAGACAGACACACAGACACACAGACACACAGACACACAGACAGACACACAGACACACAGACACACAGACACACAGACACACAGACACACAGACACACAGACACACAGACACACAGACACACAGACACACAGACACACAGACACACAGACACACAGAGACACACAGACACACACACAGACACACACACAGACACACACACAGACACACACACAGACACACACACAGACACACACACAGACACACACACAGACACACACACACACACAGACACACACACACACACAGACACACACACACACACAGACACACAGACACACACACACACACACACACACACACACAGACACACACACACACACAGACACACACACACACACACACACACAGACACACACACACACACAGACACACACACACACACACACACACACAGACACACACAGACACACACACACACAGACACACACACACACAGACACACACACACACACAGACACACACACACACAGACACACACACACACAGACACAGACACACACAGACACAGACACACACAGACACACACACACACAGACACACACACACACAGACACACACAGACACACACACACACAGACACACACACACACAGACACAGAGAAAGTGACAATGTGAAAGATATGGAGAGTGTGAAAAGAAAAGAGCGATAGAGGAAAGGAGAAAGGAATGATGATTCATCACATCACGTTTCCGGTGTTCCACAGGCTTACATCGCCATGGAGATGCGACTGTGTGTGTGTCTAAGGAGGGGAATGCTGATGACACTCAACCCTTGGCAGGGAGGGTTATCACAGCTATTTCTGGATGCCTCTCTCTGGATCCATGCTCTGCATAAAGACCCATTGATTAGGCTCTCCCAGCTATTGATCTGGAAACTCTGCATTAATGTGTTGAACTGAGGCCAGGCGAGGCCTTTAATGTGTTTGCAATGGGCAGAGATTGGTCTGGGTGACCATAACCTGATTAGGGATTTGGTAAGGGTGTGAGGGAATGTTTGTACATTCTATTATACGTTTGATTTGTTTGACTGCCTTTAATTCTGCCCCTTTCTCTCTCTCTCGCTCACTCTCCCTTTCTCTCTCTCCCTCTCTCATATTCTTTCCTTCCCTCTATTCACACGTTCATGAGACATTTGTTTAATATGCAAGTCTATTTTTGGAGTGTTTTGCACAAGCTGTATGAAGACTGAAATACCTTTAGTATCTCTGAGGTACCTCTGCCATGTCTAAGCAATGATCTAGAGACACAGAGGGATCTCAATAAAGAAGCTAAAAGAGACATAAGACATAAGCCAAAGATGTATTGAGGGACTGCGAAAACAACAGTGGAGTGAAAGAAAGACAAGGATAAAGAGAGGAGGATGTAGAAACAGAGGGATGAGATTGCTCAGGTGTGCAGGTGGAGGACTGCAGTTGCTCTGAGAGGGTGGCAACCCCCTGGTGAAGAGCAACAGCAGGCAGACGTTTGTGTGTTTGCGAGAGAGAATAGATAGCATGACATTTCTCCCCCCAATCTCTAATGATCACATCCTGGCGTTGGGCCGTAAGGGCCATCTCTGTCGTCTCTCGTTAGTTCTCGGAGCGAGCAGGTGAGGGGGAGGCGAGTGAGCAGGTGAGCCGGCAGGAAAGGCTAATAAATCAGCACATGCCGCACAGCACTGGCTCGCCTAGACAGCCGCCCCTAGTCAGCACTCCTACACAGCCTCCCCTAGTCAGCTCTCCTACACAGCCGCCCCTAGTCAGCTCTCCTACACAGCCGCCCCTAGTCAGCTCTCCTACACAGCGGCCCCTAGTCAGCTCTCCTACACAGCGGCCCCTAGTCAGCTCTCCTACACAGCCGCCCCTAGTCAGCTCTCCTACACAGCCGCCCCTAGTCAGCTCTCCTACACAGCCGCCCCTAGTCAGCTCTCCTACACAGCCGCCCTAGTCAGCTCTCCTACACAGCCGCCCCTAGTGAGCTCTCATATTGAACTTTCTCATTCCTTTCTGGTACCTTCATACCTTCTTCTATCCTCATGTTGTCTTGTTTTCTGTCTGCATCTTTCTCTCTTTTTAGTTATCCCTCTTTCTTCCTCACCTTCTTATTCTCTCACTCCTTTTCCCTGTTTCATTCTGCTTCTAATCTTCTCTCTGCCTCTCTCTCTCTCCCCCTCTGCCTCTCAGGCACCAGGAAGCTGCCCAGACAGACATGCAGCCAGCCAATGTAATCAAACCCAGAGTAATCTCCCAAGCCTTTTTCCATCAAAGCCCTCGGCCTGTCTGCCTCTTCTTCTAGTCCACCTTTTGAGTTCAGAGTTCAGAAAGTACTGTCAGAAGCAGGATTGGCATCCCCTGCCAAAGTGTTAATGGAATAACATTTAAAGATGGGACTTTGGGACCTTTCTCGGAATGATGTGTCGACGTAAAACCTGTCTGTAATGGCTTTGATTAGTAGCTTCATATGACTTGTTGTCATAGAAATGGTTAGAATGGCTGTGTGAGAGGAAAAGGTCAGGTTAGCACTGCAACAAGAATAAATGAAGCTGGCAAAGGTGTGTGTCTGAAGTTGTGTGTGTACGTGTGTGCGTGCATATGTTTTTTAAAAATCCTTCTGAGGTCAGTTGTGCACATGAAACAATGGGTTGATAACAACCACATGTTCACATGATGAATCTGAAACTGTCGTGTTCAAGCAAGTGTTTCTATCAAGCTATCAGGGAGAAAATTGTCACAGCTCAGTCTGGACCTACTACAGTGCCAAGTGAAAGTCCACCCCTTGCACAGTTGTCACATTTTCCTGCTTTAAGATTACATCTAAAAATGGATTAAATTAGTTTTTTTTCCTACTGATCTACACAACCTGCTCCACATTTTAAGTGAAAGAAAAAGTATTAGCATTTTTTATTAAGATGTCTTGATTGCGTATTTCTTCGCACCCCAGAGTTAACACAGCTGTAAATCATTTTGAATATGATTCTACTAACTCTTAGGACAACGTATATCCATTGTTTTTGTAAAAAATGCTCAAGCTCAGTAAATTGTCCTAAGAGTTGTGCAGAGTTGGTAGAATCTTATTGAAAATGATTTACAGCTGTAATGGAGGTGCATAAAGATGGCGCCCAGAATGCACTTTACCAAAACTGCCTTGTTGCTAAGTTCACCGAATTGTACATTGCTCTCTGTAACAATTGTTTTGTATTGTCATTAGCACAGTATACATTGTCCCAATTTTAGCTCCAAGATGCCAGCAAAGCAAGAAAGTAAATTGTGCTGATTTATTGGTGCATTGAACCAACTCTGGATCGTGCCAAAACAATGTCACATCTGAATTCCGACATCTTTATGCACCTTAGCCATTGCTGCCAAAGGTGCTTCCAGCAAGTATTAGCTATTGGGTGTGAACACACACACAATCCAGACATCTTAGTTTTTTATTGTTTAAAGGTTGTATACTTTTTTTCTTTGTACTTTGAAAATGTGGAGCAAGTTGTGTAGATCAGTAAGAAGAAAAATCCAGTTTAATCTTTTTTTTTTTTTAAATACAATTTAAAGGCAGCTAAATGTGACAACTGTGCAAGGGCTGTGTAGACTTTCACTAGGCACTGTATGTGCAACTGACATGTTAATTTTACCATGGTAACATGATCAACTCCAAGAAGTGCCCAACAGAGTATAACATTGTTTCTGCACAATCTTTCATCAGTGTTTGCTTGCAGTGCAGAATTCCAGTGCCTTTTAAAGTAGATCCCGGTAAGGAATGGATTTTTAAGTCTGTCATTGAGGTTCTGTCAGATAGGAGCGCTGACGGAAACCCATAAACCGAATAGACAAGTGGAACTCTCCAAGCTGATAAGACAATGAGAGACGACAGTGAAGTGGGAGATAAGCCTCTAAATTTAACCCAGATTTAAAATGGATACAACACCACTTAAAAGTCAGCCGTAGGTAGTTTTGTAAAGAAAGAGAGAAACAGAGAGTGAATGTGTTGGCATGGCAACACCTTTTATCACATTAGGCCCTACACCTGCATTTTAGAGGAAGTGTGACCTCGCAAGGGACAAATGTAACATTGTTAAACCTCCAACTCAAACCCAAATTGGTAAATGGAACCTTTTGTTTATTGACTTACTGGTCATGAACTCAGGAGCCACGTGTGAACGGCGCATACATTTACATTTACATTTTAGTCATTTAGCAGACGCTCTTATCCAGAGCAACTTACAGTTAGTGAGTGCATACAATTTTCATACAATACTACAGTGAGAATGTTATTCAATCAATAACCAACTTTAAGTCATCTTTTCCATAGCTATTTCTTGCAAGCCCAGGGGCCTCAGTTACCATGATAGATTTGACCTGTGTGTGCCTCAGTGCCTGTCCTTCTGTCTGTTTTATTTAGTCAACCGTTATTCACAGCCATCCCCACCCGTCTAGCCCAAGGGTTTATGCATGCAGCCGAAATAGGAATGACTGCTTTATATCTTCACTTTCTGTCTGATGTTCCTTGTTTTGTTGGAATTGACCGATGCCAGCAGCAACATGTAACTGAATTAGCAATAAATGTATTGGAAGAGCTAGTTTTTCATACTGAAGGTTAATGACCATAAATCTTTCTCATTTGTATGACTGTTAAAGTTATAGGATATTTGAGGTTTTGTGTCAAGACTAGTCGTAAGTAAATGTCATTATGTATGGCTGAGTTTGACATCTGAAGCTACTAATTAGAGAATCCCTTTCAGATTAATTGGCAAATTGCATTTAATTGGTTACAAAACAATATAACGTGTTCAGTTTTCGAAATGAAGACGTATTAATGTTGTCGCTGCACATGATAAGTTATTATGATGCTTACATTTCCTGAATGGAATGCAAATGCACTGCCTTTACTAATTAGCCATATATGATTAATGAGAGCTGTTGATTATCTGTCTTATACTGTATGTGTAATTACATATCAGGTGTGGATATAGATGCAATTATTACTAATAAGTTCTCAACCAATGGCTAATACTAGCTAATATGTTTGCTAATGAGTCCTTAGATGGATTATGGTATGTCTGTTAACCTGAGGTAAAATTATAGCTTTGAAGTTTAAGATAAGAAATGTATATTAAAGAAACAAAATGTGTTTGCTTTTCAAAGTGGACCTGGTTAAGGTGGGCTTGGCTAGCAATAGTGATTAGCAGCTATAGCAGGCCTAGTGCTAGTTGTGCGAGCATAGTTCACCAGTCACATGCATCATTAAAGTAACATCAGGGGTTCAAAATCTGCGTTTACACAGGCAGCCCAGTTCTGATCTTTTGCCCAATTATTGGTCTTTTGACCAATCAGATCAGATCTTTTACCAATAATTGGACAAAATATCAGAATTGGGCTGCCTGTGTAAACACAGCCAAAGATGGGGTTAGTCACTATAGAGTAGCTACGCTACCAATGCAAATCTCTAAATGACCAGACACCATAAACAGCCTAATTAAGTTTCAAGTTTTATTAGTTGTATGTACATTTTACATTTACATTTTAGTCATTTAGCAGACGCTCTTATCCAGAGCGACTTACAGGAGCAATTAGGGTTAAGTGCCTTGCTCAAGGGCACATTTACGTCATTTAGCAGACGCTCTTATCCAGAGCGACTTACAAATTGGTGCATTCACCCTATAGCTAGTGGGATAACCACTTTCCAATTTTTTATTTTTTTTTAGAAGGATTACTTCATCCTATCCCAGGTATTCCTTAAAGAGGTGGGGTTTCAAATGTCTCCGGAAGGTGGTGAGTGACTCCGCTGTCCTGGCGTCGTGAGGGAGCTTGTTCCACCATTGGGGTGCCAGAGCAGCGAACAGTTTTGACTGGGTACAAGATACACATGGTATACACCAGGGATTATTAACTAAATTCAGCCGCAATTTTTTTTTTTTTAAGTGGATGGTCGGGGGACCGGAAAATAATTACAAATCATTTGTAGACTACAAATTGACTGCAAGAATCCCAAACATATGTAATATTTGACTAAAACATAATAATTTCAAACCATGCTTACATTTGTATATGATCACGTGTCTCTCTATTATGCGTGGGAATTTAAATCACTTGGAGCTGTTTTTACAGTCTTATACTCTATGTCCAACAATAAAACATTCAAATAATAAATAAATACAAATATAACATTTGCTCAACTTGGGGGGCCAAATAGAACCACCCTCGGGCCAAATTCGCCCCGCAGGCCGCCTGTTGGGGAACCCCTGGTATACACCGTCCAACTAAATGCTTACTTGCAGGTTCCTTCTCAACAATGCAACAACAATAAGAAATAATAAAATATAAGAATACGGACATAAAGTAAATGGCTCAACAGAATAGAATAAACATTTAAGCATAAGTATAATAAGGGTAGGTCATTTTTTTGTGACGCCCACGTGCTGCGACAGCCGCCGCATTAGGACTTCGGGTGGTCAAGCTTTGGAGTTATTCCATATTGTTTAGCCTACACGCTGTGCGGAGAGGTTTTGTTTGTCAAATCCAATCAAAATTGTATTGGTCACATACACATATTTAGCAGATGTTATTGCGGGTGTAGTGAAATTATTGTGTTCCTAGCTCCAGCAGTCCAGTTATATCTAACAGTTCACGACAATAGACACAGGTCTAAATGTAAAAAAAAAATGAATTAAGAAATATATTAATATTAGGATGAGCAATGTAGGAGTCCGGAGTATTACTACATATGCAGTTGAAGTCGGAAGTTTACATACACTTAGGATGGAGTCATTAAAACTCGTTTTTCAACCACTCCACAAATGTCTTGTTAACAAACTATAGTTTTGGCAAGTCGGTTAGGATATCTACTTTGTGCATGACACAAGTAATTTTTCGAACAATTGTTTACAGACAGATTATTTCACTTATAATTCACTGTATCACAATTCCAGTGGGTCAGAAGTTTACATACACTAAGTTGACTGTGCCTTTAAGCAGCTTGGAAAATTCCAGAAAATCATGTCATGGCTTTAGAAGCTTCTGATAGGCTAATTGACATACTTTGAGTCAATTGGAGGTGTACCTGTGGATGTATTTCAAGGACTACCTTCAAACTCAGTGCCTCTTTGCTTGACATCATGGGAAAATCAAAAGAAATCAGCCAAGACCTCAGAAAAAAAATTGTAGACCTCCACAATACTTTTTATTTATTTGTTTTATTTCACCTTTATTAAACCAGGTAAGCCAGTTGAGAACAAGTTCTCATTTACAACTGCGACCTGGCCAAGTCTGGTTCATCCTTGGGAGCAATTTCCAAATGCCTGAAGGTACCACGTTCATCTGTACAAACAATAGTACACAAGTATAAACACCATGGGACCACGCAGCCGTCATACCGCTCAGGAAGGAGACGCGTTCTGTCTCCTAGAGATGAATGTACTTTGGTGCGAAAAGTGCAAATCAATCCCAGAACGACAGCAAAGGACGTTGTGAAGATGCTGGAGGAAACCGGTACAAAAGTATCTATATCCACAGTAAAACAAGTCCTATATCGACATAACCTGAAGGGCCGCTCTGCAAGGATGTAGCCAGTGCTCCAAAACCGCCATAAAAAAGCCAGACTACGGTTTGCAACTGCACATGGGGACAAAGATCGTACTTTTTGGAGAAATGTCCTCTGGTCTGATGAAACAAAAATAGAACTGTTTGGCCATAATGACCATCGTTATGTTTGGAGGAAAAAGGGGAATGCTTGCAAGCCGAAGAACACCATCCCAACCGTGAGGCACGGGGGTGGCACCATCATACTGTGGGGGTGCTTTGCTGCAGGAGGGACTGGTGCACTTCACAAAATAGATGGCATCATGAGGAAGGAAAATTATGAGGATATATTGAAGCAACATCTCAAGACATCAGTCAGGAAGTTAAAGCTTGGTCACAAATGGGTCTACCAAATGGACAATGACCCCAAGCATACTTCAAAAGTTGTGGCAAAATGCCTTAAGGACAATAAAGTCAAGGTATTGGAGTGGCCATCACAAAGCCCTGACCTCAATCCTATAGAACATTTGTGGGCAGAAATGAAAAAGCGTGTGCGAGCAAGGAGGCCTACAAACCTGACTCAGTTACAACAGCTCTGTCAGGAGGAATGGGCCAAAATTCACCCAACTTATTGTGGGAAGCTTGTGGAAGGCTACCCAAAACGTTTGACCCAATTAAAAAAATTCAAAGGCAATGCTACCAAATACTAATTGAGTGTATATAAACTTCTGACCCACTGGGAATGTGATGAAAGAAGTAAAAGCTGAAATAAATAATTATCTCTACTATTATTCTGACATTTCACATTCTTAAAATAAAGTGGTGATCCTAACTGACCTAAAACAGGGAATATTTACTAGGATTAAATGTCAGGAATTGTGAAAAACTGAGTTTAAATGTATTTGGCTAAGGTGTATGTAAACTTCCGACTTCAACTGTATGTGATGGGATGTATATACATTATGGACAGTATGTGGATAGAATATTTAGTATATCTGTAGGATAGAATAGTGTATATGTACAGCAATAGTTGAATAGGATGGCATTGGCTAGAATACAGTGTATATACATTTGAAATGAGTAAAACAGTATGTAAACATTTATTAAAGTGACCAGTGATTCCATGTCTATGTACATAGGGCAGCAGCCTTTAAGGTGCAGGGTTGAGTAACCGGGAGGTAGCCGGCTAGTGACTAAGTTCAGGGCAGGGTACTGGGTGGAGGCCGGCAAGTGATGGCTATTTAACAGTCTGATGGCCTTGAGATAGAAGCTGTTTTTCAGTCTCTCGGTCCCAGCTTTGATGCACCTGTACTGACCTTCTGGATGATTGTGGGGTGAACAGGCCGTGGCTCGGGTGGTTGATGTCCTTGATGATCTTTTTGGCCTTCCTGTGACATCGGGTGCTGTAGGTGCCCTGGATGGCAGGCAGTGTGCCCCCGGTGATGCGTTGGGCAGACCGCACCACCCTCTGGAGGGCCCTGCGGTTGCGGGCGGTGCAGTTGCCGTACTAAAGTTGTCAAAGGAAATGTTTGGCTAATTTATTAATTTGTGGTTTCAGTTGATTCAGGCAGTACACACAGAAACATGCTGGAACGCATCAACATACTTTCCCATCTAATATTACTCATAACTTTTTCTCAAATGAGATGACATTGCCTTACCAACAGGTGGAGAATGGCTGTGTGTTTCTCTGGTTCCATCAAACCCCACCTTTCCGATCCCACACAGATTTTTCCTGAAATAAAGACATGAAACGAGTGCTGGACGGCACCTTAGAAACTTCATTTGTTAAGTTTGAAGCAGTTTTGCCACTCTACTCTAAAATCACTTCAGGTTTCGGAGTTAGACTAATCGAGAGGAAACAGCATTGCTGTGTAGGTGTGAGTGTGTGTATGGTTGTGTGTAATGGCTTTGCATGTCTGTCTGTATGTGTGTTTGTGAGTGGGTGTGGGAAATCCTGGCCAGTGAATGCCTCAATTGCACATACAGTGCCTTGCAAAAGTATTCATCCCCCTTGGCGTTTTTCCTATTTTGTTGCTTTACAACCTGTAATTTAAATGGATTTTTATTTGGATTTCATGTAATGGACATACACAAAATAGTCAAAATTGGTGAAATGAAAAAAATAACGTTTTTCAAAAAAAGTGGTGCGTGCATATGTTTTCACCCCCTTTGCTATGAAGCCCCTAAATAAGATCTGGTGCAACAAATTACCTTCGGAAGTCACATAATTAGTTAAATAAAGTCCACCTGTGTGGAATGTAAGTGTCACATGATCTGTCACATGATCTCAGTATATATACACCTGTTCTGAAAGGCCCCAGAGTCTGCAATACCACTAAGCAAGGGGCACCACCAAGCAAGCGGCACCATGAAGACCAAGGAGCTCTCCAAACAGGTCAGGGACAAAGTTGTGGAGAAGTGCAGATCAGGGTTTGGTTATAAAAAAATATCCGAAACTTTGAACATCCCATGGAGCACCATTAAATCCATTATTAAAAAATGGAAAGAATATGGCACCACAACAAACCTGCCAAGAGAGGGATGCCCACCAAAACTCACAGACCAGGCAAGGAGGGCATTAATCAGAGAGGCTACAAAGAGAACAAAGATAACCCTGAAGGAGCTGCAAAGCTCCACAGCGGAGATTGGAGTATCTGTCCATAGGACCACTTTAAGCCGTACACTCCACAGAGCTGGGCTTTACGGAAGAGTAGCCAGAAAAAAGCCATTGCTTAAAGGAAAAAATAAGCAAACATGTTTGGTGTTCACCAAAAGGCATGTGGGAGACTCCCCAAACATATGGAAGAAAGTACTCTGGTCAGATGAGACTAAAATTGAGCGTTATGTCTGGCGCAAACCCAACACCTCTCATCACCCTGAGAACACCATCCCCACAGTGAGGCATGGTGGTGGCAGCATCATGCATCACGCTAAATATAGGGAAATTCTTGAGGGAAACCTGTTTGTCTTCCAGAGATTTGAGACTGGGACGGTGGACAATGACCCTAAGCATACTGCTAAAGCAACACACAGTGGTTTAATGGGAAACATTTAAATGTCTTGGAATGGCCTAGTCAAAGCCCAGACCTCAATCCAATTGAGAATCTGTGGTATGACTAAAAGATTGCTGTACACCAGCGGAACCCATCCAACTTGAAGGAGCTGGAGAAGTTTTGCCTTGTGATGGCGCCGGAGAAGATGGCTGCCGTTTTACAGCCCTCTAACCAATTGTACTATTATGTGTGTTTTTTCGCGTTATTTGTAATTTATTCTGTGCATAATGTTTCTGCCATCGTCTCTTATAACCAAAAATAGCTTCTGGATATCAGGACAGCGATTACTCACCTCGTATTGGACGAAGATTTTTTCTTCAACATGTCGGACGTGAAGGATATCCTACAGACACCCGACAAGGCCCAAATCCCCATCATTCGCAGGAGAAAGAGATGGAGATATCGTGGACGTAGGTCGGGGTGCCTTGTAAGGATCTGACGGCGAGCGAGTAAACGGCCTCTTCCATCAATCCTATTAGCCAATGTTCAATCATTTGAAAATAAATTAGATGACCTAAGATTACGGTTATCCTACCAACGGGACATTAAAAACTGTAATATCTTATGATTCACCGAGTCGTGGATGAACGATGACATGGACAACATACAGCTGACGGGATATACGCTACATCGGCAGGATAGAACGGCTGACTCCGGTAAGGCAAGGGGTGGCGGTCTGTGTATATTTGTAAACAACAGCTGGTGCACAAAATCAAATACCTCGCCTGAGGTAGAGTATCATGATAAGCTGTAGACCACACTATTTACCAAGAGAGTTTTCATCTATATTTTTCATAGCTGTCTATTTACCACCACAAACCAATGCTGGCATTAAGATTGCACTCAATGAGCTGTATAAGGCCATAAGTAAACAGGAAAACGTTCATCAAGAGGCAGCGCTCCTAGTGACCGGGGATTTAATGCAGGAAAACTTAAATCCGTTCTACCTAATTTCTACCAGCATGTTAAATGTGCAACCAGAGGGAAAAAAACTCTAGACCACCTTTACTCCACACACAGAGACGCATACAAAGCTCTCCCTCGCCCTCCATTTGGCAAATCTGACCATAACTCTATCCTCCTGATTCCTGCTTATAAGCAAAAACTAAAGCAGGAAGCACCAGTGACTCGGTTAATAAAAAAGTGGTCAGATGATGCAGATGCTAAGCTACAGGACTGTTTTGCTAGCACAGATTGGAACATGTTCCGGGATTCTTCAGATAGCATTGAGGGGTACACCACATCAGTCATTGGCTTCATCAATATAATAATAATAATAATAATAATAATAATATGCCATTTAGCAGACGCTTTTATCCAAAGCGACTTACAGTCGTGCGTGCATACATTTTTGTGTATGGGTGGTCCTCTGTAGCTCAGCTGGTAGAGCACGGCGCTTGTAACGCCAAGGTAGTGGGTTCGATCCCCGGGACCACCCATACACAAAAATGTATGCACGCACGACTGTAAGCCGCTTTGGATAAAAACGACTGCTAAATGGCTTATTATTATTATTATTATTATCAATAATGATGACGTCGTCACCACAGTGACCGTATGTACATACCCCAACCAGAAGCCATGGATTACAGGCAACATCCGCACTGAGCTAATGGGTAGAGCTGCCGCTTTCAAGAAGCGGGACTCTAACCGGACGCTTATAAGATATCCCGCTATGCCCTCCGATGAACCATCAATACAGGACTAAGATTGAATCGTACTACACCGGCTCTGACGCTCGTCGGATGTGGCAGGGCTTGAAAACTATTACAGACTACAAAGGGAAGCACAGCCGCTAGCTGCCCATTGACACAACCCTACCAGACGAGCTAAACCACTTCTATGCTCGCTTCGAGGCAAGCAACACTGAAGCATGCATGAAAGCACCGGCTGTTCCGAATGACTGTGATCACGCTCTCCATAGCCGATGTGAGTAAGACTTTTTTAAGCAGGTCAACATTCACAAGGCCGCAGAGCCAGACGGATTACCAGGACGTGTACTCCGAGCATGTGCTAACCAACTGGCAACTGTCTTCACTGACATTTTCAACATGTCCCTGACTGAGTCTGTAATACCAACATGTTTCAAGCAGACCACCACAGTCCCCGTGCCCAAGGACACTAAGATAACCTGCCTAAATGACTACCGACTCGTAGCACTGACGTCTGTAGCCATGAAGTGCTTTGAAAGGCTGGTCATCGCTCACATCAACACCATTATCCCAGAAACCCTAGACCCACTCCAATTTGCATACCACCCCAACAGATCCACAGATGATGCAATCTCTATTGCACTCCACACTGCCCTTTCCCACCTGGACAAGAGGAACACATACGTGAGAATGCTATTCATTGACTACAGCTCAGCGTTCAACACCATAGTGCCCTCAAAGCTCATCACTAAGCTAAGGATGCTGGGACTAAACACCTCCCTCTGCAACTGGATCCTGGACTTCCTGACGGGCCGCCCCCAGTTGGTAAGGATAGGTAACAACACATCTGCCACGCTGATCCTCAACACGGGGGCCCCTCAGGGGTGCGTGCTCAGTCCCCTCCTGTACTCCCTGTTCACCCATGACTGCATGGCCAGACACGACTCAAACACCATCATTAAGTTTTCCGACGACACAACAGTTGTAGGCCTGATTACCGACAACGATGAGACAGCCTATAGGGAGGAGGTCAGAGACCTGGCTGTGTGGTGCCAGGATAACAACCTCTCCCTCAACGTGACTAAGACAAAGGAGATGATTGTGGACTACAGGAAAAAAAAAGAGGACTGAGCACGCCCCCATTCTCATCGACGGGCTGTAGTGGAACAGGTTGAGAGCTTCAAGTTCCTTGGTGTCCACATCACCAACGAACTTTCATGGTCCAAACACACCAAGACAGTCGTGAAGAGGGCACGACAAAGCCTATTCCCCCTCAGGAGACTGAAAAGATTTGGCATGGGTCCTCAGATCCTCAAAAAGTTCTACAGCTGTACCATCGAGAGCATCCTGACTGGTTGCATCACCGCCTGGTATGGCAACTGCTCGGCCTCCGACCGCAAGGCAATACAAAGGGTAGTGCATACGGCCCAGTACATCACTGGGGCCAAGCTTCCTGCCATCCAGGACCTCTATACCAGGCGGTGTCAGAGGAAGGCCCTCAAAATTGTCAAAGACTCCAGCCACCCTAGTCATAGACTGTTCTCTATGAATAGTTATGCACGCTCAAGTTTTCTTTTTTTTTTGTCTTATTTCTTGTTTGTTTCACAATAAAACATATTTTGCATCTTTTCAAAGTGGTAGGCATGTTGTGTAAATCAAATGATACAAACCCCCCAAAAATAGGAAAAATGCCAAGGGGGGGTGAATACTTTCGCAAGCCACTGTATTTCTGTGTGTCTGTGCCAGCTGTTCCCCATTCTCTGGAGAAAAATACTCCTTGTTTGCCTTGGAATATCAATGAATGTGCTCTTGAGAAACTACCTAGTGCAGGGATGGGCAACTCCAGTCCTCGGGGGCTGGAGTGATGTCACACTTTTCCACCATCCCTAGCGAACACAGCTGATTTAAACTAATTGCATTCTAAACTGAAGATCATGACTAGTTGATTATTGGAGTAAGGTGTGTTAGCTGGAGCTGGGTCAAAAGTGTGACACCAATCAGACCCTCGAGGAGTTGCCCATCCCTGACCTAGTGCATGTGAATTTTTGGCAGTCCAGAAAAGGAAATCCTATCATGTCTTGTATTTGTATTTGTATTTGTTAAGGATCCCCATTAGCTGCCATTCCCATTCTTCTCTGCAGATCCTCTCAAGCTCTGTCAGGTTGGATGGGGAACATCGCTGCACAGCTATTTTCAGGTCTCTCCAGAGATGTTAGATAGTGTTCAAGTCCGGACTCTGGCTGGGTGTCTCAAGGACATTAAGAGACTTGTCCCGAAGCCACTCCTGCGTTGTCTTGGCTGTGTGCTTAGGGTCGTTGTCCTGTTCGAAGGTGAACCGTCGCCCCAGTCTGAGGTCCTGAGCGTTCTGGAGCAGGTTTTCATCAAGGATCTCTCTGTACTTTGCTCTGTTCATCTTTCCCTCAATCCTAAACTTGTCTCCCAGTCCCTGCCGCTGAAAAACATCCCCACAGCATGATGCTGCTGCCACCACCATGCTTCACCGTAGGGATGGTGGCAGGTTTTCTCCAGATGTGACACTTGGCATTCAGGCCAAAGAGTTCAATCTTGGTTTCATCAGACCAGAGAATCTTATTTCTCATGGTCTGAGAGTCCTTTAGGTGCCTTTTGGCAAACTCCAAGCGGGCTGTCATCTGCCTTTTACTGAGTAGTGACTTCCGTCTGGCCACTACCATAAAGGCCTGATTGGTGGAGTGCTGCAGAGATGGTTGTCCTTCTGGGAGGTTCTCCGATCTCTACAGAGGAACTCTGGAGCGCTGTCAGAGTGACCATCGGGTTCTTGGTCACCTCCCTGACCGAGGCCCTTCTCCCCCGATTGCTCAGTTTGGTTGGGCGGCCAGCTTTAGGAAGAGTCTTGGTGGTTCCAAACTTTTTCCATTTAAGAATGATGGAGGCCACTGTGTTCTTGGGGACCTTCAATGCTGCAGAATGTTTTTTGTTACCCTTCCCCAGATCTATGCCTCGACACAATCCTGTCTCAGAGCTCTACGGACAATTCCTTTGACCTCATGGCTTGGCTTTTGCTCTGACATGCACTGTCAACTGTGGGACCTTGTATAGACAGGTGTGTGCCTTTCCAAGTCAAATCAAATCAAATTTTATTGGCCACATGCGTCGAATACAACAGGTGCAGACATTACAGTGAAATGCTTACTTACAGCCCTTAACCAACAGTGAATTTATTTTTAATAAAAAAGTAAAATAAAACAACAAAAAAGTGTTGAGAAAAAAAGAGCAGAAGTAAAATAAAATAACTGTAGGGAGGCTATATATACAGGGGGTACCGGTGCAGAGTCAATGTGCGGGGGCACCGGCTAGTTGAGGTAGTTGAAGTAATATGTACATGTGGGTAGAGTTAAAGTGACTATGCATAAATAATGAACAGAGTAGCAGCAGCGTAAAAAGATGGGGTGGGGGGCAGTGCAAATAGTCCGGGTAGCCATGATTAGCTGTTCAGGAATCTTATGGCTTGGGGATAGAAGCTGTTGAGAAGTAATTTGGACCTAGACTTGGCACTCCGGTACCGCTTGCCGTTCGGTAGCAGAGAGAACAGTCTATGACTAGGGTGGCTGGAGTCTTTGACAATTTTGAGGGCCTTCCTCTGACACCGCCTGGTATAGAGGTCCTGGATGGCAGGAAGCTTGGCCCCAGTGATGTACTGAGCCGTACGCACTACCCTCTGTTGTGCCTTGCGGTCGGAGGCCAAGCAGTTGCCATACCAGGCGGTGATGCAACCAGTCAGGATGCTCTTGATGGTGCAGCTGTAGAATTTTTTGAGGATCTGAGGACCCATGCCAAATCTTTTCAGTCTCCTGAGGGGGAATAGGCTTTGTCGTGCCCTCTTCACGACTGTCTTGGTGTGTTTGGACCATGATAGTTCGTTGGTGATGTGGACACCAAGGAACTTGAAGCTCTCAACCTGTTCCACTACAGCCCGTCGATGAGAATGGGGGCGTGCTCAGTTCTCTTTTTTTTCCTGTAGTCCACAATCATCTCCTTTGTCTTGGTCACGTTGAGGGAGAGGTTGTTATCCTGGCACCACACAGCCAGGTCTCTGACCTCCTCCCTATAGGCTGTCTCATCGTTGTCGGTGATCAGGCCTACCACTGTTGTGTCGTCGGCAAACTTAATGATGGTGTTGGAGTCGTGTCATGTCCAATTAATTGAATTTACCACAGGTGGACTCCAGTCAAGTTTTAGAAACATCTCAAGGATGATCAATGGAAAGAGGATGCACCTGAGCTCAATTTCGAGTCTCATTACAAAGGGTCTGAATACTTATGTAAAGAAGGTATTTTTGTTTTTAATTTTGTATAAATCTGCACACAAAAAAACAACTGTTTTCACTTTGTCATTATGGGGTATTGTGTGTAGATTGATGAGGAAATTGTTTTCTTTAATCCATTTTAGAATAAGGCTGTAATGTAACAAAATGTACAGTCGTGGTCAAAAGTTTTGAGAATGACACATATTAATTTTCACAAAGTCTGATGCCTCAGTTTTTATGATGGCAATTTGCATATACTCCAGAATGTTATGAAGAGTGATCAAATGAATTGCAAAGTCCCTCTTTGCCATGAAAATGAACTTAATCCCCAAAAAAACATTTCCACTGCATTTCAGCCCTGCCACAAAAGGACCAGCTGACATTATGTCAGTGATTCTCTCGTTAACACAGGTGAGAGTGTTGACGAGGACAAGGCTGGAGATCACTTTTTCATGCTGATTGAGTTAGAATAACAGTCTGGAAGCTTTAAAAGGAGGGTGGTGCTTGAAATCATTGTTCTTCCTCTGTTAACCATGGTTACCTGCAAGGAAACACGTTCCGTCATCATTGCTTTGCACAAAAAGGGCTTCACAGGCAAGGATATTGCTGCTAGTAAGATTGCACCTAAATCAATCATTTATCGGATCATCAAGAACTTCAAGGAGAGAGGTTCAATTGTTGTGAAGAATGCTTCAGGGTGTCCAAAAAGTCCAGCAAGCGCCAGGACCGCTGCGGGATCGGGGCACCACCAGTGCAGAGCTTGCTCAGGAATGGCAGCAGGCAGGTGTGAGTGCATCTGCACACACAGTGAGGCGTAGACTTTTGGAGGATGGCCTAGTGTCAAGAAGGGCAGCGAGGAAGCCACTTCTCTCCAGGAAAAACAGCAGGGACAGACTGATATTGTGCAAAGGGTACAGGGATTGGACTGCTGAGGACTGGGGTAAAGTAATTTTCTCTGATGAATCCCCTTTCCGGTTGTTTGGGGCATCCGGAAAAAAGCTTGTGCGGAGAAGACAAGGTGAGCGCTACCATCAGTCCTGTGTCATGCCAGCAGTAAAGCATCCTGAGACCATTCATGTGTGGGGTTGCTTCTCAGCCAAGGGAGTGGGCTCACTCACAACTAAGAACACAGCCATGAATAAAGAATGGTACCAACACATCCTCCGAGAGCAACTTCTCCCAACCATCCAAGAACAGTTTTGTGACAAACAATGCCTTTTCCAGCATGATGGAACACCTTGCCATAAGGCAAAAGTGATAAGTGGCTCAGGGAACAAAACATCAACATTTTGGGTCCATGGCCAGGAAACTCCCCAGACCTTAATCCCATTGAGAACCTGTGGTCAATCTTCAAGAGGCGGGTGGACAAACAAAAACCCACAAATTCTAACAAACTCCAAGCATTGATTGTGCAAGAATGGGCTGCCATCAGTCAGGATGTGGCCCAGAAGTTAATTGACAGCATGCCAGGGCGGATTGCAGAGGTCTTGAAAAAGAAGGGTCAACACTGCAAATATTGACTCTTTGCATAAACTTTATGCAATTGTCAATAAAAGCCTTTGACACTAATGGAATGCTTGTAATTATACTTCAGTATACCATAGTAACATCTGACAAAAATATCTAAAAACACTGAAGCAGCGAACTTTGTGAAGACCAATACTTGTGTCATTCTCAAAACTTTTGACCACGACTGTATATACAATAAAAAATATTACATGACATTACATTTCATAACACTTTTCACAACACATTAAGTGTGTGCCCTCAGGCCACTACTCTACTATCACATACAGTGAGGGAAAAAAGTATTTGATCCCCTGCTGATTTTGTAAGTTTGCCCACTGACAAAGAAATTATCAGTCTATAATTTTAATGGTAGGTTTGTTTGAACAGTGAGAGACAGAATAACAACACAAAAATCCAGAAAAACGTTATAAATTGATTTGCATTTTAATGAGGGAAATAAATATTTTACCCCCTCTCAATCAGAAAGATTTCTGGTTCCCAGGTGTCTTTTATACAGGTAACGAGCTCAGATTAGGAGCACACTCTTAAAGGGAGTGCTCCTAATCTCCGTTTGTTACCTGTATAAAAGACACCTGTCCACAGAAGCAATCAATCAATCAGATTCCAAACTCCCCACCATGGCCAAGACCAAAGAGCTCTCCAAGGATGTCAGGGACAAGATTGTAGACCTACACAAGGCTGGAATGGGCTACAAGACCATCGCCAAGCAGCTTGGTGAGAAGGTGACAACAGTTGGTGCGATTATTCGCAAATGGAAGAAACACAAAATAACTGTCAATCTTCCTCGGCCTGGGGCTCCATGCAAGATCTCACCTCGTGGAGTTGCAATGATCATGAGAACGGTGAGGAATACGCCCAGAACTACACGGGAGGATCTTGTCAATGATCTCAAGGCAGCTGGGACCATAGTCACCAAGAAAACAATTGGTAACACACTACGCCGTGAAGGACTGAAATCCTGCACCGCCCGCAAGGTCCCCCTGCTCAAGAAAGCACATATACAGGCCCGTCTGAAGTTTGCCAATGAACATCTGAATGATTCAGAGGAGAACTGGGTGAAAGTGTTGTGGTCAGATGAGACCAAAATCAAGCTCTTTGGCATCAACTCAACTCGCCGTGTTTGGAGGAGGAGGAATGCTGCCTATGACCCCAAGAACACCATCCCCACCGTCAAACATGGAGGTGGAAACATTATGCTTTGGGGGTGTTTTTCTGCTAAGGGGACAGGACAACTTCACTGCATCAAAGGGACGATGGACGGGGCCATGTACTGTCAAATCTTGGGTGAGAACCTCCTTCCCTCAGCCAGGGCATTGAAAATGGGTCGTGGATTGTTATTCCAGCATGACAATGACCCAAAACACACGGCCAAGGCAACAAAGGAGTGGCTCAAGAAGAAGCACATTAAGGTCCTGGAGTGGCCTAGTCAGTCTCCACACCTTAATCCCATAGAAGATCTGTGGAGGGAGCTGAAGGTTCGAGTTGCCAAACGTCAGCCTCGAAACATTAATGACTTGGAGAAGATCTGCAAAAAGGAGTGGGACAAAATCCCTCCTGAGATGTGTGCAAACCTGGTGGCCAACTACAAGAAACGTCTGACCTCTGTGATTGCCAACAAGGGTTTTGCCACCAAGTACTAAGTCATGTTTTGCAGAGGGGTCAAATACTTATTTCCCTCATTAAAATGAAAATCAATTTATAACATTTTTGACATGCGTTTTTCTGGATTTTTGTTGTTATTCTGTCTCTCACTTTTCAAATAAACCTACCATTAAAATTATAGACTGATCATGTCTTTGTCAGTGGGCAAACTTACAAAATCAGCAGGGGATGAAATACTTTTTTCCCTCACTGTATCTACAATACAATATCCATGTACGTGTTTGCTATCATGTGTATGCGTATGCCTGTGTGTGTGTGCTGTTGTATTTTTATCTTTTAAAATAAATCTGATTCTACTGCTTGCATCAGTTCCCTGATGTGGTTCCATATAGCCATGGCTCAATGTAGTACTGTGTGCCTCCCATAGTCTGCTCTGTACTTTGGAATTGTGAAGAGACCTCTGGTGGCATGTCTTGTGGGGTATGCATGGGTGTCCGAACTGTGTGCTAGTGGTTTAGCTCGGCGCATTCAGCATGTCAATACTTCTTACAAAAACAAGTAGTGATGAAGTCAATCTCTCCTGTACTTTGAGCCATGAGAGATTGAAATGCCTATTATTAATGTTAGCTCTCCGTGTACATTTAAGGGCCAGCCGTGCTGACCTGTTGTGAGCCTATTATAATTTTTCTTTGTGGTACCTGACCACATGACTGGACAGTAGGACCTGCCTTCTTGATAGTGTTGTTAAGAAGGCAGAGCAGCACATTATTATGGACAGACTTCTCTTTACCTTAGCTACTGTTGCATCGACATGTTTTGACCATGACAGGTTACCATCCAGGGTTATTCCAAGCAGTTTAGTCACCTTAACTTGCTCATTTTCCACATTATTCATTACAAGATTTAGTTGATGTTTAGTGAATTATTTGTCCCAAATACAATGCTTAAAGTTTTTGAAATATTTAGCACTAACTTACACTACTGGTCAAAAGTATTACAACACCTACTCATTCAAGGGTTTTTCTTTATTTTTACTATTTTCTACATTGTAGAATAATAGTGAAGACATCAAAACTATGAAATAACACATATGGAATCATGTAGTAACCAGAAAGCGTTAAACAAATCAAAATATATTTTATATTTGAGATTCTTCAAATAGCCACCATTTGCCTTGATGACAGCTTTGCACACTCTTGGCATTCTCTCAACCAGCTTCATGAAGTAGTCACCTGGAATGCATTTCAATTAACAGGTGTGCCTTGTTAAAAGTTAATTTGTGGAATTTCTTTTGTTCTTAATGTGTTTGAGCCAATCAGTTGTGTTGTGACAAGGTAGGGTGGTATACAGAAGATAGCCCTATTTGGTAAAAGACCAAGTCCATATTATGGCAAGAACAGCTCAAATAAGTAAAGAGAAATGACAGTCCATCATTACTTTAAGACATGAAGGTCAGTCAATCCGGAAAATGTCAAGAACTTTGAAAGTTTATTCAAGTGAAGTCGCAAAAACCATCAAGCGCTATGATGAAACTGGCTCTCATGAGGACCACCACAGGAATGGAATACCCAGAGTTACCTCTGCTGCAGACGATAGGTTCATTAGAGTTACCAGCATCAGAAAATGCAGCCCAAATAAATGCTTCACAGAGTTCAAGTAACAGACACATCTCAACGTCAACTGTTCAGAGGAGACTGTGTGAATCAGGCCTTCATGGTTGAATTGCTGCAAATAAACCACTACTAAAGGACACCAATAATAAGAAGAGACTTGCTTGGGCCAAGAAACACGAGCAATGGACATTAGACCGGTGGAAATATGTCCTTTGGTCTGGAGTCCAAATTTGAGAATTTTGGTTCCAACTGCCGTGTTTTTGTGAGATGCAGTTTGGGTGAACGGATGATCTCTGCATGTGTATTTCCCATCGTAAAGCATGGAGGAGGAGTTGTTATGGTGTGGGTGTGCTTTGCTGGTGACACTGTCTGTGATTTATTTAAAATTCAAGGCACACTTAACCAGCATGGCTACCACAGCATTCTGCAGCGATACACCATCCCATCTGGTTTGGTCTTAGTGGGACTATCATTTGTTTTTCAACAGGACAATGACCCAACACACCTCCAGGCTGTGTAAGGGCTATTTGTCCAAGAAGGAGAGTGATGGAGTGCTGCGTCAGATGACCTGTTGATTGACAGTCTCCTTCCTGGTCCTCAGCTCTTGATTGGTTGATTTACACTCTCCTTCCTGGTCCTCAGCTCTTGCTTGGTTGATTTACCCTCTCCTTCCTGGTCCTCAGCTCTTGATTGCTTGATTTACACTCTCCTTCCTGGTCTTTGATTTTTAGCTGGACAATGTGGACGAGCAGGCAGCCCAGATCCGCCGGGAGCTGGATGGACGACTACAGCTGGCAGAGAGGGTAGCCAAGGTAAGTCCTACACCTATAGCCCTCCAAATAAGAAGGCTAAGTAAGCCAAGAACAGTGATCATCAGCTCTGGTCATGGAGAGCAACATTTCTTTCCAGACAAGTACTTTCACACCTGAATCAACTAACCAACTACACAATGATTAGTTGAATCAGGTTTGTTAAAGGAAAACTCCACCCAAATAACTAGGTTTTGGTAATTGTTTAATTAGTCCATTTTTGATATAGTCCTGAAATGTTTTGCTCTGTATTTTTAAAGTTATATATCTTGAAAACGTGATTGCTGACATGCAAAACATTTTGGGACTATATCAACAATGGACTAATGAAACAAATGGCTAAAGATAGTTTTTGGGTGGAGTTTTCCTTTTTAAAGCTGGGTAGGCACCCTGTAGCTTAAAATAACATTTGTGATTACAGTAGTTATAAACTGCCAAAATAGTGGATGCAGAACTCTTCCTCTAACACTGACTCCCTCTCAGGAGAGGAAGTACCCCAAGTTTGTGTCCAAAGACATGGAGGCGATGTACATTGAGGAGCTGCGCTCGTCTGTCAACCTGCTCATGGCCAACCTGGAGAGCCTACCTGTGGCCAAGGGAGGTCCTGACTTCAAACAGAAGCTCAAACGCTCCTCCATGAACAACTCCTTCCTGGACATGGGCGAGGAGACCGAATTCCTCTCCAAGTCCGACGTAGTCCTCTCCTTCACACTGGAGGTGCGTGTGTGCGTGCGCGAGAGATCATCTTGTACTCTTACCCATAAAGTTATTTAGTGGTACTCTCAGGTTGCTCACAGTCAACATTAAATGATTTGTTGAATTCTGGTGGACTTTTAAAGGAAAGATCAATGTGTATTTGACATTTATTTACATTAGTCTTTTAGTTGTTTATCGATTCTGGGGTCAGCTTGAGGGTTATTGTGTGTACTAAGGGGCCAGTCAAAACAAACTAAACACATCTGCTCTTTGATTTTGCTTGGTGCGTGCATGCCTGCCTCCGTGCGAGCTGTATAACATTTGTTTCTCTATACAGTGTCCCCTCTGTTTGTGGATTCGGTGATAGTGCCTCGACTGGATTTACACGACCCAGTGACTCTCCGCGTCTAATGCTGCCCTTTCTATCTGCAGACGTGTGGAGCTGACCATGTCCTCTCTGTTGCTGTTTGCAGATAGTGATAGTGGAAGTGCAGGGCCTGAAGTCTGTGGCTCCTAACAGGATTGTGTACTGCACCATGGAGGTGGAGGGTGGGGAGAAACTGCAGACAGACCAGGCAGAAGCCTCCAGACCACAGTAAGTCATCATTAACAACATTAACACGTTTGCAGGTTCCCTTGCTGCAGTGGCCACGTAATTTATTGACTGTGTGTGTTCACTGTCATTACCTCCAGATAAGAGCGTCTGCTTAATAATGACTGTTCAGTCATATTTTGAAATGTCAAGTGAACAGTAGTCGGTGTCTTGGAAAAACCTGGTATCTCAGAAAAGTAACCTGAGTAATATGGTTTATTTTCAGATCTATTACCATATATTGATGGAAGTTCACAAGGCAATTTGAATGACTTATTTTAGTCCTAGAGTTTTTAATCCTTCCCAGAACATGGCTGGGGAGGACTAATTTTAATGTATTGTTATATATTAAGAAAAAAAATCTGATGCAAGGTTTTTCCAAGACGTGTATAGGGAATATGTAACAATGTCCGATGGGTTTGAGTTGGAACTGTCTCAAGAGACGTAAGGTGTGTTTTGAACATTTCAGACGCAGCTATTTTGTACTTTAAATGGAAGCTGGCTGTTTACAGCAGAGAGAGCATTGCCTGTTTAGGTCTAAGTGGATTATCCCTGGTCTTGGTATGTCAGCTTTTAAAGATGAAATAAACGTGAGCACGGCAGCCATACCTGATGGTAATGCAGTCAGACCTTAGCTTTGAAATGCTTACAATGCCCTGCGTCTCTGAACTTAGAAGAGTAAAACACCATGCTCTATGTAATAGACTACTGGTTTTAACATCTAAGGCTACAAAGCTTCCCCAGAGCATTGTTTAATGTTCTGAATGGCGCCTATTAAAGCTGTGAGTTATGTAATGCAAGAGGGTTGGGTGGTAGTGAGCACTCTTGATAGCTCTGCTGTCTTCTCCCATCTGGATCACCATGACACATCACCAATGACAGTGCTGGGTCCACAGAACAAAGCCTCGCCACCTCTTAACCTCCTTCTCGTGTTGTGATTTTTCCTCCGCTGTCCGCTCCACTTGTTTTTCAGCATAGCAGGCGGGTGGCACCATTGGGAGGTGAATAGACAGCACGGCGGAATTTGTGTTCGGTGGCGTAACCCCGGGCTACCGTGACATTCAGGTTCAGTGTTGGGTCAAGGAGTTCACCTGTCTGAGCTCATGACATCATTTCCACTTCCTTTGTTAGCTTGGCTGAAAACCCGGATGGCTTCTTGGTCATCTCGCAAGAGTTCTGGGCAGGGGCGCAACTTTGGTTTTAGAAGTGGGGGGGGGGACATTTCATGTAATTTTTTTGTCAGATAAATAACGCTCGGACGTGTCCGCATGGTCCTAAAGCACACCGTTGCATTGTTTTGTATCACATTCCAATGATAAAACGTGTGGGACAAAAATGCCATTTCAGAATGTGGGGGGGACATGTCCCCCCTGTCCCCAGTGAAAGTTGCGCCCCTGGCCTACCCAATCTAGATGTGGCTTGTAGTAGCCTACATAGCTGGTTATAATGAGGTGTTGGAGTGTATTCTTTAACACACTTGCTCAGTGTTCCCCTATGGAGGACTAAAAGTGCCACAATTAAATAAATAAATACACCATTAAATAATTACTTAAATGTGTCATTAATTAATTAAATGTGTCATTAATTAATTCAAATTAGAATTAAATACATAAATGTGTAATTAAATGTATCATTAATTAATTCAAATACCGATTCATTTTATGTAAAATACATATATAATTATTTCACTATTTACATTTACATTTCATGATCCTGCATTGCAGTGATTCATGAATTACTTAAAACTGTCAAACTGACCCATCAAAGTCAGTGGGCGGGGCTAACGCGAATCTAGTCTGATCCATTGCTTTGGTCTGAAGTAGAGTAGGCCAACCTGGATAGAGACAATGGAGGATCTCCGTGAACTTTCCAGGGAGTTGGTTAGAGACATTTTAAACTTAGCAGAGGATGTAGAAGCAGGACCTGCTGACATTATCCGGAATTGATTTGTCTTGGCTTGATGCAGAGGGTAACCAATCAGGCGTTAGGTTCCGCCTACCAACTTTTGATGGGTCAGTTTGACAGTTTTAAGTAATTCAGGAAGCACTCCAACGCAGGACCATGAAATGTAAATGTAAATAGTGAAATTATTATATGTATTTTACATAAAATGAATCGGTATTTGAATTAATTAATGACACATTTAATAACACATTTATGTATTTAATTCTAATTTTAATTAATTAATGACACATTTAAGTAATTATTTAATGGTGTATTTATTTATTTAATTGTGGCACTTTTAGTCCTCCATATTCCCCCACCTGATTGAAATGGAAATTAATTAAGATGAATCCCAGGCGCTGGCCATATTAAAGTCTGGTATTAGGTGAAGTCCTGCTGCTTGCCCTTTAAACATGGTGTCTGTGGGAACACTAGTTTAATAGTTTTTATCATTCCACCTCTTTTAGCTGAACATTTATCGTCTTGTCCGCCGAAGCTTAAATTGAAAATATTTGAGGCTCTTGAGACTTCTGGTCACCTAATGTTCATATCATCCCATCCACAAAGCTGAGGGATACAGTTAACAGCCTCTGTTGTGTGACTTGGCACCGCATTATCCTTCCGATCACATCACTGCTACTGTCTCACAGCCTCCAGCAGAAGTTAAATGTCTGCTTGTTGATGATGAGGTTACAGTGAGTCATTGCTTGTTGCCGTGCGTCTGGACGTTGATTTCGGCGTGGTTATTAGAATGGTGGTGGCAGCAGTCTGGTAATGCATTAATAAGACTGCCCTTTCAGACTCTCAGTGGTGGAGAATTTCCCAGAGCTCAGACCGTGAGTGCTCTCCAGTACCTGTCACTACAATATACCATCTTCATTAGCCCAGAAACCAGAAAAACATGGCCTTCAAGCCACAATCTGGAAGATTACTTGCTGTTCAATTTAATGGTAATTTTAATTAATGACATACCATTTGATTCTTGAATAACATAACTTTGTACATGGCCTTCGTACAACTGTCTTATCCTATCATGACCAAAATAAAGTCAAAGTATGTAGTAATATTTTTTGTCATAATCTCATGGACAGCCAGTCCATGTGTCCATAGCACTGTCTATTACAGAATCATTACACATTCTTAAGGACATTTTTAGATCCTTTTCCTTACCGTTCAAGGCTCCATTCAATTTGAAGTCATTATATGCCTCTGCGTAGGCTGACAGCGAGATATAACAGATTTTTCATTGTCTTGCGTCTTGGTTTTGACGGCAGTTTACTTGACTGAAAATGAATCGGTGCATTTCTAAGTATTTGAAACATAGACTGACAGTGCTTGTCCTTCAGCAGAGATGGGGAAATACCTTCCTTCCCACACACTCGCTAGTCTTGCTCTCTTTTCAAGGAAGAAATGGAGTCAATGTTTTACTAGCCGGGTCCGTCATTGCTGCTATTTTATTCCTCTTCAGATCTGATAATGCATCGGAGACAGAAAACGCCTTAAGTAAATATAGCTAACATAGTTAACCTCCCTCACATGGCAAACTTAACTGTTGACTTGTGCGCTTTCCTAAGAGAGGCGAACAAAGACAGAACCGTGTCGGGTAAAGTCTGCTAAGGGTTATCTCCAGAGTCCATTTTCTTTGTGTACTGTGATAGAAATAACACGAGGCAAACAATAGCCACTTCTTGTTTTGAATTTCCCTTTGGCTTTACCCTCCTCTGAATTAACAGTTCATATTTATTTTGTCTCTCGCAACTTGAGGGACAGACAGTTTTGAACGCATTCCACACGTTGCCTTGGCAACTGGGATTTTTTTTATTTTTTAGCTACATTGGATTCCCGCTGTCCTTGAGAAGCAAGGGGTCATTCAGGATTCTGAGTCCATGCATGTATGCAACTGAACATACACAAACACACACACACACTAACAGACAGTCGTGAACCGTCGTGCAGATGCTATCCCACTGGGCACAGACTTCAGGTCAATGCTAGTTTTGATACATATTAAATTGTAAAACCAAAAACATTTTAACCATGTCATTGGAGTCAGGGTAAAAGACAGACATTCCTGAAATCCCTTTACATAGATGACTTTTTGCAAATCCAATCACTTTTCCACTATGATTTAACGTCATCACATTGTTTTTTTTGTTGAAATGAAGTGGGAACAAGATTCAACCAGTTTGTGTGCAGTGTGATACCTGAACGACCCATCATGCTCATGCTCATCCTCAACCTTGAACCCACATCAGAAGCTTCCAGTAGAGTACAGACCTACACTGACTAGACTGGGTACTCACTGGGTATGGAATAAAATGACTAGACTGGGCACTCGCTGAGTATGAAACATAAGGGCCGAGTCATCATTCATGATTGCTGTATAACCATGAAGAAAGGAAACAACAGAGCTTTTGTAGCTGTAAAAGAACAACACACATCTTTAGATATAGGCCCACAAAATGCCATGTGATACAGTCAGCCGTGTGGAGGAAGAGGTGAAGCACCACACACACACACACACACACACACACACACACACACACACTGATGTTCATAGAAAACTTTGCCACTGCCATTCTCTCGTCTAGAAGCTGAGTGAGTGGTGACTGCACACATCTGAACATTTTCTATTTCCCCTGCGAAATCAATTCCAGAGTTACTTTTCAACAACTCCCAGGCATAATGGGAGGCACCACTCCTCACCGGACATTCACTGGGTTGCCACTCCAGTAGAAAGAGGAAGCGTTGTGTGACGGAATAAAAGGGGGATAGAAAGGTTTCACTCTTCTATGGTAATACAATTATAGAGTCTTTGGTCTGTGAGCACCCACAATGTGTTATTGGCAGCAAGATAATGGGTACAAGGGTGGAGAAGGCTGCAGTTTTACGGCCCTCTAACCAATTGTACTATTATGTGTGTTTTTTCACGTTATTTGTAATTTATTCTTTACATAATGTTTCTGCCACCGTCTCTTATGACCAAAAATAGCTTCTGGATATCAGGACAGCGATTACTCACCTCGTATTGGACAAATATGTTTTCTTCAATGAGTCGGATGCGAAGGATATTCTACAGACACCCGACAAGGCCCAAATCCCCGTCATTCGCATTAGAAAGAGACTGAGATATCGTGGACATAGGTAGGGGTGCCTTGTAAGGATCCGACGGCGAGCGAGTAAACTGCCTCTTCCATCAATCCTATTAGCCAACGTACAATCATTGGATAACAAAATGGACGACCTAAGATCAAGAAAATCCTACCAGTGTGACATTAAAAACGGTAATATCTTATGTTTCACCGAGTCGTGGCTGAACGACGACATGGATAACCTACTGCTGGTGGGATATACGCTACATCGGCAGGATAGAACGGCTGACTCTGGTAAGACGAGGGGTGGCGGTCTGTGTATATTTGTAAACAACAGCTGGTGCACGAAATCTAATACTAAGGAAGTCTCAAAGTTTTGCTCGCCTAAGGTAGAGTATCTCATGTCTATTTACCACCACAAACCGATGCTGGCACTAAGATTGCACTCAGTGAGCTGTATAAGGCCATAAGCAAACAGGAAAACGCTCATCCAGAGGCAGCGCTCCTAGTGGCCGGGGACTTTAATGCAGGGAAACCGTTCTACCTCATTTCTACCAGCATCTTAAATGTGCAACCAGAGGGAAAAAAACTCTAGACCACCTTTACTCCACACACAGAGACGTGTACAAAGCTCTCCCTCGCCCTCCATTTGGCAAATCTGACGATAATTCTATCCTCCTGATTCCTGCTTATAAGCAAAAACTAAAGCAGGAAGCACCGGTGACTCGGTTAATAAGGAAGTGGTCAGATGACGCAGATGCTAAGCTACAGGACTGTTTTGCTAGCACAGACTGGAATATGTTCTGGGATTCTTCTGATGGTATTGAGGAGTACACCACATCAGTCACTGTCTTCATCAATAAGTGCATCGATGACGTCGTACCCACAGTGACCGTACTTACATACCCCAACCAGGAGCCATGGATTACAGGCAACGTCCGCACTGCGCTAAAGGGAAGAGCTGCCGCTTTTTCAAGGAGCGGGACTCTAACCCGGACGCTTATAAGAAATCCCGCTATGCCCTCCGACGAACCATCAAACAGGTAAAGAGTCAATACAGGACTAATATTGAATCGTACTACACTGGCTCCGACGCTGGTCGGATGTGGCAGGGCATGCAAACTTTTACAGACTACAAAGGGAAGCACAGCTGCGAGCTGCCCAGTGACACGAGCCTACTAGACAAGCTAAATTACTTCTAAGCTCACTTCGAGGCAAGCAACACTGAAGCATGCATGAGAGCATCAGCTGTTCCGGATGACTGTGATCACGCTCTCCGTAGCCGATGTGAGTAAGACTTTTAAGCAGGTCAACATTCACAGACATATTACCAGGACGTGTAGTCCGAGCATGCGCTGACCAACTGGCAATTGTCTTCACTGACATTTTCAACATGTCCCTGTCTGAGTCTGTAATACCAACATGTTTCAAGCAGACCACCGTAGTCCCTGTGTCCAAGAACACTAAGATAACCTGCCTAAATGACTACAGACCCGTAGCACTCACGTCTGTAGCCATGAAGTGCTTTGAAAAACTGGTCATGGCTCACATCAACACCATTATCCCAGAAACCCTAGACCCACTCCAATTTGCATACCGCCCCAACAGATCCACAGATGATGCAATCTCTATTGCACTCCACACTGCCCTTTCCCACCTGGACAAGAGGAACACATACGTGAGAATGTTATTCATTGACTACAGCTCAGCGTTCAACACCATAGTGCCCTCAAAGCTCATCACTAAGCTAAGGATGCTGGGACTAAACACCTCCCTCTGCAACTGGATCCTGAACTTCCTGACGTGCCGCCCCCAGGTGGTAAGGGTAGGTAACAACACATCTGCCATGCTGATCCTCAACACGGGGGCCCCTCAGGGGTGCGTGCTCAGTCCCCTCCTGTACTCCCTGTTCACTCATGACTGCATGGCCAGGCACGACTCAAACACCATCATTAAGTTTGCAGATGACACAACAGTCACCGACAACGATGAGACAGCCTATAGGGAGGAGGTCAGAGACCTGGCCATGTGGTGCCAGGAGAACAACCTCTCCCAACGAGATCAAGACAAAGGAGATGATTGTGGACTACAGGAAAAAAGAGGACTGAGCACGACCCCATTCTCATCGACAGGGCTGTAGTGGAACAGGTTGAGAGCTTCAAGTTCCTTGGTGTCCACATCACTAACAAACTGTCATGGTCCAAACACACCAAGACAGTCATGAAGAGTGCACGACAAAGCCTATTCCCCCTCAGGAGACAGAAAGGATTTGTCATGGGTCCTCGGATACTCAAAAGTGCTACAGCTGCACCATCGAGAGCATCCTGACTGGTTGCATCACCGCCTGGTATGGCAACTGCTCGGCCTCCGACCGCAAGGCACTACAGAGGGTAGTGCATACGGCCCAGTACATCACTGGGGCCAAGCTTCCTGCCATCCAGGACCTCTATACCAGGCGGTGTCAGAGGAAGGCCCTCAAAATTGTCAAAGACTCCAGCCACCCTAGTCATAGACTGTTCTCTTTGCTACCGCACGGCAAGCGGTACTGGAGCGCCAAGTCTAGGTCCAAAAGGCTTCTTAACAGCTTCTACCCCCAAGCCATAAGACTCCTGAACAGCTAATCATGGCTACCCAGACTATTTGCATTGTCCCCCCCCACCCCACCCCACCCACACTTTTACGCTGCTGCTACTCTGTTTATTATTTATGCGTAGTCACTTTAACTCTACCCACATGTACATATTACCTCAATTACCTCAACTAAACGGTGCCCCCGCACATTGACTCTGCTTCCCTACTGTTATTTTATTTTACTGCTGCTTTAATTATTTTTTATTTTTTAGTTATCTATTTTTTAGTTAATACTTTTTTTCTTAACTGCATTGTTGGTTAAGGGCTTGTAAGTAAGCATTTCACTGTAAGGTCTACTCCTGTTGTATTCGGCGCATGTGGCAAATTGAAATGGACGTGATATTTTGACTGTCTTTTTTCCCTTAACTCTTTGATTACTGAATATACACAAATACCTGTATGGTGCTTAATATCAGCTCTTAGTTACGCAACAATTGTAGTCCTATGCATGTTTAATCCTGATGGGTGGAATCTTGTCTTTCAGGTGGGGCACTCAGGGGGACTTCATGACGACACACCCGTTACCCATGGTCAAAGTGAAGCTGTTCACAGAGAGCACAGGGGTACTAGCTCTGGAAGACAAGGAGCTGGGACGGGTAAGACACCAGCACATACAGTGGGGAGAACAAGTATTTGATACACTGCCGATTTTGCAGGTTTTCCTACTTACAAAGGATGTAGAGGTCTGTAATTTTTATCATAGGTACACTTCAACTGTGAGAGGCGGAATCTAAAACAAAAATCCAGAAAATCACATTGTATAAATTTTTAAGTCATTAATTTGCATTTTATTGCATGACATAAGTATTTGATACATCAGAAAAGCAGAACTTAATATTTGGTACTGAAACCTTTGTTTGCAATTACAGAGATCATACGTTTCCTGTAGGTCTTGACCAGGTTTGCACACACTGCAGCAGGGATTTTGGCCCACTCCTCCATACAGACCTTCTCCAGATCCTTCAGGTTTCGGGGCTGTCGCTGGGAAATACGGACTTTCAGCTCCCTCCAAAGATTTTCTATTGGGTTCAGGTCTGGAGACTGGCTAGGCCACTCCAGGACCTTGAGATGCTTCTTACGGAGCCACTCCTTAGTTGCCCTGGCTGTGTGTTTCGGGTCGTTGTCATGCTGGAAGACCCAGCCACGACCCATCTTCAATGCTCTTACTGAGGGAAGGTGGTTGTTGGCCAAGATCTCGCGATACATGGCCCCATCCATCCTCCCCTCAATACGGTGCAGTCGTCCTGTCCCCTTTGCAGAAAAGCATCCCCAAAGAATGATGTTTCCACCTCCATGCTTCATGGTTGGGATGGTGTTCTTGGGGTTGTACTCATCCTTCTTCCTCCAAACACGGCGAGTGGAGTTTAGACCAAAAAGCTCTATTTATGTCTCATCAGACCACATGACCTTCTCCCATTCCTCCTCTGGATCATCCAGATGGTCATTGGCAAACTTCAGACGGGCCTGGACATGCGCTGGCTTGAGCAGGGGGACCTTGCGTGCGCTGCAGGATTTTAATCCATGACGGCGTAGTGTGTTACTAATGGTTTTCTTTGAGACTGTGGTCCCAGCTCTCTTCAGGTCATTGACCAGGTCCTGCCGTGTAGTTCTGGGCTGATCCCTCACTTTCCTCATGATCATTGATGCCCCACGAGGTGAGATCTTGCATGGAGCCCCAGACCGAGGGTGATTGACCGTCATCTTGAACTTCTTCAATTTTCTAATAATTGCGCCAACAGTTGTTGCCTTCTCACCAAGCTCCTTGCCTATTGTCCTGTAGCCCATCCCAGCCTTGTGCAGGTCTACAATTTATCCCTGATGTCCTTACACAGCTCTCTGGTCTTGGCCATTGTGGAGAGGTTGGAGTCTGTTTGATTGAGTGTGTGGACAGGTGTCTTTTATACAGGTAACGAGTTCAAACGGGTGCAGTTAATACAGGAAATGAGTGGAGAACAGGAGAAAACGAACTGGTTTGTGAGAGCCGGAATTCTTACTGGTTGGTAGGTGATCAAATACTTATGTCATGCAATAAAATGCAAATTAATTACTTAAAAATCATACAATGTGATTTTCTGGAGTTTTGTTTTAGATTCCGTCTCTCACAGTTGAAGTGTACCTATGATAAAAATTACAGACCTCTACATCCTTTGTAAGTAGGAAAACCTGCAAAATCGGCAGTGTATCAAATACTTGTTCTCCCCACTGTACATCAACCTATTTTTATTTATATCAGTCACTATCAGTATCAATCATTATTCATATAATTTACATCAATATCTTTCACTATTGATATCAGTCACTATTGATATGAGTCACAATCAATATCAACCACTATTGATATAATGTACTAGCAATATTAGATACTAGCAATTAGCATGACCCAATCAATCATTGTCTTGGCAATGTAACAATGTAGCCCAAGCAGTCATGTACCTAGGCTAGTTTTTCCCCTGACATGGATGCCATTGAGATGTTTGAGACATGCATTGCATTGAATGTGCAAGAGCTGTAGGTGTTATTGTACAGAAAGAGCCCCCTCTCGCTTCTTTCTATCACTATAGCAATGGCGCCGGAGGAGATGGCTGCCGTTTTACGGGCTCCTAACCAATTGTGCTATATTGTGTGTTTTTTCACGTTATTTGTAACTTATTTTGTACATAATGTTTCTGCCACCGTCTCTTATGACCGAAAAGAGCTTCTGGATATCAGGACATCGATTACTCACCTCGTACTGGACAAAGATTTGTTCTTTAATGAGTCGGACACGAAGGATTTACTTCAGACACCCGACAAGGCCCAAATCCCTGTCATTCGCGGCGATATCGGGGACGTAGGTCGGGGTGCCTTGTAAGGATCCGATAGCGAGTGGGTAATCTGCCTCTACCATCAGTCCTATTAGCCAACGTACAATCATTGGATAACAAAATAGACAAGCTATGATCACGAATATCCTACCAACAGGACATTAAAAACTGTAATATCTTATGTTTCACTGAGTCGTGGCTGAACGATGACATGGATAACATACAGCTGCCGGGCTATACGCTGCATCGGCAAGATAGAACAGCTGCCTCCAGTAAGACAAGGGGTGGCGGTCTGTGTGTATTTGTAAACAACAGCTGGTACACGAAATCTTTTACTGTTATTTTACTGCTGCTCTTTAATTATATATTTTTATTTTTTACTTAACACAGATGTTTCTTAAAACTGCATTGTTGGTTAAGGGCTTGTAAGTAAGCATTTCACTGTAAGGTCTACACCTGTTGTATTTGGCGTATGTGACAAATACAATTTGATTTGATCCCCATCCCCCTCCCCATCTCTCCCTCTCTTTCCTCAGCCTCTCTCTGTCTGTGGCACCCCCTCCCCCTCCCCATCTCTCTCCTCAGCCTCTCTCTGTCTGTGGCACCCCCTCCCCCTCCCCATCTCTCTCCTCAGCCTCTCTCTGTCTGTGGCACCCCCTCCCCCTCCCCATCTCTCTCCTCAGCCTCTCTCTGTCTGTGGCACCCCCTCCCCCTCCCCATCTCTCTCCTCAGCCTCTCTCTGTCTGTGGCACCCCCTCCCCCTCCCCATCTCTCTCCTCAGCCTCTCTCTGTCTGTGGCACCCCCTCCCCCTCCCCATCTCTCTCCTCAGCCTCTCTCTGTCTGTGGCACCCCCTCCCCCTCCCCATCTCTCTCCTCAGCCTCTCTCTGTCTGTGGCACCCCCTCCCCCTCCCCATCTCTCTCCTCAGCCTCTCTCTGTCTGTGGCACCCCCTCCCCCTCCCCATCTCTCTCTCTCTTTCCTCACCCTCTCTACTCTCTTCCCCCAGACAGCCATGGTTTTCTGATGTCCTTCACCTGTCTGTTCCTATCAGAGTCACGGAATATGGATGTGTCAGTCACTGACTAACTGTCTGAGAGACACTGTTTTTGTATCTTGCGGGGTGTGTGTACGCACGTGCGAATCTGTTAATCTTTTTGCAGAAGCCATCATTACTACACCTTCTGTAAAATTACAAATTCTCTATTTTTTCTCATCTCTCCTGTGCCCTCTCCCTTCGTCACCCCCATTCTTCCCCTCTCTCCCTTCCCCTCTCTCCCTTCCTCTCCCTTCCCCTCTCTCCCTTACCTTCCATCCCTTCCCCTCTCTCCCTTCCCCTCTCTCCCTTCCCCTCTCTCCCTTCCCCTCTCTCCCTTCCCCTCTCTCCCTTCCCCTCTCTCCCTTCCCCTCCCTCTCTCTCCCTTCCCCTCCCTCCTTTCCCCTTCCCCTCCCTCCCTTCCCCTTCCCCTCCCTCCCTTCCCTCTCCCTCCCTTCCTTCCCCCTCCCTCCCTTCCTTCCCCTCCCTTCCTTCCCCTCCCTTCCTTCCCCTCCCTCCCTTCCCCTCCCTCCCTCCCCCTCCCTCCCTCCCTTCCCCCTCCCTCCCTTCCTTCCCCCTCCCTCCCTTCCTTCCCCCTCCCTCCCTTCCTTCCCCCTCCCTCCCTTCCTTCCCCCTCCCTCCCTTCCTTCCCCTTCCTTCCCCTCCCTCCCTTCCCCTTCCTTCCCCTCCCTCCCTTCCTTCCCCTCCCTCCCTTCCTTCCCCTTCCCCTCCCTCCCTTCCCCTTCCTCCCCCCCCCTTCCCCTTCCCCCCCCCCTTTCCCCTTCCTCCCTTCCCCTTCCCCCCCCTTCCCCTTCCCCCCCCCTTCCCCTCCCTCCCCCCCTTCCCCTCCCCCCCCCCTTCCCCTCCCTCCCCCCCCCTTCCCCTTCCCCCCCACCTTTCCCCTTCCTCCCTTCCCCTTCCCCCCCCCTTCCCCTTCCCCTCCCTCCCCCCCTTCCCCTCCCCCCCCTTCCCCTCCCTCCCCCCCTTCCCCCACCTTCCCCTCTCTCCCCTCCCTCCCTTCCCCTCCCCTCTCTCCCCTCCCTCCCTTCCCCTCCCCCCTTCCCCTCCCCTCTCTCCCTTCCCCTCCCTTCCCCTCTCTCTCCCTCCCTCCCTTCCCCTCCCCTCCCTCCCTCCCTCCCCCTACCTCCCTCCCTCCCTCCCTTCCCCTCCCTCTCCCTTCCCCTCCCTCTCCCTCCCTTCCCCTCCCCTCTCTCCTCTCCCTCCCCCCTCTCCCTCCCCCCTCTCTCTCTCCCCTCCCTCCCTCCCTCCCATTCCCAGGTGATCCTGAACCCCACCACCAACGGACCCAAGCAGGCAGAGCTTCACAAGATGGTGGTGTCAAAGAACAGTCAGGACGCAGAGCTGAAGATCAAACTAGCCGTCCGCATGGACAAACCCCCCAACATGAAGCACAGTGGGTAAGAACTACACTACCCAGTCATACTGAGGGTATGAACTACAATACCGAGTCATACTGAGGGTATGAACTACATTACACAGTCATAATGAGGTCAGGGAGAGCGGGCAAGCTTAGGGCACACTATCAATAATTTTATAGGACCCTAGAGCAGGGTTCCCCAACTGGCGGCCCAGCCTGCGGATGATTGTATTTGGCCCCCCAAGTTCTTTTTTTGGTGGGGAAGGGGACATAGTCTCCCGAGTGGCGCAGTGGTCTAAGGCACTGCATCGCAGTACTAGCTGTGCCACTAGAGATCCTGGTTCGAATCCAGGCTCTGTCGTACCCGGCCGCGACCGGGAGACCCATGGGGCGGTGCACAATTAGCCCAGCGTCGTCCAGGGTAGGGGAGGGCATGGCCGGCAGGGATGTAGCTCAGTTGGTAGAGCATGGCGTTTGCAACGCCAGGGTTGTGGGTTCGATTCTCACGGGGGCCAGTATGAAAAAATTATAAAAAATAATAATGTATGCACTCACTAACTGTAAGTCGCTCTGGATAAGAGCGTCTGCTAAATGACTAAAATGTAAATGTAAATAAATACTCTTAAAAACACCAGCAAATCAGCTCCAAGTGATTTTAATTTAGGAAATCTGTTCCAAAGTATTCCCACACATAATAGATACAGTATGTGTGATCATATACACATGTAAACAAGGTGTGGTATACCGTGGGGTGTTGGGTTGAGCGTGCAGAGATGAACACAGAGGCGGGGAGGTTCTAGTCAGGAAAACACGACTTTACTAGGCAACAAAATAAACAGAACAACAAAAGTACTTAGGTTTGGCTCGGTACCTTCTTCTCAGATTCGACTCTGTGCCTCCAGGAGCTTTGTTCCCCTCCGTAGGCTCACTCCTTGCCTCTCTCTCTGTCTTCCTCGCGGTGTGCCACGGTGCTTCCTTTATGTGGCCTGCACCGCTGGTGGGCACTCTCCCCTAATTACATCTACTTGGGTCCATCAGCGTCGGGGTGCCCAGCCCATGTACTCCCAGCAGAGGGAGCCAACGTCACGGCACGTACCTCCCCTCTATCACCAACCCCCGGGGTAGACCTCCTGGGATACCACAAAGGTTTGAAATGATTGTTTTAGTCAAATATATTTGTTTGGGCTTCTTGCAGTGAATTTACAGTCTACAAATTACATTGAATGTTCATTTCTCTACCATAAACTGCCTCCAACGTTGTTTTAGAGAATTTGGCAGTACGTCCAATCGGCCTCACAGCCGCAGACCACGTGTAACCACGCCAGCCCAGGACTTCCACATCCGGCCTCTTCACCTGCGGGATCGTCTGAGGGGAGGTGGGGGAGTATTTCTGTCGGTAATAAAGCCCTTTTGTCAGGGAAAAACTCATTCTGATTGGCTGGGCTTGGCTCCCCAGTCATGGCTGCACTCCTGCCCAGTCATGTGAAATCCATAGATTGGGGCCTAATGAATTTATTTTAATTTACTGATTTCCTTATTTGAACTGTAACTCAGTAAAATATTTGAAATTGTTGCATGTTGCGTTTATATTTTTGTTCAGTATATTTCTAATTATGTTCCGGCCCCCTGACCATCCATCTAGTTGATGATCCCTGGCCTAGAGTTTACTAGGATATGTTTTGTATGGGATATGTATGTTTTTCTCCCATTGCATCATAAGATCTGATGCAAAACAACAGTGACTAATGCACGTGTCAAACTCATTCCACAGGGGGCCGAGGGTCTGCGGGTTTTCACTCCTCCCTTGTGCTTGATTGATGAATTAAGGTCACTGATTAGTAAGAAAAACCAGCAGACACTAGGCCCTCGATGGCCCTCCATAAAGGGTTAGGCTGTAATAGAAACTGTCATAAGAACATGAGGCAAAGAAAGGATAGCAGCGCCCCCTAGTGGTGACTAATAGAGGAGATGGAGAGAAGGAAACTGAGAGAAAGATGATGAGCTAAGGTTAGAAAAGCAGAGGCATGGACAACTGCTGTCTGTCAATAAGCGGACATAACATTTTGTATAAAGGAAGTGTGTGTGTGTGTGTTCGCATGTGCGGACGTGCCTGTGTGTGCAGGCCTGTGTGTATGTGTCTGTCTGTCTGCCTGTGGGATGTTAAGTGGCTCCCCCTAATTGGCTAGTGTCTCTTCAGAAGTTTAATACCATCTCAGCTGACCCTTTGAGTGCCAAGGAGGACACTAGGGTATATACAGTGCATTCGGAAAGTTTTCAGACCCCTTGACCTTTTCCACATTTTGTTACGTTACAGACTTATTTTAAAATGGATTAAAAAAAATTTAAAAATCCCCCTCCTCAATCCACACACAATACCCCATAATGACAAAGTATAAACAGGTTTTTATAAATTTTTGCTAATTTATTAAAAATAAAAAAATTGAAATAACACATTTACATAAGTATTCAGACTCTTTACTCAGTACTTTGTTGAAGCACCTTTGTCAGCGATTACAGCACCTTTGGCAGCGATTACAGCCTCAAGTCTTATTGGTTATGACGCTACAAGCTTGGCACACCTGTATTTGGGGCGTTTCTCCCATTCTTCTCTGCAGATCCTCTCAAGGTCTGTCAGGTTGGATGGGGAGCATCGCTGCACAGCTATTTTCATGTCTCTCCAGAGATGTTAGATCGGGTTCAAGTCCGAGCTCTGGCTGGGCCACTCAAGGACATTCAGAGACTTTTCCAGAAGCCACTCCTGCATTGTCTTGGTGGAAGGTGAACCTTTGGCCCAGTCTGAGGTCCTGAGCGCTCTGGAGCAGGTTTTCATCAAGGATCTCTCTGTACTTTGCTCTGTTAATCTTTCCCTCGATCCTGACTAGTCTCCCAATCCCTGCCACTGAAAAACATCCCCACAGCATGATGCTGCCACCACCATGCTTCACCGTAGAGATGGTGCCAGGTTTCCTCCAGAAGTGACGCTTCGCATTCAGGCCAAAGTGTTCAATCTTGGTTTCTTCAACCAGATAATCTTGTTTCTCATGGTCTGTGTCCTTTAGGTGCCTTTTGGCAAACTCCAAGCGGGCTGTCATGTGCCTTTTACTGAGGAGTGGCTTCTGTCTGGCCACTCTACCATAAAGGCCTGATTGGTGGAGTGCTGCAGAGATGGTTGTCCTTCTGGAAGGTTCTCCAATCTCCACAGAGGAACTCTGAAGCTCTGTCAGAGTGACCATTGGGTTCTTGGTCACCTCCCTGACCAAGGCCCTTCTCCCCCGATTGCTCAGTTTGGCCGGGCGGCCAGCTCCAGGAAGAGTCTTGGTGGTTCCAATCTTCTTCCATTTAAGAATGATGGAGGCCACTGTGTTCTTGGGGACATTCAATGCTGCAGAAATGTTTTGGTACCCTTCCCCAGATCTGTGCCTCAACACAATCCTGCCTCGGAGCGCTACAGACAATTCCTTATATAGATAGGTGTGTGCCTTTCCAAATCATGTCCGATCAATTGAATTTACCACAGGTGGACTCCAAGTTGTAGAAACATCTCAAGGTTGATCAATGGAAACAAAACAAAAAAATGTAAATGTAAAAATGAAACAGGATGCATCTGAGCTCAATTTCGAGTCTCATAGCAAAGGGTCTGAATACTTATGTAAATAAGGTATTTCAGTGTCTTTTTTTTTATACATTTGCAAACATTTCTAAAAACCTGTTTTCACGTTGTCATTATGGGGTATTGTATGTAGATTTATGAAGATTTGTATTTATTTAATCCATTGTAGAATAGGTCTGTAATGTAACAAAATGTGGAAAATGTCAAGGGGTCTGAATACTTTCCTAATGCACTGTATATACGCTGAACAAAAATATAAACGCAACATGCAACAATTTCAATGATTTTACTGAGTTACAGTTCATATAAGGAAATCAGTCAATTGAAATGAATAACTTAGGCCCTAATCTATGGACTTCACTTGACTGGGCAGGGGCGCAGCCATGGGTGGGCCTGGGAGGGCATAGGCTCACCCCTTGGGAGACTGGCCCACCCACTGGGGGCCAAGGCCCAGCCAATCAGAATTAGTTTTTCCCCACAAAAGGGCTATACAGAAATACTACTCGGCTGTCCGGGTGGTTGGTCTCAGACGATCCCGCAGGTGGAGAAGCTGGATGTGGAGGTCCTGGCCTGGCGTGGTTACACATGGTCTGCGGTTTTGAGGCCGGTTGGACGTACTGCCAAATTCTCTAAAACGGCTTATGGTAGAAAAATGTACATTACATTCTCTGGCAACAGCTCTGGTGGACGTTCCTGCAGTCAGCATGTCAATTGCACGCTACCTCAGAACTTGAGACATCTGTGGCATTGTGTTGTGTGACAAAACTGCACATTTTAGGGTGGACTATTGCCCCCAGCACAAGGTGCACCTGTATAATGATCATGCTGTTTAATCAGCTTCTTGATATGCCACACCTGTCAGGTGGACGGATTATCTTGTCAAAGGAGAAATGCTCACTAACAGAGATGTAAACAAATTTGTGCATAACATTTTATCGAAATAAGCTTTTTGTGCATATGGAAAATTTCTGCGATCTTTTATTTCAGCTCATGGAACATGGGACGAACACTTTACATGTTGCGTTTTTATTTTTGTTCAGTATATACACACACACACACACACACACACACACACACACACACACACACACACACACACACACACACAAGCTGACATCGGTACACAGCAACACAATTATAATCAAACTCATGGACATGCACTTGGAGAATAATATTCAGACATGGTCTCATACACACACACACATGAATTAAAAACACATTCCCAAGCATGTATAGTCCACATGTAAATGGCCCATTTTTTCCCTTGAGGCACCCACAACTGCAAAAAATATATATTACGGTCCCCATTCTTAGATAATTTTGCTCTGAAAACTAATGTTAGACAGGCCCACTAGGCAAAAAATTGACCAGGCCATGTGGCATTTTCCTGAAATGCCAGATGGCCAGTACGCCCCTGCACATACACACATCAACACACTAGGGACACCTGAGGACTGTCCATTTTAGGAAGGAAGAAAGAAAGCGAGCAAAGCAGGAAAAGGGAGAGAGAGAGCGAGAGACCAGGAAGAAAAGCAGATAGAGAAAGAGAGACAGACTGACAGACAGCGAGATGGAGAGGTTGGATTTTCAGGTTGAACGCTTCCCCATTAAAAGCAGCCATCTGTTGATGGGAGCCAAAGAGGCAAAGAGAAGAGGGAGCTGTCTCAGCTCTCCCAAAGACTGCAATCTGCCACCACCACCAACCCCCCAGAAAGAGGGGAGGAGGGAGGGAGGCAGTTAAGCAAGAGAGAGAGAAAAGGCACGGGGTAGGTTCTGTCTGTTGTCCCGAAGACTGAAAGACTGCAATCTGCCACCAGGGGGAGAGATGAGAGATTTATTGTCAGTTTGCAGATGATCTGGTGCTTCTGTCCTCAACCAAGGAGGGCCTACAGCAGCACCTAGATCTTCTGCACAGATTCTGTCAGACTTATTCTGTCAGACATTGTCAGACATTGTACAGATATACTTTCTGTACAATGCAAAACCCAAAACAATGCACGCAGAGCAGAATTAGTACTATACCCACTAGTTATCAAAATCCAGAAAAGAGCTGTTAAATTCTACAACCACCTAAAAGGAAGCGATGCCCACACATTCCATCACAAAGGCCTCACCTACAGAGAGATGAACATAGAGAAGAGTCCCCTAAGCAAGCTGGTTCTGGGGCTCTGTTCACAAACACAAACAGACCCCACAGAGGCGCAGGACAGCAACAGTAACACATTTAGACCCAACCAAATCATGAGAAAACTAAAAAAGAATTACTTGACACATTGGAAAGAATTTACCAAAAAACTAAGCAAACTGGAATGCTATTTGGCCCTAAACAGAGAGTACACAGTGGCAGAATACCTGACCACTGTGACTGACCCAAAATTAAGGAAAGCTTTGACTATGTACAGACTCAGTGAGCATGGCCTTGCTATTGAGAGAGGCCGCTCTCAAGAGAAAACAGGCTATGTGCTCACAAAATGAGGTGGAAACTGAGCTGTACTTCCTAACCTGACCAAATGTATGACCATATTAGAGACACATTTCCCTCAGACCCACAAAGAATTTGAAAACTCCCATATCTATTGGGTGATATACCACAGTGTGCCATCACAGCAGCAAGATTTGTGACCTGTTGCCACAAGAAAAGGGCAACCAGTGAAGAACAAACACCATTTTAAATACAACCCATATTTGTTTATTTATTTTCCCTTTTGTACTTTAACTATTTGCACATCATTACAACACTGTACATAACCTTAATATGACATTTGAAATGTCTCTATTCCTTTGAAACTTTTAACAGTTAAGTCATTTAGCAGACGCTCTTATCCAGAGCGACTTACAAATTGTGAGTGTAATGTTTACTGTTCAGTTTGGATTGTTTATTTCACTTTTGTTTATGATCTATTTCACTTGCTTTGGCAATGTAAACATATGTTTCCCATGACAATAAAGCACTTTGAATTCAATTGAATATTTCTGTCTAATCTCCACTGTTTCCTCTCTTTCTCATTTCTCTCTCTCCCTCCCCATCTCTCTCTCTCTCCCTCCCCATCTCTCTCTCTCTCCCTCTCTCCCTCCCCATCTCTCTCTCTCCGTCCCCATCTCTCTCTCTCCGTCCCCATCTCTCTCTCTCCCTCTCTCCCCCATCTCTCTCTCTCCCTCCCCATATCTCTCTCTCCCTCCCCATCTCTATCTCCCTCCCCATATCTCTCTCCCTCCCCATATCTCTCCCTCCCCATATCTCTCCCTCCCCATATCTCTCCCTCCCCATATCTCTCCCTCCCCATATCTCTCCCTCCCCATATCTCTCTCCCTCCCCATCTCTCTCTCCCTCCCCATATCTCTCTCCCTCCCCATCTCTCTCTCCCTCCCATCTCTTTCCCTCTCCCTCCCATCTCTCTTTCCCTCTCCCTCCCCATCTCTCTCTCTCTCCCTCCCCATCTCTCTCGCTCTCCCTCCCCATCTCTCGCTCTCCCTCCCCATCTCTCGCTCTCCCTCCCCATCTCTCTCGCTCTCCCTCCCCATCTCTCTCGCTCCCTCCCCATCTCTCTCTCTCTCCCTCCCCATCTCTCTCTCCCTCCCCATCTCTCTCTCCCTCCCCATATCTCTCTTCTCCCCATCTCTCTCTCTCCCTCCCCATATTTCTCTCTCCCTCCCTCTCCAGCTCTCTCCTCCCCATCTCAACCCTCCCCATATCTCTCTCTCCCTCCCCATATCTCTCTCCCTCCCCATATCTCTCTCTCCCTCCCTCCCCATCTCTCTCTCCCTCCCCATCTCTCTACCTCCCTTCTCTCTCTCTCCCTCCCCATCTCGCTCTCTCCCTCCTCCCCATCTCGCTCTCTCTCTCCCTCCCCATCTCGCTCTCTCTCTCCCTCCCATCTCGCTCTCTCTCCCTCCCATCTCGCTCTCTCTCCCTCCCATCTCGCTCTCTCTCCCTCCCCATCCCCATCTCTCTCCATCCCCATCTCTCTCCCTCCCCATCTCTCCCTCCTCATCTCTCTCTCTCCCTCCCCATCTCTCTCTCTCTCCCTCCCCATCTCTCTCTCTCTCCATCCCCATCGCTCTCCCTCCCCATCTCTCTCGCTCTCCCTCCCCATATCTCTCTCGCTCTCCCTCCCCATATCTCTCTCCCTCCCTCTCCATCTCTCTCTCCTCCCCATCTCTCCCTCCCTCCCCATATCTCTCTCCCTCCCTCCCCATATCTCTCTCCCTCCCTCCCCATATCTCTCTCCCTCCCTCCCCATATCTCTCTCCCTCCCTCCCCATCTCTCTCTCTCTCCCTCCCCATCTCTCTCTCTCCCTCCCATCTCTCTCTCCCTCCCCATATCTCTCTCTCCCTCCCCATCTCTCTCTCCCTCCCCATCTCTCGCTCTCCCTCCCCATATCTCTCTCTCCACTCTCTCTCTCCTTCCCCATCTCGCTCTCTCTCCTTCCCCATCTCGCTCTCTCTCCTTCCCCATCTCTCTCTCTCTCTCTCCTTCCCCATCTCTCTCTCTCTCTCTCCTTCCCCATCTCTCTCTCTCTCTCCTTCCCCATCTCTCTCGCTCTCTCCCTCCCCATCGCGCTCTCTCTCCCTCCCCATCGCGCTCTCTCTCCCTCCCATCGCGCTCTCTCTCCCTCCCCAACGCGCTCTCTCTCCCTCCCCATCTCTCACTTGCTCTCCCTCCCCATCTCTCTCTCCCTCCCCATCTCTCTCTCCCTCCCCATCTCTCTCTCCCTCCCCATCTCTCTCGCTCTCTCCCTCCCCATCTCGCTCTCTCGCTCTCTCCCTCCCCATCTCGCTCTCTCCCTCCCCATCTCGCTCTCTCTCTCTCTCCCTCCCCATCTCGCTCTCTCCCTCCCCATCTCGCTCTCTCTCTCCCTCCCCATCTCGCTCTCTCGCTCTCTCCCTCCCCATCTCGCTCTCTCTCTCTCTCCCTCCCCATCTCGCTCTCTCCCTCCCCATCTCGCTCTCTCTCTCCCTCCCCATCTCGCTCTCTCTCTCCCCCCCCATCTCGCTCTCTCTCTCCCTCCCCATCTCGCTCTCTCTCCCCCCCCCCATCTCGCTCTCTCTCCCTCCCCATCTCGCTCTCTCTCCCTCCCCATCTCGCTCTCTCTCTCCCTCCCCATCTCGCTCTCTCTCTCCCTCCCTCCCCATCTCGCTCGCTCTCCCTCCCCATCTCTCTCTCCCTCCCTCCCCATCTCTCGCTCTCTCCCTCCCCATCTCTCGCTCTCGCTCTCTCCCTCCCCATCTCTCGCTCTCGCTCTCCCTCCCCATCTCTCTCTCTGGCTCTCCCTCCCCATCTCTCTCTCTGGCTCTCTCCCTCCCCATCTCTCTCTCTGGCTCTCTCCCTCCCCATCTCTCTCTCTGGCTCTCTCCCTCCCCATCTCTCTGGCTCTCTCCCTCCCCATCTCTCTCGCTCTCTCCCTCCCCATCTCTCTCGCTCTCTCCCTCCCCATCTCTCTCGCTCTCTCCCTCCCCATATCTCTCTCTCCCTCCCCATATCTCTCTCTCCCTCCCTCTCCATCTCTCTCTCCTCCCCATCTCTATCCCTCCCCATCTCTCCCTCTCCCTCCCCATATATCACTCTCTCTCCCCCCATATATCTCTCTCTCTCCCTCTCCATCTCTTTCTCCTCCCCATATCTATCCCTCCCCATCTCTTTCTCTCTCTCTCTCCCTCCCCATCCCTCTCTCTCTCCCTCCCCATCTCTTTCTCTCTCTTCCTCCCCATCTCTCTCTCTCCCTTCCCATCTCTCTCGCTCTCTCCCTTCCCATCTCTCTCGCTCTCTCCCTTCCCGTCTCTCTCGCTCTCTCCCTTCCCGTCTCTCTCGCTCTCTCTCTCTCGCTCTCTCTCGCTCTCTCCCTCCCCATCTCTCTCGCTCTCTCCCTCCCCATCTCTCTCGCTCTCTCCCTCCCCATCTCTCTCGCTCTCTCTCTCGCTCTCTCCCTCCCCATCTCTCTCGCTCTCTCCCTCCCCATATCTCTCGCTCTCTCTCCCCATATCTCTCTCTCTCCCTCCCTCTCCATCTCTCTCTCCTCCCATCTCTATCCCTCCCCATATCTCTCTCTCTCCCTCCCATCTCTCTCTCTCCCTCCCCATCTCTCTCTCTCCCTCCCCATCTCTCTCTCCCTCCCTCCCCATCTCTCTCTCCCTCCCTCCCCATCTCTCCCTCCCTCCCCATCTCTCTCTCCCTCCCCATATCTCTCTCTCCCTCCCCATCTCTCTCTCCCTCCCCATCTCTCCCTACCTCCCCATCTCTCTCTCCCTCCCTCCCCATCTCTCTCTCCCTCCCTCCCCATCTCTCTCTCCCTCCCTCCATATCTCTCTCTCCCTCCCTCCATATCTCTCTCTCCCTCCCTCCATATCTCTCTCTCCCTCCCTCCATATCTCTCTCTCCCTCCCTCCATATCTCTCTCTCCCTCCCTCCATATCTCTCTCCCTCCCTCCATATCTCTCTCCCTCCCTCCCCATCTCTCTCTCCCTCCCTCCCCATATATCTCTCTCCCCATCTCTCTCTCCCTCCCCATCTCTCTCTCTCCCTCCCCATCTCTCTCTCTCCCTCCCTCCCATCTCTCTCTCTCTCTCCTTCCCCATCTCTTTCTCTCTCTCTCCTTCCCCATCTCGCTCTCTCTCTTCTCTTCCCCATCTCGCTCTCTCTCTCCCTCCCATCCCTCTCTCCCTCCCCATCTCTTTCTCTCTCTCTCCCTCCCCATCTCTCTCTCCCTCCCTGTGTGCCTCCCTCTCATCTCTCTCTGCCCGCTTCCCTCCCCATCTCTCTCTCTCTCTCCCTCCCTGCCCGCCCGCTTCTCTCCCCATCTCTCTCTCCCTCCCCATCTCTCTCTCCCTCTCTTTTCATCCTCTCACTCTTTTGATTCACCAAGTCAGAAAGCGTTAAGGACTCTTGCTCTCATCTTCTCCCACCCCTCCCTTTTTCTCAGTCCCCCATATTCAGATGCCCCCTCTCCTTTTAACTACCGCTCTCACTCTCTCTCAAACATGGACAGACACCACTATTTTAGGGGTTTGTGTTGGGTTACAAACTGTAAAAATGGACATTGAAAAAGCTTGAGAATGTAAAATGTCTATGGTACTTCCCAACAACTAGGTGTAGTTCTAACAAATGTCCACACGGGGGCATTGTTAGTCCAATACTTGAAGTAGCAGGGTAGACGTTGCAGCATATTTATTTGGTTATTGTTCTGTTTTCGTTTTTATCAATACCTATTTACTTACTAGCCTACACTTTATTTTGATAAATAAGTAAGTTCAAATAATTCATATTTTCCCTGTAAGGGGTTACAAAGCTATATTAAATATTTTACACAATTGTGAAGATTGGTGGGAACTAATATAGGACAAATCTAGAATATGCTTGATTTCCAGAAGAGTAGTTTGGCATCAGATGTTAACCATTTTGACTTTAATTTCCTCACTTTAATTTATTTTCTTCAAAACAGAGATATCTTTGACCATTCTTGATGGAAAACGTTAACAAGTTGTGTTGTTATACGTTTGATTAGAACCTTTTAGTGTAAACTTAAACCACTTTTGACAGTGTGATTTTTTAAAAGATATTCTGTTTATCACGTTTATTTGGTTTGCCCTAGCCATCTCAATCAATGGCTCGGATTTGCCCTGGTAAGAGCTTGCTTTTCTCAGATGAGTGACAGATTAATTCCACGGTGTGTGTGTTTCCCCCTCACCTTTACTAGAAATGCATATAGTTACAAACAAATTTCATTCCGTTGTGTGACTTTGTGACGAGGCCTTTTGAATTAAACTTGGCTGCATTTGGCTAAACCTTGAGCAAATTTGATTAATAAAAAAAATTGCCTACTTTTTGAAGTAGGCCTAAACGTTGCCTGATTTTACGATAATGCCGTTCTAATTTCGAATAGACTGGGCCTACTAATGTAAACAAACACTTGGCAATAGGAAGTGTATAAGCATCATGCATTGTACCAAGGACTGAAAAGTGTCCTATGGCTGCTTATTGTTCCGCACATCTGGGGCCGCGAATGGCCCGGTATCATGAGCGGCTGAAAGGTGTTTGAGAACGAACAGAAAATAATTTTCACAAGTGGATGATTACTTCTTCCACATCTTAACCCAACTCCCGGAGAATGCCCCAGATTTTCAGACCCGCATTCACGGCGGCTCCCAACCTTGACTGGAGGCCTTTTCTTAAAGGGCAACCCCTTACAAATTGTCTTCACAATCTATTGATTTCCTCCTTTCACTCTCCCATATCCCACGTGCATTATTTCCCATTGTTTGAGTTCCGTGAATAGGCGATTGATTATGGAGCTTCCAGATTTTAGTCATCATTCGCTTTCTGACCATGCTAAAGTTTTCCAAGGGGAAGAGACTCGGAGAAAACATTTGCTTGGTTTTGTCATGGCCTATTATTATCAATTGGATAATGCTTCTACAATTTGGCCTATCATAGTTGGTATTTGCCAGTCATAAAATACCATATTGTCACAATATTCATAATAATGTAGTTTCGATAAGAACACGTCGATTATGTTCTCAGTGAATGATGGTTGTCTATATTCTTGAGAAATATTTTTGGAAAAGAGCTGCTTAATTTGTGTGTTTATGAACAGCCTATATCGGTCACCTTGTAATCTCCTTAATTTAAGTGTTTTAATATGCCTAGTTTAAAGGTATTAAAATTCACATATTAATCGAGACATCTTGTCATTTTTAGATGCAACTTGTGTTTTTCTTTATTTGACATTTATATTAAATTTAATTTATATGGAATTTAATTTTTATTGAATTTGCTTTGTATTATGATTTGTCAAATCTAGGCTATAATCCCAACATTGGTAAATTTAATTTGATTTAGAACTTTAATAAAACACTGTTAACATTAGATGTTTAAGTTAAAATTCTTAACATTTCAATATTTTTAGGTACCTTTACGCTTTGGGACAGAGAGTTTGGAAACGTTGGAAAAGAAGATATTTCGTTCTTGTCCAGGTATGTTAAATGTCATGATTCATTGACACGTGTTCTATTCAGAAGAATAACATATAAAGTCTACTTGCCAAATGTATAGCTTCTAAGTAAATGCATGTTTTCTTCTAGTGGGCTTTAATTGCATTTTTTTGGTAATGCTTAATTTTTCAGTTAAAAGGGTATTTTCTGAACACATACCTTGATGATTAATCTTTTCATAAAACTTTTGCATTCCATTCTCATGCTTTCAGTCTGGTCTTAAAGCTGACATTTATTCTAAAGGAAATTAACCGTTGGTGCTAAGCTATTATGGGACTTAAATCTGTTCTGTTTTTGCTATTGCTGCATGTTGTTGTAGCTTTAATTGACAGACAAAATAACGTTTCTGTTTGAAATCATGAAGCAACACATATTGACCATTTGACATAATTAGGCAGCAATCTATAAAAGGGATACCAAAAACTGTTGTGGAATGAAATGCAAGGATATCTTTCGGACATTACAACCTCTTTAACTATCTCACCTGATTCCCAAATGTTAAAATACATAGCGTAGTATTAAAAATAATTATAATTATAATGCCATTTTATACAGAGGTGTGTGAACTCTTGTTAACCATTGCAGGTCAGCCAATACACCTTTGCAATGTGCAGCTACAGAGAGAAGAAGTCTGAGCCCCATGAACTGATGCAGCTAGAGGGCTACACTGTGGACTACTCCGACCCCCAGCCTGGTACACACGCACTCACGAACACACACACACACACACACACATACACACATACACAAACATACACGCATACACACAAACATACACACATACATCCATCTTGTCTCTTATGTTATTTCCATCTCCCCACATACCTCTTTCAATACAATTCAGTATACTTTATTGAAATGGCAAGTTAAATTACTTACGTTGTCTCAATCTGTCTCTCTCTCTCTCTCTCTCTCTCTCTCTCTCTCTCTCTCTGTCTCTCTGTCTCTCTGTCTCTCTGTCTCTCTGTCTCTCTCTCTCTCTCTCTCTCTCTCTCTCTCTCTCTCTCTCTCTCTGTCTCTCTGTCTCTCTGTCTCTCTGTCTCTCTGTCTCTCTGTCTCTCTGTCTCTCTGTCTCTCTGTCTCTCTGTCTCTCTGTCTCTCTGTCTCTCTGTCTCTCTGTCTCTCTGTCTCTCTCTCTCTCTCTCTCTCTCTCTCTCTCTGTCTCTCTCTCTCTCTCTCTCTCTCTCTGTCTCTCTGTCTCTCTGTCTCTCTGTCTCTCTGTCTCTCTGTCTCTCTCTCTCTCTCTCTCTCTCTCTCTCTCTCTCTGTCTCTCTGTCTCTCTCTCTCTCTCTCTCTCTCTCTCTCTCTCTCTCTCTCTCTCAGGTCTCCAGGGCGGTCGAGTCTTCTTCAGCACGGTCAAGGAGGGTGACCTGGTCGTGTTTGCCAGTGATGACGAGCAGGACCGGGTGCTGTGGGTTCAGGCCGTGTACCGCGCCACGGGCCAGTCATACAAACCAGTTCCACCCACCCAGATCCAGAAACAAAACTGCAGAGGAGGGAACTCCCAGCCAGACGCACCAATCTCACTTCTCAGTAGGTTCACTTCAACAGAATTTATTCCTTTATTCTAGAAAAATAAGATCATCTAAATGGTCATTTGGCTGAAGGTTTTTCCCCAATGGTCTTACAATTAACCCATATTAATATGTTCTTGTGGGAATGAAACCCACAGCTGTATGAAGCCAACTGAGACGTTGGCGTTGTGCACTCACCTTGTGCATCTGCATCACCACAGTAAGATTAGGGTTGTTTGAAACATTTCTTCTCTTACTTAAATTGTTGACATAAAGAAAATGAATAAAGGTAATGAGTGATTTGAACAAATTCAAACAGATGAATGTCTAACCTACTCACTTGACTGGAGAGGAGATGAGGGTATATGACAAGGTGAAGTGTTCAGTGCTGTAGCCAGAGATAGGACATTAATCGACTGAGATACCGCTGCAACACACACACCAGCCGGGGGCTAATTTATTACATTAGCATGTGCTTGTCGGGCCATCGAGTGTGTGGCAACATACAGTTTTCTGCCATCAGCCCAAATAGAGGTGTGTGTTTCTGTGTGCCAGAATCCTTTTGATCATTAAAATGCAGAGACGTTTGTGAGGTTTATGTACATTTGTGATTGTGTGAGGTGGTAGAGTGGTATTGTAGCATATTAACTATATATTAGGGCAGTTTGGTGTGTATTTTTACCCTGTAGGAGTCCTACATTGTCATTGTACTGGAACAGATAGTGTGGTTTATAGGGAAAAGTGATGATGTTCCTGTTAGCATTATGCTATGGAAACTGGAGTACACTGTATACCAACCCACACTATAGTCTTCCTAGTCATCTATTGCACTCTTCCTATCAGACACACACACACACAGCATGGGTTGTTTGCTATGTGGGTGTTTGTTGAAATTCTGTGTTATTCTCAAGAAGATTTGAGCCCATTAGAGAATGCCACGTTGCTGTAACAATATCATTGCATTGCCTTCAAAGGCTGCATTTGAGCATTGGTTTCAGTAATTGAACAGTCTAAGACACAGGCTGTAGTTAACATGTTTTTGGTTCGCCAGCCTTCAAGCAATCACTCGTTGTTTGCATGACACAATACCATTTTAGTATGTATAGTCAGACGTTGTTGACCAGGTATGAATGTTGTGTGGAGATGTTATCGGTAGATATGTATACGTAATAAAAAGGCCATGCTGTACATTTATTCAGGTAATTATTTTCTGACCATATAGATGGTATACAATTACATATAGAGACTGTTTCTGGGGTAATCTACCTCTTTAAAACCCCTTTTGTTGTATGCAGGAAGGACATTTTAACGGAATGTCATTTCGAATAATGGATTGTAAACTTATTAGAGAAAGCTGGTCCTGACTCGCAAATCTTTTCCCTTCATGCTTTGCTGAGATGTGACACAGCCATCACTTTCATCAGGTTGATCTCTGTCAATGTTCTTGTCAGTTTGTGTTTTGAAAAGCAGGTGTTTGACGTTTAGGACTGACATCCAACCTGTCTGGTAGTTTAAAGCCTCTCTCATATTTTAAATGACAGCCACAACTATTAGGACAGCTGGGACCTCTGAGGAGATTTCTACGTAAGGTGTGTGTGTTTGTCTGTGCATGCATGAGTGCGTGTGTGTGGCGGGAGCGATGCTGATACTCCGATACCCTGTCCGTCCGCATCTGTCTCTCCCCTCAGCGCCCATGCCCGGCTCGCTCAAACGAGTCAAATCGCTCCGCCTGGTGTACCTGAGACGTTAGCGCTCGGTGTCTCTCTCCGCCCGCGTCGATAACCTGTCATCATGGGATCTGCCTCCTCACCGGGGCACATGCCACATGGATGTGACTGCTGCTGTGACAACGCTGATGGGGCTTAAAATAGAGGGATATGAAGAGATTGAGCACCAAGCTCTCCCCCATGCACCTCTCCCCATATCCATATCCTCTTCCCTAGTCCCACACCACGCTCTCCCCTGTATCCATATCCTCTTCCCTAGTCCCACATCAAGATCTCACCTGTATCCATATCCTCTTCCCTAGTCCCACACCAAGCTCCCCCCTGTATCCATATCCTCTTCCCTAGTCCCACACCAAGCTCTCACCTGTATCCATATCCTCTTCCCTAGTCCCACACCAAGCCCTCAACTGTATCCATATCCTCTTCCCTAGTCCCACACCAAGCTGTTCCCCTGTATCCATATCCTCTTCCCTAGTCCCACACCAAGCTCTCACCTGTATCCATATCCTCTTCCCTAGTCCCACACCAAGCTCTCACCTGTATCCATATCCTCTTCATATCCTCTTCCCTAGTCCCACACCAAGCTCTACCCTGTATACATATCCTCTTCCCTAGTCCCACACCAAGCTCTCCCCATATCCATATCCTCTTCCCTAGTCTCACACCAAGCTGTTCCCCTGTATCCATATCCTCTTCCCTAGTCCCACACCAAGCTCTCCCCTGTATACATATCCTCTTCCCTAGTCCCACACCAAGCTCTCCCCATATCCATATCCTCTTCCCTAGTCCCACACCAAGCTCTCCCCTGTATCCATATCCTCTTCCCTAGTCCCACACCAAGCTCTCCCCGTATCCATATCCTCTTTCCTAGTCCCACATCAAGCTCTCCCCGTATCCATATCCTCTTTCCTAGTCCCACACCAGGCATAAGGGATGTACTCCTTCAGCTACGATTCAATAACTCCAGAGAGACACAACGGTTGTGCTTTGTAACACACACAACAAAGTACGTCCCCCCTTCAACTGGTCTAGCCGCATACACTCAACACACACACCAACATACCCCATTCACCCACATACCCCCCCCCCCCCCCCCCCCCCATACACGCCATACACACACACACACACACACACACACACACACACATAATACACACATCCTAATAACTGACCCAACTCTCAACACCCCCTCCCTGTCTAGCTACAGACACACAGAGAGAGACAGACAGACACTCTAACACCCCCCCCTCCCCTCATGTACAGATAATAGCTGGAAGTTAAAGATGACATGGATCAATAGGATTTCTCCTAGTGACTGGATATGTTAACATCACGCCTCCTCCTGCTTCCCCTCAATCAATACTGTCTCTCCCTCCCCGTCTCATCATCATCTTTAATCTATATCCCTTTGTCTCGTTTTCTTTAGAATCGTCTCGTTCCTCCCTTTCTCCAAATTACATTAAGGACGCCCCGCATTTGGGGTAACGAATGTAAAATGACCTACATCGGAATTAAAGAAGAAGGAGGCCAAAGGGCAGGAGTAAAGAAACAGCGAGGTGAAAGAAAAGAGAGAGCGTCGATTCCGAGTTGATTGTGGGGATTGCACTTCTGCTGCCTTTTTGGACAAAAGCAACAAGGGAAGAAGAGGGTAAACACAAACGTCTGAGAGGGTGCTTGCGGCCAAAGCACTGGGCTTTTCTCTGTCCATACAAGAGTGGTGGTCAAGACAGAAATGGCAGTGTTAATAAAAAGCAATCACTAATGCTCGTCTCGGGTGTGAAGCCGCGGGCATCGGAGGCGTGGGGGGGATAGATTCTTTTTCTACAGCCTTGGTCTTTTGTGGGGCCGTGTGTCATGTGAAGAAAAGTCTGTCCCAAATGTATTTCTACAATACGGGAAAAGAGAGAGTGTTAGGCTTTTCATTCTGCTCAACACCGGCCATTAACTGGGACGAGTCTGAAAGGACTGGAAGTGAACCTGGACACACACAGGGCTGTTGTGTCTCTACCCTCCTCCTCTTTATCTCTTTGACCATCTCCCTTTCTCCTTTCTTTTTCTGACCTGGCCTCCTGGCCTCCTTGTATCTAGCTGTTTGTGGATGGTATGTGCGTTGTTCTGTTATTTCCTGCTCAAACGATGATCTCTCCCTTTCCTGTCCATTCTCTGGCTCTTTGTGTGACTTAGAAAATATCCTGGCTTAGAGAAGGACGACGACATGTAGGACACAACACATACTCTACACAGGCTCTATATAGGAGCAGTCATTGGTCAACGCTTATCCACCACTGACCAAATGACTTACCTTTGTTCAAGTGGTGCTTTACAAAGACTAACAATGTCAAAGTGTCGTGATGAGACGCGTTACATGCTTCTGTTTGTGTCACTGTTTTTCCTCACATACCCTCGCATGCTGCGGGTGTTTCTGTCAGTTTCTCATATTTACAGTTGAAATTTGGAAACTGGATTTCACAGAGTATCTCACGCCAATGGAGGTGGGAACTAATAACCAAAGCAGTGAAAACTGACGATGCCAATCCAGTCAAATAAGAATTCCCTCCTCTTTTTACACTTCCGTTTCAGGGTTGTACTCAAAGGCGTGAATTATGTTCCATCATTCTGTCTACCTGACTTTCACATCAGTCTGTATGTTGTGATTTGATTTGAACGGGAGGAGTCTGTCACTCTGTGCTACCAGGTATTGCAAAGATGCACTCCATTGTTCAGTAAAACTGTATCTTTTTTTATTGACGGAGATGCAAGACTTAATGGATTTTTTTGGTCAACTGTTTCTCTATACCTGTCATACTCATTCGGTCTCTCTCTCACCCTCACTCTGTCTGCTTTTCCTTCCTCTCTCTCTCTCAGGTCTGGATCGCTCTCAGAGGCAGGGGGTAGAGGATCTGATCTCTGCGGTGCCCTGTCGTTTTGACCACGCCACCTTGTTCCCCATGCTGCAGAAACGGACCCTACAGCACCGGATGAATGACTCCTTCTCCTGCCTGGTGAGTGAGTGAGTGAGTGAGTGAGTGAGATAAATATTGAATGTTTATTTATATGCCAGACATTTCTGAAAAAAATATTGTAGTCCATGCAAGCGCAGAAAGGAGACAGGCTTCCAATTTTGGACGGGGAGAGAGAGAGTGGGAGAGAAAGCCTCTGTTAGGCCCATCTTTAGGACTCTGCGTGCAGCAAGAGAGTCATGCCTTGGGGGTTTGGGAACTCTCACACTCAACGAGGGGGGATAAACGGTGCTAATCAATACTTCCCAAATAAAAACATGACCCTCACGGACAACTGCTGGGCCTATTTAGTGGAGAGGGGGCCACAGAGAATGGGTAAAGGGGGGAGGGGGGAGGGGGGGGGGGGTGGAGGACCTGGCCATTTTATTTTATTTCACCTTTATTTAACCAGGTAAGCCAGTTGAGAACAAGTTCTAATTTACAACTGCGACCTGGCTAAGATAAAGCAAAGCAGTGCGGTAAAAACAACAACAACACAGAGTTACATATGGAATAAACAAAACGTATAGTCAATAACACAATAGAAAATCTATATACAGTGTGTGCAAATGTAGTAAGTTAAGGAGATAAGGCAATAAATAGGCCATAGTGCAAAATAATTACAATTATAATTTAGTATTAACACTGGAGTGATAGATGTGCAGAAGATGATGTGCAAATAGAGATACTGGGGTGCAAATGAGCAAAATAAATAACAATGTAAATAACAACATGGGGATGAGGTAGTTGGGTGGGCTAATTACAGATGGGCTGTGTACAGGTACAGTGATCGGTAAGCTGCTCTGACAACTGATGCTTAAAGATAGTGAGGGAGATAAGTGTCTCCAGCTTCAGAGATTTTTGCATATCTACCATAGTAGTCAATTCCCTTTAAAAATCCAGGAAATTCAGGAATTGAGCTATAGCCAGATTTTGAATGTGAATATAGTAGTGTAAATAGGCCATCTTTCAGATTTAGAATCAGAACCAATCCCTTTATACACTGAGTGTATAAACCATTAGGAACACCTTCCTAATATTGAGTTGCCCCCTTTTGCCCTCAGAACAGCCTCAATTCGTCTGGGCATGGACTCTACAAGGTGTCGAAAGCGTTCCACAGGGATGCTGGCCCGTGTTGACGCCAATGCTTCCCACAGTTGTGTCCAGTTGGCTTGATGTCCTTTGGGTGGTGTACCATTCTTGATACACATGGGAAACTGTTGAGTGTGAAAAACCCAGCAGCGTTGCAGTTCTTGACACACTCAAACCAGTGCGCCTGGCACCTACTACCATACCCCGTTCAAAGGCACTTAAATGTTTTGTCTTGCCCATTCACCCTCTGAATGGCACACATACACAATCCATGTCTCAATTGTCTCAATACTTTAAAATCCTTCTTTAATCTGTCTCCTCCCCTTCATCAACACTGATTTGAAGTGGATTTAACAGGCGACATCAATAAGGGATCATAGCTTGCACCTGGATTCAGCTGGTCAGTCTGTCATAGAAATAGCTTAAAGTTGAGATTAAAAAGAGCTCAACGCTGAGCATATGGTCCAACTAAAGATTCCTCATTCAACTCAGACTAACAAGGGATGAGCTCCCTCCACACACTTTTGCCATGTGAATGGCTTTGTTAATGACGAGGGCTTTGTCGAAGGCTTTGTGTATCAACTTGTAGTCCCCGTTGAAGCCACATTCAGAATGACAAGGCCTTGGGACACGAACGTCTGTTAAGAAGTAGGGTCAGCCCTTTTGGTGGTAGATCAGATTTGGGTTGTCAAACTTCAGAAACTCAGATTTCTTGTGGTACTTATGGAGTTTTCAAATGTGAATAGAATCCTACTGTACACTTTGATACAGTGGAACAGAGTGGCTGGTATGTGTTGTCATCCAACAGCGGATAAACCAATCCGATTCTTGGACAATACCCAAGAACCTGGAGTATACGCACACACTACTGTAAGATATGGTGGTGGATCTTTGTTGTTATGGGGCTATTTTGCTTCCACTAGTCCTGGGGCCCTTATTAAGGTCAACGGCATCATGAACAAAATATTTTTCTCTGAGCAATTGCATTAGTATAAATTAATATAATTTCCCTTTTCCCAAGTTGTTATTTTTCAAAGCCAAATACACTAACATCATGGACTCTTGGTTGATATGGTGTACATCAGTGGTCACCAACCGTGGTCGATCTCCAAGGCATTCCTAGTCGATCACCAAACATTTCTGTAAAAAACCCAACAAGCCTTGTGTTCTGATTTTATTTATTAGCTTTGCACTGTTGGCAGTAGGTGCACTAGATTCAGCAGCCCTAGCACCAGGAAGGCAAAGTGTTCCCATGTTGAACCATTTCATGTGTCTGAAGGTAGAACTCCGCCTACCCGGCAGGCTCAGAGAGCAAATGAAGATCACCCATAGGCCTACCGCTGGCCAATCAGATAGCTCAGATCTGTGTCTGCACATTCCTTGAGCCATAGACTGTAAAAAGAAGCCTTGAACGCACAGCAAAGTTGATACTACTTCCACTCACGCTACAACCATCACTACAGCTGCAATGAATGAGTATAGCAAAGTGTTCCAATAGCTTGCGTTGTTTTTATTATTAGCGGATTATCTTTTTGAATATTTAGGAATATTTCACTTTCCCTGGTCATAGGAGTTACAACATGAATTGGTGCATAAGGCAGAAATATTCATTTTCTCAGCGGAGGAAGGAGAGAGCGGAGGGATAGTGGGTCGGGTGAGAGGTAGCCTCACCGCTGCTCTCTCCCTCCCCTCAGACTGACCATCAGATGCAGGCTATCAGTCAGCCTCACCGCTGCTCTCTCCCTCCCCTCAGACTGACCATCAGATGCAGGCTATCAGTCAGCCTCACCGCTGCTCTCTCCCTCCCCTCAGACTGACCATCAGATGCAGGCTATCATCATGTTTTTTAAGTCATGTTTGAAAAAGAGTTGAGCGGTAGATCTCGGCTTGCATTTTGACTCAAAGTGATCTTGACTCAGAAAAGGTTAGTGACCACTGGTGTACATGGTTGTTCTAATCGAAAGCAAATAAAAAGCTAACCATTTTATAATCTCCCTCCTTCCTATTTGTTTAGCCAAATTTCACACAGCAGGCTAAAGTTCAGCAGGTTTTTCAAAAAGTGATACGACAACTTTAATTTTAGCACGTTCCATTTTGCAAGCTTTGGCACAGCGTTGACCTAGGCCAGGCCTAGAAGAGCCCCTGTCACTCAGCCTACAGCAACCATGTTCGTTAGAGAGAGCGCCAACAAGGCAGTCGGCCCGTTAATAGCCAATTAAGCGGTCAGCACCAAGGCGTGAGTGGGCCATCTGTTTGTCACAGTGGAACATCTTGTCACATGCTGCCAGGCGGCAGGGCGCTCGGCTGTATTCTTTTGTATTATGATATTAATATAGAGGAAGGAGAGAGCGAGAGGAGAAGCGAGAGAGAGGAGAAGCGAGAGAGAGGAGAAGCGAGAGAGAGGAGAAGCGAGAGAGAGGAGAAGCGAGAGAGAGGAGAAGCGAGAGAGAGGAGAGGAGAGAGAGAGGAGGAGAGAGAGATATTCCAAGAGCGAGCGAACGATTCAGAGGGAGAGAGCGAACGATTCAGAGGGAGAGAGCGAACGATTCAGAGGGAGAGAGCGAACGATTCAGAGGGAGAGGGCGAACGATTCAGAGGGAGAGAGCGAACGATTCAGAGGGAGAGAGCGAACGATTCAGAGGGAGAGAGCGAACGATTCAGAGGGAGAGAGCGAACGATTCAGAGGGAGAGAGCGAACGATTCAGAGGGAGAGAGCGAACGATTCAGAGGGAGAGAGCGAACGATTCGTAGAGGGAGAGAGCGAACGATTCAGAGGGAGAGAGCGAACGATTCAGAGGGAGAGAGCGAACGATTCGTAGAGGGAGAGAGCGAACGATTCGTAGAGGGAGAGAGCGAACGATTCGTAGAGGGAGAGAGCGAACGATTCGTAGAGGGAGAGAGCGAACGATTCGTAGAGGGAGAGAGCGAACGATTCGTAGAGGGAGAGAGCGAACGATTCGTAGAGGGAGAGAGCGAACGATTCGTAGAGGGAGAGAGCGAACGAACGATCCGTAGAGAGAGAGAGAGCGAACGAACGATCCGTAGAGAGAGAGAGAGCGAACGAACGATCCGTAGAGAGAGAGAGAGCCCGAACGAACGATCCGTAGAGAGAGAGAGAGCCCGAACGAACGATCCGTAGAGAGAGCGCGAACGAACGAACGATCCGTAGAGAGAGCGCGAACGAACGATCCGTAGAGAGAGAGGGCGCGGACCGACGAACGATCCGTAGAGAGTGGGGGGGACCGACGAACGATCCGTAGAGAGTGGGGGGGACGAACGAACGAGAGAGAGAGGGGGACGAACGAACGAGAGAGGGGGACGAACGAGAGAGAGAGAGGGGGGACGAACGAACGAGAGAGAGGGGGGACGAACGAACGAGAGAGGAGGGGGGGGACGAACAAACGAGAGAGAGGAGGGGGGACGAACGAACGAGAGAGAGGAGGGGGGACGAACGAACGAGAGAGAGGAGAGGGGGACGAACGAACGAGAGAGAGGAGGGGGGGACGAACGAACGAGAGAGAGAGGGGGGGACGAACGAGAGGGAGGGTGAACGAGAGAGAGAGAGAGCGGGGACGAACGAACGAGAGGGGGGACGAACGAACGAAAGAGGGGGGACGAACGAACGAGAGAGAGGAGGGGGGGATGAACGAACGAGAGAGAGGAGGGGGGGTGAACGAACGAGAGAGAGGAGGGGGGGTGAACGAACGAGAGAGAGGGGGATGAATGAACGAGGGAGGGGGGGACGAACGAACGAGAGAGGTGAACGAACGAACGAGAGAGGTGAACGAACGAGAGAGAGAGGGGGACGAATGAACGAGAGAGAGAGGGGGGGGATGAACGAACGAGAGAGAGAGAGGGGGGGATGAACGAACGAGAGAGGGGGGGGATGAACGAACGAGAGAGAGGGGGGACGGACGAACGAACGAGAGAGAGGAGGGGGGGACGAACGAACGAGAGAGAGGAGGGGGGACGAACGAACGAGAGAGAGGAGGGGGGGACGAACGAACGAGAGAGAGGAGGGGGGGACGAACGAACGAGAGAGAGGAGGGGGGGACGAACGAACGAGAGAGAGGAGGGGGGGACGAACGAGAGAGAGGAGGGGGGGACGAACGAACGAGAGAGAGGAGGGGACGAACGAACGAGAGAGAGGAGGGGGGACGAACGAACGAACGAGAGAGAGAGGGTGGGAGAACGAACGAGAGAGAGAGGGGGGGAGAACGAACGAGAGAGAGAGGGGGGGGGACGAACGAGAGAGAGGGGGGGGGACGAACGAGAGAGAGAGGGGGGGAACGAACGAGAGAGAGAGGGGGAACGAACGAACGAGAGAGAGAGGGGTGAACGAACGAACGAGAGAGAGGGGGAAACGAACGAACGAGAGAGAGAGGGGGAAACGAACGAACGAGAGAGAGAGGGGGGAACGAACGAACGAGAGAGAGAGGGGGGAACGAACGAACGAGAGAGAGAGGGGGGAACGAACGAACGAGAGAGAGAGGAAGGGACGAACGAACGAGAGAGAGAGAGAGGAAGGGACGAACGAACGAGAGAGAGAGAGAGAGAGGAGGAGCGAGAGGAGGAGAGAGAGATATTCCAAGAGCGAGCGAACGATTCAGAGGGAGAGAGAAAACGATTCAGAGGGAGAGGAGCGAACGATTCAGAGGGAGAGGAGCGAACGATTCAGAGGGAGGGAGAGAGCGAGCGAACGATTCAGAGGGAGAGAGCGAGCGAACGATTCAGAGGGAGAGAGCGAGCGAACGATTCAGAGGGAGAGAGCGAGCGAACGATTCAGAGGGAGAGAGCGAGCGAACGATTCAGAGGGAGAGAGCGAACTAACGATTCGTAGAGGGAGAGAGCGAACGAACGATCCGTAGAGAGAGAGCGAACGAACGATCCGTAGAGAGATCCGTAGAGAGAGAGAGAGAGCGAACGAACGATCCGTAGAGAGAGAGGGCGCGGATCGACGAACGATCCGTAGAGAGAGAGGGCGCGGACCGGGAGAATTTGGAGAAGTAGAAGTGACCGAGAGAGAGAAAAGGAAATGTGTGGTGAATACCTCCTTGTCAGTCAGGTCATATCCAACTCACTTAGTGAAGCCAGATTTGATTGACTGTACAAAGAGTCGAATGAACGAGGGACGAATGAACGAGAGGGGGGACGAACGAACGAAAGAGAGGGGGGATGAACGAACGAGAGAGGAGGGGGGGATGAACGAACGAGAGAGAGGGGGATGAAGGAACGAGAGAGAGGAGGGGGGGATGAACGAACGAGAGAGAGGGGGATGAATGAACGAGAGAGGGGGGGACGAACGAACGAGAGAGAGGTGAACGAACGAGAGAGAGAGGGGGACGAATGAACGAGAGAGAGAGGGGGACGAATGAACGAGAGAGAGAGGGGGACGAATGAACGAGAGAGAGAGAGAGAGAGAGGGGGGGGATGAACGAACGAGAGAGAGGAGGGGGGGGATGAACGAACGAGAGAGGAGGGGGGGGACGAACGAACGAGAGAGAGGAGGGGGGGACGAACGAGAGAGAGGAGGGGGGGACGAACGAACGAACGAGAGAGGGGGGGTGAACGAGAGAGAGAGGGGGGGACGAACGAACGAGAGGGGGGATGAACGAACGAGAGAGAGGAGGGGGGGATGAACGAACGAGAGAGAGGAGGGGGGGATGAACGAACGAGAGAGAGGAGGGGGGGATGAACGAACGAGAGAGAGGAGGGGGGGATGAACGAACGAGAGAGAGGGGGGGACGAACGAACGAGAGAGAGGGGGGACGAACGTACGAGAGAGAGGGGGGGACGGACGAACGAACGAGAGAGAGAGGGGGGGACGAACGAGAGGGGGGGTGAACGAACGAGAGGGGGGGTGAACGAACGAGAGAGAGAGGGGGACGAACGAACGAGAGAGAGGGGGACGAACGAACGAGAGAGAGGGGGGAACGAACGAAAGAGAGGGGGGGATGATCGAACGAAAGAGGGGGGGACGAACGAACGAAAGAGAGAGGGGGGACGAACGAACGAACGAGAGAGAGAGGGGGGACGAACGAACGAGAGAGAGAGAGGGGGGACGAACGAACGAACGAGAGAGAGAGGGGGGAACGAACGAACGAGAGAGCGAGGGGGGAACGAACGAGAGAGCGAGGGGGGAACGAACGAACGAGAGAGAGAGAGAGAGAGAGAGGAACGAACGAACGAACGAGAGAGAGAGAGAGAGAGGAACGAACGAACGAACGAGAGAGAGAGAGAGAGGAAGGGACGAACGAACGAACGAGAGAGGAGGGGACGAACGAACGAACGAGAGAGAGAGAGGAGGGGACGAACGAACGAGAGAGAGAGCGAGATAGAGGCAACGATTCAGATGGAGAGCGAGAGCGGGAACGATTCCAGACAGGGAGAGAGAATGACTAACTAAAGGAAGAGTTAAAGGGAGAATTTGGAGAAGTAGAAGTGACCGAGAGAGAGAAAAGGAAATGTGTGGTGAATACCTCCTTGTCAGTCAGGTCATATCCAACTCACTTAGTGAAGCCAGATTTGATTGACTGTACAAAGAGTCTCTGCCAGTACATTAAGACATGAAGGAATCCTATTCTATCCAGGATTGAAATCTCTGACCCAGTCTCTATGTCTCATGGAGTAGGTTGCTATTATTTGCAGAATGAGGAAGAGCGAGAATTGGAGCCCGTTAGCATTTGTATCCATTGATTGGCATGTTGTTGTTTCTGACTCAAAATCTGAAGAAAAATAGAAAGATTTATTCAGCCTTCCATTTAACTATCAAGAGCAACATTAATATGGAAATAGAAACGATTCAGACTGACAGATTTCTAGGGCACAGTACAGCACATGTCTGGGTCGCTCCCAGGTCGACCATCACCACCCCAAGAGTCATGGTTGCCATGCCATCTATTTGCGTCGTCGTGGGCGATTCCTCGGCGGAGGTGCTAATTTGTTAATATTCCTTCCGAGAGGCGTCTTAATTAGGTTTGTAAGATTCATGCCTAATTTAGTTATTATGCGCAGGATGAATGAACTAATGAACGTTCCAGGATTTCAGATCACTCCGCACTTCCTACTTCACGGATGATTATTATTTTTTTATGTGAATTAATTGTTGGTGGGTTAACCTTGCGCTCATTTGTTTAATCATTGGAAATGGTCTGGAATTTTCTCTTTAACAGCTTATTGCAGAGGGTCTGTATTTACAGTGATAATGGAGAGTAAAAAAACTAAAAACATAATCATAATATATTTTTTCCCGATCGACTTTGAAATGACTAAAACCAAATGGAAACTGTGTAGAAATAATGAACCTCAATTTATCGTCTCTTCTCTCTGTCCAGCTTGCTAACAGTAATCCAAACGAAAACTTGACAGTCGGGGAGCTTAGAAAATTCCAAAAGCAATAGATGAGGAATATGTTTTGCAAAGTTTGACGGCAAGGAAATATAGTACATTTTAAGTGCAGCCCTCCGGGCCTCGGGGAAGACTGAATGCAGCCTGCGGGGGAAATGAGTTTGACACCCCTGATCTATATAAAAACCATCTAGTTTCCAATCAAGAGAATGTTGGCATAGAAGGCGTAACTATGGCCCGTGGTCTGGTCAAGCAGTAATGTTCTCTTCTACGGAACCATATACAGTTGAAGTCAGAAGTTTACATACACTTAGGTTGGAGTCATTAAAACTCGTTTTTTCAACCACTCCACACATTTCTTGTTAACAAACTATAGTTTTGGCAAGTTGGTTAGGACATCTACTTTCTGCATGACACAAGTAATTTTTCCAACAATTGTTTACAGACAGATCATTTCACTTATAATTCACTGTATCACAATTCCAGTGGGTCAGAAGTTTACATACACTAATTTGACTGTGCCTTTAAACAGCTTGGAAAATTCCAGAAAATGATGTCATGGCTTTAGAAGCTTCTGATAGGCTAATTGACATAATTTGAGTCAATTGGAGGTGTACCTGTGGATGTATTTCAAGGCCTACCTTCAAACTCAGTGCCTCTTTGTTTGACATCATGGGAAAAACAAAATAAATCAGCCAAGACCTCAGAAAAAAAATTGTAGACCTCCACAAGTCTGGTTCATCCTTGGGAGCAATTTCCAAACGCCTGAAGGTACCACTTTCATCTGTACAAACAATAGTACGCAAGTATAAACACCATGGAACCACGCAGCCGTCATACCGCTCAGGAAGGAGACGCGTTCTGTCTCCTAGAGATGAACGTACTTTAGTGCAAAAAGTGCAAATCAATCCCAGAACAACAGCAAAGGACCTTGTGAAGATGCTGGAGGAAACCGGTACAAAAGTATCTATATCCACAGTAAAACTAGTCCTATATCGACATAACCTGAAAAGCCGCTCAACAAGGAAGAAGCCACTGCTCCAAAAGTGCCATTAAAAAAACAGAATATGGTTTGCAACTGCACATGGGGACAAAGATCGTAATTTTTGGAGAAATGTCCTCTGGTCTGATGAAACAAAAATAGAACTGTTTGGCCATAATGACCATCCTTATGTTTGGAGGAAAAATGGGGTTGCTTGTAAGCCGAAGAACACCATCCCAACCGTGAAGCACGGGGGTGGCAGCATCATGCTGTGGGGGTGCTTTGCTGCAGGAGTGACTGGTGCACTTAAATAGATGGCATCATGAGGAAGGAAAATTATGTGGATATATTGAAGCAACATCTCAAGACATCAGTCAGGAAGTTAAAGCTTGGTCGCAAATGGGTCTTCCAAATGGACAATGACCCCAAGCATACTTCCAAAGTTGTGGCAAAATGGCTTAAGGACAACAAAGTCAAGGTATTGGAGTGGCCATCACAAAGCCCTGACCTCAATCCTATAGAAAGTTTGTGGGCAGAACTGAAAAAGTGTGTGCGAGCAAGGAGGCCTACAAACCTGACTCAGTTACACCAGCTCTGTCAGGAGGAATGGGCCAAAATTCACCCAATTTATTGTTGGTAGGTTGTGGATGGCTACCCGAAACGTTTGACCCAAGTAAAAATTTTTTAAAGGCAATCCTACCAAATACTAATTGAGTGTATGTAAACTTCTGGCCCACTCGGAATGTGATGAAATAAATAAAATCTGAAATAAATCATTCTCTCTACTATTATTCTGACATTTCACATTCTTAAAATTAAGTGGTGATCCTAACTGACCTAAGACAGGGGAATTTTTACTATGATTAAATGTCAGGAATTGTGAAAAACTGAGTTTAAATGAATTTGGCTAAGGTTTATGTAAACTTCCGACTTCAACTGTACATTCCCCTCCCGCAGCGGGGATCCCGGTTCGATCCCCACTTCAGCGCTACACATTTCTCATCCCTCTATTAATCTGCTCCCATCTTTTCACAAATAAAATAAAAATACGTAAGGAGTTCAGATTTCCATTAACTAAAAACAATTTTGCTTTCCCACAGATTCCGGCAGACCATCCTGTTAGAGACCATCAGTGGCACTCCCCTATAAGTCAAAGCTGTCCTCTCTAGCCTTTCCTCTGTTTGTGTCCACAGGGATGGTTCAGTCCAGGTCAGGTGTTTGTGCTGGATGAGTACTGCGCCCGCTACGGTGTGAGGGGCTGCCACCGCCACCTCAGCTACCTCCGGGACCTGATGGACTACTCTGAGAACAACACCCTGGTCGACCCAACCCTTCTACATTACAGCTATGCCTTCTGCGCCTCCCACATCCATGGCAATAGGTACGTACATCAACAAGCTCCACAAACTAGTTACATAAGTGTTGTACTAAAGCAACTACAGGTTTTTGCTTTTACTGTTTGCTGAACTGAAATGTTGTCTCCGGAGCTCAGATGGTCAATGTCAAGATTATTTTAATTTAATCTAAAACCAGTGAAAAGACTCATCCCACTGGACAAAAACTGGTTGAATCAATGTGGGAAATTAATTGGATTTGCAAAAAGTCATCAACATGAGGGCATTTCGTCTTGTTTTCACCCAACTTTTAACCTAAATACAATGACATTATTAATTTCTACACACTTTCTCAAACGATATATGTTTGAGGGTTGTCATTTAGATTTAACCAAATATCCAAGGTTTTTACACACACAAAAATATTCATGACCACCAAATAATTATAATGAAATATAATCTTATTTTCAAGACATTAGTTGGTACAGTACTTTTCTGAAAAGCACAAGTCATTTGTTTCTTGTGTTTAGTCTGATATGAGCAGTATACCTTGGCCACTTGTCAGCTTAACAGCTCCACTCTGTTTCCCTCTTACTGAAGGCATCCGCATGCTTCCCATTATATATGATTACATTTTGTGAAACGTTTGTTTGTTTTCGGGGATTTTTTTTTCCGGTTGTTCGTGCACACAAAATGTTTTCCCTGAGGTAAGCCGAAGTTCGTTAGCCGACGTCTGCGACTTGAAGTGTTTGTCGTCATTCAACGAGACAACTACTTTTCATGCAACATTTGACTAAGACCTCTGCAAAAACTTCCAAATTAATTACAGATTTCTTGAATTACTGTATCTTAGATTCATTCTGACTATTTTGAGGAAGTGTATACTGGCTACGGTGTCTCAAGAGGGACCAACAGTACTATTTCCGCTTTTCAAGCGAAGTTATTTTAAGGGAGAATGGGAGGCACAGACGTTCACTTCGTCTAGCCGAGTTCTGCTAGGAGCAGTATGCAGACGCCTTTACTGTTCTCTTACGGCTATTAGTTTCCCACTTACCTCAAATAACCCCATGCTTGACTTTCCCTGTGATAAATGCTAATATATGTGCTTTCTCTCTTTGTTGAGTAATTTAGCCAATTAGAGACCATAATGATTAGCCTCTGAGTAATCACCATGTATAAAAAGGGGAGATTGCTGGAACTGGCTTTTTGTCAGTTGGAGTTCTAATTTGAATAATTGATGCCTATTCAGTGCTCTGATGCTGCCAGAGAGGGTGTGGAAGAAGGCATCGGGTAGCATAAGGCCACAGACAAAGATGGAGGTAGCTTTATGCAACAGCCTTATACAATCTGTAACTTACTTGTCTTTGTAAATGAAAAGGGGTGGGTCTTGGCGAATGTAACATTTATTTTAAATTATATAAAAAATCTGTCAGATCTGCCATATACAAAACCCATGCCTTTTCCTTGTGATGTGTGTGTGCACCCTTGCATTTTGGGGTTAGCCTTTGCACTTTGAGACCAATAGTTGTCAAAGAACTGGTTGATTTTGAGGGTACTATTTCCTTATCAGAGCTGTCATTTTTTAGCTGTCATAGGTTAGATGCTGTTGCACAAAATTACATTTCCGCCAGTACATTTCCCTGTACGTAGTCTTTCATAATCACACTCTTTGTACAATGGTTGTGAAAAGGACTTGTGATTTCTGGAAAAAGGTGTTCCTTGAAAAGGGGACACTTGCTAACTTTGTGACAACTTTCTGTGGATCACTGGTTTTGATTGGCAGATGACGAAAGAGTGGACTCATTGAGCTTTGTCACCAACATGGGTCCGTGCAGGTGTGGCTCCAATCTTCATGGAGACAGGTGTGTTTGGAGTGGAGCAAGGTTACAGGAGCCCATGGCAAGGGGAGTGAAAGGGCAGCACTGTATGTCGTTACGAGCCGTGTGAAGAGTGACAGCGGACACATCATCTTCTGCTCACCTCCTTCTCACCTGTCACTTCATATCCCCCGCCTCTCAGAGCCGTCCGGCTCTCATGGGCTCGGAATGTGACAGGAGCTTTTACTTCTGACTCCCCATGCCACCCGTCCTGTCTCTCCTAACTGCCAGCCATGTCTGTTCCCCATGCTGCTAAAGGGAGGTGACACACACGGTGCGCTGCCACGCGTGGCCACCGCCTCACCGTCAGATGACGCCCACTCCGTCGGATGTGATTTACCCAGAAATCCGGAGGTTTGGAGCGTGGTCGAAGACGACAGTCATCACTTACAGATGAGCCGTATCCACTGTAAACACCCTGACATGAAACTACAGATGTCCCGACAAGACTGCAGTAACCTACAGCCCCATCCTGGAGCCTGTTAACCCTTTGTGAGTGGGGGTCAGCGTTTAGCCCCAACTCAAACACGCTTGCTTCATTAAGCATCAACAATGCGTCTACCCTCGACAAGCTGTCGCACCGCTCCCAACTCTGACGTGTGCAGCCAAGCATGACAGGAAGTTTGATTGGATTTGATAGCAGTTGGAGAAAAGCTACTGTGGGAAGCCAGTTACAAGCACAGGGGTTCTACTTGAGATTTTAATGGCCTATCAGGGTATTTTCAATTTGGCCTGGTGCCAACTTTTTGTTGTTAACAAGGCAGGCTTAGAGTGCTCATATCCTTGCAACACTTTGAATGTTACAAGGATACCAACATAGAGATGGTATGTATCAGAGGACTGAACAACTGAAGTGACAGTCTGTTCTTTGTCCGACTCCATACCACATAACTGTCAGTAGTGATCAACCGTGCAATCTGATGTTTTGCTTGTATTAATGTGTCTATATTTGTATAAGGCATGTTCCCTTTGCTAAATGAACAGATTCCTTATCCTTGTCAATAGAATTTCAGCAACTGGTCAGCTCACAGGACCCATGGGCTTGGGCTGGGACTAAGGCCTATTGCAGGGATCATCAACTAGATTCAGCCATGGACAGATTTTTTGTCTTGAGCGGATGGTTGGGGTAGCAGAACATTATTACAAATAATTTGTAAACTGCAAGAAGCCCAAACAGATATAATATTTAACTAAAACATAATAAATTCAAACCTTGCTTACATTTTTATACGATCACGTGTCTCTCTCTTATGCGTGGGAATACTTGTGAACAGAGTTCCAAAATTTAAATCACTTGGAGCTGATTTCCTGGTGTTTTTTACAGTATTTTATGTCCAATAATGAAAATGATAAATAATAAAAAATATATATGTTTACTTTTTTTTGCTAAAACCACAATGGCCCGCGGGCCGCTGTTGGGGAACCTTGGCCTAGTGTATGACCAAAGAATGGGGAGGGAGGGCTGCCTGACATGGCCCTTGTATCTTCATCTGGACAGTGTGAGGGAGGAACAGAACAAGAAATCCACTCCCTTCTTTTTACCACGACATGAAAGAAAATGTCCTTGCCCATCCCAAGAGTGAGCACACTCGCCCACCCCTCCATAGGACTATCCTTTTAGTGTTCCTTTGGGATTAGCTGGTGCTTGTTAAAGGGGGTGGCAGCAGGGGGGAGTTAATGAATTGACAGATTTAAGGAACAACAGGGTTTACAAGTAGTCCTTACAAATGTTGTTGTGAAGAGAGGGCTGTTTTTCATTGTAGACCAGGGCTTTTGGGGATTGAACGGAGAGAAATTGAATTGAAGGCCTGATGTTCAGACACAATACAATACAAGCTTTCATTGTCACTCCATTTCTTGAGATTCTTTTTTATGGAGTCCTTTATGACAGCTAATTACCTTTTTACATTTCTAATGTGAGGTTTATTATTTTACTCTAAAACCAGGCACATGTTTGATTGGATGGTTTACACTCGAATTTATTCCAGAATTACCTTAGTTAGCTTTTTTTCTAAGTCTCTTGGCAGAGTAAAAACAGACAAAAAACAACAAACAATTAGTAAATGCTTCATAATTAAATTGCAATTTACAATTCAGTTTCTCTGTTTCAACTTCAAGTTACGAATATTGTTGCAGATGCATCTCGTTCTCCCCTGCTAGAGGCTAATACATCATGTTCAGGGTCTCACTGCATAGGCTTTTATAAGCACAACTCATTACCACAGACAACCTCTCCCCCCTCCTCTTGGCGAAAGCGAGTGTCGTTTTGAGGCAGCGCCTTTCTCTTTCAGCTGAAAGAAGCCCAGGAAGTCAAGGTTAGCAGTCCGGGTAGTGATTGCATTTTCTTCTCTTTCCCCAGAGTGCCTATTAATGGGAAAGCAAGAAGGGAATGGAAGCTTTACAAACATTAAAGGGGCAATCTGTGATTGCTACATCCATTTGTTGACTTTATTAATTAATTGTATATAGCCATTGATTCTTGAGAAATATAACTTAAATAAATGAGCAACTGTCTAATAATAATATTATAATAATATGCCATTTAGCAGACGCTTTTATCCAAAGCGACTTACAGTCATGTGTGCATACATTTTACGTATGGGTGGTCCCGGGGATCGAACCCACTACCCTGGCGTTACAAGCGCCATGCTCTACCAATTGAGCTACAGAGGACCACCCATACGAACCCAATCAGAACCCAAAATATAAGCTTGTTTTTTTTAACATTGTTTGTAAACAATGTAATTCTAAACAAACACTGTGTATTTTCAAAACATGGTTAAAACTATAATTTTGATTTCATGGATGGTCAGTCCTTGCATCCATAACCCAGTCTATGAATTTCAGTGGTTACTTTACTCCAGCCCCATCCCTCAGCTGTTTACCCAAAATGGTGGTGGGGTGTCTGCTTTGTTGTTGTTTGAACTGCAGATTGCCCCTATAATGAAATGCTCATCAAACTTTTGTGTGTTTTTTTTCAGGCCGGATGGGATAGGCTCTGTCACTGAGGAAGAGAGAGAACAGTTTGAGGACATAAGAAGCCGTCTCCTGTGTCTATTGGACAACCAGATCATCCATTTTAGGTACTACTTCCTCTACGATTGACATGATTACAAACAATGGTATGTAGGCTTCATGACATTTTGTCAGTAATGCACTAGTAACTGAGTATAATAAGAACCTTGCATACATTTAACCCCCTAAGGTCTAATTAGCATAATCAAAAAATCCCCATAACAATCTGTCAGTTTAAGATAGAGATATGTTTTTTCACAAAATCCCAATCGTCTGTAGAGTCCGAATGGTTTGGCCTACAAACTATTATGACCCCTCTATGGAAAGCGTTTTGGGACTTGTCTGAAGTCGGTACAGCCGATCTGCCAACTTCTGTCTGTAGTGTCCGAACAGTTTGGGCTACACACTACATGTCGGTTGTTTTGCTCTAGGACGCCCACAGGCCTCACAAGACTCGTCTGAAAGTCCCCTGGTACCAGTTGAAAGAAATTAATGGATGTATATATGGACACTGTTTAGTGCCAAAGGGGGTTAAATACATGTAAAAATAAAATGTTTCCTGATATCTCTAAGAAATAGGACAGACACTTCAGAACAAACTTCCTTAAGATTGTTTTGGGGGGACTATCTGTTGTTCTATGTAGTGAATCTGTTATTCAATGCGTTTGTATGGGCTAATAGCAGTAAGGGCAAAACATTTTTTTCATCAAATAACCCCTCCCCTGGCTTAGACAGGGCTTAGACTCGTATGGGTTGAACAGGTGCAAAATTGGGTATATTGGATTCTTAGTCCTCCCTACATCTGTGAGCTGCTATTCACCATTATTGCCTTGTATGGCCTTATTGTCAGGGCCGTGGACACAGATCCAGACCTTGAAGGATGGTTTGTTCAATGAACTTGCCCCATTCATATCCCTGAACTTTGGTGTTTCAAGCCCCTTCATCCCTGTGAAGGGCCCTCCATCTGGCGCCAAGGAGGAGAGAGGGTGGATGGGGACATGGAGTTGGCAGAGGGCTGTTGAAAGCAGCAAGAGTCATTAGCAACACTCCTCAACGAGAGGCTAATGGCAGTAAACAATAGCCTAGACAATTTTGGGATTATGCTGATAAGCAGCAAACCGGAGCGGGGTGCGTATAGTTTGTTTAGGATTAAAGGGGAACACAGCGAAGTTGATTAAGAGCTATTAGTGGTTTGGTAATTCCTCACCACGCACTAAGAAGGGACACGTTTGACGGCGAACACCTCAAATCCACTTTAAAATATGATATCCACATTTAGGAGAGATGTTGTCCGGTAGTTCAGCTTGTTACCAGTCAAGAGGACCAGAGTCCCCAGAGAATGTGTGGTCATGGGCATGGGGTATGTATTGGCTGGTGCAATCAAATTTCCCCTCTGGGGGATTAATAAAGTACTATCTTAACTTATCTTATTTGCCTCCCACTTCTGACCTCTACTTTGTTGAGGCTTCATCACCCACAGTTTAACCTACATATTTGTGCCGATCAGTGTCTTATCTGTAGTCAATAGATGTCCTGCATTATGTAATGCATTGGCTTCCTTTCATGCATTAAAGGGCAAATCCACCAATAAACTATCTTATGGTATTTGTTTCATTAGTCCATTGTTGACATAGTGCCAAAATGTTTTGCTTGTCAGCAATCAAGTTTTCAAGATATGTAACTTTCAAAATACAGAAATCATCCCCCGTATGATGCGTCGTGATGCAAAACGCAGTTAAGCATTCCCACAGTATCGTCCTTGTTCTTAAGAAATGAGGGTGTAGATGCACTGTCCACTCACACTTGTGTCCACAGGTACTGTTTCCCCTTTGGCCGACCAGATGGCGCCCTCAAAGCGACACTCTCCCTGCTAGAAAGGGTATGTTTTGCTGAAAAAGTCAGACTATTGTTATTATTTTGAGTCTACAGGTCTCTGCATTCCGTTACTCATACTGCATATGGCTGTGTAGACAAGAATGTGTTGCGTTATCCTTGTGGCCTTCCACTATAAACAGGTTTTGGGTCACTCCGTTTGCCGTTAGGTTTGCTGAGTCTGTTTTGGTGGATTCTAGGTTTTGATGAAGGACATCACCACTCCTGTTCCTCCTGATGAGATGAAGAAGGTGGTCAAAAAATGTCTGGAGAAAGCTGCCCTCATCAACTACTCCCAGTTGACTCAATACGCTCAGATCGAGGGTTTGTGCAAGCCCGGCTCACACGTGTGGTGATATTACATGTCTCTGTGTTTGGGCTTTGTTCAAGTATATGCACATGCTGTTGGTTTGTCAGTGTTCTTAATAGAGTGGACTGGGTGGCGGGTAGTGTTTTAGTGTATCTGTGTGCTGGTGTCACAGTGCTGGCATGTTTGTGTGTGCTTAATGTCACAGCTGATGCTCAGGCTGCCCCGGAGAAGAGATTGGAGGACATGATGCGACTGGGAGAACTTTGTATTGAGGTCCTGCAGCAGAATGATGAGCACCATTCCGAGGTAGGGCCATTCTGCCATACTAATGGCGTCACCCCTACCACACACACACACACTCTCACCGTTACAAACTCAATGTGCACCAGGGTTGGGGTCGATTCTGAATTGAGTTGTGGATTGCTCATTAATTCCTATTCAAATCTTGAATTTGAATTGAATTGTCCACAACCCACAGGAAGTATAATTTTAATTAAAGGAAGTAGAATCTAATTCAATGAAATTCTAATGGCTTATTTATTCTATCACCATAGTCATGTTTATTTTGACATCATGTATGGTTACCACTACCATGTAGCATAAGGTTGAAACATTTCATTTTTAAAACTCATTCTCCTAAAACAATTGTAAATAATGACAGTGGTCTGGAAATATTCTAAGGTCATGTTGTGGGTTGTCGGTAATAATTCTTATACCACAGCATTGTTGAATACTTGTTTCTGATTTGCTAGAAGGGCATTATAGAGTGTGCATTACATTTAAATATGTTTTTAAATCAGAAAAAAATATATTTCCTAGAATGCATTAGATCAAACACTTCAGTACAACAAAGGAAAATACTGTTTGAAATCTCTGAGTTATAATCAAACTAATATTTGAAATGGTATGTGTATTGTTTGCATTAATGATAAGCGGCATATCCTTTTGATAAAAGATTTGTCAAATGAATGAGACTCTTGTTTCACGTCTCAGTTGAATTGCTTTGAGTTCAATTCTACTTAAATTCAAATTCAATTCAAATTCTGCTTCCTATGGGATGTGGTCAATTAAAATTAATTGTTAAATTGAAATATTCCGAATTGACCCCAATACTGATTTGCACAGAGCTTTAGCATCACAACGCTTAGAACAGTGTACTCAATCACAGTATAAGTCACAAAACATAATATACAGATCAGAAATCAAGTATTTTAAGAATAGTTACAGTACTTCCCCCTTCATGAAAACTGTCACTAATCATGCAAATGTCACTAATTTTAGCAAAGCGTGCCTTTCAAGAATTCAGAATACCTTTTTTGCTGTCAGTATATGCCTCCTCAAAACCACAACTTAACTCTTGTCACAGATAAATATTTCAGTTTGTATTTGTATTTATTATGGATCCCCATCAGCTGCTGCCAAGGCAGCAGCTACTCTTCCTGGGGTGCAGCAAAATTAAGGCAGTTATACATTTTCAGCAGATTTCACAACATATTAAGTGTGTGCCCTCAGGCCTCTACTCTACTACCACATATCTATAACACAAAATCCATGTGTACATGTGTGTATGTTAAAATGTGTTTGCATGCATGTGTCTATGTTTGTGTTACTTCACAGTCCCCGCTGTTCCATAAGGTGTATTTTGATCTGTTTTTTTTTATTTAATTTCAATGCTGGCCTGAATTACTTGATGTGGAATAGAGTTCCATGTAGTCATGGCTCTATGTAGTACTGTGCGCCTCCCATAGTCTGTTCTTGACTTGGGGACTGTGAAGAGACCTCTGGAGGCATGTCTTGTGGGGTATGCATGGGTGTCCGAGCTGTGTGCCAGTAGTTCAAACAAACAGCTCAGTGCATTCAACATGTCAATACCTCTCACAAATACAAGTAGTGATGAAGTCAATCTCTCCTCCACTTTGAGCCAGGAGAGATTTGTATTTATTTATTTATTTTACCTTTATTTAACTAGGAAAGTCAGTTAAGAACAAATTGTTATTTACAATGACGGCCTACACCGGCCAAACCCGGACGACGCTGCCTTAGACCATTAAAGTAGTTGGCAATATCAGTGGGTTTTGTGATGAATGAGCCATCTGATTCAATGAATGATGGAACGGAGTTTGCCTTTTTGGACCTCCAAAGCTTTCTACTATCATTCAGTTTAGTCACAGGATTTTTCAATATGCAGTACGTTTGCCAGTCGGTTGTACAGCCAGACCTATATGCCATCTCTTTTGCCTCATCTCTCTCAACCATACTATTTTTCAATTCCTCATCAATCCATGGGAATTTAACCGTTTTTACAGTCATTTTCTTAATGGGTGCATGCTTATTAGTAACTGGGATAAGCAATTTCATAAATGTGTCAAGTGCAGCGTCTGGTTGCTCGTCATTACACACCACAGACCAACAAATATTCTTCACATCAACAACATAGGAATCACTACAAAACTTATTGTATGACCTCTTATACACAATATTAGGCCCAGCCTTTGGAACTTGGGTTTTCCTAGATATGGCTACTATATTGTGACCACTACATCTGATGGATTTGGATACTGCTTTCAAACTAATTTCTGCTGCATTAGTAAAGATATGATCAATACATGTTGATGATTTCATTCCTGTACTGTTTGTAACTACCCTGGTAGGTTGATTGATAACCTGAACCAGGTTGCAAGCACTAGTTACAGTTTGAAGCTTTCTCTTGAGTGGGCAGCCTGCTGAAAGCCAGTCAATATTTAAATCACCCAGAAAGTATAACTCTCAATTGATATCACATATATTATCAAGCATTTCACACGTTATCCAGATACTGACTGTTAGCACTTGGTGATCTATAGCAATATTACTTCAACAGTAATTAACATTAGATCCTTTCTAAGCTTTACAGGAATGTGGTTCTGAATATAGACCGCAAACCCTCCCCCGTTGACATTTCTGTATTTTCTGTAAAAGTTATAACCTTGTATTGCTACCACTGTATCATCAAAGGTATTATCTAAGTGAGTTTCAGAGATAGTCAGAATATGAATGTCATCTGTTACTAGCAAATTATTGATTTCATGAACCTTGATTCTTAAGCTACATATGTTAACGTGGGTGATTTTTAACACTTTTCTGGGATGTTTGATTATTTTTCTTGCTTTACTGGGAAGCTTAGCAGAGGAAGACATACTCTGGTTATTTGTATTAGTGCAGGGGGAGCTGCACACAGTGGACTTCCGACTAGGGCACACCACCTCAGTGCTAACAGTATCACTCTGGTTCATAGGCATATGATTACTGCATACAATAGCTGTAGGATCTAATCAAATCAAATCACATTTTATTGGCCACATGTGCCGACTACAACAGGTGCAGACATTACAGTGAAATGCTTACTTACAGCCCTTAACCAACAGTGCATTTATTTTTAATAAAAAAGTAAAATAAAACGACAACAAAAAAGTGTTGAGAAAAAAAGAGCAGAAGTAAAATAAAGTAACAGTAGGGAGGCTATATATACAGGGGGGTACCGGTGCAGAGTCAATGTGCGGGGGCACCGGCTAATTGAGGTAGTTGAAGTAATATGTACATGTGGGTAGAGTTAAAGTGACTATGCATAAATAATTAAGAGTAGCAGCAGTGTAAAAATATGGGTTGGGGGTGGGGGGGCAGTGCAAATAGTCCAGGTAGCCATGATTAGCTGTTCAGGAGTCTTATGGCTTGGGGGTAGAAGCTGTTGAGAAGTCTTTTGGACCTAGACTTGGCACTCCGGTACCGCTTGCCGTGCGGTAGCAGAGAGAACAGTCTATGACTAGGGTGGCTGGAGTCTTTGACAATTTTGAGGGCCTTCCTCTGACACCGCCTGGTATAGAGGTCCTGGATGGCAGGAAGCTTGGCCCCAGTGATGTACTGGGCCATACGCACTACCCTCTGTAGTGCCTTGCGGTCGGAGGCCGAGCAGTTGCCATACCAGGTGGTGATGCAACCAGTCAGGATGCTCTCGATGGTGCAGCTGTAGAATTTTTTTGAGGATCTGAGGACCCATGCCAAATCTTTTCAGTCTCCTGACAGGGAATAGGCTTTGTCGTGCCCTCTTCACGACTGTCTTGGTGTGTTTGGACCATGACAGTTCGTTGGTGATGTGGACACCAAGGAACTTGAAGCTCTCAACCTGTTCCACTACAGCCCTGTCGATGAGAATGGGGGCGTGCTCAGTACGCTTTTTTTCCCTGTAGTCCACAATCATCTCCTTTGTCTTGGTCACGTTGAGGGAGAGGTTGTTATCCTGGCACCACACGGCCAGGTCTCTGACCTCCTCCCTATAGGCTGTCTCATCGTTGTCGGTGATCAGGCCTACCACTGTTGTCGTCGGCAAACTTAATGATGGTGTTTGAGTCGTGTCTGGCCATGCAGTCATGGGTGAACAGGGAGTACAGGAGGGGACTGAGCACGCACCCCTGAGGGGCCCCCGTGTTGAGGATCAGTGTGGCAGATGTGTTGTTACCTACCCTTACCACCTGGGGGCGGCCCGTCAGGAAGTCCAGGATGTCCAGGATCCAGTTGCAGAGGGAGATGTTTAGTCCCAGAATCCTTAGCTTAGTGATGAGCTTTGAGGGCACTATGGTGTTGAATGCTGAGCTGTAGTCAATGAATAGCATTCTCACATACGTGTTCCTCTTGTCCAGGTGGGACAGGGCAGTGTGGAGTGCAATAGAGATTGCATCATCTGTGGATCTGTTGGGGCGGTATGCAAATTGGAGTGGGTCTAGGGTTTCTGGGATAATGGTGTTGATGTGAGCCATGACCAGCCTTTCAAAGCACTTCATGGCTACAGACGTCAGTGCTATGGGTCGGTAGTCATTTAGGCAGGTTATCTTAGTGTCCTTGGGCACGGGGACTGCTTGAAACATGTTGGTATTACAGACTCAGTCAGGGACATGTTGAAAATGTCAGTGAAGACACTTGCCAGTTGGTCAGCACATGCTCGGAGTACAGGTCCTGGTAATCCGTCTAGCCCTGCGGCCTTGTGAATGTTGAACTGCTTAAAAGTCTTACTCACATTGGCTACGGAGAGCGTGATCACATAGTCATCCGGAACAGCTGGTGCTCTCATGCATGCTTCAGTGTTGCTTGCCTCGAAGCGAGCATAGAAGTGGTTTAGCTCGTCTGGAAGTCTTGTGTCACTGGGCAGCTCGCGGCTGTGCTTCCCTTTGTAGTCTGTAAAGTTTTCAAGCACTGCCACATCCGATGAGCGTCAGAGCCGGTGTAGTACGATTCAATCTTAGTCCTGTATTGACTCTTTGCCTGTTTGATGGTTCGTCGGAGGGCATAGCGGGATTTCTTATATGCGTCCGGGTTAGAGTCCCGCTCCTTGAAAGCGGCAGCTCTACCCTTTAGCTCAGTGCGGATGTTGCCTGTAATCCATGGCTTCTGGTTGGGGTATGTACGTACGGTCACTGTGGGGACGACATCATCGATGCACTTATTGATGAAGCCAGTGACTGATGTTGTGTACTCCTCAATGCTATCTGAAGAATCCCGGAACATGTTCCAGTCTTTGCTAGCAAAACAGTCCTGTAGCTTAGCATCTGCGTCATCTGACCCCTTTTTTATTAACCGAGTCACTGGTGCTTCCTGCTTTAGTTTTTGCTTATAAGCAGGAATCGGGAGGATAGAGTTATGGTCAGATTTGCCAAATGGAGGGCGAGGGAAAGCTTTGTATGCGTCTCTGTGTGTGGAGTAAAGGTGGTCTAGAGTTTTTTTTCCTCTGGTTGCACATTTAACATGCTGGCAGAGGCGTTCCGGGCAGTAAGAGTCACACAAATTAGGTTATTTACATTGTGTCTTCCAACGCCCCTAGGATAATGTACATTTGCTGAATCATTATGACAACTCAGCGACACAATGGTAGGGATTAAATGAGCTGGACTTGGGTCATTGATAAGTAATTGTCTCAACGCAGCCTTATAATGCTGTGAAAGGATCCAGGAACCCAAATGATTTGATCAGTTGAAATGCATCCTTGGATGCTGTTATCTTATTATTTTTCTTATGATGATTCCTGCCTGTGCCACGCCAGAAAAAATTGATCATTTAACTAATAACTTTTAACCACTTATTATTATTATTATTGTGGAGCTGTTTGTTTCTATCCTGGGTCTGCGTTGGCAGCTGTGTGCCAACGTGGAAGGTGACACATCAAGTGCCAACACTGTAGTAAAGTCTCGGCGAGCAGAGATGAAAACAACGCCCACAGCCCAAATGCACAGGTCGCTCTATGGTACTGTGTAAAACTGATCATTCATAGGTGTTGAGGCGTCCATGAACACCACATACAGTGCATTCGGAAAGTATTCAGACCCCTTGACTTTTTCCACATTTTGTTACATTACAGCCTTATTCTAAAATGTATTAAATTATTTTTTTCCCTCTTCAATCTACACACAATACCCTATAATGACAAAGCAAAAACAGGGATACCTTATTTACATAAGTATTCAGACCCTTTGCTATGAGACTCAATTGAGCTCAGGTACATCCTGTTTCCATTGATCATCCTTAAGATGTTTCTACAACTTGATTGGAGTCCACCTGTGGTAATTTCAATTGATTGGACATGATTTGGAAAGGCGCACAACTGTCTATATAAGGTCCCACAGTTGACAGTGCATGTCAGAGAAAAGACCAAGCCATGAGGTTGAAGGAATTGTCCATAGAGCTCCGATACAGGATTGTGTCAAAGCACAGATCTGGGGAAGGGTACCAAAAAAATTCTGCAGAACTCCATCAATCAGGCCTTTATGGTAGAGTGGCCAGACGGAAGCCACTCCTCAGTAAAAGGCACATGACCTACCGCTTGGGGTTTGCCAAAAGGCACCTAAAGACTCTCAGACCATGAGAAACAAGATTCTCTGGTCTGATGAAACCAAGATTGAACTCTTTGGCTTGAATGCCAAGCGTCACGTCTGGAGGAAACATGGCACCATCCCTATGGTGAAGCATGGTGGTGGCAGCATCATGCTGTGGGGATGTTTTTCAGCAGCAGTGACTGGGAGACTAGTCAGGATCGAGGGAAAAATGAACGGAGCAAAGTACAGAGAGATCCTTGATGAAAGAGCGCTCAGGACCTCAGACTGGGGCAAAGGTTCACCTTCCAACAGGACAATGACCCTAAGCACACAGCCAAGACAACGCAGGAGTGGCTTCGGGACAAGTCTCTGAATGTCCTTGAGTGGCCCAGCCAGAGCCCGGACTTGAACCCGATCTAACATTTCTGGAGAGACCTGAAAATAGCTGTGCAGTGACGCTCCCCATTCAACCTGACAGAACTTGAGAGGATCTGCAGAGAAGAATGGGAGAAACTCCCCAAATGCAGGTGTGCCAAGCTTGTAGTGTCATACCCAGAAAGACTCGAGGCTGTAATCACTGCCAAAAGTGCTTCAACAAAGTACTGAGTAAAGGGTCTGAATACTTATGTAAATGTGATATTTCAGTTTTTAATTTTTTATAAATTTGCAAAAATGTTTAAAAACCTGGTTTTGCTTTGTCATTATGGGGTATTGTGTGTAGATTGATGAGGGGGAATAACAGTTTGATCCATTTTAGAATAAGGCTGTAACGTAACAAAATTTGGAAAAAGTCAAGGGGTCTGAAAACTTTCCGAATGCACTGTACTTTTCTAATAAGTGGCAGTGTGGCTTCAGACATCTGTTTCTGAGCGACAGCGCTATTTATAACTGGCTGCAAATCTGCGGCTGTCATGACCACAAATGAGACAAGGTCCTTTGTAGTTGGAGGCTGGCACTGGAGTTTTAGCAGGAGGACAGTCACATCAGCGCATCCCACTCGCTGTCAAAGGCAAAATGTTTCCATGTTTTCGGCATGTGTGGAAATCAAACCGGTGATGACCATTTTCAGTATTTTATACCAAGTGAAAAATGCAAAGAGATGCCCTCACTTTCTCTAATTTCTGCCTTTCACTTTCCCTCTTTTTCTGATATGAATTGGAAAGGGAAGAGAGGTAAGTGTTTCTTATGAAAACTCTAGCTGTGTGTCTGTCATGTCCACGTCCATCAAATTGTGTTACATCCCAAAGCCTGTCAACATCTATCAGTCATGTACCACACTTCACTCATACCCTGCAAAGCTCTGTTCATGGTTCTCATTGAGGAGATGGTTGATACCGAGTCATCAATAGTCATTCAGGTGCAATGTGGTGGATCCACTGCAGGTTGTGGTCCTGGTGGACTGCTGAATATTTTGTCCCATGATACCAAATTTTGCACTCTGGGTATCTAAGGATTCTGGTTTTGTGGTGATTGTTGTACCCCAATTTATGCTACAACACACACACACATAGTGAGAGCTGTAAACTGCTTCTTATACCGCAAGGTAAACTGCTTTTTATTGGGGAACAAAGTGCCTGTTAACCGAATGGAGATTAGCATTGTGGGGAAGAAAACGGCCAACTTGGGCCTTTGTCAGGCTGCTCGCTCTTGCTTTCAGTCACGTACCTTACATTTTTCTTCGGAATCTCGCTCTCTCACTTAGAGACAGCATTTTGTGATGAGTTCATTCCTGCAGTTATGTGAGGATGCCTGTTGGTGTGAATTGAGGGGGTTGGCGATAGGTAACGAAGCGTGTGGCACAAAGGCACTCTTTTTAATTGTGTTTATTGACACAGAGTGCTGAAAAGACACATCTGAAAAGGATGATGACAACAGTCCTCAAGGCCAGGTATCGCTGTGGGACATACACTTTCTCTGACCGCCAGCCTAGTGTTTTGTCTGCCACAAGCGCCCACTAACACAGACACACAGATGGACACATACAGACGGACACATACACACAGACGGATGGACACACACAGACAGACACACACAAACGGACACTCACAGACACGCACACAGACGGACACACACAGGAACAGCAACCTTCTTCAATCAATCTGTCACATTCCTTTTCTTTTTCCTGTGCTTCATTGGGCTCATTGAACTTTTCTCTCCTCACATGGCGACCACTGAGTAGGGTAGGAAGTATTTATTTTGGGTGGGCACGAAAAATGTATGCTTTTTATGCTCTGACTGGTCTATGGAGACAGTGGAGTCATGAAAAGCAACTGCAGCTCTGCCAAATGTCCCATTGACTTAGAGCCAAGAACATGACTTTGTCAAGCTCCTTAATGACCTAAAATCTCCTATATATACTTCCTAGATATGACCTAAAATCTCCTGTACTAACTTCCTGGATATGACCTAAAATCTCCTATACCCATTTCCTGGATAGATGGAGTCGTACACAATATTGACACAAACAAAACATACCGGTATGTAGTTGCATTGACACACCGCAACAATAGTCAAGGACCAGTCAGAACTTTAAGCAAAGATTGTATTGAAGAATTACTGTAAATGATTGGGTTTGTAACTACAGTACATGTATGATGGCTAGTCCCACCAATACATGAAAGAGAGTTTGAGTGAACATCCAACTTGGCACAGACAAAAAAAGAGCCACTAGATGAAAGGAGGTGAGTGCACATGACCTTTTTCTACACCCACATAAACACTGAATTTCCGTTTCTATCATAACAACTTATTTGGCCTATACATTTGTAAACCCCTTGCACTTCACACAGAATCCTAGACATAAGCCTCCAATGTTTTGGAAATGTCAATAGCTTGACCTTTGTTTGGACCTTTTTAACCTTTTCTTCTTTTGTGTGATATACACTGAACAAAAATATAAACGCAACATGTACAGTGTTGGTCCCATGTTTCATGAGCTGAAATAAAAGATCCCATAAATGTCCCATACACACAAAAAGCTTATTTCTCAGATGTTTACCTCCCTGTTAGTGAGCATTTCTTTTTTGCCAAGATAATCCATCCACCTGATAGGTGTGGCAAATCAAGAAGCTTATTAAACTGCATGATCATTACACAGGTGCACCTTGTACAGGGAACAATAAAGGCCACTCTAAATTGTGCAGTTTTGTCACACAAGACAATGCCTCAGATGTCTCAAGTTTTGAGGGAGTGTGCAATTGGCATGCTGACTGCAGGAATGTCCACCAGAGCTGTTGCCAGGGAATTGAATGTTATGCCGCCTCCAACGTCGTTTTAGAGAATTTGGCAGTATGTCCAACCGGCCTCACAACCGCAGACATTGTGTAACCACGCCAGCCCAGGACCTCCACATCCAGCTTCTTCACCTGCGGGATCATCTGAGACCAGCCACCCGGAGAGCTGATGGAACTGTGGGTTTGCACAACCGAAGAATTTCTGCACAAACTGTCAGAAACCGTCTCAGGGAAGCTCATCTGCGTGCTCGTCGTCCTCACCAGGGTCTTGACCTGACTCCAGTTCGGTGTCGTAACAGACTTCAGTGGGCAAATGCTCACCTTAGATGGCGACTGGCAAGCTGGAGAAGTGTGCTCTTCACGGATGAATCCCGGTTCCAACTGTACCGGGCAGATGGCAGACAGCATGTATGGCGTTGTGTGGGCGAGCAGTTTGCTGATGTCAACGTTGTGAATAGAGTGCCCCATGGTGGCGGTGGGGTTATGGTATGGGCAGACGTAAGCTACGGACAACAAACAAAATTGCATTTTATAGATGGCAATTTGAATGCACAGAGATACCGTGACGAGATCCTGAGGCCCATTGTCGTGCCCATTCATCCGCCACCATCACTTCATGTTTCAGCATGATAATGCACGGCCCCATGTCGCAAGGATCTGTACCCAATTGCTAGAGGCTGAAAATGTCCCAGTTCTTCCATGGCCTGCATACTCACCAGACATGTCACCAATTGAGCATGTTTGGAATGCTCTGGATCGACGTGTACGACTGTGTGTTCCAGTTCCCGCCAATATCCAGCAAGTTCGCACAGCCATTGAAGAGGAGTGGGACAGCATTCCACAGGTCACAATCTACAACCTGATCAACTTTATGTGAAGGAGATGTGTCGTGCTGCATGATGCAAATGGTGATCACACCAGATACTGGTTTTCTGATCAACGCCCCTACTTTTTTAGAAAAGGTATCGGTCACCAACTGATGCATATCTGTATTCCCAGTCATGTGCAATCCATAGATTAGGGCCCTAATTAATTTATACTGAACAAAAATATAAATGCAACATGCAACAATTTCAACGATTTTACGGAGTTACAATTCATATAAGGAAATCAGTAAATGTAAATAAATAAATTAGGCCCTAATCTATGGAATTCACATGACTGGGCAGGGGCGCAGCCATGGGTGGGCCTGGGAGGTCATAGGCCTACACACTGGCGAGCCAGGCCTAGCCAATCAGAATGAGTTTTTCCCCACAAAAGGCCTTTATTATAGATAGAAATACTCATCAGTTTCATCAGCTGTCCGGGTGGCTGGTCTCAGACGTTCCTGCAGGTAAAGAAGCAGGATGTGGAGGTCCTGGTGCTTGCGTAGTTACACGTGGTCTGCAGTTGTGAGGCTGGTTGGACATACTGCCAAATTCTCTAAAACGATGTTGGAGGTTGCTGACAGTTCTGGTGGACATTACTGCAGTCAGCATGCCAATTGCACGCTCCCTCAAAACTTGAGACATCTGTGGCCTTTTATTGTCCCCAGCACATGGTGCACCTGTGTAATGATCATGCTGTTTAATCAGCTTCTTGATTTGCCACACCTGTCAGATGGATGGATTATCGTGGCAAAGGAGAAATACTCACTAACAGGGATGTAAACAAATTTGTGCACACAATTTGAGAGAAATAAGCAGTTTTTATATTTTTGTTCAGTATATTTCAATTGGCTGATTTCCTTTATATGAACTCAGTAAAATCTTTGAAATTGTTGCATGTTGTTTCTTTTTGTTCAGTGTAGATCAAACCTCTCGTGCAAGTGACATGAATGCCCTATGCAGCAAAAGGAACATTGGTTATTTGAAGGGAATGGACAGCTGAATGGCATTAGAGACCATTCAACAATTCCACTGTTGGGTTCAATTCCAGTCAATTCAGGAATTTAATCATATTGCTTTGGAGAAATTCCATGTCCAATTTGTCTAATTGGAATTTACCTCAATTCTTGATAACTCAACAACATATGCAGATATACAGTTTTTAGGTACACCACCCCGGTTCATGAAAATGGTTCGCTCCTACAGACGGTGAGTCACGTGGCTGTGGCTTGCTATATAAAGCAGGCAGACGGGCATCGAGGCATTCAGTTACTGTTCGGTTGAACGTTAGAATGGGCAAAACAAGTGACCTAAGCGACTTTGAGCGTGGTATGATCGTTGGTGTCAGGCGCGCCTGTTCCAGGATCTCAGAAACAGCCGCCCTCCTGGGCTTTTCACACACGACAGTGTCTAGGGTTTACCGAGAATGGTGCGACAAACAAAAAAACATCCAGTCAGCGGCAGTCCTGTGTTGGCGAAAACAGCTCGTTGATGAGAGGTTGAAGGAGAATGGCAAGAATCGTGTAGGCTAACAGGCGGACTACAAACTGGCAAATAACGGCCCAGTACAACAGTGGTGTGCAGAACTGCATCTCAGAACGCACAACTTGTTGGTCCTTGTCACGGATGGGCTATTGCAGCAGACGACTACACCAGGTTCCACTCCTAACAGGTAAAAACAAGAAGAAGCGGCTCCAGTGGGCACTTGATGTCCAACACTGGACAATTGAGGAGTGGAAAAAAAAATTCTAGTCCGACGAATCCCGGTTCCAGAGTCAGGATTTGGCGTAAGCAGCATGAGTCCATGGCCCCATCCTGCCTGGTGTCAACAGTACAGGCTGGTGGTGTTATGGTGTGGGGAATGTTTTCCTGGCACATGTTAGGTCCTTTGATGCCAATTGAGCAACGTTTCCATGCCCCGAAGAATCCAGTCTGTTCTGGAGGCAAAGGGGCCTCCGACCCGGTACTAGATGGGTGTACCTAATAAACTGTTTAAGTATCACATAATTTTTTGCTATTATAGATACTGTTTCTGATAGTATGACCACTAAATTATAAGTTATTGCTGTTCTCAGATGAGCCTTGTATTTATTCCCCTCTGAACATTGCAGGTTAAAAACGCATGATATCTGTCTGTGCCTTTTTAATAAATGTGTATAGCCTCACCTTGGAGATTGAAGCGCAACATTGGAAGCATAATGTAATAACCAATATGTGATTCATCTTTTTATAGTGTTGTAGTCCATTGTGTGCGCAAGGTCCGCTCTTTATGCTACCCATCACCCATTGGGCTGTTTTTCTGTTGGTTTCATTCATTAGATTGTTTTGATTTGCACATGGCATTTTCATTTATTTTTCAGAGCAGTCTTTTCTCTATCCATCTGTCACTTCTTCCCATCTTCTTCTGATTGTGTAATTTTACATTTTATGTTGATTTATTCTTCAACCAGAGTAAACTAGAGATAGTGGTTTGTGACAACTTGGGCTTTTTAATGTATTATTTTCTTTATTTTGCCTTCTCCCCTTTTCTTTCTTCCTTTCTTCTCTGGTCTCTTTCTCTCTCTTCTTCCCTCTGGTCTCTTTCTCTCTCTTCTTCCCTCTGGTCTCTTTCTCGATCTTCTTCCCTCTGGTCTCTTTCTCGATCTTCTTCCCTCTGCTCTCTGGTCTCTTTCTCTCTCTTCTTCCCTCTGCTCTCTGGTCTCTTTCTCTATCTTCTTCCCTCTGCTCTCTCTCCTTCCCTCTCTTTTCTAGGCCTTCTCGTGGTGGCCGGAGATGATGGCGGAGCACGCAGAGGCCTTCCTGTCTCTCTACACCGTCGACATGGATGGCGCTCTGCAAGTCCAGCCCGTTGACTCATGGGATAGCTTTCCTTTATTCCAGCTGCTTAACAACTTCCTGCGATGTGACCGTGAGTTCTCCGTTCTCCCTGTGTCCCTCTTCTTCTACCTCTGACCCTATGCTTAGCCTCCCAAAACTGATTCATGAGCACAGTTCAACAACTTCCAGTTCAGTAACCGTGAGTGGCGTATTTCCCTGGAGTGTTCCCTCTAATTATTTTGTCACCTGACCCTCTATTTTGTCCCTGTCCCTATTTAAAGCATGGCCTACGGCACCTCCCAGTCCTGAGCTGTCTTCAAAAACACATCCCATACTTCTCGGCGCATGTTCATGCCACTAAGAGTCCTAATTAACACCAGCGGTGTCAAACAAGACTTGTTAGGAGAAGTTGTTAACTGTGCTTAGAGCTCCCGCCCTGCCGCGTCAGCAACACAATAATTAACATCATCATCACTGAGGTAACGGTGAGAAACGAAAAGCAGATAAAACGATAGTACCGGATGTCGGAACACGATCGTAAAGTCAGGGGGCTGTCATCTGTCAGCTAAAGACTCTACCTGTCACCTCCTGTAATGCGAGGGGCAGTGTCACACAGAGAGGACAGTATTAGTACGGTTTGAGGCACCTGTCTCACCAGGCTGTCCTCCATTTTGATTTCTTTGCTCAATGAACAGGGAACAAAGGTTTGTAGTTTTCCCCTTTTTCCAAATGTACTTTGAACATACCTGGCAACTCGTAAACAAGCAATGGTTACTCTGATAAAAGGTCATAGACCGAAACGTTTGTCTCATTTAGTTGTAATTATTTGCCCTGTAGCTCTGAGCAATTAGTGCTTTTTGAGGTTGTTTCGGTTCGATTATACATTTTTTATAAGAGGTTTCAATTTCAATTATTTTTTTTACATTAAATGTACTATGCATTATTTACATTTACATTTTAGTCATTATGTGGGTTGAATGCTGAATCAACACAGAATAAAACAATGAATAGTCCCATGATGGTAGTGACTGCCCATTACTATTGACCATAGTTTATTCACTTTACTTTAATAAAATATTTCAGTTGTTGTATATATTACATTTGTTTTATTTGATGACTTTATTCGTCAAGTCATCGTCTCATCTCTATAGAGCTGCTGCCTATGCTGTCTGACAAAATCACTATTTTAGTAGTTCTTCAAAGTAAATAAGGCAGACTTTTATGACTGCTGAATACCAACTATCAATCACTTAAATCATGTATTTTCAGGTAGAGACACCTCGCGAAGCAACTGCTCTCTATCCCTCTCGATCGCTCGTCTTCTGTCTCTTCTCTCCCTCTCCCTCTCCGTGTCCGACCCACACAGACCGGACAAGTAGGCGCACAATGGATGATGGTCATTGTAGTTAATTACCACGTTTTCTGCGCTAAAGTATGTAGAATATATGCCTGTTGGAAACGACAACTCCCTACTACATTGCACAGTTCGGGCTTGATCTGATTTCTCTCTAGAGAAACTGCGGATTGAGCTCATAGAAAAAAAACGAACAAATGGAATTCAAATAATTGAACTGACATCATCAATTTGTTGTTTAAAAAACAAAAAATAACCGCCATTTTTGTTAATCGCTCAGTACAATTGACCTGCTACCCACTCTCACCATGTGTAATACTTATTTTAATTCCATGAGTGTAAAGTCCGTGTGGCATCCAGGTGTTTGCCCTTGTGTGTACTATCAAACTCCTCTCTCTCTCTCTCATACTTTCTCCCTCTCTCTTCTCCCTTGTCCACGCTTAGCTCCGAGCCTTTGTTTCATTGCCAAACGAGAGTTGGCTACATTTGAAGTGTTGTTTTACATTGTCAATGCAAGCCTCACCCAGAGCAGACAGACAGGCAGCTCAAGGGCAATTACATTCAAAAATAAAACTCTAATTATGTAAGGAGTAGGCAAAATATCATTATTGTGTTTTTTTCTCTCCTCCATTTTCTGTTATTACCATTCTCCATTAATCTTGCAATTATTCCAACTGTCATAACAATTATTTGATTTGAAGAGTAACATAATGAGGATATAAGGAACAGTTTCATTTAGACTATTACTGCAAATGAGGACCCTGTTTTTGATAATGATTCCTTAAGTGAATGAGATAAAAATGGATGTAAAATGTCTAAGCTGATGATATTGTTAGGATAAAAGAAAAAGGCTGCTATTCCACTTGTGAGTTTATTTTTCTTAGTTGCCTAGCTATAGACCTACAAGGTCAAGTCTGCCTTTTAGGATTTGTTCCCCGACAGTTCCTACATCATTCAGGATCTCCACGTTGTCAATGTTGTCAGATGCCGTTGTCTGATAGTTGCCTCAAACACGAATACCTTTTTTTTTTTTTTTTATATGCGACTAATAGTAAACATGTGAAAAGAGGCTATGTTGATACTGTGTGATAAATGAACAAATACATAGTCAGAATGGAAGCATTATTGGTTGTAATAGCACATTTTAATGATTGTTTTGTAGTGTGAACAAAACATATTTCATTTATCACACCAGGTCTTAATATCCACGTGTACTAAGGATTAACTAAATGCTCACTTTAGTGTCTGCATGTGTTGCGTGATGCAGGAACTTGTTGGGAGAGGAGCCGTGGGCTCTCAGGAGGGTAAAAAGGCAAGTGTTAATCATGAAGGAACAGAATGATGGGGAATTAGGACTAATGAAGCCCTGAGAGACCACAGGAGTCCTATGCGCTCTCTTCCTTTCTCCCTCTGTCTTTCTATTTGTCTCTCTTTCTCTCTTTATTTGCGGCTGGCGCCAAGGTGGCGCAAGTGTGAAACGCACTTTAGTTGTCGATTTCTGCATGTAAAAACTGACGCTCTGGCATTTTCCACCCTTTGCGCCAGGTTCGGCAATTGACATGTCTAACATCAGCTTGCTTGCGCTGAGGTGGGAGGGTGGCAATATTTGAGATGTGTCCTTAAGAACCAGCGCAAAAGTGACCATTTCATTCAGCGCAAAGGAGGTCTTAGCGGTAACGCAGCTGGTTATGGCATGGATTTTGACAGCGGAAGCGCAGCCTATCCAGCCATGACGTGCAGTGCCCATATGCACATGGAACAAGAGAGATGTGCTTTTTGTGCCTGTGAACCTCGTATTTAGAAACATAAAAAACTAATGTTTTTTCCCCCATTTCGTTTCATTCGATTAAAGACCAAGCACAGCCTCCCCTCTCCTCAATGAATGCAGTTTTTTTTTGGTCCTGCCCAATAACTTCGCCAAGTAGCCAAGACTGTCCATAAAGGTTTTGGCTCGTGAGACTCTTTTGAAATAAATCTTAATCAGCTTTTATTAAACATTTTATATATATATTTTTTTGTATCTATATTGAAATATCTATTTTTTTCAGCAAAATAGTGAGCGGACATCCCCTTTTTATCAATGTGTTGTACGTTATTTTAGCCAGCTCCTGTTATTATTTTGGATGTGTGTAAAACCCCCTCCATACAGTGCATTTGGAAAGTATTCAGACCCCTTGACTTTTTCCACATTTTGTTATGTTACAGACCTATTCTAAAATGGATTAAATTGCTTTCTTTCCTCATCAATCTACCCACAATACCCCACAATGTCAAAGCAAAAACAGGTTTTTAGACATTTTTGCAAATGTATTACAAATATATAAGTATTCAGACCCTTTACTCAGTACTTTGTTGAAGCACCTTTGGCAGCGATTACAGCCTCAAGTCTTCTTGGGTATGACGCTACAAGCTTGGCACACCAGTATTTTGGGAGTTTCTCCCATTCTTCTCTGCAGATCCTCTCAAGCTCTGTCAGGTTGGATGGGGAGCGTCGCTGCACAGCTATTTTCAGGTCTCTCCAGAGATGTTAGATCGGGTTCAAGTCCGGGCTCTGGCTGGGCCACTCAAGGATATTCAGAGGATTGTCCTGAAGCCACTCCTAAGTTGTCTTGGCTGTGTGCTTAGGGTCGTTGTCCTGTTGGAAGGTGAACCTTCGCCCCCAGTCTGAGGTCCTGAGCGCTCTGGATCATGTTTTCATCAAGGATCTCTCTGTACTTTGCTCCGTTCATCTTTACCTTGATCCTGACTAGTCTCCCAGTCCCTGCCGCTTGGCATTCATGCCAGAGAGTTCAATCTTGCTTTCATCAGACCAGAGAATCTTGTTTTGCATGGTCTGAGTCCTTTCGGTGCCTTTTGGCAAACTCCAAGCGGGCTGTCATGTGCCTTTTACTGAGGAGTGGCTTCCGTCTGGCCACTCTTCCTAAAGGCCTGATTGTTGGAGTGCGGCAGAGATGGTTGTCCTTCTAGAAGGTTCTCCCATCTCCACAGAGGAACTCTGGAGCTCTGTCAGAGTGACCATCGGGTTCTTGGTCTCCTCCCTGACCAAGGCCCTTCTCACCCGATTGCTCAGTTTGGCCAGGCGGCCAGCTCTAGGAAGTGTCTTGGTGGTTCCAAACTTCTTCCATTTAAGAATGATGGAGGCCACTGTGTTCTTGGTGACCTTCAATACTTTAGACATTTTTTGGTACCCTTCCCCAGATCTGTGCCTCGACACAATCCTGTCCCGGAGCTCTACGGACAATTCCTTCGACCTCATGGCTTGGTTTTTGCTCTGACATGCACTGTCAGCTGTGGATCCTTATATAGACAGGTGTGTGCCTTTCCAAATCATGTCCAATCAACTGAATTTACCACAGGTGGACTCCAATCAAGTTGTAGAAACATCTCAAGGATGATCAATTGAAACAGGATGCTCCTGAGCTCAATTTCGAGTCTCATAGCAAAGGGTCTGAATGCTTATGTAAATAAGTTATTTCAGTTTTTTATTTTTTATGCATTTGCAAAAATTTATAAAACCTGTTTTCACTTTGTCATTATGTGGTATTGTGTGTAGATTGATGAGGGAAAATTTTTTAAAATCAATTTTAGAATAAGGCTGTAACGTAACAAAATGTGGAAAAAGTAAAGGGGTCTGAATACTTTCCATAGGCTACATATCTAAATGCCCATCATGGAACAAGAGATGAGATGATGCCAGAGACCCTTGTATATTCCTCTAACAATTGCTTGTTTTCCATTTCATTAGATTAAAAACCAATCCCTCAGTAGGCTACCCTTACCCTACTATAATAAAAGCTGGTTCAACACCAATGTCTTTCTTATCCTGGGCATGCATTAGCCAAGTACCCTATCAAATCAAAATAATGTCTAATAAAATTGTATTTGTCACATGCTTTGTAGATAACAGGTGTAGACTAACAGTGAAATGCTTACTTACGGGTCCATTTCCAACAATGCAGCGTTAAAGATGATAAGATAAAAATAATAATACACAAAAATATATTACATTTTTTCCTCAATAACAGGTTTCTAAATGGTCTACTCATGAGGCTTTTACCATCATGCTTTGTAGATTTCACAATTTACATAGTCCTATAATGCTCCTCCAAACATATTCAAATGATTCAGTCCTATAATGCTCCTCCAAACATAATCAAATAATTCAGTCCTATAATGCCATATCAATGGTGGATAGGCCTATATCTTGCTTATTGCGAACGTGCCTCACACATACAATACATCACATTTTAAGGGGAGCCTAGTATGTGTATGTATATGTATGTGTATATACAGTGGGGAAAAAAAGTATTTAGTCAGCCACCAATTGTGCAAGTTCTCCCACTTAAAAAGATGAGAGAGGCCTGTAATTTTCATCATAGATGTTAACTCAGACAGACAAATTGAGAATTTTTTTCTCCAGAAAATCACATTGTAGGATTTTTTATGAATTTATTTGCAAATTATGGTGGAAAATAAGTATTTGGTCAATAACAAAAGTTTCTCAATACTTTGTTATATACCCTTTGTTGGCAATGACACAGGTCAAACATTTTCTTTAAGTCTTCAAAAGGTTTTCACACACTGTTGCTGGTATTTTGGCCCATTCCTCCATGCAGATCTCCTCTAGAGCAGTGATGTTTTGGGGCTGTCGCTGGGCAACACAGACTTTCAACTCCCTCCAAAGATTTTCTATGGGGTTGAGATCTGGAGACTGGCTAGGCCACTCCAGGACCTTGAAATGCTTCTTACGAAGCCACTTCTTCGTTGCCTGGGCGGTGTGTTTGGGATCATTGTCATGCTGAAAGACCCAGCCACGTTTCATCTTCAATGCCCTTGCTGATGGAAGGAGGTTTTCACTCAAAATCTCACGATACATGGCCCCATTCATTCTTTCCTTTACACTGATCAGTCGTCCTGGTCCCTTTGCAGAAAAACAGCCCCAAAGCATGATGTTTCCACCCCCATGCTTCACAGTAGGTATGGTGTTCTTTGGATGCAACTCAGCATTCTTTGTCCTCCAAACACGACGAGTTGAGTTTTTACCAAAAAGTTATATTTTGGTTTCATCTGACCATATGACATTCTCCCAATCCTCTTCTGGATCATCCAAATGCACTCTAGCAAACTTCAGACGGGCCTGGACATGTACTGGCTTAAGCAGGGGGACACGTCTGGCACTGCAGGATTTGAGTCCCTGGCGGCGTAGTGTGTTACTGATGGTAGGCTTTGTTACTTTGGTCCCAGCTCTCTGCAGGTCATTCACTAGGTCCCCCCGTGTGGTTCTGGGATTTTTGCTCACCGTTCTTGTGATCATTTTGACCCCACGGGGTGAGATCTTGTGTGGAGCCCCAGATTGAGGGAGATTATCAGTGGTTTTGTATGTCTTCCATTTCCTAATAATTGCTCCCACAGTTGATTTCTTCAAACCAAGCTGCTTACCTATTGCAGATTCAGTCTTCCCAGCCTGGTGCAGGTCTACAATTTTGTTTCTGGTGTCCTTTGACAGCTCTTTGGTCTTGGCCATAGTGGAGTTTGGAGTGTGACTGTTTGAGGTTGTGGACAGGTGTCTTTTTATACTGATAACAAGTTCAAACAGGTGCCATTAATACAGGTAACGAGTGGAGGACAGAGGAGCCTCTTAAAGAAGAAGTTACAGGTCTGTGAGAGCCAGAAATCTTGCTTGTTTGTAGGTGACCAAATACTTAATTTCCACCATCATTTGCAAATAAATTCATTAAAAATCCTACAATGTGATTTTCTGGATTTTTCTTCCTCAATTTGTCTGTCATAGTTGACGTGTACCTATGATGAAAATTACAGGCCTCTCATCTTTTTAAGTGGGAGAACTTGCACAATTGGTGGCTGACTAAATACTTTTTTCCCCCACTGTGTGTGTGTGTGTGTGTGTGTGTGTGTGTGTGTGTGTGTGTGTGTGTGTGTGTGTGTGTGTGTGTGTGTGTATATGTGTATATATATATATATATATATATATATATATATATATATATATATATTTAGGACATGTGTAACGACATGTATGGCCTATAGGCCTACTCATTGACGCAATTACAACAATGTTGACTGCCAACACTCCAAGCATACTATATTTAGCAGAAATTTGATGTATTTTACTGTTGCTATTATTCATTATTGTAACCTATGCTGTTTATTAAACGGTATCAATATACAATGGACTAGGACGAGAATATTCTGAGCCCCCCAGCCGAATTGGAGTTGATGACAAAGCAAACACTGTCAATAACGTACACAACTTGAGATAACCACATGCAGTATTAAGCCATGGAGCACGTTGATTTGGCCAGTGAATGGTCAAGCCCTCATCACACCTATAACTTATTTATTCATAAAAACACAGCCCTTTCACGCCACCGACAGCTATTGCGCCCATAATTTCCGCTGTGAAAATAGCATAACACCCCTGGACATAAGATTTGCATTAGGTTTGTTCAAATAGAACCCTTTGTGTCTTACTCTCTCTCCTACTTCCTTTGCATATCAGGACATTGTGAAAGATGAAATGTTTATGCAAATATCATAATGTGGACTGTGGGAGGGAAGGACAGTGATTTAACTAGTCTAGGACCTGAACTGTATAGCCCACATTCAAAACCTTTTAATTTATTTAGTCCTTCCATCCTTCCTTCCTTCCTCATTCCCCCAGCTTACCTGTGCAATGGCATGTTCCACAAGCACCTGCAGGACCTGTTCATCCCGCTGGTGGTGCGCTACATAGACCTTATGGAATCCTCCATCGCACAGTCCATCCACCGCGGATTCGAGCAGGAAACCTGGCAGTCCGTCAAGTAAGCCCCCCCCCCCCCCCCCCCAATGTAGTCATTAGTTGCATTCAGCTGTGCTATTTAAAGCTCATTGCTCTAAGTCTCAGAGATGTGCTTTTACATCACGAACGGTAGCAAGCCTAGAATATTTCTGTCCGCATTTTTATTTGAGCTACATGTCTACAGATGAGTGTGTGTAGTGTAGGCTAGATAACATCCACCGACAAGGCACAAAACCAGATGGCGTCTGGAGCATCAACACTCACCGGAATCTCTCTGTTGTCTTTTGTCTCTGTCGCATCTTTTTTTTGTCGTTGTTTGGTTTGGTTTGCCGTTCATTTCTTTTCAGGACAATAACCAACAACCTACCGAGCGTGCCTCTGCCCAAAGTCAATCTCCCACAGATGCCGAGCTTCTCAGCACCCTCCTGGATGGGCCCGCTGTGTGACAGCACGTGTGTATGGGCTGCGGCAAGATCTAGTGGGGCGTTGTGGCATGGACTGTGCTGTGGTTGTCTCTGTCATTGTCAAACTTATCCCCTTCAAGAACACTATTTCACATTCTATTACTTCCCTTTGCCAATGGTGTGCCATTACCTATTGAACTAGCTTAATGCATTTTGTAGAAGTGTGAAACTTGGAGAAAAGATCAGCTCGAAAATCAGCCCTCACATTTAAATTTCAAAGTTAATAGTAAAACTAGTATGTCTACTACTGAGGCTTTTAACTGCAATTCAGACGGCCCAGATATTCCTGGGATTGGTTGCCCCATTTGATGACCTCAAACTGATACCTTCTTTGAGACCGAGATAAAAGCATGGTTGTTTTTGTTGTCTTGTGAGGGTTGTTGTGTTATGTGGTGCATGGTTCCGCAGCATGGCACATTTTGTGGCACAGCAGCTTCTCTTTTGTGAAATGTATGTTGTGGCTCCTCGATCAGGAACGGCTGTGGCATGTGTAGTTTTTTTGTGCACACATCCAACATATTTTGGGTATTTTTATTGTATATTGGATAGTATCAGAGACACCTGTTTTGACACCTGTTTATAACTGTGATGTTACGGTATGCTGGTCAATTCTCAGCTCAACTAAGCACTGAGTTGTGAAGTGTGTCATGCCTAATGAATGTTGAATAAGAAATGGTATTCTTATTTATTTCAGCTTGCAAGGAATTAATTTACCTGATATTTTGTAAGTAGGCGTAGCCGTTTTATAGATTTCAGTGAATATGTTTTTTCGAAACCTCAATGCTTGTCTTTGGGACTGTTATGAAACAGTTTTCAGCGCTTGTCAAGTGACCATTTTCTCCTCAAACCTTTGTCATAATTGAGCAGGCATGATCCCCCACAAGCAAGATTATTAAGGGCTTTCACACGTATGAAATTCGGTATCCTGGTTCGGTTTCCTGGTGCGTTTGTGAGAATTCTACAGAATACGTTTTGCTTTCACAAGACCTGAAAATAAAAATGTCAGGGTCCGATTAGCAAATTCTACATGATGTTAGCGAGCTAGCTTGTTTACAACGGGCAAAAAAGTTCCACGCGACTCGCAATACAAGGTGCCTTCTGAGGGCCCAGTAGAAACAGTGGAGACTCAACAAGGTGCCTTCTGAGGGCCCAGTAGAAACAGTGGAGACTCAACAAGGTGCCTTCTGAGGGCCAAGAAGAATCAGTGGAGACTCAAACCACCCACCCACCTACCCTTGCCTCGCTCAAGAAAAATAAAACTGGCACTTCGTTAGCGAGCACAGATGGGCGTGGGGGATCGTTCCATTCCCCTGGGAGAGGGGACGCTCGGAGAAGAGAGCTCCTAATTAGTCATGAGGGGGGAAATGAGCGAGCATTTAATTGCAACACGGATTTCGCCCAAACAATTTATTCCCACTTGTGAAGGTAAGTCTTTTAAAGGCGAAGTGAGAAAAGTGAGGGAGTGAGTGTGCTTCACCACCCCCCACCCTCTCTCTCTCCCTTGCTCGCTCTGGTTTGCTGTACACTTGGATGCTGGTTACAGCCACCGGTTACCATGTGTGGCAGTGTAGACACCGGGGAGAAGGTGGCGATGGAGATCCCATCTGTCTGTGTGCTCAGTCTCCTTAGTAACAGTCAGTCTGACAGCAGGGCGTGTTCAGTCACTGTAGAACATGTTCAGGAACTTTTGGGTGTCTTAAGAACATGTCAAATGTAACTCTGACATGTTAAACTGTGGACCATGTAAATTGTCGAACGTGTTTAGTTACTGAGCAATAATACAAGAAAACATCAGCACCTCACTTAAAACGCTCGAACACAACACCCCAGACTTTGTAACTCAGTCTTCATTTGTTCATGTTTAACTGACAGAACTTCCTTGAATCTTGGCAAAGTTAACCTTTGGCCTCTTCCCTCCCCAACCCCTAGTAACGGCTCAGCGACCTCAGAGGACCTCTTCTGGAAGTTGGACGCCCTCCAGATGTTTGTCCTGGACCTGCACTGGCCTGAGCCAGAGTTTGCCAAACACCTGGAGCAGAGGCTGAAGCTCATGGCCAGCGACATGATGGAGGCTTGCGTCAAAAGGTCAGAGGGCAGGATGAGGTCACCACCTGGGATGGGTTGGGGGTTAAGCGTTTACCCACCTCATTTTTTACCACAGCATTCCTGGTTTATAACAGAGATATTACTGAGGATAATGAGGAGGAGGTTAGTGATATGGTTTTGAACAGTGTTTTCCATAGCCCCCTAGGAATTAACCATTTTCATAACACCTTTCAATTGCCTTTTTATACCCAAAGAACGAAAGCCGCCTTCGACTCCAAGATGCAGAAGGCCAGCAAGTCAACGGACTTCCGGGTGTCGCTGTCGGTGTGCACCATGTTCAACATGCTAATGGACGCCAAGAAGCAGTGCGCCAAACTCTGTGTGCTGGACTCCGGTCAAGAGGTACGACCGCGCTCAACCTCTATTGTCTGTTCTTTGATCACACATTTCCAGCAATGCATGCAAAACCATCACAAACTTGACTAACGTCAATCTAGATTGTTTTGTTATTTAACTAATGAGTGTAGCGAACAATGGATATACTGTAGTTCAAAGAATGGACAGAGCCTCATTCATTTTTTTAAACTTACACTTGCAACCCTACATGCCATCATCAGTTATAAGCAATGATCTCTCTAAGCTGCGCGCGGGCGCACAGTATCCCCGGCCCTGCCGCGCAGCTCCCCCGGGCCTGCCGCCCAGCTCCCCCGGGCCTGCCGCCCAGCTCCCCCGGGCCTGCCGCGCAGCTCCCCCGGCCCTGCCGCGCAGCTCCCCCGGCCCTGCCGCGCAGCTCCCCCGGGCCTGCCGCCCAGCTCCCCCGGGCCTGCCGCCCAGCAACATTTCCCTTTATTGTGGCAATTGTGATCGAATCAACGCAATATTAGACACTTTCAATGCAACATACTGAAACAAAAATAACTATGCAAGACTTTGTATGCAAAACTAACTATGCAAGAGATTTTGTTGTAGGCAGAATGCATCGGAGTAGGATTCTATTGCATTGACACACATGACTCAACCCGTACTCTACACAGACTGGTTCAGCATAACCAATCAGTAGGCCTATATGCAAATAGGCCATTGCCATATATGGATCTGTGCCATTTACTTTGAACTGGACTGTGTTTACAGCATGAGCGGTCGTGAGTAGATGCGCTTGTTGTGAGATCAAAGCGAGAGGTGCATGTAGCCACGTGTGCATATTTTGTTCATATCCTTTGCTAGTTAGTGAGTTATTAGCCCAGTTATAGTTAATTTGTAGTCAGCAATAGGGAGTGTACATTTCTAGACATCTTTGAAAAGCAAGTCAGGTAAAGAGCTTTTTTTTTGTCTTAAAGGGGCAGTTGTATTTTGAGACAGGCTTGAATAAGCTAAGTGAATAAGCTAAGTAGCCAATAGGCAGAGGGTAGCATAATTTGTCTGATACTCTGTAATAATGGTATGGGAATAATAATGCATTTTATTGTGTAAAGTGGTTTCTTGCGTCAAACAACACCACAACATGTTCAGTCACCTCCGTGTCTGAAGGACAAGTGGATAAACAGGTTAATGTCAAGCCCTGCAGGTTTTTTTCAAAGTCTAATGGTATGTAGTCCTACATTGAACACCACACATTGGCTGCTACTGTAGGCTGAATGATAGAACAGCTATTTCCATGTTAAAATGTTATGGGATGCATTTTCTCCATAGTTTTTTTTGTTAGGCCACTCTGGTACACCTACATAATGATCAAATAGCCACAGTAGCCTACTTGACCACTGTTAAAATTGTAACTTAAAGCGGGTACAGCCTCAGTGTTCACTGGAAGTTGCACAGAATTTTCACAATGTTCAAATTTGCGCTCAGCAGTCCTAAAATTTTCTCAGTGCCGAAAAAGATTTGAGAGAACATTGTTTATAAGTACACTATACCAACACAACAGTACCAAGTATTGTTCCATACCTTGCCTGGGTTTCCCTCAAGAGCTCAATAACTAATGTTTCCTTTGGTTTGTGACGGATTCAGTAATCTTCATATCACCTTGACTGCCTTGCAGCCAAAACATTCATTGCAAAGGGCACATTTATATCACGTCCAGATCAGTGGTAACTTGCAGTGGCTGCTCTAAATCGATGTGGCTGAATGAGCTCTCGATCTCTCCATTACAGCATTTCATCCTGCTAAAGGCTAACCCTCCGCTACCCGCTGACTATTTACACAGTGTCTCTACAGAGAGCTAAGCTCACTGTCCCCTTAACCTTCAGCTGCACTCTCCTCAAGTCCTTGAGGATGTTGATTCATAGCCGAACACATGCACTCAGGTTTGTACACTCGGTGTACACTACAGATTCCAATTTGGATTCCAATTCCATGGTCACTATTGCCCTAATTGAATGAATGCATTAATTATGGATGTGATTATGATGTGGCAAGGTGTTGTTTCAGCTGCGCTAAATACTGTCCAAGGTCATTATCTATACAGTGTCTGAACCATTGATGATTTACAGGTGTGGGATCTTAATTTGACCAGTTCCATTCCAGGTGTAAAATAATCCTGCAGCAGGAGGTTTTGATTATTTTCACAAAAAATTGATCATTTCTAACAGGAAATTAGTTTTGATAGGCTACAGTAGGCAATAGTTTAGGTGTACATACACTACATGGCAAAAAGTATGTGGACACCCCTTCAAATTAGTGGATTTGGCTTTTTTAGCCACACTCTTTGCTGACAGGTGTATAAAATGGAGCACACAGCCATGCAATATTCACAGATAAACATTGGCAGTAGAATGGCCCCTACTGAAGAGCTCATTGACTTTCAACATGGTACCGTCATAGGATGCCACCTTTCCAACAAGTCAGTTCGTGAAATTTCCTGCCCTGCTAGAGCTGCCCTGGTTAACTGTAAGTGCTGTTATTGTGAAGTGGAAACGTCTAGGAGCAACAACGGCTCAGCCGCGAAGTGGTAGGCCGCACAAGCTCACAGAACGGGACTGTCGGACTACCGCGTTCCAAACTGCCTCTGGAAGCAACGTCGGCACAATAACTGTTCGCCGGGAGATTAATTAAATTGGTTTCCATGGCTGAGCAGCCGCACACAAGCCCAAGATCCCTATGCACAATGCCAAGTATTGGTTGAAGTGGTGTAAAGCTCGCCGCCATTGGACTCTAGAACAGTGGAAACGCGTTCTCTGGAGTGGTGAATCACGCTTCAACATCTAGCAGTCCGATGGACAAATCTGGGTTTGGTGGATGCCAGGAGAACGCTACCTGCCCCAATGCATAGTGCCAAGTATAAAGTTTGGTGGTGGAGGAGGAATAATGGTATTGGGCTGTTTTTCATTGTTCCGTCTAGGCCCCTTATCCAGTGAAGGGAAATCTTAACGCTACAGCATACATTTACATTCTAGATGATTCTGTGCTTCCAACTTTGTGTCAACAGTTTGGGGAAGGCTCTTGCCTTTTTCAGCATGACAATGCCCCCGTGCACAAAGCGAGGTCCATACAGAAATGGTTTGTCGAGATCAGTGTGGAAGAACTAGACTGACCAACACAGTACCCTGACCTCAACCCCATCTAACACCTTTTGGATGAATTGGAACGCCGACTGCTAGCCAGGCCTAATCGCCCAACATCAGTGCCCGACCTCACTATTGCTCTTGTGGCTAAATGGAAGCAAGTCCCCGCAGCAATGTTCCAAAATCTAGTGGATGAAGGTCACCAAGAACACAGTGGCCTCCATCAATCTTAAATGGAAGAAGTTTGGAACCACAAAGACTCTTCCTAGAGCTGGCCGCCCGGCCAAACTGAGCAATCGGGGGAGAAGGGCCTTAGTCAGGGAGATAACCAAGAACCTGATGGTCACTCTGACAGAGCTCCAGAGTTCCTCTGTGGAGATGGGAGAACCTTCCAGAAGGACAACCATCTCTGCAGCACTCCACCAATCAGGCCTTTATGGTCGAGTGGCCAGACGGAAGCCAATCCTCAGTAAAAAGCACATGACAGCCCACTTGGATTTTGCAAGAGGCACCTAAAGGACTCTCAGACCATGAGAAACAAGATTCTTTGGTCTGATGAAAGCTAGATTGAACTCTTTGGCCTGAATGCCAAGCATCACATCTGGAGAAAACCTGGCACCATCCCTACAGTGAAGCATGGTGGTGGCAGCATCATGCTCTGGGGATGTTTTTCAGCGTTAGGGACTGGGGGACTAGTCAGGGTCGAGGGGAATAATGAACGGTGCAAAGTACAGAGAGATCCTTGATGAAAACCTGCTCCAGAGCGCTCAGGTCCTCAGACTGGGGTGACGGTTCACCTTCCAACAGGACAACGACCCTAAGCACACAGCCAAGACAGCGCCGGAGTGGCTTCGGGACAAGTCTCTGAATGTCCTTGAGTGGCCCAGCCAGTGCCCGGACTTGAACCCGATCTAACATCTCTGGAGTGACCTGAAAATAGCTGTGCAGCGACGCACCCCATCCAACCTGACAGAGCTTGAGAGGATCTGCAGAGAAGAATGGGAGAAACCCCCCAAATACAGGTGTGCCAAGCTTGTAGCGTCATACCCAAGAAGACTCGAGGCTGTAATTGCTGCCGAAGGTGCTTCAACAAAGTACTGAGTAAAGGGTCTGAATACTTATGTAAATGTGATATTTCCATTTTTTTTTATACATTTGCTAACATTTCTAAAAGGCTGTTTTTGCTTTATCAGTATTGTGTGTAGATTGCTGAGGGAAAAACAACAATGTAATCAATTTTAAGAATAAGGCTGTAACGTAACAAAATGTGGAAAAAGTGAAGGGGTCTGAATACACTGTACATCTGTATCGTTGTTTCAAGTCCGGTGTGCTGGAGCTGCTGTTACATTTGAGTCATTTGAGGGACGATCATTACATTTACATTTACATTTTAGTCATTTAGCAGACGCTCTTATCCAGAGCGACTTACAGTTAGTGAATACATATTTTTTTATACTGGCCCCCCGTGGGAATCGAACCCACAACCCTGGCGTTGCAAACGCCATGCTCTATCAACTGAGCTACATCCCGGCCGGCCATTCCCTCCCCTACCCTGGACGACGCTGGGCCAATTGTGCGCCGCCCATGAGTCTCCCGGTCGCGGCCGGCTGCGACAGAGCCTGGATTCGAACCAGGATCTCTAGTGACACAGTTAGCACTGCGATGCAGTGCCTTAGACCACTGCGCCACTCACGAGCAAAGTAATTTGTATAATTTTACTTCGCATGTGAGAACCATTAGCACAGGCAAGTCTGATTGGGCTTAGCAGTACCACAGCCTCCGCATGGCTTTATGTCTGTGGTTGCACCTTTACAATGCAGAAAACCGCTGGTCTCTAGAGCTTTACGCTTAAAAGTAAGACCTATTTTACCCAGGGGAGAATGACTGCCCCCTCTCATTGAAGCCACGGAAGCTCAAGGCCGACAGCGTTACTGCAGGCATTGTTAGCAGAAAACAGGATCCCCCATTATAGTGAATGGAAAAATGGCAATCTTCGTGGTGAATCTTCGTGGTGAATCTAAAAACATTTTTGGAAGACAATTATGGTATCAATAATTGCTTCTAATACGGCAGATGTATGTCCTTGAACCGATCATTTTTAAATTGCACACAGAAGAACTTACAGTTGAAGTCGGAAGTTTACATACACCTTAGCCAAATACATTTAAACTCAGTTTTTCACAATTCCTGACATTTAATCATAGTAAAACGTCCCTGTCTTAGGTCAGTTAGGATCACCACTTTATTTTAAGAATGTGAAATGTCAGAATAATAGTAGAGATTAATTTTTTGCTTTTATTTATTTCATCATTCCCTGTGGGTCAGAAGTTTACATAGACTCAATTAGTATTTGGTAGCATTGCCTTTAAATTGTTTAACTTGGGTCAAATGTTTCGGGTAGCCTTCCACAAGCTTCCCACAATAAGTTGGGTGAATTCTGGCTCATTCCTCCTGACAAAGCTGGTGTAACTGAGCCAGGTTTGTAGGCCTCCTTGCTCGCACAAGTTTTTTCAGTTCTGCCCACAAATGTTCTATAGGATTGAGGTCAGGGCTTTGTGATGGCCACTCCAATACCTTGACTTTGTTGTCCTTAAGCCATTTTGCTACAACTTCGGAAGTGTATTTGGGGTCATTGTCCATTTGGAAGACCCATTTGCGACCAAGCTTTAACTTCCTGACTGATGTCTTGAGATGTTGCTTCAATATATCCACATCATTTTCCTTCCTCATGATGCCATCTATTTTGTGAAGTGCACCAGTCCCTCCTGCAGCAAAGCACCCCCACAGCATGATGCTGCCACCCCCGTGCTTCACGGTTGGGATGGTGTTCTTCGGCTTGCAAGCTATCCCCTTTTTCCTCAAAACAAAACGATGGTCATTATGGCCAAACAGTTCTGTTTTTGTTTCATCAGACCAGAGGACATTTCTCCAAAAAGTAAGATCTTTGTCCCCATGTGCAGTTGCAAACCGTAGTCTGGCTTTTTTATGGCGGTTTTGGAGCAGTGGCTTCTTCCTTGCTGAGCGGCCTTTCAGGTTATGTCGATATAGGACTCGTTTTACTGTGGATATAGATAATTTTGTACCTGTTTCCTCCCGCATCTTCACAAGGTCCTTTGCTGTTGTTCTGGGATTGATTTGCACTTTTTGCACCAAAGTACGTTCATCTCTAGGAGACAGAACGCGTCTCCTTCCTGAGCGATTTGACGGCTGCGTGGTCCCATGGTGTTTATACTTGCGTACTATTGTTTGTACATTTACATTTATATCATTTAGCAGATGCTCTTATCCAGAACGACTTACAAATTGGTACAGATGAACGTGGTACCTTCAGGCGTTTGGAAATTTCTCCCAAGGATGAACCAGACTTGTGGAGGTCTACAATTTTTTTTTTCTGAGGTCTTGGTTGATTTCTTTTGATTTTCCCATGATGTCAAGCAAAGTGGCACTGAGTTTGAAGGTAGGCCTTGAAATACATCCACAGGTACACCTCCAATTGACTCAAATGATGTCAATTAGCTTATCAGAAGCTTCTAAAGCCATGACATCTTTTTCTGGATTTTTCCAAGCTGTTAAAGGCACAGTCAACTTAGTGTATGTAAACTTCTGACCCACTGCAATTGTGATACAGTGAATTATAAGTGAAATAATCTGTCTGTAAACAATTGTTCTGTCAACTTTTGTCATGCACAAAGTAGATGTCCTAACCGACTTGCCAAAACTATGGTTTGTTAACAAGAAATTTGTGGAGTGGTTGAAAAATGAGTTTTAATGACTCCAACCTAAGTTTATGTAAACTTCCGACTTCAACTGTATAAGGATAATTTAGTTGCTAATGGCAGCCTGCAGTACCCCTGTCGGCCTTCAACTTGAATTACTCAATGAGAGGGGGCAGCATTGAGCTTGCCTGCAACGTCATTTCCTGGAGTAGCTCAAACTGCGCATGTCAATGCGCTATTGAGGTATCACATAGCCATCGATCACGTGACACCATTCATTCCTTTGTCCATTCATATACAGTCATTGATTTTACCAGAGCTACATTTCTTTTTAATAAACACTATTTAATCTATAAAAAATCTTTGTCACAGAAAATGGATGATTTCCAGTATGGATCAGATGAGATGGAAGTCATTACCACTAAATCAACTGTTAGTAAAAGAATAAGTGTGCAGCAGAATTTTTTTATCCAATCATCGTGTGCCACGGTTCAAAAAAGGTTGGGAACCACTGTGTTAGTGGACGTCTTCAGTGCAAATTGCATACTTATCACTCCTTTTTCCACTTTCTACAGAAATGTATGTTAATAGTTGATATTGACATGTATATAAATATCATACACTGTAGTTATACCTGACTCAGATTAAGTATTGGGCTAAAAATAACTTTCAATGGCGATTCTCCATTGAGCATTATTTTTAGTTCAGTAGTCTAATCCAGGTCCGGGAAACCAGCCCATGATATATATGCAGAGATATTAACAATTTCCTAGGGTGTTAAATAGTTTTTTTTGTGTCATACACAAATACTGTATGATCAAATAGTTTAAATGAAGTGATTGTGTGCATGCTATTTATTATAGTCATCTAATGCTATTGAATTTAAGGTGATGATTTTGCTTGTTTTTTTCTTTCACTCTTTCCTTTGTTTCATTTTCACACGTCCTGCACATCATTGTTTGAATCCAAGATTGACAAACAATGGGTAAGTGTTCTTCATCCCCTTGTAGAATCTTAAACCACCTTCAGCTTTCTTTGGTTTTTAAGAGCACATTCATATATGCAAACACGTTTAACTTCCTCTGGTCCTTGTAAATGCATAAAGTAATTTGTCTTGTGACTTGTCTCAAAGGGACCTCAATTTGAACTAAATCCAAACATTCTGTCGCACATTCACCAGAGAATGTCTTTGTGCATAGCGGTCTATGCCAGAGTGCTCGCTTCTGATCGACACAAAAGAGATCCTGGCATTTCAGATGTTTGCGCGTTGAATGGCGTCTGCCATTGCCAGCTCATCATACTTCCTATTCATACTGCTGAATGGAAAAGTTGTCTAAACTTTTAGGAGATCAGAAATTATTTTTTTCTCAAAGTACAGGCTGGCTGAGGTAGGAGACTTCAATAGAACGGAGGAATGTCCCCCTTTGTGATTTTCTACTTCATAGTTTGCTCTGCCCCAAAATCATTCTCCAGCGAGCGCTTAATCGAATATTTTCATCAAAAGCGTCTCTGCAAATTGGGACTGTCTTGCTGTATACCAACGTATCCCCAGGATCATTATGTCTAAAGAAATGATCAGTTAACTATGTTGTTGTTGTTGTTATTGTCATTGGAATGGGAAGCTTGCATTTGGAAATGCCAGTTGGGCCTTAGAAGAAAAAAACCTGGTGCTGAAGTGGCGCTTAGCAGTTTGCTACCAGATAAATGTTTTTTAAATAAATTATTGTTCTTTTGGGTGCAATGAACACATTTCAAAGACCTCGCGATTTAATATTCTCTAATGTGAAGAAGGACCTCACAATTTGGCCTCCTCTGTAAAATAAAAAGCAAACACAGCAGTGTTATTTGAGGTTAAAAAAGAAAAAAGTCCTTAAGATTCGCTTGAAATTCTGTTTATGAAAGAAGCTGGCATTTCGTGGGATGGAGAAAAATGTGAAAAGAAAATGGGGGCTGCCGATGGTGACCTCCATGCACCCTCAATTTGTCACCGATCTGCGGGCTTTGTTGATTGAAATTTTTAATTTGGGTGTTCTTTAGACGCGTCGTGAAAGGGTATTGTCGCCAAGAGATGAACTCCCTGGCTGCCATGCGAGCGTCGAAGGCAGCCATTCAACGCCGCAAATGGAGGCTCTCCCTCCCTATTCTCTCCCCCATCTCATCTCTCTCTCTCTTTCTCTCTCACTCCTTTCTGTCCCTCCCTCTTTTCGACGTGGGCTTTTTGGGAGGGTAAAAAAGACTCATGAATATAGGGGTTATGAGACATGAAATGGCGGATTAATTGAATCTAGTGTGAGCCTTTGGTCCCCGCAGCTGGACCGGTGCTTTAGAGGAGCAAGGCTGCTCTAATTGTGGGGAAGCACAAAAAGTATCCTTCGAATTCCTTTGCCTTCCAATGAGAGCGGGAATGCCATTCAGCCACATAATGGCCCTATTAGCTGCTTAACTCACCGGTGCTACATGGGAAGATTTTCTCTGCTGAATGTTTGGGGTAGGGAGGCAGGGTGTGTGCATGTGTGTTTGCGTGCATGCCAGGATGAAGGAATAATGTTAACTTATCTCCCTCCTCATAGATCTTTAAACTGTTTGTTTATCTCCCTACCCTCTCCTCAGCAACAGTACCATTCGAAAATCGATGTCCTGATCGATGATGCGTTTAAAGACATGATTTCCTCCATGGTCACAAAGGTATGCTACTGCACATCCTCCATAGACCCAATGACTACATCCTGCATAGGGTTGCAAAGCTACCAGTAATTTACCAAAGTAACTATGGCAATCTATCATAACTTTTGGTAATTTATAATTGATTAACAAAAACAATTTTTATATTGTATTCATTTATTATATCTGTGTCCATATTGTCCATGAGTTTCTAGTAGATAGACCATATGGTTCAAGAGAAAATAGCCTAATTAATGAAAAAGCATCTAATTAACAATGGCATTATTTTCAATGAACTCTGCAACTCTTCCAACAAAAAATGTTCACAACTGCCACCAGTTTGACGTCAAAACATTAACAACAAATACATATTGACATAGTAATATACATAAAAGTTTGAGAAAAAAATTAAAATATATAAAGGATATTTCATGCTGAAACCGTCATATTAAACACCAATGGTATTCACTAATTTGATGGTTTATATTTATTTGTCATACTATCTTTTATTTTAAAATCTTATTTAATTATTTCATATATTTTACATGTGATAAGGCCACACAGAGGGCCAGAGATTATTACAGACACCTGTGATAATCTGAAGTATATAAAAGGGCCACCAGATGTCTTGTGATAGTTTACATAAAATCCTTGAAAGATTCCAAAATAGATACCTGGTAGTTTACTGGTAAACGTCAAAAGTTTCCAGTAATATACCCTCACTTTGCAACCCTAATCCTGCATATAGATACTGTATATGTCAGCTCTTCTCCACCTCAAATCCAATGCCTATTTTATTAAGAAACACTTTCTTAGTCAAATAGAACTAAGGTGTGATGTAACCCAGTTATATCACACCTGCTAATTATTCTCATATTCTATGCAAAATATGATAGAATATGTTATAACCAAAGAAGACTGGAACGCATACAATAAAAAATGTGAAGACAAGAAAGTAATTCAGACAGTATACCCCACCTTCCTTTACAAATGGCAACTAACATGTCTGATTGTCTTCTTTCCCCTGGCAGTTTGCTGGAGTTTTAGACGGTGTTCTCTCCAAGCTCTCCAGATATGATGAAGGGACATTCTTTTCTTCTATCCTATCTTTCACGGTAAGCTTTTTTGTTCCACGCCGGAGAATGTGGACCCATTGCATTCAGTGCTAAGAAAAGCAAGATGTAATTTGTTGTAACCGTATCTGCTCAGTTGAACTTTTTTGTATCTTTCCTTTGCCTCAAAGGTGAAAGCGGCTGCCAAGTATGTGGATGTGCCTGTGAGTATTATTTCTCCTTCATTTCTAACGATGTCTTACTTGCTCATATGAATGTGTTTGTTTTCACACATATTTCCATCTAAAAGAAACAGCTTTCTGAAGAAAGCTGGCATTGAGCAAGATCATATTTGTTAGAGGTTTATCATCAGACGCTGATGTTAAACGTGGGTGAAATATTTTAACATTTCGCCTTGAAGCACCGTTGTGTGTCAGAGCGTTTGAGGTTGAGATGGCGTGCAGGACTAATTATTGGCACCGTTGGCTAATGAAAACGTTTTTGAGTGATTTGCCAAGGTGTCAGTCGTGGACGGTCACTACATGCCGCAGCAACACTATTGAGTGACAGCGCCAAGGCAGGAAGCAGGAGCTCTGAATCAGCCAACAGAAAGATGACAAATAAAGTGATGAGGAAGCCCTCTAATTACCCAAAGAGAAACGCAATAACACCATCCTGAATTACGGGGTGCCCAGGGGGATCTCAGACCCCCTAAATGAGACATGAGTCCCCCTAAATGCAACAAAGTCAAACTTTGGGGGGGAGACTCTAAATAATGCTAATTTAACTGTTCTCCTATTTGTTTAAAATGCCATTTGTACTGCTAGAGTGGTAAATATTTTTTCCGTGTGGCTGCACTTTTCATCCCGGGACAGTCCCGTATCTCAGCCCCTTTTCAGGTGTCCCAGCTTTTCTTTCTACAAAAAAGGTACATTTGTCAGCAAGACAAGTGTAGACCCAATGACAATCCCAGAATGGCATTACACTTTTTAGTGTTTTGGAACAGATGTCTCTTTCCATTCATCCAATGGCGCGAGTGCACAGTGAATTATTTTGGAGTGGACCAACATGCGCAGGTAGCCTACTTTTTGAAGTGATTTGTTTGACAACAAGATGAAAACATCATGACTAGTTGTGTTCATGCCAAATTAAAAGGTAATACTTTATTACAGTTAAATGACATTTCTTTACTATTAGGCACATAAAACACCCCCGAATGTCACGGTATAATTCGCGCTCTGGACAGGCACATTGTGCCGACTCTCCATTGGTCAGGGATTGCAAGGCTAAATCTCTGATTCACTAAATGTGAAAGAAGGGCGAGGGTGTCATTACTTGGTCAGTTTAGCCACTTCATTGTGACATACTCGTGTTCTTAAGCCATCGAAAGGTTTGCCCTGTTGGTCTAGTGGGAAGGATTCAGTCCACTCACCAGTAGGCAGAGCTCAATTTCTGGTTAGGGAGGCCTGTTTTGACCCACAAATCCTACTTTTAACCCAAAGCAAGAGGTGGTTTCACTTTATCATAACCAAGCACACTCTGACACCCTTTTCAGCATCCCTGAGTAGGACAGTAAAGCCAGCCAAGCCTTTGTCCTTCTCATCAAACCTCCCCCTCCCACCTGTCCTTGACTCAGCCAATCCCACGTATCCTATTGACACTGGTTCCCAGAGCTCTGAGCCTGCCAAATCTCCTCTCCTCCTCCTCCTCCTCCTCCTCCTCCTCCTCCTCCTCCTCCTCCTCCCTTCACCTGAAATTATAATGTAACCACCTTGCGCTTTTGTGTGGAGGGAACCGAAAGCTGCTAAGCCCCTCTTACAGGTGAGCTAAAGAGAAGGGGGAGTGGAGGAGGGTTGTGTCGCTGGGGCATTTAGCAGAAAACTATTTTGGGTCCTTGTCACGAAAGGTTAAGATCCCCCCCACACACGCACACACACACACACACACATATACACACCAAGCTGCACCTGGGGGAAACAGATCCAGGGCAGGAAACCAGACTGGCAGCAGTGTATAATTAGCAGCAACCTCGCTCTCTCTATCTCCACAGCTTTCAGGGCTTATCCCCCTCAGGTTAACCAGTCATTGCTGCCCCACACTACCAACCCACCACTACACCCCCACCACCACTAAACCACTACCACCACCACTAAACTACCACCACCTCCACCACCACCAACACCCCACCACATTTTTATATTTTAGTCATTTAGCAAACGCTCTTATCCAGAGCGACTTAAAGTTAGTGCATTCATCTTAAGATAGCTAGGTGAGACAACCACATATCACAGGCATAGAAAGTACATTTATTCTCAAAGTAGTCAACCACTCTGCAACTCAACCACCACCACCAACTCCACCACCACCTCCGGCAACTCCTTCACCACCACACACGCACCTTTTTCCATCTGCCTCCTTTTGACATAATTCGATGTAACAATAGATTGTTGACAGTCTGGAATAGCCTGTGTGTGTGCGGTTGTGTGTCTAGCATGTTTGGCTACAAGTCAAGTACAGAACTGAGGTTGATTCTTTGAAAGAGGGCAGAGCGTGACAGAGGGCAGCCGGTGTGTATTCTGTGCGAGGCCCCAATCTGGAGTGTAGTAGTGTTGGAACCTGGTCCATGCCTCCATCTCTTTCTCTATCTCTTTCTTCGTGCCTCCATCTCTTTCTCCATGCCTCCAACTCTTTCTCCATGCCTCCATCTCTTTCTCCATGCCTCCAACTCTTTCTCCATGCCTCCATCTCTTTCTCCATGCCTCCATCTCTTTCTCCATGCCTCCAACTCTTTCTCCATGCCTCCATCTCTTTCTCTATCTCTTTCTCCATGCCTCCATCTCTTTCTCTATCTCTTTCTCCATGCCTCCATCTCTTTCTCTATCTCTTTCTCCATGCCTCCATCTCTTTCTCTATCTCTTTCGCATGCCTCCCTGTCACACTGCTTTGTCACCTTGTCATTGAAGAAGAGAGAGAGAGGAAGAGGGTGGGGGGAAGAGAGTAACGGAGAGGGCTCTGCCTTGGGGGTTGTGAGGTAGTGTGGTGGGGGGGGGGGGGATTGATGCCCTTGTGACAACAGGGACAGTGATATATTGCCAATGATCCTGACATACACACACACACCACCCCACACACACACACCACCCCACACTCGTCCAGTCCATACTGTCACTCACTGCAGCTCAGGAAGTGATGGATTCAACGTCTCCACCCACTGGATTACAGTTTCCTGACAGCCCTGTCAATCATCATCAGGCCCAAACCCCCCTGACCCTATCCCCAGCTCAACCCCCTCACCCTAACATCCCTGTAGCAGGGTCCCCCTTACTGTACCCCCATGACACTGAGGTGCAGGTCATCAAAGGTCCATATTAATTATTGGGAACTGCATGTAACCTTCGATTGAATACATTCATGTCACTTTGTATTATATATATTTTATATTAAATACATTTCGTTGTGAGTAACACATTTCTACACTTTGTATTGATGCCTTATTTTATGCATTTAGGAACAGCATGGATTTTAAAAGAAATATGTGTACTGCATGATCTATAAAGAAGCTCTACCCATCGTTTCAGGTTTATTTCTGTAGTATTTGTATTATAGAGGTAATGTGTTGAGGGAAATATGAGAGTCAATCAGAGTTTATTTTGAACACATTTTAGGATGGCTGTTATGCTGCTAGGCAACTAACACTGAGCCCTTCAGTCAAGCACAATGAGTTCAGTTACGTGGCAATGAGTGAACAACATATTTCTTTGAAAGACACAGGATATCAGGATTTGATTTGATTTGATGCTTCCCTGGTTTGAAATTAGTTGTATTTGTGCAGAGTTTGATTTACGTTTTTATTGAACCGGTGATGTTTTGTCACATAATATGTGTTTCTTTACATTGGTTATGGCTTATCAGTGTAGGGCCATGAATTGAATTAGAATTACATCTTATGAAGTTCACACAAATCCTGACTGTGACCTAGACAGTGGGTGACAACTACACCAAGTTTGAAAGTCGTTATTTTTTGAGTAATTACACGACAGTGAGTCAGGGTCACAACCACTTCTTACTCATCAGGGTCATTCCCATCACGTCAGAGTCACCTCCGTTAAGGCAGCGTCACCTCCGTTACGTCAATGCAAACTAGGGAGCGGGGGCACCTGTTTACATGCTCCCAGCTCTAATGACTACCTCAACCTCAGGTAAGGAAGGCCACACACACAAAGGCCAATCACCCCAGTGGGTCAGTTACCCACCTTCCTCTTCAGAAAAAATAAAAAAAATAAAAAAAATTGTAAAGTGGTTATCCCACTGGCTATAAGGTGAATGCACCTATTTGTAAGTCGCTCTGGATAAGAGCGTCTGCTAAATGACGTAAATGTAAATGTAAATGTTGTCGTAATGACAGTTTGTAATCACAGTCCTCTCTTCCGTCTCTGTGGAAAAACATCAGGAGAAGGGGTTTTCCGTGCTCAGGTTTTTTTTTATCAGCACATAGCTGTTTCCTTGTTTTCCACAGGGGAGTTGGTGTGCCGTGTTCAGAACCGTAGCAGGACATCAGGCCCCAGGGGCCTTCTAAGGCCCCGAGAAATGGGTGTGAAAGATGTCAAAGCAATTACAATAGCATTGCAGTGTAATCTCCCACTGACACAGAGAGTGTGAATGGAAGAGGGCTAACCCTCTTTTCTGCCTCTGGCCTCTCTCCTCTGGCGAAACGATTGCTTTGACATTCACTAAATGTTTAGCTGGTAACAGCTCCACCGCTTGTTATTCTGACAGCGAGTGTGCAGAGTGTTTTTTTTAAATATATTTTTTTACATGTCTCGAAGAGAAGGGGATTTGTTAGCATGCAACAGTTAAAATTCAGTGTCCATGTTTTCCAACGAAAATAAAACTTTTAAGGCAATGAATATGGACCTTCTCTGACGAGGTGTTAAGGACTAAAAATAGTGTATTTCTCAACTCAACTTACCTATTACACTCCCCATGTTTAACCCCATCTATCTCCTATTACACTCCCCATGTTTAACCCCATCTATCTCCTATTACACTCCCCATGTTTAACCCCATCTATCTCCTATTACACTCCCCATGTTTAACCCCATCTATCTCCTATTACACTCCCCATGTTTAACCCCATCTATCTCCTATTACACTCCCCATGTTTAACCCCATCTATCTCCTATTACACTCCCCATGTTTAACCCCATCTATCTCCTATTACACTCCCCATGTTTAACCCCATCTATCTCCTATTACACTCCCCATGTTTAACCCCATCTATCTCCTATTACACTCCCCATGTTTAACCCATCTATCTCCTATTACACTCCCCATGTTTAACCCCATCTATCTCCTATTACACTCCCCATGTTTAACCCCATCTATCTCCTATTACACTCCCCATGTTTAACCCCATCTATCTCCTATTACACTCCCCATGTTTAACCCCATCTATCTCCTATTACACTCCCCATGTTTAACCCCATCTATCTCCTATTACACTCCCCATGTTTAACCCCATCTATCTCCTATTACACTCCCCATGTTTAACCCCATCTATCTCCTATTACACTCCCCATGTTTAACCCCATCTATCTCCTATTACACTCCCCATGTTTAACCCCATCTATCTCCTATTACACTCCCCATGTTTAACCCCATCTATCTCCTATTACACTCCCCATGTTTAACCCCATCTATCTCCTATTACACTCCCCATGTTTAACCCCATCTATCTCCTATTACACTCCCCATGTTTAACCCCATCTATCTCCTATTACACTCCCCATGTTTAACCCCATCTATCTCCTATTACACTCCCCATGTTTAACCCCATCTATCTCCTATTACACTCCCCATGTTTAACCCCATCTATCTCCTATTACACTCCCCATGTTTAACCCTTTCTATCTCCCTCCTTCTGTTTTCCCATCTCTCCCCTTCTTCTCCCTGTCCCTCTCTCTGCTCTCAGAAGCCAGGTATGGACCTGGCTGATACCTATATAACGTTTGTGCGGCAGAACCAGGACATCATGCGAGACCGCGTCAATGAGGAGATGTACATCGAGAAGCTGTTTGACGTGAGTGTGTCGACCTTGACGTGGACTCACACTTGCACCTTGTGTGTGTTTTCACTTTTTTCAGCAGCTTTCATCATACAAAGTACATAGATTGGGTGGATAACTGTCATTCTTACCACACTATGATAACATCTAAATTATAACTGATACATTTTTCTGAACACAATAGGAATGGCAACCAGTGGACAATATCTCTGTGGTTTGTGATGCCAGTACAGTACAGATATAGTATCTTAATTTGATCACCCTGTGGCAGGAGAACTTTCCTGCAATGTAGGAAATATTTAACTTGTAATGCATTTGAAGTTTTGAAAAGGCTTCTGAAATTTGTAGGATCCACTATGAAATTTCAGACTTGATTTTCCCTTACAAAAAATGTGTAAACCCCTACAAAAATGGCCATTAATTATAATCCACATAATCATTTGCATGTCCTGTTGCTGCAGGATTATTTTCCTGCTGTAGCAAACTGGCTCAAATTAAGATCCTACATCTGTAGATGAAGGTGTTGCACGAAAACCACAGCATAAAGAAGAAAAAGTCCCACCCACTGTATTTCTACATTTCTCCTATTCTGAGGTGAATCATTGTCAGGTCAAACAGTGTATCTGTGAGGGGTCACAATGATCTCAGCCTGGAGTTTGTCAGGGATTCAATCAATACCGAAATGTACAAGTGGACACAAAGACACACACACACTCCCTCTGGCACACACTCTCTCACTCTCACTCTCTCTCTCTCTTTCTCGCTCTCCGTTTCCCTTTCACTCATAGATACAGATACACACACTCTCCGTCTCATCCTCTTCAACATATACAGTGCCTTCGGAAAGTATTCAGACCCCTTGACTTTTTCCACATTTTGTTACGATACAGCCTTCTTCTAAAATGTATTAAATATATTTTTTCCTCAGCAATCTACGCACAATAACCCATAATGACAAAGCGAAAACAGGTTTTTAGACATTTTTGCAAATGTATTACAAATAAAAAACAGAAATACCTTATTTACATAAGTATTTAGACCCTTTGCTATGAGACTCAAAATTGAGCTCAGGTGCATCCTGTTACCATTGATCATCCTTGAGATGTTTCTACAACTTGATTGGAGTCCACCTGTGGTCAATTCAATTGATTGGACATGATTTGGAAAGACACACACCTGTCTGTATAAGGTCCCACAGTTGACAGTGCATGTCAGGGCAAAAACCAAGCCATGAGGTCGAAGGAATTGTCCATAGAGCTTCGAGACAGGGTTTTGTCGAGGCACAGATCTGGGGAAGGGTGCCAAAAAATGTCTGCAGCATTGAACGTCCCCAAGAACACAGTGGCCGCCATCATTCTTAAATGGAAGAAGTTTGGAACCAGCATGACTCTTCCTAGGGCTGACCGCCCGGACAAACTGAGCAATCGGGGGAGAAGGGCCTTAGTCAGGGAGGTGACCAAGGACCTGATGGTCACTTTGACAGAGCTCCAGAGTTCATCTGTGGAGATAACCTTCCAGTAGGACAACCATCTCTGCAGCACTCCACCAATCAGGCCTTTATGGTAGTGGCCAGATGGAAGCCACTCCTCAGTAAAAGGCACATGATAGCCAGCTTGGAGTTTGCCAAAAGGCACCTAAAGGACACCCCGATAAGATTCTCTGGTCTGATGAAACCAAGATTGAACTCTTTGGCCTGAATGCCAAGAGTCACGTCTGGAGGAAACCTGGCACCATCCCTACGGTGAAGCATGGAGGTGGCAGCATCAATCTCTGGGGATGTTTTTCAGCGACTGGGACTGGGAGACTAGTCAGGATCGAGGCAAAGATGAACATAGCAAAGTACAGAGAGATAAAAACCTGTTCCAGAGCGCTCAGGACCTCAGACTGTGGCAAAGGTTCACCTTCCAACAGGACAACAACCCTAAGCACACAGCCAAGGCAATTGTAGGAGTGGCTTCAGGACAAGTCTCTCAATGTCCTAGAGTGGCCCAGCCAGAGCCCGGACTTGAACAGGATTGAACATCTCTGGAGAGACCTGAAAATAGCTGTGCAGCAACGCTCCCCATCCAACCTGACAGAGCTTGAGAGGATCTGCAGAGTAGAATGGGAGAAACGCCCCAAATACAGGTGTGTCAAGCTTGTAGCATCATACCCAAGAAGACTTGATGCTGTAATCGCTGCCAATGTAATGTAATATTTCAGTTTTTAAAAACCTGTTTTTGCTTTGTAATTATGGGGTATTGTGTGTAGATTGATGAGGGGAAAAAACAATTTAATCAATTTTAGGATAAGGCTGTAACGTAACAAAATGTGGAAAAAGTCAAGGGGTCTGAATACTTTCCGAAGGCACTGTATATCAATGAATTGGCGAGGGCACTAAAACAGTCTACAGCACCCGGCCTCTGCCTACTGGACTCAGAAATCACATGTCTACTGTTTGCAGATTATCTGATGCTTCTGTCCCCAACCAAGGAGGGCCTACAGCAGCACCTAGATTTTCTACACAGATTCTGTCAGACTTGGGCCCTGACAGTGATTCTCAGTAAGACAAAAAAGGTCCAGTAGCCAAGACAACAAATACAAATTCTATCTAGACACTGTTGCCCTAGAGCACACAAATAATTATACCTACCTCGGCCTTAACATCAACACCACAGGTAACTTCTACAAGACTGTGAACGATCTAAGAAACAAGGCAAGAAGGGCCTTCTATGCCATCAAAAGGAACATAAAACTCAACTTCCCAATTAGGATCTGACTACAAATACTTGAATCAGTTATCAAACCGATTGCCCTCTATGGTTGTGAGGTCTGGGGTCCACTCACCAACCAAGAATTCACAAAATGAGACAAACACCTAATTCATGCTCTGCATGCAGAATTCTGCAAAAATATATTTTGTGTACAATCCAAAACCCCAAACAATGCATGCAGAGCAGAATTGGGACTATACCAGCTAGTTATCAAAATCCAGAAAAGAGCTGTTAAATTCTACAACCACCTAAAAGGAAGCGATGCCCACACATTCCATCACAAAGCCCTCACCTACAGAGAGATGAACATAGAGAAGAGTCGCCTCAGCCAGCTCGTTCTGAGGCTCTGTTCACAAACACAAAGAGAGCCCCAGGACAGAAACACATTTAGACCCAACCAAATTATGAGAAAGCAAAATGATAACTATTTGACACAGTGGAAAGAATGAACAAAAAAACTGAGCAAATTGGAATGCTATCTGGCGCTAAACAGAGAGTACACAGCAGCAGAATACCTCACCACTGTGACTGACCCCAAATTAAGAAAATCCTTGACTATGTACAGACTCAGTGAGAATAGCCTTGCTATTGAGAGACGCTGCCATAGGCAGACCTGGCTCTCAAGAGAAGACAGGATATGTGCCCACTGCCCACAAAATGAGGTGAAAACTGAGCTACACTTCCTAACCTCCTGCCAAATGTATGACCACGTTAGAGACACATATTTCCCACAGATCACACAGGCCCACAACGATTTTGAAAAGAAATCAAACATTGATAAACTCCCATATCTGTTAGGCGGAATACGGCAGTGTGCAAACACAGCGGCAAGATCTGTGGCCCGTTGCCATGAGAAAAGGGCAGCCAGTGGAGCACAAACACCTTGTAAATACAACCTATACATTTATGTTGATTTATTCAACTATTTGCACATTGTTACAACACTGTACATAGCCAATAATATAACATTTGAAATGTGTATATTCTTTAAAAACTTTTGTGAGTGTAATGTTTACTCATTGTTTATTCCTCTTGTTTATTTCCCTTTTGTTTATTGTCTGTTCCACTTGCTTTGGCAATGTAAATATATGTTTCCCATGCCAATAAAGCCTTTTGGAGGGAGGGAGAGAGGGAGACAGAGAGGTAATCCCATTGTGACTACTTCCAGGGCCCAAGCTAGCCTCCTCCGGGTTTTTGTTGACCTGTTTTCCATTGAAATATGCCGAGAGGTGTTGTGTCTCCCTGTGTGTGCCCCCCTACTTCCTCCATCTATCCTGCGGTCGCAGTGTGTTACCGAGTACCTTCAAACACAAGATGAGACACACATACACATTTACACGCATGCAGTGAGGAACACAGACATACACAATCCATATTATGCTATGCACACACACACACCCCCCTCTTCATTGCTTCCCTCTAAGATTGGGTTTTTAAACTTGAGGTGGAAGCTGAGATTGGAGTAAAGCAGTGTTGATTTGTTGGGCCTTTGCTGGGGCTGGGGAGACTGGGAGGGGGGTAGATGGGAGAGGGAGGAGGCAGGCACAGCCCTAATGGACCCCACACACCCATAGTCATGCACCAGGAGGAGAGACAACGGCAGGGTCTCACCATGTCACCACACACACACACAGTTATGCGTCGCCACCTGTGGTTGTGTGTGTTGGGAAATGTCATTATCTCTGCATATGTGTTCATGTGCACAAATCTGTCTGTTTATGTGTGAATGTAAGCGCATGTACTATGTAAATATACAGCATGTGTGTGCTTGCATTGCATCGCCAGCAGCTTGTATTGGTCCGCTGTTTCGAAGTGTATTTGCATAATGTGTATGGTGTTCGTGTGCATGTGTGTATGTATGTGTGTCTATACATGCGGAGCAGCCAAGATAGGGTTGAGCGTTCTGTGTTGATGAAGAGGCTAATGCATGCCGTTGCAGGCGGCCAGTCCTTCTCGTCCTCCACATTAGGGGACAAATCACCCTGATTAAGCCACTGATAAAGCCTTCCGACCGGGACCACACAACCTAGCCCTCCCTTTCAGCCAGCCCCCATGTGTGGCCCTGCTTTCTCCACTCTGCCCTTAACCATATCAATCGAGGGAAACTTAAGTACGTCATTACTGTCACGCCGTCAGAAACGCCACAAAGACATGCTCAGCTCCGAAACCACATTAACAATGTTCCAAGAGAACTAATGACAACAAACGACCTGATGTTCACTCATTTTCACTCGTCTAGTTAACACTCCCTCGTTCCCTCCATCTGTTTTCCCCCTCTTCCGCTAATCAGCTCAATTAAAGAGCTTCTCCATTTTCAATTTCATGCTTGCTCCGTTGAGTGCCAGGGGGCGGCTAGCCTATTATCGAGTAGGCTGGCTCCCGTTGTAGGTATTCATGTTTCTATTGGCTGTTGTGGAGCCAAGGCTGACGATATTCAAAGTGAAAGGAGATGGAATCTTCTGAAAAAGGAGCTGAAAATATCCAAGAGGACGGGCTGTCCAATGGTGTTCCGTCCAATTAATGTGTCATGCTCTTTGTCAGAAGTCCTCACTTGAGAAGACATTGATAGAAAACCAGATGCTTTCGGGAACCAACATCCCACTAGTGATTTCTTTACTGTTCGATGAGCAGGGATCTCAATGTAGGGTATTGCAGGGTAATGTAGTGTATTGTGGGGTAATGTAGGGTAATTGTAGTGTATTGAAGGGTAATGTATGGTGAGAGGTAATGTAGGGTGATTGTAGTGTATTGTAGGGTAATTGTAGGGTAATACAGGGCAATGTAGTGTATTGCATCTTCAAATAAATGCTGTATAGAGTGAGGCATATTTTCTCCAAATAGGCACTGACACACTGTACTGTACCGTTATTGAATTAAGTTGTTTTTTGTTCCCTAAACTCCCAAGCCTCATAACATCAAAAAGTACAGCTAACGTCTATGTGAACATACTATACTACCTATACACCTATACTATCTACTGTATACACCTATACTATCTATACACCTATACTATCTATACACCTATACTATCTGTACACCTATACTAACTATAAACCTATACTAACTATACACCTATACATTGAGGGGAAAAAAGTATTTGATCCCCTGCTGATTTTGTACATTTGCCCACTGACAAAGACATGATCAGTCTATAATTTTAATGGTAGGTTTATTTGAACAGTGAGAGACAGAATAACAACAAAGAAATCCAGAAAAACGCATGTCAAAAATGTTATCAATTGATTTGCATTTTAATGAGGGAAATAAGTATTTGACCCCTCTGCAAAACATGACTTAGTACTTGGTGGCAAAACCCTTGTTGGCAATCACAGAGGTCAGATGTTTCTTGTAGTTGGCCACCAGGTTTGCACACATCTCCGGAGGGATTTTGTTCCACTCCTTTTTGCAGATCTTCTCCAAGTCATTAAGGTTTCGAGGCTGACGTTTGACAACTCAAACCTTCAGCTCCCTCCACATATTTTCTATGGGATTAAGGTCTGGAGACTGGCTAGGCCACTCCAGGACCTTAATGTGCTTCTTCTTGAGCCGCTCCTTTGTTGCCGTGTGTTTTGGGTCATTGCCATGCTGGAATACCCATCCACGACCCATTTTCAATGCCCTGGCTGAGGGAAGGAGGTTCTCACCCAAGATTTGACGGTACATGGCCCCGTCCATCGTCCCTTTGATGCGGTGAAGTTGTCCTGTCCCCTTAGCAGAAAAACACCCCCAGAGCATAATGTTTCCACCTCCATGTTTGACGGTGGGGATGGTGTTCTTGGGGTCATAGGCAGCATTCCTCCTCCAAACACGGCGAGTTGAGTTGATGCCAAAGAGCTCGATTTTGGTCTCATCTGACCACAACACTTTCACCCAGTTCTCCTCTGAATCATTCAGATGTTCATTGGCAAACTTCAGACAGCCCTGTATATGTGCTTTCTTGAGCAGGGGGATCTTGCGGGCGCTGCAGGATTTCAGTCCTTCACGGCATAGTGTGTTACCAATTGTTTTCTTGGTGACTATGGTCCCAGCTGCCTTGATCATTGACAAGATCCTCCCGTGTAGTTCTGGGCTGATTCCTCACCGTTCTCATGATCATTGCAACTCCACGAGGTGAGATCTTGCATGGAGCCCCAGGCCGAGGGATATTGACAGTTCTTTTGTGTTTCTTCCATTTGCGAATAATCGCACCAACTGTTGTCACCTTCTCACCAAGCTGCTTGGCGATGGTCTTGTAGCCCATTCCAGCCTTGTGTAGGTCTACAATCTTGTCCCTGACATCCTTGGAGAGCTCTTTGGTCTTGGCCATGGTGGAGAGTTTGGAATCTGATTGATTGATTGCTTCTGTGGACACGTGTCTTTTTATACAGGTAACAAGCTGAGATTAGGAGCACTCCCTTTAAGAGTGTGCTCCTAATCTCAGCTCGTTACCTGTATAAAAGACACCTGGGAGCCAGAAATCTTTCGGATTGAGAGGGGGTCAAATACTTATTTCCCTCATTAAAATGCTTTTTTGTTGTTGATTTTTTTTTGTTATTCTGTCTCTCACTGTTCAAATAAACCTACCATTAAAATTAGACGGATCATTTCTTTGTCAGTGGGCAAACGTACAAAATCAGCAGGGGATCAAATACTTTTTTCACTCACTGTACTATCTACTGTATACAGCCATACTAACTATACACCTATACTAACTCTACACCTTTACTATCTGTACACCTATACTATCTACTGTATACACCTTTACTATCTATACAGCTGTACTATCTATACACCTATACTATCTACTGTATACAACTATACTAACTATACACCTATACTATCTATACACATAAACTACAGAAGTTTACATACACCTTAGCCAAATACATTTAAACTCAGTTTTTCACAATTCCTGACATTTAATCCTAGGAAAAATTACCTGTTTTAGGTCAGTTAGGATCACCACTTTATTTTAAGAATGTGAAATGTCAGAATAATAGTAGAGAGAATTATTTGTTTAAGCTTTTATTTCTTTCATCACATGCCCAGTGGGTCGGAAGTTTACATACACTCAATTAGTATTTGGCAGCATTGCCTTTTAAATTGTTTAATTTGGGTCAAACGTTTTGGGTAGCCTTCTACAAGCTTGCCACAATAAGTTGGGTGAATTTTGGCCGACAAATCCATTTTAATTCCAGTGTGTAAGGCAACAAAATAGGAAAAATGCCAAGGGAGGTGAATACTTTCGCAAGACACTGTATACTATCTATACACCTACAGTACCTGTCAAAGGTTTGGACACACCTACTCATTCCAGTGTTTTTCTTTATTTTTACTATTTTCTACATTGTAGAAAAATAGTGAAGACATCAAAACTATGAAATAAGACATATGGAATCATGTAGTAACCAAAAGAGTGTTAAACAAATCAAAATAAATTTTACATTTGAGATTCTTCAAAGTAACCACCCTTTGCCTTGATGACAGCTTTGCACACTCTTGGCATTCTCTCAACCAGCTTCATGAGGTAGTCACCTGGAATGCACTTCAATTAACAGGTGTGCCTTGTTAAAAGTTAATTTGTGGAATTTCTTTCCTTCTTAATGCGTTTGAGCCAATCAGTTGTGTTGTGACACGGTAGGGTTGGTATACAGAAGATAGCCTTATTTGATAAAAGACCAAGTCCATATTATGGCAAGAACAGCTCAAATAAGCAAAGAGAAACAACAGTCCATCATTACTTTAAGACATGAAGGTCAGTCAATACGGAACATTTCAAGAACTTTTAAAGTTTCTTCAGGTGCAGTCGCAAAAAACATCAATGGCTATGATGAAACTGGCTCTCATGAGGACCGCCACAGGAATGGAAGACCCAGAGTTACCTCTACTGCAGAGGATAAGTTCATCAGAGTTACCAGCCTCAGAAATTGCAGCCCAAATAAATGCTTCACATAGTTTAAGTAACGGACACATCTCAACATCAACTGTTCAGAGGAGACTGTGTGAATCAAGCCTTCATGGTCGAATTGGTGCAAAGTAACCACTACTAAAGGACACCAACAAGATGAAGAGACTTGTTTGGGCCAAGAAACACGAGCAATGGACATTAGACCGGTGGAAATGTGTCCTTTGGTCTGGAGTCCAAATTGGAGATTTTTGGTTCCAACTGAGACGCGGTGTGGGTGAACGGATGATCTGCGTATGTGTATTTCCCACCGTAAAGCATGGAGGAGGAGGTGTTATGGTGTGGGGGTGCTTTGCTGGTGACACTGTCTGTGATTTATTTAGGATTCACGGTGATACACCATCCCATCTGGTTTGGGCTTAGTAGGACTATATATTTTTTTGTTACAGGACAATGACCCAATACACCTCCAGGCTGTGAAATGGCTATTTTACCAAGAAGGAGAGTGATGGAGTGCTGCATCAGATGACCTGGCCTCCACAATCCCCCGACCTCAACCAAACTGAGATGGTTTGGGATGAGTCGGACCGCAGAGTGAAGGAAAAGCAGCCAACAAGTGCTCAGCATATGTGGGAACTCCTTCAAGACTGTTGGAAAAGCATTCCAGGTGAAGCTGGTTGATAGAATGCCAAGAGTGTGCAAAGCTGTCATTAAGGCAAAGGGTGGCTTATTGAAGAATCTCAAATATAAAATATATTTTGATTTGTTTAACACTTTTTTGGTTACTACATGATTCGATATGGGTTATTTCATAGTTTTGATGTTTCACTATTATTCTACAATGTAGAAAATAGTAAACATAAAGAAATACCCTTGACTGAGTAGGTGTGTCAAAACTTTTAACTGGTAATGTATACTATCTACTGTATACACCTATACTAACTACACACCTATACTAACTATACACATTTACTATCTATACACCTATACAATCTACTGTATACACCTATTCTATCTATACTATCTATACAACTATACCATTTACTGTATACACCTGTACTATCTATCTTTTGGCCCATTCCTCCATGCAGATCTCCTCTAGAGCAGTGATGTTTTGGGGCTGTCGCTGGGCAACAGACTTTCAACTCCCTCCAAAGATTTTCTATGGGGTTGAGATCTGGAGACTGGCTAGGCCACTCCAGAACCTTGAAATGCTTCTTACGAAGCCACTCCTTCGTTGCCCGGGCGGTGTGTTTGGGATCATTGTCATGCTGAAAGACCCAACCACGTTTCATCTTCAATGCCCTTGCTGGTGGATGGAGGTTTTCACTCAAAATCTCACGATACATGGCCCCATTCATTCTTTCCTTTACACGGATCAGTCGTCCTGGTCCCTTTGCAGAAAAACAGCCCCAAAGCATGATGTTTCCACCCCCATGCTTCACCGTAGGTATGGTGTTCTTTGCATGCAACTCAGCATTCTTTGTCCTCCAAACACGACGAGTTGAGTTTTTACCAAAAAGTTATATTTTGGTTTCATCTGACCATATGCCATTCTCCCAATCCTCTTCTGGATTATCCAAATGCACTCTAGCAAACTTCAGACGGGCCTGGACATGTACTGGCTTAAGCAGGGGGACACGTCTGGCATTGCAGGATTTGAGTCCCTGGCGGCGTAGTGTGTTACTGATGGTAGGCTTTGTTACTTTGGTCCCAGCTCTCTGCAGGTCATTCACTAGGTCCCCCCGTGTGGTTCTGGGATTTTTGCTCACCGTTCTTGTGATCCTTTTGACCCCACAGGGTGAGATCTTGCGTGGAGCCCCAGATCGAGGGAGATTATCAGGGGTCTTGTATGTCTTCCATTTCCTAGTAATTGCTCCCACAGTTGATTTCTTCAAACCAAGCTGCTTACCTATTGCAGATTCAGTCTTCCCAGCCTGGTGCAGGTCTACAATTTTGTTTCTGGTGTCCTTTGACAGCTCTTTGGTCTTGGCCATAGTGGAGTTTGGAGTGTGACTGTTTGAGGTTGTGGACAGGTGTCTTTTTTACTGATAACAAGTTCAAACAGGTGCCATTAATACAGGTAACGAGTGGAGGACACAGGAGCCTCTTAAAGAAGAAGTTACAGGTCTGTGAGAGCCAGAAATCTTGCTTGTTTGTAGGTGACCAAATACTTATTTTCCACCATAATTTGCAAATCAATTCATTAAAAATCCTACAATGTGATTTTCTGGATTTTTTTTCTCAATTTGTCTGTCATAGTTGACGTGTACCTATGATGAAAATTACAGGCCTCTCTCATCTTTTTAAGTGGGAGAACTTGCACAATTGGTGGCTGACTAAATACTTTTTTTCCCCACTGTATGTACATCTATACTATCTAATGTATAAACCTGTACTATTTATAGACCTATACTATCTATTCACCTATCTATACACCTATACTATCTACTGTATACACCTATACTATCTATACACCTATACTATCTATACACCTATACTATCTACTTTATACACCTATACTATCTATACACCTATACTATCTATACACCTATACTATCTACTGTATACACCTGTACTATCTATACACCTATACTATCTACTTTATACACCTATACTATCTATACACCTATACTACCTATACACCTATACTACCTATACACCTATACTATCTATACACCTATACTATCTACTGTACACACCTATACTATCATACACCTATACTATACTAACTATGCTATACTATCTACGTATGTATCTACAGTGTCTTGAGAATGTATTCATACCCCTTGACTTATTCCACATTTTGTTGTTACAGCCTGGATTCAAAATGGATTCAATTGTTTTTTTCTCACCCATCTACACACAATGCCCCATAATGACAAAGTGAAAACCTTTTTTATTTTTAGAGTTTTGCAAATGTATTGAAAATGAAATACAGAAATATATAATTTACGTAAGTATTCACACAACTGAATTAATACATGTTAGAATCACCTTTGGCAGAGATTACAGCTGTGAATCTTTCTGGGTAAGTCTCTAAGCGCTTTGCACACCTAAATTGTACAATATTTGCCCATTATTCTTTACAAAATTCTTAAAGATCTGTCAAATTGGTTATTGATCATTGACAACCATGTTCATGTCTTGCCATAGATTTTCAAGCAGATTTAAGTCAAAACTGTAACTCGGCCACTCGAACATTCATTTTCTTTTTGGTAAGCAACTCCAGTGTATTTTTGGCCTTGTGTTTTTAGGTTATTGTCCTGCTGAAAGGTGAATTAATCTCCCAGTGTCTGGTGGAAAGCAGACTGAACCAGGTTTTCCTCTAGTATTTTGCTTGTGCTTGGTCCATTTAGTTTTTTTTACCCTGAAAAACTCCCAAGTCCTTAACGATTACAAGCATACCCATAACATGATTCAGCCACTACTATGAATGAAAATATGGAGAGTGGTACTCAGTAATGTGTTATGTTTGGGGCAAATACAATGCTTTGTATTCAGGACAAAAAGTTAATTGCTTTGTTAATTTTTTTGCAGTATTACATTAGTGCCTTGTTGCAAACAGGATGCATGTTTTGGAATATTTGTATTGTGTACAGGCTTCCTTCTCTTCACTTTGTCAATTAGGTTAGTATTGTGGAGTAACTACTATTTTCTTTGATCCATTTTCAGTTTTTCCCCTATCACAGCCATTAAACTGTAACTATTTTAAAGTCACCATTGGCCTCATGGTGAAATCCCCGAGCGGTTTCCTTCCTCTCCGGCAACTGAGTTAGGAAGGACGCCTGTATCTTTGTAGTGACTGGGTGTATTGATACACCATCCAAAGTGTAATTACTAACTTCACCATGCTCAAAGGGATATTCAATGATTGCTTGTTTTTGTTGTTGCCATCTACCAATAGGGGCCCTTCTTTGCGAGGCATTGGAAAACCTCCCTGGTCTTTGTGGTTGAATCTGTTTGAAATTCACTGCTCGACTGAGTGACCATAAAGATAATTGTATGTGTGGGTTACAGAGATGAGGTAGTCATTCAAAAATCATGTTATACACTTGCAACTTATTATGTGACTTGTTAAGCATATTTTTACTCCTGAAGTTATTTAGGCTTGCCATAACAAAGGGGTTGAATACTTATTGACTCAAGACATTTCAGATTTTCATTTTTAATTGATTTGTAAAAAATTTGAAAAACATAATTCCATTGACATTATGGGGTATTGTGTGTAGGCCAGTGACACAAAATCTCAATTGAATCCATTTGATATTTAGGCTGTAACACATCAGAAATTTGAAAAAGTCAAGGGGTGTGAATACTTTCTGAAGCCACTGTATACTATACTATAACAGTGACTTCATTGAATGAACCTTGTATGAGATGATTTGCATAAAGAAGAATAGAAGAATAAATGTTCTGTCATTCCATGTGGCCAGGAGAGAGGTGTGAGAGGCCTTGTAATAGAACTACAAAGACATTTACAAACACATCGTTATGCATTCTGATTTCAAAGCAAGGACGTGAACCTCATCCAACCCACACATTCAGGTGTTCTTCAGTAATTGGCGTTTTTGAATGTATAATGGCTTAGTTTGAACACTGTTATCCTTTGAATCCTTTGACCTTGTGTGAAAATATTAATCTTCTATACAAAGTGGCCTGTGGGCAATGTTCCACAGTGTCTTTAAAAATGTGATTTGAAAGGGGGTTTAAGGAAATATAGCAATAAACAGTTTGAATATATCAATAAACAAATTGAATAAGATGTACATAGCATCAAAGTGTGGATCACCAACAGAAATGTAAACCATGCATCAAACTCATCCCAGAGCATTTTACAATTCAGATTGCACTTCTATAGAGTAAAGTCATTTATTGATCCCAACGTGCGAAGTTGTTTGATCACCACAAGCATCAGCAATGATTACAACGACAAGGCAATGTCAATAAAACAATAAAAAATTAAAATGTTGTCTGTCTGTATTGCTAAAGGAATGGCATTCCATGAGAGCAACTTTATGTGTATGTTTACTTGTGCGTGCGTGCTTGCTTGTGTGTGCAAGAGGGGTGATGTGTATGAATGAGTGTATGCTATTTCCTGTTGTAATAACACTTAACACATTCCTGACAACCGTTAGCGTATGCCTAGCCATCTAGCTTACCTACATTACATTCGCTAACATAGCAGTGTTACTCATCTTCTGGTACTTCATGGTTCATTCTTACAACCACATATTGGCCTTTTTGCCTAATGACAGATGTAGTGTATAGAATAATTGTACCTTGACATGTTGCTTTATCTACTGTGTACCTCAGTTAAAATAGATGTATATGCTGACTATTTGTGTGTGTGTGTGTGTGTGTGTGTGTGCGCGCACAGCAATGGTACACCAGCTCCATGAAGGCAGTGTGTGCGTGGCTGACAGACAGACTGGACCTTCAGCTCCACATGTACCAGCTGAAAACACTCATCAAGATCGTCAAGGTAACGCGCATTGTTGTGGTGTGAGTGTACTGTCAACATTCACAGTAAGCTGTAGCCCTCATCGAGACTGTCATTTTTCATGTTGAACATGAGGCATATGGAATAATGTGCTTTGTGAATAATTATATTAATAATTACTTGAGAAATTGTATGCTTTATTTTTATGTATCTGATTCCAAACATTGAGTCTAGTCAGGGCCAGATTAAACAGGCTGAAGCCAAGGCACTATGTGTACAAACATTAGGAACACCTTCCAAATATTGAGTTGCACCCAGTTTTGCCCTCAGAACAGCCTCAATTCCTCGAGGCATGGACTCTACAAGGCGTCGGAAGCGTTCCACAGGGATGCTGGCCCATGTTGACTCCAATGCTTCCCACAGGAGTTCTTGACACAAACCGGTGTGCCTGGCACCTACTACCATGCCCCGTTCAAAGGCACTTAAATATTTTGTCTTGCCCATTCACCCTCCGAATGGCACATATACAGTCGTGGTCAAAAGTTTTGAGAATGACACAAGTATTGGTCTTCACAAAGTTCGCTGCTTCAGTGTTATCAGATATTTTTGTCAGATGTTACTATGGTATACTAAAGTATAATTACAAGCATTCCATAAGTGTCAAAGGCTTTTATTGACAATTACATTAAGTTTATGCAAAGAGTCAATATGCAGTGTTGACCCTTCTTTTTCAAGACCTCTGCAATCCGCCCTGGCATGCTGTCAATTAACTTCTGGGCCACATCCTGACTGATGGCAGCCCATTCTTGCATAATCAATGCTTGGAGTTTGTCCGAATTTGTGGGTTTTTGTTTGTCCACCCGCCTCTTGAGGATCGACCACAAATTCTCAATGGGATTAAGGTCTGGGGAGTTTCCTGGCCAAGGACCCAAAAAGTCGATGTTTTGTTCCCCGAGCCACTTAGTTATCACTTTTGCCTTATGGCAAGGTGCTCCATCATGCTGGAAAAGGCAATGGTCGTCACCAAACTGTTCTTGGATGGATGGGAGAAGTTGCTGTCGGAGGATGTGTTGGTACCATTCTTTATTCATGGCTGTGTTCTTAGGCAAAATTGTGAGTGAGCCCACTCCCTTGGCTGAGAAGCAACCCCACACATGAATGGTCTCAGGATGCTTTACTGTTGGCATGACACAGGACTGATGGTAGCGCTCACCTTGTCTTCTCCGGACAAGGTGTTTTCCGGATGCCCCAAACAATCAGAAAGGGGATTCATCAGAGAAAATGACTTTACCCCAGTCCTCAGCAGTCCAATCCCTGTACCTTTTGCAGAATATCAGTCTGTCCCTGATGTTTTTCCTGGAGAGAAGTGGCTTCTTTGCTGCCCTTCTTCACACCAGGCCATCCTCCCAAAAGTATTCGCCTCACTGTGCATGCAGATGCACTCACATCTGCCTGCTGCAATTCCTGAGCAAGCTCTGCACTGGTGGTGCCCCGATCCCGCAGCTGAATCAACTTTAGGAGACGGTCCTGGTGCTTGCTGGACTTTCTTGGGCGCCCTGACGCCTTCTTCACAACAATTGAACCTCTCTCCTTGAAGTTCTTGATGATCCGATAAATGGTTGATTGAGGTGCAATCTTACTAGCAGCAATATCCTTGACTGTGAAGCCCTTTTTGTGCAAAGCAATGATGACTGCACGTGTTTCCTTGCAGGTAACCATGGTTAACAGAGGAAGAACAATGATTTCAAGCACCACCTTCCTTTTAAAGCTTCCAGTCTGTTATTCTAACTCAATCAGCATGACAGAGTGATCTCCAGCCTTGTCCTCGTCAACATTCTCACCTGCGTTAACAAGAGAATCACTGACATGATGGCAGCTGGTCCTTTTGTGGCAGGGCTGAAATGCAGTGGAAATGTTTTTTGGGGATTAAGTTCATTTTCATGGCAAAGAGGGACTTTGCAATTAATTGCAATTCATCTGATCACTCTTCATGACATTCTGGAGTATATGCAAATTGCCATAATCAAAACTGAGGCAGCAGACTTTGTGAAAATTAGTATTTGTGTCATTCTCAAAACTTTTGAACACAACTGTACACAATCCATGTCTCAAGGCTTAAAAATCCTTCTTTAACCTGTCGCCTCCCCTTCATCTACACTGATTTAAGTGGATTTACCAAGTGACATCAATAAGGGATCATAGCTTTCACCTGGATTCACCTGGTCAGTTTGTCATGGAAAGACAGGTGTTTTGTAAACCCTTGGCAACAGCGCACGTGCAAAGACCTGAGTAGGCACATTTGCTATTTAACGCAACAGTTTTTGTGACAACTATTGGTGGAGTTGAAAAATCGATGGAAACACATTGATTTTTAGATTTTTATTCGGACATGAAGACTTAGGCGAAAATTTACATTTTGTGTGCAGTACCTCATCACGCACTGACTCTGTTTGGTGGAAACACCACTGGTGGGAAAATGTGCATATTTTCTTTATGCATATTAAATTAATATTTGCATGAAAATCTGTCGCCAATTGGATGGAAACCTAGCTAGTGACTGACATAACAAGAGAAAAACTGCTAATGCAAAAACAACATTTCGAAATTGCACCTTGTGTATCCTACTATTCTAATGCTGAGCAGTAAGTTGAGACCCCCCCCCCACCCCCCCCCCCCCCCCCCCACCCCAGTACTCCTCACTGCATTCTCTACCAGAAAGTTGGTTGGCCCTCTTTGATGTCACGTAGGTTGATACATTGCTATGTTTTCATTTACTGTATAAAGCCCTTTTACAAAAACTCCCACTGTACCTATCATTACTAACCTTTACAGATATGAGTTACCACACCCGGTCTCAGGGATGGTTAACTGTAGAAATTCCTTTGATCTCTACTGAGTTAGGTAAATCAGATTTGAGTTTTTTTGCACCATATTTGTGGAACAATCTTCAAAATGTTCTTACATTTGATGTTCTGGTGCCTCTAGGGTAATTCAGAAAGCTGATTGAGGACTTTATTACTGATGAATGTGTTTGTTTTTTATGACAATGTTTTTCTTTCTGCTTGCATTTTGTACTTATATTGATGTGTGTATTTTCTGTAATTCAGGGCTCATCTGTAAAAAAAAAAAAAAAAAAAAAAGACCTTGGTTTCAGTATGACTCCCTGATCAGATAAAAAAATGGAGAGGATAGACTTAAGGATTTTCTCTTTACATTTTAAATATGAACAGTTATTGACACCTAGATGGAGTGCACTCGGACATTGGAGCTCAATTTGGATGGACCTATTGAAGAAGACCACAGTGGCCTTGAATCTTGCCTTTGTCCAAATCTGTTCAGCTCCACTATTCAGCACACAACAGGCTATTGTTCCACCATTCAAACACTGACAGTCTATTCTGTTCTGACCATTCACACTCAGTCTCGGTTTCCCATTGAGAGAAGCCTCCATGTTCTCTGATGTGTGTTTTTCTGTTTGGTTTCACCCACAGAAGACATACCGAGACTTCCGACTCCAAGGAGTCCTGGATGGAACCCTGAACAACAAGAGCTATGAGACCGTCTACAACCGCCTCACCGTGGAGGAGGCCACCGTGGCGGTCAAGGCCGGCGACGGTCTCCAAGGCATCACCATGAGGGACAGTGATGAGGAGGACGGGTGAACTTCGCCCTATACCGCCAAGTCTGGTGGCCCTCGCATATAGACTGAATTGGGAAGTGTGCACGTATGTGTACAGGAGATGGAAGGGGTGGAGATTATGTGTGTGTGGAAAGTGTGTGTGTGCGACAGAAGGAGGGCTTGAAGAACACACACTTAAGTCTATGATGAAAACATCCATCATTGTGTTCCCTCGCTCTCTCTCTCTTCACCCCTCCCCCCCACTTACTCCAGTAGTGGCTACCTTCCCAGCCATAATGATATGATGTCAGTACAGCTCAGTGGTCACCAACTGGTAGCCTTCAGTGCAGTTCCCGTTTTGTTTATTTAATTTGTTTGTTACTTTCTTTGTACTTTATTTTAATAGTGATGTAGACCAAGAAAAAAGAAAAAAGTTGTGCTCTTATGGTTACCTAGATACAATCATGCCAATTGAAACAGGTTTCAGAGATCTTGCCAATTGCAGGTCCATTCTGTGGTAAATGTACAAAGTGCATTATGAGGACATTTCAGGGTGCTTATGAGGACATTGGGGTTGTTCTTACATAAGCTCCCTGAAAGAGAGATGATACAGCCAATATCCATATGTTTATGCTGTACTGTATGAATGGAATGCATAGGCTAAAGTGCTACATTGTCATTTAATGTATTTAGGCTATGTTTGAGTGTGTTATCCTTCACAAGAGTTGTACACTATAAATTCAAAGCTGTGTTCAATAGGCTAAACCTGATTGATTGTGTGCATTATGTTTTGAATCTGAATTGATGTCTTAACTGTAATACTTCAATGAGTTTGTGTCAGTGGAGTTCAAAGACAAAACAAATGGGCAAAAATATATGAAATATATTTCTATTGTATTCTGTGCACCTGTTTTTATTCAGGTGTGAATGTTCTAAGTGTTAGAATTAAAGTGTTTTTAAAGCAATCATGGTGTCCTGAATTTCTCCATAAACTATATTAACAGCCCAATCTGTAATAAGGACCCTTTGATTGTTAAGGTGATGGACAGAGCTGGGGAAATGTAACTACTCTCAAATTAATGAATGGAGCTATACATATTTTAAAGCTATACATTGTTTGTTAAAAAAGACTTCAATCACAACAAAAACAAACAATTGAGTAATTCAAAATATATAAACATTTTAGTTGTGTTCTTCAAAAATCATATACCATGACCTAATATACAAATGGTGAAGTTCTTACAAATTGTGACAACCTATTTGCCAACAGTTTATAGTTTTGTTAGTATAGACTCCATCGTGATCTCAACATTGACTGTCTTGTGTTGGCTTAATATATATATATATATATTTAACTAAAGCCTAATAGCCATTTTGTTTTGTTCTCAAAATTAACTGAATTTCAGAACTGGTGAATTTCTTGAGACATGACAACCTCATTTCAACTAATCATCTGTTCAATTTTATCATGGGCAGACTATGCAAATTGTGTTTTCGTTTAGTTGACATCTTTTCAAAAGAAATGCAAGTGATGGGGAGAAATGAGCATCAGGCAACCTCCGCCCACCGTCCAGCTGTCCATCTGTGTCTCCACAAGCATCACGTCGTCCTGCCGTGGAGTTAACCAATCAGAATATCCCCTTATGTAGGTTATTAATTACTGACAGAATGTAATTACACAGTAGTTAATGGTGGATTAGTTGATGATTGAGGCAGTATTACCATTTACACAGTGTGAAGGCTTAAGCCTTAGCCTACGTCCAATGATTTCTTTGCAAAAAATATTTATAAGAAAATATTTATTTGGCTACACTACTAAAGTATAGGAGGGACTATAAGCAATATGGGTTCATTTTCAAAATAAACCTAATAGGAGGCTACTGAAGGAGCTTATTTTTATAAATGTTTATTAGGCCTATAGGCTAGTTTCGGTCCGGAGCATTGCATTTTCACAACATAAACGATTCTTTCCCATATTAAAAGAAAGGTATGCATGCAGTTAGGCCTATTAATTTTCGTTACATATCTGATAATAACTTGGCTTTCAGCATATAGGCCTAAACTTAAATTCTATTGGTGAAGTGTAATTTATTTGAGCATTGATTCAGTAACGTTTAGCTTAACAGGACAGGTAAATAATACCTAATGATATATGCTATTTATAATAATACTTATGCATTGAGATTAATAATAGGCCTAATGATAATGGTAAACCATGTAGGCCTATAGGCTGAAAACATTTATAGCCTATACTTAGACTGTTATTATTCTTATTGTTGTTATTATTATTTGTATTATTATTAGTAGTAGTATTTGTATTATTATTAGTAGTAGTAGTAGTAGTATTTATATTATTATTAGTAGTAGTATTTGTATTATTAGTAGTAGTCTTAGTATTATTATTAGTAGTAGTATTTTCCTATTATTAGTAGGCTATTATTAGACATCATTATTTATCCCTGAGCTGCGTCCTCATTGATTTACCTAAATTATCCTTACAATAGAAGTGAGCAGTATCGCATTCTCTTCACGCCATAGACTCAGAATTGAAGAAAAATAAAACACAAGGGATTAACGCAAGTTTATATCAAAACTTGGTGTAATTATACAAGACTTTAACGTCAGTCAACTGATTACACATAATTTATAATTATATGAAAGATGTTTAGGTCTAAATCCCACCGCATTCATGAATAGCAAGCCAAGCCATATGGGTTTCAGTCAGGTCTCCAAAATGTTAAACTGAAAGAAAGTCGAGCAGCAAGAAGACATCCCGCTATCTTTTTAAAGCTATAGGCTATTTAACACCAAACAGCTAGTATTTTAACCAAGAAATCAACTTAAAATATAGTAACTTATGAATTTCGACAATAATGTATATATTGTTATTAACACTAATCATTACTCCAATAATTATACAATAATAATAATAATAATTTATTGTTGCTTTTAGTGCTACTTAAATTAGAAGAAAAAACAACGTCAATATATATTATTGTATATTAGCCTATTTATAGCTGTAGCTCAGTTGGTAGAGGTATGGCGCTTGCAACGCCAGGGTTGTGGGTTCGATTCCCACGGGGGGCCAGTATGAAAAATGTATGCACTCACTAACAATAAGTCGCTCTGGATGAGAGCGTCTGCTAAATGACTAAAATGTAAAATGTATTATAGTCGGTGAAATTCCTTCATCATTCATTTTTCAGGTAGCCTATATTTTTACATTTCAACTTAAATAAATCAAACACTGTAGACCTAAGTCTGAATAAAGACTGCTGTAACTGAATGCAGACATTTTGAATCAATGCGCATATTTACCTTGTTTGTTGTCATGATTGTCATTGAGCATCCGTCTGGATATGCCCAGATGAGACGTTCCACCGTATTACCAATGTGACTTCGCCCGGAACTGGGTACAAGCTTTAATTTCTGTATATTTGCTAGAGTTGTTGCTCCGATACATTGTAGGGTACACCTCTCCTGATTGCTCAAACTCTCTCTAGTCCTTGAGGCACTTATGGAGCTCATCACTCTCCGCGTGCACACTCCCGCAGTCACACCGGCTTTGGTGGGTTTGGTATAACAGATAGGACACCGTTCTCACCATAGAATTAGGAATTAGAATCATTTGTAATTTAATAAGATCTCTATGGTTCTCACCTTGAGCTCCCTCGTGTATACTGGTAGACTGCCTAAAAAAATGAATGGTACTATTTAAATTAACTTAGTGTTTTATGTAAATACTGAAGTCTATATACAGTAGCCAAAATGTAAAGGCCTATAAGTTAAGATAAGCTTCAAAAGCCCTTGATCACAGCGTGTTGCGTTATATCTTAGCCTTTTATCAAGAATGATCGACTATAATTATGATTAGATAGTAACCTGTTCTTCATAGTCGTTTGTCTTATTAGTGGATTGCTATAGAGGTATTAGACTTGTTCATTAGGTTAGAAACGAGATGCGTCAAGGGTTTGGACACCAAATGTTTTATTTGGATTTAGGTCCTATTGAGGTATAGTATGCCTATAGAGAGTGTAATTCTACTACTTTCGAATCTATTATTAAATACATGTCCTTCTGGAATAGCTTAGGTTGAGCATAATATGGATAGGCCAATATTGCAATCACCCATTCGTAAAACCAATGCCTATTATTTTAGATTGTTGCATGCGTAAAATAGCATGCAGGTAACCACACATACTGTATATGATGAGTGAAAAGATATGTCAAATGCTGACATCCTCTGACCCCACACAGCGCCTGTCGTCTTGTGCGATTTCAAATGATGTCACATGAAGCCACAAGGGGACCTCAGATTTGCCAAACGCTTTACAGTTGAACAAGACTGGCCACTAAAGAACACCTCATTCGCGACGCGGGTGACACACGCACCCATAGCAGTAGTAGAGGGGCCACAAGTGGAGACTTGATGGAAGAGAATTGAGCAATTATCTACTTTACTTTTTCTTCTTAGATGGTAACGATTGGTGAGGTTTCGGCTGCGGTATTGACTCAATACGACATATTGAGCAGTCCCGCTAGACATAAGTGCTGATTGTCCAAAATCAACGCAAACGGGAACAGTGAGGGGGCTTGCGTCGACCCAGAGTGCGCCGAATTATGTCCTTTCTAGCCGGGCAGTGAGGAGGAATCAAAGGTATCTACAAAAGGAGCTCCAACGCCGGCTTTCCAAAAGGTGTTGTTTTGAAAGTCATGGACAGTGCGCTCTACCACTCAGCGGGAATTTTCGGCTCCCCCTCGGCTTCTGAAAACTTGACTGCAGGCGGAAAGATGATCACCCCCACCAAGCCTCTCGCTTTTTCGATCGAACGGATTATGGCCAGGACGCCCGAGCCAAAGTCGATACCTTTCCCCAACCTGTTCCATCACATTCCGGTGGGTAGGCCTGAATCTGACCCGAAGCAGCCGCTCAACATGACTTCATCATCACTGCATTGCATGATACCTTTCGTGCCACTGGCATACGAACCGGGTCATAAACTAAATATGAATGGATTAGATACGAGTCACTTTGAGGCTTCCTCATATAATTCAAGTGAGTTGGTGGGCATTGGTTTGAACTATAAGAACGAACAACCAGATGTGAACCCGTCGGTGGGACAATACAAACTCTTTCGACCGCGTGTGGTGAACCAGTCGTCTTTTCATGCCATGGGGGCCGTGTGCTACCTGAACTGCGGGGAGAGTGTGTGCCCATCCCCGGCAAGCATCGTAAACATCCACCCCATGGCCTCCTACTTTCTCAACACTCCGCTGCAACATGCGCGCCAGAGAGCTTTCCTCGCGGAGAAAAATAAAGTGGCTCAATGCACAGACAGATACCCATCCGGAGTTGCATTTAAAGACATTTCCCAAACTCAACTTCATCACTACATGAAAGAGAGTGCACAGATTCTATCGGACAAACTATTCAAGGGCTCTTCCAAATTGAACAGCGCTTGCCCAAGCGGCAAACCCAAAGTATTCACCTGCGAGGTTTGCGGAAAGGTAAGAACATACATTTCGTGCATGTGGTGGTCTCTGCCTTACGGGCCTGCTTGATATTTTAAAATCGTTAATTTTATAATTAATATATATATATTTATATTCACAGGTGTTCAATGCCCACTACAATTTAACGCGCCACATGCCCGTGCACACCGGAGCGAGACCATTCGTCTGCAAAGTATGCGGCAAGGGATTTCGACAAGCAAGCACCCTTTGTCGCCACAAAATTATTCATACTCAGGTATTCTATTCAATCATCATCATCATCATCATCATCATCATCATCATCATCATCATCATCATACCCAAAGCCATTCATAATCACACGATGTTCTATTCGTTTAAACTATATAAAAACCACAAAATAGGACTACATCATAGGAAAATGTGATAGAACAACGCATCAATGCCATCATTGTTATGTTAGGCTATATTAATATTGTGGCCTGGTGTTGAACTGTATAGTATTTTTAACGTTTACTTGTAGGCCTATATACACAATAATATTGAAAAGTATATAGCCCAGTTTATTCTATTTACCAATTTTACTGTACAGTTTTCGTTGGATCCCAAATAATAGGTTTCTAAAATCACATTTATACATGTGCCCTTCACAGGAGAAGCCTCATAAATGCAACCAGTGTGGAAAAGCGTTCAACCGGAGTTCAACTCTTAACACACACACACGAATCCATGCAGGTTACAAACCCTTCATCTGTGAGTTCTGCGGCAAAGGATTTCATCAAAAAGGTGAGAAAGAATGTTAATCTATTCGAGTGTTTTGGATTATGTGATTTTTTCTATTTCTATTGTGTGATTAATTATTTGCAATATCTGGATATAATATGATTTATTCTGCTTTGAGGATAGAATATTGATTCTGCTCAGAGCTAAATGTATGTTGCTCAATTCAAATCAGAATCAAATCAGTATGACTTGGCTTAAAACGGAATTGACAAATAACTGTGGCACTGACTTTTACAATATTGTTGACATACACTTTCTTTTTTTAAATCTTCAAGGCAACTACAAGAACCACAAATTGACGCATAGCGGCGAGAAACAGTTCAAGTGCAACATCTGCAACAAGGCCTTCCACCAAGTGTACAACCTGACGTTCCACATGCACACGCACAATGACAAGAAGCCCTTTACGTGCCCGACTTGCGGCAAGGGATTCTGCCGGAACTTTGACCTGAAAAAGCACATCAGAAAACTACATGATCTCTCTGCATCTAAATCCCCTGCCACTCTCGTCACAGCCGAAACTCACTAAAAAGTTCCGGAACTTAAACGCCAGCCGATACGCCTTTACGCTGTTTTGCCCAAATCTGAAAATAAGCATGCGAGTTTAGACCGCACAAGATATTGTGGACACTTACATTTACATTTTAGTCATTTAGCAGACGCTCTTATCCAGAGCGACTTACAGGACCATTCTATTAGTATGTATTTTCCTTGAATTTTACATGATAATGTCATTATACTGTTGTTTTCTTTAAATCTCAGGATTACTGTAAAATGTCGATATTTATTTGAAATTGTAACACTAATAATTTAAGAGAATAATTGAAGACTATATACAAATTATTTTTTGTTGTGATGAGTGTGGTAGCCTACCCCATTTTGTATGATGCCCTTGCTAAAGTTCCATGATTTGCCAACATTTGTGAATATGCAAAGTTTTCAGTGTTGGGGAGTAGTGAACTTCATGTAGTTCAACTAGTTAACTACATTTTGCATAAGCTTGGTGGTAGTTGAACTAAATTCAAATCTAGGTAGTGTTTTAAGTAGTTAATACATTTTTTTTTCGCTATATAGCGGTGTAGCTAACTACTGGAACTACACACTAATATTTTGCTAAAATAAAATATGGGTGAAGTAGGCAATAATTTCCTATTTTTTTTGGCTACAGACCGGTTTAATTCTCACTTAAAACATCGTTTTTGTGTTTAATAGGCTAAATTACACATTATGTTAACATATGACCCCAATGTGATCTGTTCTTGCAATTTGTAGTGTATGACATGCATTTCAGATTTACATATGATAGTTTTTCACAAAGTAGGTTGGACGTAGTGAACTACTTTTTCAAAGTTAAGTAAACTATATTTTTCTTAAGGGTAGCTTTAGTGTAGCTTAACTTCTTCCAGTGTGAAGTAATTGGTAGCTTGGTAAATTATATTTTCCAAGTAGCTTCCCCAACACTGAAAGTTTTGCAAAAAACTAGCGTCTTTGACACTTACAGGCTACATTGTTGAGCAGGTGCACATACAAAATAATGTAAGTTATGAAAAGAAAATAATGACAATAAAATCAAACTGTGTATATGTCATATTGTGTCTGACATGTTTAAGAAAAAGGTATTCCAAATATTCCATTATTTAGAAAGTGACATACATGGGCCAAACGATTCCCGTGATGGTGAGGGGAAGTATTTTGATAATAATAATAATCATCATCAGTTTCTGTTTTTTTATTTTCTTTATAAAACGAAGATTGGGTTTTTATTTATTTGCCTTTGACCAAGGATGTTACCATAATGGTGAGTTGTAAATGTAGGGAAAAAACTTCTATAGCCTCAGGGATGTAGGCTTGCATGCAATGTTAGGCATTTAACGTTAGGCTAGGAAAACTAAAGCCTAAATCTCTAGGACAGCCACCCCCTCTTGTGGACAGTATTGATAAATACGAGTCTACCTGTTGACCCTTATAGCCAAATAGGCTACGATGAAGCAATATTCTTCTGCAAATACGAGTCAACTGCGAACACCTTGGCAAAATGTCAAACGTTGTTTTATTAGGGGAAAAGTTCCTATTTGCAGTGCACTGAGAGGCAACATCACCTGACCTTGCCGCTCACTAACAAGCCAAAGGAATGCAGTCTCAGGATTCCAACATGAAACGACTTCCATGCATTCAGGTATACAGTGATTCGGAAAGTATTCAGACCCCTTGACTTTTTCCATATTTTGTTACGTTACAGCCTTATTCTAAAATGGATTAAATATTTGTTTCCCCTCATCAATCTACACACAATACCCCATAATGACAAACCGAAAACAGGTTTTTATACATTTTTGCAATGTATAAAAAACTAAACTAAACAGAAATACCTTATTTACATAACTATTCAGACCATTTGTTATGAGACTCGAAGTTGAGCTCAGGTGCATCCTGTTTCTATTGATCATCCTTGAGACGTTTCTACAACTTGATGGGAGTCCACCTGTGGTAAATTCAATTGATTGGACATGATTTGAAAAGGCACACACCTGTCTGTATACAGTCCCACAGTTGACAGTGCATGTCAGAGCAAAAATTAAGCTATGAGGTAGAAGGAATTGTCCGTAGAGCTCCGAGACAGGATTGTGTCGAGGCACAGATCTGGGTAAGGGGTACCAACAAATGTATGCAGCATTGAAGGTCCCCAAGAACACAGCAGCCTCCATCATTGTTAAATGGAAGAAGTTTGGAACCACCAAGACTCTTCCTAGAGCTGCCCGCCTGGCCAAGCTGAGCAATCGGGGGAGAAGGGCCTTGGTCAGGGAGGTGACCAAGAACCCGATGGTCACTCTGACAGAGCTCCAGAGGTCCTCTGTGGAGATGGGAGAACCTTCCAGAAGGACAACCATCTCTGCAGCACTCCACCAATCAGGCCTTTACAGAAGCCACTCCTCAGTAAAAGGCACATGACAGCCTGCTTGGAGTTTGCCAAAAGGCACCTAAAGGACTCTGAGACTATGAGAAACAAGATTCTCTGGTCTGATGAAACCAAGATGGAAGTCTTTGGCCTTAATGTCAAGCATCACATCTGGAGGAAACCTGGCACCATACCTACGGTGAAGCATGGTGGTGGCAGCATCATGCTGTGGGGATGTTTTTCAGCAGCAGGGACTGGGAGACTAGTCAGGATCGAGGGAAAGATGAATGGAGCAAAGTACAGAGATCCTTGATGACAACCTACCCCAGAGTGCTCAGGACCTCAAACTGGGGTGAAGGTTCACCTTCCAACAGGACAAAGACCCTAAGCACACAGCTAAGACAACACAGGAGTGGCTTTGGGACAAGTCTCTGAATGTCCTTGAGTGGCCCAGCCAGAGCCCGGACTTGAACCTGATCGAACATCTCTGGAGAGACCTGAAAATAGCTGTGCAGCGACGTTCCCCATCCATCCTGACAGAGCTTGAGAGGATCTGCAGAGAAGAATGGGAGAAACTCCCCAAATACAGGTGTGCCAAGCTTGTAGCGTCATACCCAACAGGACTTGACTGTAATCGCTGCTAAAGGTGCTTCAACAAAGTACTGTGTAAAGCGTCTGAATACTTATGTAAATGTAATATTTGTATTTTTTATAAATTTGCAAAAATTTCTAAACCTGTTTTTGCTTTGTCATTATAGGGTATTGTGTGTAGATTGATGAGGGGAATTTAAAAAAAATCAATTTTAGAATAAAGCTGTAATGTAACAACATGTGGAAAAAGTGAAGGGGTCTGAATCCTTTCCGAATGCACTGTATGTCCAGATTTGAGCTCCCAGGCTATAGCTTTTAATTCTACGCAACTGATCTTAAATTTGTTTATGGATCGTAGGTTATTCTTCAATTAGTATATTCACCAAATTAGAAAGAAGAATTATGAATAAGGTGGTGCATTATTCAATTAGGCCTATCAGTGAATGGGCCAATGTTTTTCTTTTTCGTGTTGAGCAAACATGAGAGAATGTGACATGTCTATGGTATTTTCGATAATGATATGACATGTAGCCTTCCCTATGCGACACAAAGGTCACACACACACACACGACTAGGGCTAGGCTACCACTTCATTTGTGGGCAAGTGTGTCATGAATTGTGAAACATTTTTGTCTGTCAGTGCCACTGACTCAGTCTGTTACCAGATATAGCCCTAAAGGTGGACTGTGAATGATCCCATACAAACCACTGCTGTTGTGCCCTTAAGCAAGGCATTTAACTCCAAATTGCTCTCTATCCAGCATGTGCCTCAACACTTGGGTTTCTGGGGATGTAAGGGGATAGGCAGAAACTAAACTCATTTCCGTTCTAACCAAACGGACTACAAAGGATATGCTCTATTCTATTCTATTCTTGTTTATTACATTTACATTTACATTTTAGTCATTTAGCAGACGCTCTTATCCAGAGCGACTGACAAATGTATTTATTTTCATATTTCATTTCATGGGCAAGGCCTACAATCTGTTATATAAATGGAATGATATTAAATAATATATATGTCTCTCAGCGCTGAGTTCATTTAAAGAGAATATATGACAAAACGGTGGTTTGAAAACTCTGTAGACTAATTAAGACTAGTTAATCAGCGAGGCACGATTCCTCTTGGGTCAGTGCTATCTGCAATCCTTGGGACGTCCCTACCCCTAAACCCAACCATTTTATATTTCAACTTCAATGGGGGGGACTTCCCAAGGATCCCAGATAGCACATATCATTCCTCTTGGAAATGCCGCCTGTAGTCATAATGCTGCGACGGCTACGTGAAGGACAAGAAGAGGCCGATCCTTTGCGTTGCGATGGGATTGGTGGGAGCAATCTTGGGAGATTCAGCAGTTACCCCTCCCCTCGCCATTACACTGACTGGTAAGGCATAGCTACAGTCATTATAACCTCATCTGACGTACCTTAGATGGTTTATATATATCTACAAATTCCGAAGGCCACAGCCTACATCGCAATATTCACTGTGCTGTGTATCCTATCCACGCCATATTCTTGTCACCTCTGAACGACACTGTGTAGGCTACCTTAGTGCACCTAGAAAGACCGCCGCCACATTGCATATCGGACATCTGTTTGCGAAAGTAGCTAGTTATAGAAAGGTTGGTTAGATATACTTGTCATTTGTTTACACTTTTCTCGAGTATTCGAGGTGAGTAAATATGCTATGTGTAGCTTGTCTCACAATGTTTACTACAGTATCCAATACCTTTAGTTAGTAAACGTTAGCTAACTATCAGTCGAGTTCGACCCGGAGCGCATTAGTCTAAATGTGCGTATGGACATTATGCCGGTGAGCGTGTTGTACGGATAGGCCTGTTGACGATATAGATATATAGTTTTAATTAGGGTTTAGTGTTCATTACACATCCGAAAATGCATGACTATCATTTCAGTGCGTTTTGACTCCCATCATGCAATTGTAATAACTATCTCTCCATGTTGTCTGCCGGTAGTGTTAGCTTGCTAGATTACTGTAGGTTACTTACTCAAAAAGTGCAGTCTGCCAATTTCATAGCCCTCAGGTGTGAGGTGGCTGTCTATAGGCCTGTGTAATTGTCTAATCTATCAATCAAACCTTTTGAAAGATCATGTAATGTGGTTAAAGTGCCTTGCAGAAATCAGACAAATAATTTGATGGGTGACAAAATATTCAGTCAGCATTGCAGGTACAACCATCTTGTAGGAGGTGTGTGTGGCTGTCATTCAAATCTTCTCGCCTCTCAAAACTAAACCAGGTGTTTCTGCTGGCTGTTGTGCAACCCGCCTCCTAGCAGACTAAACCAGACATTTTACATGGCCTCTGTTAGAAACTCTCCTTTATTTGGATGCAGTGAATCTCATACTTTGTCTGATCAGTTTGTGTAAGTTTACTTCTCACTGAATTGTTGAGTGGCTCATCCCTCTCACTCTTGTCTAAAGCAGTGGGGTATAGCCATGTTGCAACTCCTAAGACACCAGGCTAGAGGGACGAGGAGATGCCTCTGTGGCCAGCGGCGATATGAGCATCACAAGAGCGTCATGGCCATCCGGCGTGAGGACATCAACGTGTGGGAGAGACGGGCGCCGCTGGCTCCGCGCCACGTTAAAGAGATTGTCCATGCTGGCCACAAGGTCCTCGTCCAGCCCTCCAACCGAAGAGCCATCCACGAGAATGTGAGTTATCACTGTTGTTGGGTAAAACATGCACACATCCAATGACTGGAGATCACTGTCGTTGCGTAAACATGCACACATCCAATGACTGGAGATCACTGCTGTTGAGTAAACATGCACACGTCCAATGGCTGGAGATCAAAGTAGGCCTATGTTCAGCAAAAATAGGAGAAAAAAACTGCACAATGTGATCTATAAATGAGATTTCCGTTTAGCAGGTTAAAACACTGAGATATGTCACTGATTACTATAGGAGGACCTCCACAATGTCTAGTAAACTACATGTCACAAATTATTGTTAGAAATGACAGTTAAAATAAAAGTCCTTGACATGTAGCTTATTATCAAAGGACTGCTGTATAAAACTTTTTACGCAACTGAATAAAACAAAACAGTGCATATAATGACATGTAACAATTGGGTTAGATGTTGGCAACTGGCATTGGAAAAGGTTTTCTGAACTAGCTTATAAATGATTTTGACCTTTTTGTATGTTTCATTTCAGTATTATGAGAAAGCGGGGGCCATAATTTCGGAGGACATTTCGGAGGCCTCGTTGATCATTGGCGTCAAGAGGCCTCCGGAGGAGAAACTCTATCCCAGAAAGACCTACGCCTTTTTCTCTCACACCATCAAAGCACAGGAAGCTAACATGGGACTACTGGATGACCTAATCAAAAAGGTAAGGCTGTTGTTGCTCTATCAAAGTACAACTCTGCATTAGGCTGACATATGACCATAAAACTAAGCCAGACAGTCTTCCCTAGCCTAAACATAAAGCATGTTCACATTATGGTGTGGATGCACATGCTGTGCCTCATCCATTCATAGTGATGGGGGGGAAACATTTATACAGTTACATATTGGGATATTATTTTTGACGATATATCCTATGGTTTTGAAAGTATTGCAATATTATTTTTGCGCTTGTTGCCAGTACCTGCACCAAAACTCCAGTATTTGTCATTTTATAGCTTGTTCTCCATCTTCTTTATAAATAGGGAGCCAATTTGTTTTCAGCACTTTTATTTCCATGACTGATCGAAACTCGTTTTCTCATGCTCTCTCTTGTCCCTCTGCAGTAGACATATGGTGAGCAATATGTTTGGAACATCGAATCACAGTATCGAATCGCAATACATATCGTATCGGCACCTAAGTATCGTGATCGTATCGTGAGGTCCCTGGCAATTTCCAGCACTAGTTCATTCACATCCTCTGGTCTTTCTAGGAAGTGCGTCTCATCGACTACGAGAAGATGGTGGACGCCAATGGCTTCCGTATAGTGGCATTTGGACAGTGGGCTGGCGTTGCAGGTACACTTTTGTTCTACAAACCAAGAATACAGGTGACAGTCAGTCGCCCGATGTGTTTCTAATTCCACAGATTATGTAAAACACCTCCGTTTTTTTGCCCTCATGCTTTTGCATTGTTTACACACCAAACCCGTTCTCAGAGATGATTAACTCTCGAGGTTCCACTAGTCCGTACTGATCTACAGTGGCTTGCGAATGTATTCACCCCCTTGGCATTTTTCCTATTTTGTTGCCTTACAACCTGGAATTAAAATGGATTTTTGGGGGGTTTGTATCATTTGATTTACACAACATGCCTACCATTTTGAAGATGCAAAATATTTTTTATTGTGAAACAAACAAGAAATAAGACAAAAAAACAACTTGAGCGTGCATAACTATTCACCCCCCCAAGTCAATACTTAGTAGAGCCACCTTTTGCAGCAATTACAGCTGCAAGTCCCTTGGGGTATGTTTCTATAAGCTTGGCACATCTAGCCACTGGGATTTTTGCCCATTCTTCAAGGCAAAACTGCTCTAGCTCCTTCAAGTTGGATGGGTTCCGCTGGAGTACAGCAATCTTTAAGTCATACCACAGATTCTCAATTGGATTGAGGTCTGGGGTTTGACTAGGCCATTCCAAGACATTTAAATGTTTCCCTTTAAACCACTTGAGTGTTGCTTTAGCAGTATGCTTAGGGTCATTGTCCTGCTGGAAGGTGAACCTCCGTCCCAGTCTCAAATCTCTGGAAGACCAACAGGTTTCCCTCAAGAATTTCCCTGTATTTAGCACCATCCATCATTCCTTCAATTCTGACCAGTTTCCCAGTCCCTGCTGATGTAAAACATCCCCACAGCATGATGCTGCCACCACCATGCTTCACTGTGGAGATGGTATTCTCGGGGTGATGAGTGGTGTTGGGTTTGTGCCAGACATAGCGTTTTCCTTGATGGCCAAAAAGCTCAATTTTAGTCTCATCTGACCAGAGTACCTTCTTCCATATGTTTGGGGAGTCTCCCACATGCCTTTTGGCGAACACCAAACGTGTTTGCTTATTCTTTTCTTTAAGCAATGGCTTTTTTTCTGGCCACTCTTCCGTAAAGCCCAGCTCTGTGGAGTGTACGGCTTAAAGTGGTCCTATGGACAGATAATCCAATCTCTGCTGTGGAGCTTTGCAGCTCCTTCAGGGTTATCTTTGGTCTCTTTGTTGCCTCTGATTAATGCCCTCCTTGCCTGGTCCGTGAGTTTTGGTGGGCGGCCCTCTCTTGGCAGGTTTGTTGTGGTGCCTTATTCTTTCAATTTTTTAATAATGGATTTAATGGTGCTCTGTGGGATGTTCAAAGTTTCTGATATTTTTTTATAACCCAACCCTGATCTGTACTTCTCCACAACTTTGTCCCTGACCTGTTTGGAGAGCTCCTTGGTCTTCATGGTGCTGCTTGCTTGGTGGTGCCCCTTGCTTAGTGGTGTTGCAGACTCTGGGGCCTTTCAGAACAGGTGTATATATACTGAGATCATGTGACAGATCATGTGACACTTAGATTGCACACAGGTGGACTTTATTTAACAAATAATGTGACACCTGAAGGTAATTGGTTGCACCAGATGTTATTTAGGGGCTTCATAGCAAAGGGGGTGAAATCATATGCACGCACCACTTTTCCGTTATTTATTTTGTAGAATTTTTTGAAACAAGTTATTTTTTCATTTCACTTCACCAATTTGGACTATTTTGTGTATGTCCATTACATGAAATCCAAATAAAAATCCATTTAAATTACAGAATGCAACAAAATAGGAAAAACGCCAAGGGGGATGAATAATTTTGAAAGGCACTGTAGGTACACTACCGGTCAAAAGTTATAGAACAGCTACTCATTCAAGGGTTTTTCTTTATTTTTTACTATTTTCTGCATTGTAGAGTAATAGTGAAGATATCAAAACTATGAAATGACACATGGAATCATGTAGTAACCAAAAAAGTGTTAAACAAATCAAAATATATTTTATATTTGAGATTCTTCAAATAACCACCCTTTGCCTTGATTACAGCTTTGCACTCTTGGCATTCTCTCAACCAGCTTCACCTGGAATGCTTTTCCAACAGTCTTGAAGGAGTTCCCACATATGCTGAGCACTTGTTGGTTGCTTTTCCTTCACTCTGCGGTCTGACTCATCCCAAACCATCTCAATTTGGTTGAGGTCGGGGGATTGTGGAGGCCAGGTCATCTGATGCAGCACTCCATCACTCTCCATCTTGGTAAAATAGCCCTTACACAGCCTGGAGGTGTGTTGGGTCATTGTCCTGTTGAAAAACAAATGATAGTCCCACTAAGCCCAAACCAGATTCGATGGCGTATCGCTGCAGAATGCTGTGGTAGCCATGGTGGTTAAGTGTGCCTTGAATTCTAAATAAATCACAGACAGTGTCACCAGCAAAGCACCCCCACACCATAACACCTCCTTCTCCATGCTTTACGGTGGGAAATATACATGCAGAGATCATCCGTTTACCCACACTGCGTCTCAAAGACACGGCGGTTGGAACCAAAGATCTCCAATTTGGACTCCAGACCAAAGGACCGATTTCCACGGTCTAATGTCCATTGCTCGTGTTTCTTGGCCCAAGCAGGTCTCTTCTTATTGGTGTCCTTTAGTAATGGTTTGCAGCAATTCAACCAGATTCACACAGTCTCCTCTGAACAGTTGATGTTGAGATGTGTCTGTTACTTGAACTCTGTGAAGCATTTATTTGGGCTGCAATTTCTGAGGCTGGTAACTCTAAGGAACTTATCCTCTGCAGCAGAGGTAACTCTGGGTCTTCCATTCCTGTGGCGGTCCTCATGAGAGCCAGTTTCATCGTAGCGCTTGATGGTTTTTGCGACTGCACTTGAAGAAACTTTCAAAGTTCTTGAAATGTTCCGTATTGACTGACCTTCAGGTCTTAAAGTAATGATGGACTGTCGTTTCTCTTTTCTTATTTGAGCTGTTCTTGCCATAATATGGACTTGGTCTTTTACCAAATAAGGCTATCTTCTGTATACCCCCCCCCTACCTTGTCACAACACAACTGATTGGCTCAAACGCATTAAGAAGGAAAGAAATTACACAAATTAACTTTTAAGAAGGCACACCTGTTAATTGAAATGCATTCCAGGTGACTACCTCATGAAGCTGGTTGAGAGAATATGCCAAGAGTGTGCAAAGCTGTCATCAAGGCAACGGGTGGCTATTTGAAGAATCTCATATAAAATATATTTTCATTTGTTTAACACTTTTTTGGTTACTACATGATTCCGTATGTGTTATTTCATAGTTTTGATGTCTTCACTATTATTATACAATGTAGAAAATAGTAAAAAAAAAAAAAAAACTTGAATGAGTAGGTGTTCTAAAACTTTTGACTGGTAGTGTAAATCTACATTTTGAATTGTTGTATTGCTGTCCTCAGGGCACCATTGTAAATGAGACCCTGGTCTCAGTGGGTTTTATAAAATATAAACACTAGCTGAATTTACTTATTTTTCAAGTATGTATCCCTATTTTCAAATGCCCTTTCGTCCAACATCTATTATCAAAGCAGTGTTCCTACTTTGTTTCACTTTTCCTATGTTCTTCTCTAACAGGAATGATCAATATTTTGCATGGTTTGGGACTTCGTTTTCTGGCGTTGGGACACCACACTCCTTTTATGGTAAGGATTTGACCTAGTGGATTCCATGTAATTTCAATGCTTCAACTATTTCCTCTTCCTCCACTGGACCTCTGACATCACTTCCTGTGTCACAGCACATCGGTATGGCCCACAACTACAGGAACGTCAGCCAGGCCATCCAGGCAGTGAGGGATTGTGGGTACGAGATCTCCATGGGCCTCATGCCCAAGTCCATCGGCCCAGTGACGTTTGTCTTCACCGGCACAGGCAACGTCTCCAAGGTAGGTAGACCTAGTGTAACCCAAGACAAACTATGTCTAAACTATCACCAAACACAACCTGTTCATACAAATAGATAAAGGTGTTAGGAAGGTGAGTGCTAAGTGAATTCTACAACATGGGAATGCATACCTTCTCTTCAACTACTACTTTCTCCTATAATGTAGGGTGCACAAGATATCATCAATGAGCTTCCTGTAGAATACGTGGAGCCTCATGAGCTAAAAGATGCGTCTCAAACTGGAGGTACTACATCCCCATTTCTGATGGGGTGCATTTGCATATTCAACATTTAATGCATATAATATACATGAAAGGATATGTATTATCATATTAATGTATGTGTTCTGTGTTTAATGTTCACCATGTGACACTGCTATCTCCATCTCTCTGGTTTTAGACATGTCCAGAGTGTACGCCACCGTTCTGAGTCGTCACCACCACCTGATGAGGAAGAGTGATGGTGTTTATGACCCCCTGGAGTACGAGTATCACCCGGAACTGTACACATCACACTTCAGAACCAGCGTGAGTCTGCCTTTACCACTATCACAACCAGTTCAGCCGGTTCACCTGTTCCTGCTGCTCAGCCAGGAGCTGCGAGTCCTTTGGCACAGCCACACTGCTTTGTCCTCTGAAGCCTGAGCTGATTGGCTCACTAAGCCCTCAAGGGGGAAGGGGAGGGTCATGTGGGGCCAGCATTTTCTCCTATCGCAAAACACAGGCTATGGCATATTATTATTATTATTATTATTATTATTATTATTATAGCGGCTTACAGTCTGTCAGTGGGCAAACACACTGTACAAGCTGAGATGTCAAATATGATTATGTAGATGGTAGGTTGTGGAACTGGGTTTGTGGATGTCTTGTCAATATGATTTGCAGATACACCGAAGACCAATTGTCAGTGGTGGTAGAATTGGTTTAAGTTGATACAGTAGTGGTAGCAGCAGTAGCAGCCATAGTGGTAGCAGTGGTAGCAGCAGCAGCTATAGTTGTAGCAGCAGCCATAGTGGTAGTAGCAGCAGCAGCCATAGTGGTAGTAGCAGCAGCAGCCATAGTGGTAGCAGCAGCAGCAGCCATAGTGGTATCAGCAGCAGCAGCCATAGTGGTAGCAGCAGCAGCAGCCATAGTGGTAGCAGCAGCCATAGTTGTATCAGCAGCAGCAGCCATAGTGGTATCAGCAGCAGCAGCCATAGTGGTAGCAGCAGCAGCAGCCATAGTGGTAGCAGCAGCAGCAGCCATAGTGGTAGCAGCAGCAGCAGCCATAGTGGTAGCAGCAGCAGCAGCCATAGTGGTAGCAGCAGCAGCAGCCATAGTGGTATCAGCAGCAGCAGCCATAGTGGTATCAGCAGCAGCAGCCATAGTGGTATCAGCAGCAGCAGCCATAGTGGTATCAGCAGCAGCAGCCATAGTGGTATCAGCAGCAGCAGCCATAGTGGTATCAGCAGCAGCAGCCATAGTGGTAGCAGCAGCAGCAGCCATAGTGGTATCAGCAGCAGCAGCCATAGTGGTATCAGCAGCAGCCATAGTGGTAGCAGCAGCCATAGTGGTAGCAGCAGCAGCAGCAGCCATAGTGGTATCAGCAGCAGCAGCCATAGTGGTATCAGCAGCAGCAGCCATAGTGGTAGCAGCAGCCATAGTGGTAGCAGCAGCAGCAGCCATAGTGGTATCAGCAGCAGCAGCCATAGTGGTATCAGCAGCAGCAGCCATAGTGGTATCAGCAGCAGCAGCCATAGTGGTAGCAGCAGCAGCAGCCATAGTGGTAGCAGCAGCAGCAGCCATAGTGGTAGCAGCAGCAGCAGCCATAGTGGTAGCAGCAGCAGCAGCCATAGTGGTAGCAGCAGCCATAGTAGTAGCAGCAGCAGCAGCCATAGTAGTAGCAGCAGCAGCAGCCATAGTGGTAGCAGCAGCAGCAGCAGCCATAGTGGTAGCAGCAGCAGCCATAGTGGTAGCAGCAGCAGCCATAGTGGTAGCAGCAGCAGCAGCAGCCATAGTGGTAGCAGCAGCAGCAGCAGCCATAGTGGTAGCAGCAGCAGCAGCAGCCATAGTGGTAGCAGCAGCCATAGTGGTAGCAGCAGCAAAAGCCATAGTGGCAGTAGCAGCAGCCATTGTAGTCGCAGCAGCAGCCATAGTGGTAGCAGCAGCAGCAGCCATTGTGGTATCAGCAGCAGCAGCCATTGTGGTAGCATCTATAGTTGTAGCAGCAGCCAAGGTGGTAGCAGCTATAGTTGTAGCAGCAGCCATGGTCCTCTGTAACGCCAGGGTAGTGGGTTCGATCCCCGGGACCACCCATACGTAAAATGTATGCACACATGACTGTAAGTCGCTTTGGATAAAAGCGTCTGCTAAATGGCATATTATTATTATATTATTATAGTGGTTGCAGTGGCAGTGTGGGAGAAGTAGTGGAAGCAATTGCATCGCTAATGACTCGGCCCGCTTTTTGTCCTCCCGGCCTCAGGTGGCGCCCTACACCACGTGCCTGATCAACGGCATCTACTGGGACCCCCAGACACCGCGGCTCCTCAGGCGGCTGGATGCCCAGAGGCTCCTGACGCACGTCAAGCCCTCTGCCGCCGCTACGGAGGGATGGCCAGAGCTACCACACAAGTAAGTCCGCCCCCCCCCCCCCACTATTTGGACTGGGACTATCGCATTCAGAAGCGCACGCTTATCTTCAGTAATGTTTACATTGTACGGGAACTCAACCAAAGAGTGCGGAGTGCAGTCATCGTGACCCGACTGGCTGATAAACACTCTGATATGGACTCTACCTCTTTTCTTATCTTCCCTCATTACTTCCTGTCTTTCTTTCCTTTTCTCAGGCTTCTGGCAATCTGTGACATATCTGCCGACATGGGGGGCTCCATTGAGTTCATGACTGAGTGCACCACCATTGATAAGCCTTTCTGTATGTATGATGCGGACCAGCACATAGACCACGACAGGTACAGACCAGGGGAGAACGACTGCCCCCTCTCATTGAAGCCACGGAAGTTCAAGGCCGACCGCGGTACATTATAGTGAAGGGGAAAATGGCAATCTTCTTGTAAATATAAAAATGTTTCGAAGACTGTCATGGTACTAATAATTGCTTCTAATACACCAGATGTATGTCCTTGAACCGATTGTATTATACACTGCTCAAAAAAAGAAAGGGAACACTAAAATAACATGAATGAATTAAATAATCTTATTAAATACTTTTTTCTTTACATAGTTGAATGTGCTGACAACAAAATCACACAAATTATCAATGAAATCAAATTTATCAACCCATGGAGGTCTGGATTTGGAGTCACCCTCAAGATTAAAGTGGAAAACCACACTACATGCTGATCCAACTTTGAAAATGAGGCTCAGTAGTGTGTGTGGCCTCCACGTGCCTTTATGACCTCCCTACAACGCCTGGGCATGCTCCTGATGAGGTGGCGGATGGTCTCCTGAGGGATCTCCTCCCAGACCTGGACTAAAGCATCCGCCAACTCCTGGACAGTCTGTGGTGCAACGTGGCGTTGGTGGATGGAGCGAGACATGATGTCCCAGATGTGCTCAATTGGATTCAGGTCTGGGGAACGGGCGGGCCAGTCCATAGCATCAATGCCTTCCTCTTGCAGGAACTGCTGACACACTCCAGCCACATGAGGTCTAGCATTGTCTTGCATTAGGAGGAACCCAGGGCCAACCGCACCAGCATATGGTCTCACAAGGGGTCTGAGGATCTCATCTCGGTACCTAATGGCAGTCAGGCTACCTCTGGCGAGCACATGGAGGGCTGTGCGGCCCCCCAAAGAAATGACACCCCACACCATGACTGACCCACCGCCAAACCGGTCATGCTGGAGGATGTTGCAGGCAGCAGAACGTTCTCCACGGCGTCTCCAGACTCTGTCACGTCTGTCACATGTGCTCAGTGTGAACCTGCTTTCATCTGTGAAGAGCACAGGGCGCCAGTGGCGAATTTGCCAATCTTGGTGTTCTCTGGCAAATGCCAAACGTCCTGCATGGTGTTGGGCTGTAAGCACAACCCCCACCTGTGGACGTCGGGCCCTCATACCACCCTCATGGATGTTTCTGACCGTTTGAGCAGACACATGCACATTTGTGGCCTGCTGGAGGTCATTTTGCAGGGCTCTGGCAGTGCTCCTCCTTGCACAAAGGCGGAGGTAGCAGTCCTGCTGCTGGGTTGTTGCCCTCCTACGGCCTCCTCCACGTCTCCTGATGTACTGGCCTGTCTCCTGGTAGCGCCTCCATGCTCTGGACACTACGCTGACAGACACAGCAAACCTTCTTATAATAATAATAATATGCCATTTAGCAGACGCTTTTATCCAAAGCGACTTACAGTCATTTGCCACAGCTCGCATTGATGTGCCATCCTGGATGAGCTGCACTACCTGAGCCACTTGTGTGGGTTGTAGACTCCGTCTCATGCTACCACTAGAGTGAAAGCACTGCCAGCATTCAAAAGTGACCAAAACATCAGCCAGGAAGCATAGGAACTGAGAAGTGGTCTGTGGTCACCACCTGCAGAACCAGTCCTTTATTGGAGGTGTCTTGCTAATTGCCTATAATTTCCACCTGTTGTCTATTTCATTTGCACAACAGCATGTGAAATGTATTGTCAATCAGTGTTGCTTCCTAAGTGGACAGTTTGATTTCACAGAAGTGTGATTGACTTGGAGTTACATTGTGTTGTTTAAGTGTTCCCTTTATTTTTTTTAGCAGTGTAAATATATATATTTTTTAAACAATCGCAGCCTGCAGTACCCCGGTCAGCCTTCAACTTGTTACTCAGTAAGATGGGGCAGCACTGAGCTAGCCTGCAACAGCTCAAACTGCATGTTATGTCTGCATGAAACTCCATCTTAAGACTTCATTTGGCTTCAATGCGCTATTGAGTCTTCACACAGGAATTAATGGTTTCCTGTGATTGATGGCTTTGTCCATTCATATACAGTCATTTGTACAAACACCCATACATAACATGTACTCCCACCAGGCATTGCAAATTGTCTACTCTTCTTTGATGGTGTCTTTGTCTTTCCAGTGTGGAGGGCACAGGTATCCTCATGTGCTCTATTGATAACCTTCCTGCCCAGCTCCCCATTGAAGCCACTGAGTATTTCGGAGACCGCCTTTTTCCCTACATTTGGGAGATGGTAAGATGCTGGGGTAAGGTGCACTGCACCATTAGCATTTTTTTGTTTTCGGTTTAGTGTGTTTGGGGAGAGGGTTGTCCAAATGTGGAATGCAGCCATACGAGCGCACAACAAAATCTCAGGTTATGTTTGTCTGTTCCAGCTTACCGCACTGTAGCTGCCACTGCTTACCGTACTGTGGTTGTCACTAGTTACCACAAAGTCAAAATGGGCTATATCGTAAAGATTCATGAAAACTAAAATTTGTTTTTTGCTCTTAATATAAGGTTAGGCATAAGGTTAGCAGTGTGGTTAACGTTAGGGTTGGGTTTACGTTTAAAATCAGATTTTAAGAAGAAATTGTAGAAATAGGCAGGGTTTAGCCATAATTCAGACTTTTTGGCTGTGGTAACTAGTGAAGACCCCGCACTGTAGCTACCACTGCTTGCCAGTGATGGCCGCTTAGTGGGAATTCTGTTATTTTCAGAATTAACAAGTACTTCCCGGTTCTGTCTTCTTCAGCTTCCCTCCGATGCCACCAGACCCCTTGAAGAAGAGGACTTCTCACCTCAAGTTAGAGACGTGAGTATCACACACACAAATCCCTCTTACGCAATCATTTTTGCATCATGAACGAAAAGGCTATGGACTTGAAACCTTGATGCAGCTTGACGTGAAACTAGTTATGAAATTATTTGCTACTGCTATGCGATAATAGCTAACCAAGATCTCATTGTTGGCTGCATTGTGTGTTTTTCGCTAAAGTATGTTGGTTTCAGGAGACCACATTGAAGTTTACAATCTATATACAGATGGATGTTTTTTTATTTGACTTTTGGACTACAGTTGCCATGTGACGTGCTGTAGTAGGGCAATAGACAGTGACTTGTTTTGTCAGATTTTTGTCATTTATGGCATATTTGTACATAAAACCATTTTTTTACCGACATTGGACTGTTTTTTTTTTAAACATCTTTCCTCCATTGAAGGCTGTGATAACGTCAGAAGGAAAGCTTACCCCAAAGTTTGAATACATTGAAGAACTTCGTGAACGAAGGTAAGATTGCATGTCAATATATCTAGTGGTTAGAGAATGGCTTTCTTGTTTAATTTCTTTTGTGCGTTTTCAGGATGATTTTAAGTGTGACTGTTATAACAAAATAGATTTTACTGTTGAAGCCCTTGAGGTTTTAATGTGCTTTCTTTAATGTTATAACAATTAAACAGCAATTATGTTGTCTATGTAATAACTGATCTGAAAATGCATTTTCTGCACAATTGTATGCTAGTTTGGTAAGCTTCATGTTGTTGGCTTTGTGTTTTCCAAGAAATAAATCTGATGAAATTACTTTGGTAAATATGCCTGTCACATCATGGAGGTAACGCTGCCAATCTAAGGAAGAAATCTCTAAAGATTCCTTTACAGGTAAAACATTCAGTAGTTGTCAAGTATTTTGACGAATAGTCAAGTTTGACACCTGCTACAAACTGTAGTCTCAGTTTGTAGATGGCATAACATTAGCATAGCATACCTAGTGAGCAGCATAGCAGATACAGCATAGCAATAGACTACATTTGCTTAATAGCTTATTATTTGTAACTTTTCCCCTTCCTCATTGTCTAGTTGAGCTCAGGCTTTACGGTGTAATGTGTACTATCCTCCACCCAGCAGGGGGAGCTCTATCTTGCCTCAGACTCAGGGCAATTCACTACAGCTCATCAGGTGCTGTCTGCCGGAGTCTCCACTAACCCTCACCTTGTTGTTCCGTCCTTGCACAGTGCGCTCACGGTGTGCTGGTGTGTGCCAGTCTACCCCGCTCTAACACCTTGCATGGCTAACATGCCATCGCCGCTGCCTCCACTTCTACTGAGACGCAGGAGTTTTCTCTCTCACTGAGGGGCTCTTTCGTGGGTAGACAAGTCTTTTCTCATTCTAAAACACCACCACCCTCTGTCCCATCTCGCAGTGTCCTGTCCCTTCATTTTGGCATGCGAACAAGAAAATCATACCTTTTTCGTTCATCGTTGTTCCCTCTGTTGCGAAATTTGAAAATCTTCCACCATCAATCATAATAACGTCAATGTTTTCAATGCAAAATTATTTTCTCATTTCATTTACTCCCATTCCGTTAATATATATGTATCTTTTCCTGGTGTAGGCTAACCTCAAACATTTTCTTCAATTACAAAAATGAATTATTTCTGTTTTTAACCAAAAGATTTGTTCACTAATCAAATAGAAACCTGCATGCAAAAAGAGGACTCTTATCTCCCTTGTTCACATAGACTTTGCTTTCATAAACATTGTAGCTCTTCTTCAGAAGCTCTCCTAGACTACAGCATTCATGCATTGTGCCCTTTCAAGGTTTTCCTAAGTAGTAGCTAGATGTAGAGAGAGATGGTTTGCTCTGGTCTGAAAATGGGTTGAATGTGTTCATGGTTTATTTTCACACTGACATACTTTAACCTTCATCCGTTTGATCCTGACTGAACCATGACCCAGATGAGCACTTTGTGATCAAAATTATCACTCAAAGGCCGCCACGTTCAAGCCCTCTTCAAGCATGGTCAATCCTGGAGAGAGAGTACAACTGGAAATGGTGGCAATCCCTTCTTCGAAACGATGATACTAAGAACAAGGCTTCCGTTTCATACCATTTTGAGTGATTTTTGTTTTTGTATTTGGTTGATGAGTTGACCTTAGTTTCACCTCTCTAGACAAGCCATGTCTCAGGATCTTAAGTCTTCAAATCCCTCTGATTGGGTATTGCTCTTAACATATGTAAACTTGAGACAAATAGGCTCCTGAGGGGAATCCCCCATCTCTCTTATTTTTTTAATTAAAGAAGCCAGCCCCTCCATTGTCAATGGATGGCTTGCCGGACCTCATGCCCAGCTCTACGTACTCTTGTGCACATGTACAGTGTCACATCCAATTAGGCTGAGGCTGCCGGTTGGACCCTGACAACTCCCTGGGGAATTGGTGGGGGAGGGTGAATTGGGGGGGATATTGCTGAGTAAACTGATGATTCTGCAGGTCACTGTATGATAGAAGAGGCTGCCATGGTGACCTTTGGACTGTATGGTGCCCAGTATTGGAATCGCCTTGTTTTAATTTAAATCACATTTCATGTCTGTGATTGGATCCCATTTTGTTAATTAATGAGTATTTGCTGCATATGAAGATCACCCTGTTTTTAATTTAACGCATTTCATTGATTGAATCTCATTTAGTTTTGATTGATTTAATATACTTCATCACAGTGCATCAGCTTGGGTTTTCACAAAAAATCTTAGTCTTTCATTATTAGTGTGTGATTTGCTGGGTTATGTGGGTGGGGGAACTCCCTCCTGTAAGATTTTGTCACCGGCATTGGTTGTTAAGTAGTAATTTCTTAGGAGGATGCAATTAAAACTGTTGACGATTTATATTAAATTAATTATATTGCCCACCCACATCCCCATCTCTGCTTGGTAAGCAAATCACTGGTTATAATTCTGAGCAAGATTGCTTGTATTCAGCTTCTCATTATGCATGTGTGAGAAAGACACTCTGTGTATGTGATGACTTTATTCTGTGCTCCCCTCAGAGAGCAAGCCAAGATCACGAAGAGGAGTGGAATGAAGCGAGTGCTACTACTGGGCTCAGGTTACGTGTCGGGCCCAGTCATCGAGTACCTCACCCGGGACCCAGGAACTCAAATCACTGTTGGTAAGGCTCTGAAAAGGAAATGTTGCACTATTCCCACTATATTCACAAATACCCAGTTGATGATGATTTCATTATTTAAATGTTTAACTGGATGCACACAATCTATTGTGTGTACATCTCCAATTACTTAATGAATTGTAAAGGGTGCCTCAGGGCTCAAGCCCCAGCACATTTGGTTTCAAATTGTAATTTCACTCAAATATTTCACCCCTCCCATCTCTCTCACAGCTGTTATCCATGTCTCCTTGTGTTTTAGCATCAGTATTTTTGACCCAGGCAGAGGAGCTGGCAGGGAAATACCCCAACACCATCCCTGTCATGCTGGATGTCACCAGTCAGGAGGGCCACCTGGAGTCCCTGGTCAAAGACCATGACCTAGTCATTAGGTACACACACACACACACACACACACACACACCTGTGGTGAATGAGCGGTGAGTGTGTCATTGTCACATGTGCTGTTTATGCCCTCAGTATGCTGCCGTACGGGTATCACCCTGTCATCGCCAAACACTGCATCAACAAGAAGGTAAACATGGTGACTGCCAGCTACCTGAGTCCAGCCATGAAGGACCTCCAACAGAGGTAGGAGAGAAGTGTATGGGGAGAAGAGGACATTCCTCTGGGTTTTAAAGTAGGAGCGAGAGGGCTGGGGTTAGGGGAAAACATATCTATGTACAAGTGGAGATTTAATGGTCAAATGTGTGTTATCTTGTCTTAATGCTAACCTTGGGCTATTTCATACACAGTTGACTTAATGTAAGCTACAGGCAGGCACCAAGACACTTGACCTAATTGCTTGACATGGCATTAGCCAGGATAAGCTAGTAGTCAAGGGAATGTATTGGCTCCACGTGGGGCAGGTGTGGCTGAGTGTGTTTTTCTGTGTGATTCCTTCCAGTGCTGAGGAAGCTGGCATCACCATAGTGAATGAGATGGGCCTGGACCCTGGCATCGACCACATGCTAGCTATGGAGTGCATCGACCAAGCCAAGGCGGACGGCTGCACTGTGAGTGAAACGTGTGAGGAAGATTGTGACAGAATCTATATGTTTGAGTGATTTGTGAGTTTGAGAGGAAGTGTTTGGGTGATTGTGGGGCCTGTACATACGGATGTTGTGTGTGTGGTGTGCACATAATGATCGATTGAGCGTATGTCGAAGGGATGAGTGGCATCTTGTCAGTTTCCTTGGCAGCATTATTGATTGCGGGCCCAACAGATTGAAACACCATGTGTTTTCGATTTGTTCATTTTTCCCCCCATCTTGACGTAAAGATGACTGTCTTGACAAAACATTGGGTAGATGTCTGTGTAAATTGTGTTTTTAAACCATTTACGTGTGTGTCCTTAGATTGAGTCATACAGTTCATTCTGTGGTGGACTCCCTGCACCAGAATGCTCAGACAATCCTCTGCGCTACAAATTCAGCTGGAGTCCATATGGAGTCCTCCTCAATACCATCAGCCCTGCCATCTTCCTCAAGGACAACGAGGTACAGTGGCCATCTAGGATCAGCATATCCTCCCCAAAAACCTAACCTGAACCATAAGGGACGGTGATGCAAAGCTGACCTTAGATCAGTGCTTCGGGGTAACTTAATCCTCTGTTTCCCCCCAGGTGGTGAGCATCCCAGCAGGCGGCACTCTGATGGAATCCACAGCTCCCATGGACTTCCTGCCCGGCTTCAACCTGGAGGGCTTCCCCAACCGCGACAGCACCAAATACTCAGAGCAATACGGCATCGAGTCAGCCCACACACTCATCAGAGGAACACTCCGCTTCAAGGTAGGTACTGCCACTGACCTCTACAATAATGTGGTTTTAATGGGTTGGAGCATGGTGCTGCTAGCAACACTGGGGTCACTTTGCTATTATCTGATCTGATTCAATGGTCAGTTAATTATGTGTCTTGTCCACAAGGGTTTCTCCAAGGCCATGAGTGGCTTTGTGAAGCTGGGTCTGATCAACACTGACCCCTGCCCCATGCTGAAGCACACCTCCGCTCCCGTCTCCTGGGTAAGAATGAGAATCCTGCTTATAACAACTTTATTACCAGCTCATGCCTCTTGTGCGATTCCTTACCCATATTCTGTATTTTCCCTGTGCAACAGAAAGAGCTGCTGTGTAAGCAGATTGGCCTGCCCACCTCCACCTCTGAGGAGGCCTTCGAGGGAGCCGTTTACGACCGCATCGGCCAAGACCATTTCAAGATGGAGACACTCAAATGGTAAGGCCCATGTCCTAACCATAGCCATACACTGTATATGCATGAAATCCACATTGTCACACATCCCCTACCCCCCTAGGTACTACACATCCCCTACCCCCCTAGGTACTACACATCCCCTACCCCCCTAGGTACTACACATCCCCTACCCCCCTAGGTACTACACATCCCCTACCCCCCTAGGTACTACACATCCCCTACCCCCCTAGGTACTACACATCCCCTACCCCCTAGGTACTACACATCCCCTACCCCCCTAGGTACTACACATCCCCTACCCCCCTAGGTACTACACATCCCCTACCCCCCTAGGTACTACACATCCCCTACCCCCCTAGGTACTACACATCCCCTACCCCCCTAGGTACTACACATCCCCTACCCCCCTAGGTACTACACATCCCCTACCCCCCCTAGGTACTACACATCCCCCACCGCCCTAGGTACTACACATCCCCTACCCCCCTAGGTACTACACATCCCCTACCCCCCTAGGTACTACACATCCCCTACCCCCCTAGGTACTACACATCCCCTACCCCCCTAGGTACTACACATCCCCTACCCCCCTAGATACTACACATCCCCTACCCCCCTAGGTACTACACATCCCCTACCCCCCTAGGTACTACACATCCCCTACCCCCCTAGGTACTACACATCCCCTACCCCCCTAGGTACTACACATCCCCTACCCCCCTAGGTACTACACATCCCCTACCCCCCTAGGTACTACACATCCCCTACCCCCTAGGTACTACACATCCCCTACCCCCCTAGGTACTACACATCCCCTACCCCCCTAGGTACTACACATCCCCTACCCCCCTAGGTACTACACATCCCCTACCCCCCTAGGTACTACACATCCCATACCCCCCTAGGTACTACACATCCCCTACCCCCCTAGGTACTACACATCCCCTACCCCCCCCCTAGGTACTACACATCCCCTACCCCCCTAGGTACTACACATCCCCTACCCCCCTAGGTACTACACATCCCCTACCCCCCTAGGTACTACACATCCCCTACCCCCCTAGGTACTACACATCCCCTGCCCCCTAGGTACTACACATCCCCTACCCCCCTAGGTACTACACATCCCCTACCCCCCTAGGTACTACACATCCCCTACCCCCCCTAGGTACTACACATCCCCTACCCCCCCTAGGTACTACACATCCCCTACCCCCCTAGGTACTACACATCCCCTACCCCCCTAGGTACTACACATCCCCTACCCCACTAGGTACTACACATCCCCTACCCCCCTAGATACTTATCAGTCCCTACCCCCCCTATACATATCAGCCCCTACCCCCCTAGATACTTACACTACATGACCAACAGTATGTGGACACCTGCTTGTCGAACATCTCATTCTAAAATGGTGGGCATTAATATGGAGTTGGTCCCCCTTTGCTGCTATAACAGCCTCCACTCTTCTGGGAAGGCTTTCCACTAGATGTTGGAACTTGCTTCCATTCAGCCACAAGAGCATTAGTGAGGTCGGTCACTGATGTTGGGCGATTAGGCTGGCTCGCAGTTGGCGTTCCAATTCATCCCAAAGGTGTTCGATGGGATTGAGGTCAGGGCTCGGTACAGGCCTGTCAAGTTCTTCCACACCGATCTCGACAAACCATTTCTGTATGGTTTGTGCACGGGGACATTGTCATGTTGAAACAGGAAAGGGCCTTCCCCAAACTGTTGCCACAAAGTTGGAAGCACAGAATCTTCTAGAATGTCATTGAATGCTGTAGCTTGAAGATTTCACTTCACTGGAACTAAGGGGCCTAGCCCGAACCATGAAAAACAGCCCCAGACCATTATTCCTCCTCCACCGAACTTTACAGTTGGCACTATGCATTGGGGCAGGTAGCTTTCTCCTGCCAGATGGTGAAGTGTGAGTCGTCACTCCAGAGAATGCGTTTCCACTGTTCCAGAGTCCTATGGTGGCGAGCTTTACACCACTCCAGCCGACGCTTGGCATTGCACATGGTGATCTTAGGCTTGTATGCGACTGCTCGGCCATGGAAACCCCTTTCATGAAGCTTACGACGAACAGTTATTGTGCTGACGCTGCTTCCATAGGCAGTTTGGAACTCGATAGTGAGTGTTGCAGACGATTGTTACGCGCTTCAGCTCTCGCCGGTCCCATTCTGTGAGCTTGTGTGGCCTACCACTTCGCGGCTGAGCTCTTCAGTAAGGCCATTCTACTGCCAATGTTTGTCTATGGAGATTGTATGGCTGTGTGCTCTATTTTATACACCTGTCAGCAATGGGTGTGGTTGAAATAGCTGAATCCACTAATTTGAAGGGGTGTCCACATACTTTTGTATATATAGTGTATCAGCCCTTACCCCCCTAGGTACTTATCAGCCCCTACTCCCCTAGATATTTATCAGCCCCTACTCCCCTAGATATTTATCAGCCCCTACTCCCCTAGATACTTATCAGCCCCTACTCCCCTAGGTACTACACATCCCTTACCCCCCCTAGGTACTTATCAGCCCCGACTCCCCTAGATACTTATCAGCCCCTACTCCCCTAGATACTACACATCCCTTACCCCCCCTAGGTACTTATCAGCCCGACTCCCCTAGATACTTATCAGCCCCTACTCCCCTAGGTACTACACATCCCTTACCCCCCCTAGATACTTATCAGCCCCTACTCCCCTAGGTACTACACATCCCTTACCCCCCCTAGGTACTTATCAGCTCCTACTCCCCTAGATACTACACATCCCTTACCCCCCCAGGTACTTATCAGCCCCAACTCCCCTAGATACTTATCAGCTCCTACTCCCATAGATACTACACATCCCTTACCCCCCTACGTACTTATCAGCCCCAACTCCCCTAGATACTTATCAGCCCCTACTCCCCTAGATACTTATCAGCCCCTACTCCCCTAGGTACTTATCAGCCCCTACTCCCCTAGATACTTATCAGCCCCGACTCCCCTAGGTACTTATCAGCTCCTACTCCCCTAGATACTACACATCCCTTACCCCCCCAGGTACTTATCAGCCCCTACTCCCCTAGATACTTATCAGCCCCTACTCCCCTAGATACTTATCAGCCCCAACTCCCCTAGATACTTATCAGCTCCTACTCCCCTAGGTACTACACATCCCTTACCCCCCTAGGTACTTATCAGCCCCTACTCCCATAGATACTACACATCCCTTACCCCCCCAGGTACTTATCAGCCCCTACTCCCCTAGATACTACACATCCCTTACCCCCCCAGGTACTTATCAGCCCCTACTCCCCTAGATACTACACATCCCTTACCCCCCCAGGTACTTATCAGCCCCTACTCCCCTAAATACTTATCAGCTCCTACTCCCCTAGGTACTACACATCCCTTACCCCCCTAGGTACTTATCAGCCCCTACTCCCCTAGGTACTACACATCCCTTACCCCCCTAGGTACTTATCAGCCCCTACTCCCATAGATACTACACATCCCTTACCCCCCCAGGTACTTATCAGCCCCTACTCCCCTAGATACTACACATCCCTTACCCCCCCAGGTACTTATCAGCCCCTACTCCCCTAGATACTACACATCCCTTACCCCCCCAGGTACTTATCAGCCCCTACTCCCCTAGATACTTATCAGCTCCTACTCCCCTAGGTACTACACATCCCTTACCCCCCTACGTACTTATCAGCCCCAACTCCCCTAGATACTACACATCCCTTACCCCCCCAGGTACTTATCAGCCCCTACTCCCCTAGATACTTATCAGCTCCTACTCCCCTAGGTACTACACATCCCTTACCCCCCCAGGTACTTATCAGCCCCGACTCCCCTAGGTACTTATCAGCCCCGACTCCCCTAGATACTTATCAGCTCCTACTCCCCTAGATACTACACATCCCTTACCCCCCCAGGTACTTATCAGCCCCTACTCCCCTAGATACTTCATGTAGATATAGAAAGATTCAATAAGTATACGCATGTTGGTATAGCCCCTCCTTTACCGCCTGATAAGTTAGTTGCATGGACTTTGTACTCATATCTTTGCCATATATATCTTAATTGTGTGTGTGTTCAGGTTTGGGATGCTGAGTAAGGAGGCTGTTCCCCATGCAGAGACCGTACTGGCTTCACTGGCTAAGCACTTGGAGTCCAGGCTCTCCTTTGGTAAGAGGGGCAGAAGAAATCTCTCTACTACTACTACTTTGCTCTCACAAACCCCAATATGGCTGCGTTTACACAGGCAGCCCAATTTTGATATTTCTTTCACTAATTGGTCTCTTGACCAATCAGATCAGCTCTGAGAAAGATGTGATTTGTGAAAGATCTGATGTGATTTGTCAAAAGACCAATTAGTGGAAAAAATATCAGAATTGGGCTGCCTGTGTAAACGCTGCCATAGTAACTCTTTCTCCCTACTCATTCTATTCCTCTTTATACAGAAAATGGCAGTAAAGATTTTATTTTAAGTATAACCTTCTCTCTCCTTCTCGGTCCCTCTGTGTCCTTTATCCTCTCCTTAAGATAAAGGCGAGCGGGACATGATTATCATGAGGAACGACGTGGGCCTGCGCCACTCCACAGGCGAGCTGGAGACCAAGCACATCAGCCTGGTGGTCTACGGAGACCCCGACGGCTACTCTGCCATGGCCAAGACCGTGGGCTACCCTGCTGCCATCGCTGCTCGCATGGTGCTGGACGGTCAGTAGTGTAGCCTTGAGTTCTTATTGCATTTATCATGCCTGAGTTGTTGATTAGGCTTTACTGAGAATGACACACTTATTCCACCGCCAGGGAACCTGTCATTTTGCTAAAGATGAATGTACAACCCTAACATGTACAGTGAGGGAAAAAGTATTTGATCCCCTGCTGATTTTGAACGTTTGCCCACTGACAAAGACATGATGAGTCTATAATTTTAATGGTAGGTTTATTTGAACAGTGAGAGACAGAATAACAACAAAAAAATCCAGAAAAATGCATGTCAAAAATGTTATAAATTGATTAGCATTTTAATGAGGGAAATAAGTATTTGACCCCTCTGCAAAACATGACTTAGTACTTGGTGGCAAATCCTTGTTGGCAATCACAGAGGTCAGATGTTTCTTGTAGTTGGCCACCAGGTTTGCACACATCTCAGGAGGGATTTTGTTCCACTCCTCTTTGCAGATCTTCTCCAAGTCATTAAGGTTTCGAGGCTGACGTTTGGCAACTCAAACCTTCAGCTCCCTCCACAGATTTTCTATGGGATAAAGGTCTGGAGACTGGCTAGGCCACTTCAGGACCTTAATGTGCTTCTTCTTGAGCCACTCCTTTGTTGCCTTGGCCGTGTGTTTTGGGTCATTGTCATGCTGGAATACCCATCCACGACCCATTTTCAATGCCATGGCTGAGGGAAGGAGGTTCTCACCCAAGATTTGATGGTACATGGCCCTGTCCATCGTCCCTTTGATGCTGTGAAGTTGTCCTGTCCCCTTAGCAGAAAAACACCCCCAAAGCATAATGTTTCCACCTCCATGTTTGACGGTGGGGATGGTGTTCTTGGGGTCATAGGCAGCATTCCTCCTCCTCCAAACACGTTGAGTTGATGCCAAAGAGCTCGATTTTGGTCTCATCTGACCACAACACTTTCACCCAGTTCTCCTCTGAATCATTCAGATGTTAATTGGCAAACTTCAGACAGCCCTGTATATGTGCTTTCTTGAGCAGGGGGACCTTGTGGGCGCTGCAGGATTTCAGTCCTTCACGGCGTAGTGTGTTACCAATTGTTTTCTTGGTGACTATGGTCCCAGCTGCCTTGAGATCATTGACAAGATCCTCCCGTGTAGTTCTGGGCTGATTCCTCACCGTTCTCATGATCATTGCAACTCCACGAGGTGAGATCTTGCATGGAGCCCCAGGCCGAGGGAGATTGACAGTTATTTTGTGTTTCTTCCATTTGCGAATAATCGCACCAACTGTTGTCACCTTCTCACCAAGCTGCTTGGTGATGGTCTTGTAGCCCATTCCAGCCTTGTGTAGGTCTACAATCTTGTCCCTGACATCCTTGGAGAGCTCTGTGGTCTTGGCCATGGTGGAGAGTTTGGAATCTGATTGATTGCTTCTGTGGACACGTGTCTTTTTATACAGGTAACAAGCTGAGATTAGGAGCACTCCCTTTAAGAGTGTGCTCCTAATCTCAGCTCGTTACCTGTATAAAAGACACCTGGGAGCCAGAAATCTTTCTGATTGAGAGGGGGTCAAATACTTATTTCCCTCATTAAAATGCAAATCAATTTATAACATTTTTGACATGCGTTTTTCTGGATTTTGTTGTTGTTATTCTGTCTCTCACTGTTCAAATAAACCTACCATTAAAATTATAGACTGATCATTTCTTTGTCAGTGGGCAAACGTACAAAATCAGCAGGGGATCAAATACTTTTTTCCCTCACTGTATGTGAAAGTGAAGTGAACTGACTTTCAATCTGCAGGAGAAATCCGTACGAAGGGACTGGTGGTGCCAATGACTAAGGACATCTATGGACCGGCTCTGAAAAGACTGCAGGAGGAGGGCCTCCAGTTCACCTCGAAAAGCACCATCCAAGAGTAGGAACTCATGAGTCATCGGCTGCGTCTCAATAGTGTAATGATTTCCTTTCCTGGTGTCCTCTCCTTCATCTGCACTGATCCAAAGAAAGACCCCACATATATTTTATTCTTCAGAACAGTGCAGATAAAGGGAAGGAGATGAGGAAAGGAAGCTATTTTAGACTATTGAGAAATAGTCGTAACTCCATGTGATAGACAGACAGGAAATACAGCCAATCAGTGGCTGGGTACCAGGCCACAGAGAAACGGGATGCATCTCAATAGTCACAAGTTACTTTCTCCGTTTGTCTCCTGTCCTTCATCTGTGCTGATCTGAGAAGGCAGGGTGGGTGAAGGCAATATGGTAGAAATCCTCAGAAGGACAGCATATGAGGAGGGGAAGTCACTTTAGGCTATTGAGATGCACCCTGACTTTCTGCTTGTTTCAAAAGCATCTAATGTACATTGTGTCAACATGTCAAATAGAACCGTTACGTTGTAGGTGAACAGTTTCCAAGCACTTTGCTTCTTTAATTAAGACTGTACAATTCTTTACCTGGAGAACCACAACTCTCTGAGTGTCGTTATAACATGATATAACGATCCTATAATCTGCGCAGACCTGCTAAGCTAAAGGGTCTCGTCTTTCCTTGACCATAACGTATGCTTGTCCTGATGTTGATCAGCTGCTGCACAGTTCCACTGATCTTTACATATTGATTTGGTTATCTGATCATTGTTGATAACACTCAGACAATCAAAATGCTAGAAATATCAGAAGTGAATGTGTACAGTGCATGCTCAGAAACAGACCAGTGAATAAGTTGCGAGTGAACAGCACTAATATAATACCGTAGCCTGGACAGCTTGCTCATAAGAACAAGTAGTTGTAGTAACTCACCAAGAGCCTCTGAACACTTTTTAAACTGTATCTTTTACTTTTTTACACAGTGACCTGCGTCACCGGTCAACCATAGCTCATACTGAAACCCCCCAAAAACCTACCATGTCTCATTTTCAGGCAATAGTTTTAAATCGATCTACTGTATTTGTGTACAACTCATTCTAAATTGTGTTCAGATACATTTAAGAGCAAAACAGATTTATTTATGTTTAATCCTATTTAAAGATCCCAAACTATTTGTTGAGTAAAATATCCAAGTGTATTTATTTTCCGGATTGGACATAAATGGTCTCCAGTGCTGCAGCATATTGTTTCTGCTTTATTAAATGGTTGAAATGTAAGATTGAGATGTCTAATTGTTGTCAATACCTATTTTCAAGTAAATAGATTATATTGACCATTCTATTGATACAGATATACAAGTATACATAGACACTCCGTGGCCAGTTTATTAGGTACACCCACTAGTACTGGGTCGGACTCCCCTTTGTCTCCAAAACAGCCAGAATTTTTCGGGGCATGGATTCCACAAGGTGTGGTGTTCAAACCCTCAATTGGTAGCAACGGACCTAACGTGTGCCAGGAAAACATTCCCCACACCACTGCCACCCGCCTGTACCGTTGACACCAGGCAGGATGGGGGCCATGGACTCATGCTGCTTACGTCAAATCCTGATTCTGCCATCAGCATGACACAACAGGAACTGGGATTCGTCGGACCAGGCAATGTTTTTCCACTCCTCAATTGACCAGTGTTTGTGATGGTCGTCTGCTGCAATAGCCAATCCATGACAAGGACTGACGAGTTGTGCGTTCCGAGATGCCGTTCTGCACACCACTGTTATTTGCCAGTTTGTGGCCCGCTTGTTGGTTTGTGCGATTTTTGCCATTCTCCTTCGACCTCTCATCAACGAGCTGTTTTCGCCTACAGGACTGCCTCTGACTGGATTTTCTGTGAACCCTAGACACTGTGTTGCATGAAAAGCCCAGGAGGCCGGCCATTTCTGAGATACTGGAACCGGCGCGCCTGGCACCAGCGATCATACCACGCTCAAAGTTGCTTAGGTCACTTGTTTTGCCCATTCTAACGTTCAATCGAACAGGAACTGAATGCCTGTCTGCTTTATACAGCAAGCCAAGGCCACGTGACTCACTGTCTGTAGAAGCTAACCATTTTTGTGAACGGGGTGGTGTACCTAAAACTGGCCACTGAGTGTATATTTTTATTTTAACCACTGCTCAGAGATTATAATACGGCAGAGTATATTGTGGTTTTCCTGTAAAATTGAAAACCCTTTGCAGTTTTCCCACCTTTTTTGTATTTCATAGAAAAATAAAAGGGAAGTGATCCGTGTGGAAGTCTTCTGTGGCTTTGTGATTAAATTGATTTAATGGTGTCATTCATTCTCAAGTACCTACAGAACATGGAAGGTTGTGACTACATTCAACATTTATCTAAAAACTATTTTAATCTTGAATCGGGTTCATTTTCAGCTCATGTCTATTATTGTGGAGCAGCTTTTAACATCCTTTCATTTCAAAGTTTAAGGACTCAATCGTCATTTACTTATTAAATAATTTGCTAACACTTTACATGGTTGTGGGAAAATGTTTAAAGAACACAAAATACTGTTAAGAAAATGTAAATCGTATTTTCATTTAAGATAATGTTGGTAATCTATCTAAATTGCTTTCCTTAACATAAAATTGTTAGGTCTGGTTTCTAAAGAGATTTCTTTGACTTGACATGAGGCACCAATTACCAATAAGGTGTGCCTTTTGATATTGATAAATATGCATCCATTGTGTTTCAATGGATCTTACTGAGTCAACTCATTATAGCCTCTGAATAAACAATCAGCTTTTCCTTCCATTCAATGTAGGACCGCCCATGCAAACTAGGCCACCAAACCAGGGATAATTGGGCATGTAATTATTAAAAGTCAAAAATGCAAATTAAGGTATGGATACAGCTGCTGGTCAAGACGGTGTCTGGACACTTGACCTATTTTCCCCTGAAAAGGCGCATTTCTTTTGGAGTCTTAGACGGGATTAGAACATGAAAATCAATTGGAATAACCAATTCTCCACAGGGATTATTCCATAACTCCATAGAGTCGCATCGCTGTCTCCGGGAATCCATAATCCAGTGTCTAAAATGGATCCGTTTCTTCAAGCCACCCTTTTGTCTTCTTCCAGCACATATTGTTTCTAAACGGTTCATCAGGGGCCTGCCGAAAGGTCATTCTATCATAGCAAATGGCGGAACAACAAAGTTGAACTAGACGTCGTGGTCATCTCTACTTGCTGTAACCAACAAAGTAATACAGACCCAACACAAAGCCTCCTGATCATATTTTGGTGAAGGGGGAGGGTTTCAAGAGAGGGTTAGACAATGAACACCATGTGACGGTTATTGTATTTTTTTTTAAAACACTTTATTTTATGACTTGCACAACAATTACGCAGATGGTTAATACTGTCAAAAACTCCATGAACAATAAGAACTATGGTTGAAACGCCAGTTTACATTTTAGTTAGTATATCTTTTTTTCTTCTTATGAATAGTGTCAAGGACAGCTGCCTTCACTCAACGAGTCCAATACATTTAATATTTTCTCATTACTATACTTCTTTCTATATTGTAGTGTATTTTTTTCTTGGGAGATTACTTATTTCCATTATTGTTGAGGACAGATCATACCTTGGGTTGATTGTTAAGGATTAGCCTAGCTGCCTTACTATGACATTATGTGTTATTTCAAACAACTGTTTATTAATCTGATGTGATGGTGTCAGATGGACTGTGTTAAGAGGCAATAATAACTTCCGACCTGCGTTAAGCGCGCGTAAATAGAACGTAATTCTCTATATGCACGTTTCTCTCTACCCGTATTCTGACCTTGAATTTAGGCACGAGAATAGGATGCTATTCACCCTCTTTTCATTTGGGGTGGAGATCAAAGAGATTAAGGTGTAGCGGTGCAGCCTGGTCTCATAGACTAGACGTAACATAGTAAACATAAATCCGGGATGCTAAAATTAGTATGATATGTTAAGTTTGGTATGGTTACATAAGACAGATGGTTACTTAAGGCATAAACGAAAGTAGGCTGGTTGGTCTGGGTGGACATATATTACGCAAACGTCTAGCAACCTAAAGGTTGCGAGTTCGAATCTCATCATTAGCATTTTAGCTAATTAGCAACTTTTCAACTACTTACTACATTTTAGCTACTTTTCAACTACTTAGCATGGTAGCTAATGCTTCCCCTAACCCTTTTAGCTAACCCTTCCCCTAACCTCAACCCTTTTAGCTAACCCTTCCCCTAACCTTAACCCTTTAACCTAACTCCTAAACTTAGCTGTAACCTTAACCCTAACTGCTAGCCTCGCTAACGTTAGCAAGCTAGCTAAATGTAACATATTGTACGTTTTGCAAATTCATAATAGATAATACGAATTGTAATTCGTAACATATCATACGAAATGGGTGATGGACATCCACAAATTAATACATACCATACGAAACGTAACATATCATACTAAATGGAGTGTCTCGTATTTAGGTACAGAATAATACGAAATCCTATGAGACTAGGTTGGGTGGAGGTGTGTCTACAGATATGCTGTATTCTGACCTTGACTAAGGCCTAGATTCAAGCGTTAACCGGCGATAGCAGAGGTGGAACTGCATTGGAGCCCAAATCGGTGAGCAGCTGCTCTTGCGATCATTGTCTCGAAGCCACATCAGCCCCACTTGTGTTAGAAGTTGTAGAAATAATTATGCTCAAATGGAAAAATCATTAAACAAAATAAAGAGGGTTTCTAATCATCCTAATTGAGATGTAGATTACATCTCACAATCCAGTGTTCGAATGTGTAAACAAGGATGCATGGGGATTTCTGTTAAAGCGACTCCGTGCAGCCAATGGCAATGTCCGCTTTAGGTATAATGCAGGGAGCCACTTGTGGATTTGACAGCTCTAACACAGTTCCACCAAAACAACTGCTATGCTGATGTCAGCTAAAGCAAATCAATGAATAGAGCCCTTAATTCCCTCATAATTCCACCACCTTTACGCATGAGGAAACCATGAATAAGGTTGCGCGAACCTGCCGTTTCCACGTGGAAAAATAATCTACTTTATTTTTTCTGATAGAAATAATGGCATTCTCCATGCAGTGTAATTTATAAATTGATAAGAGCAATTTGTAAGAGCTAGGTAAATCAGTAATCAGTTTGGAGAAGGGGATTGGAAATACACATAGCAATTGTTTTAGATGATTTTCCCTTATGATCCCTGGAGACGAATGTGAAAATCATATCAACATGACATGTATTGCGGCCCCTTTTCCACAGTGAAGCAGGCTATATTCAGAATTCGAATTGTGTGCCTTCATAATCTGCGTGGATGAAATTTGAACATTCAAGCTATAGGCTTCTGTAGGGCCAAACCTGCTGAGTTGATGTATGCGCTTTAGAATGTTTTAATTATATACCAAGGCTTTTCTCAGTTTTATTTTACAATTTGTATCATGTTAAATATTAGCCACTATTGGGAGCCAACATCAGTAATACCCACATATATTACCTAACTGTCATTTTAGTTCAACCTCTATTGTACACTTTTTTTCCACCTTCCAATATTTCATAGATTGAACTTGAATATGGATGAATCAAACCATTTGTGTTTTTGATTCATCAATATATTTTGTGCGTAAAGGCTCTCCAAACCAGTGTTTTTATGATTCATACATACTTTCCTAACCCCAAAATGTGCCTAAATAATTTACAAGATCAGAGCATTTTTTTAAATCTACCAGTTGGTGCTGAAACGGAGACGAATATGTATTTCTTTCAAAATGACACTACATTATTTACCATTAATTTCTATTGGGCACAAAATTATCTGAAACACAAGCAAAACAAATAACAAAATTATTCCACTTTGGTATTATGGGGTATTGTGTGTAGGCTAGTGAGGAAAAAATCTAAATGTAATCCATTTTAAATTCAGGCTGTAACACAACAAAATGTGGAAAAAGTCAAGGGGTGTGAATAATTTCCGAAGGCACCGTAGATCGATCCCTGACGAAGGCCATGCAGCCGAAACGCGTCAGAGTAAAAAAAATTTAAAAAAGATTTGTTCCATTGGACATGCCATACAAATAAAGGCATTTTAATTATATGAAGAGTGCCTTGGTCCTCCTTTCTTTTTGTTGACCAATTTACCCTTTTTACCAAAGAGCACCTTCTATCTACAAATACCTACTATTGTGTACTCTAGCAGCGCTTCCCTTTTTTCTTCTACAAGATCTTCATTGTAGTTCAAAAAATGGACAGACCACTCCAAAAACCCATTCCTTGGTTTTCTTTCACTTGTTTAATCCTATGTCTAATCATCCAGCAATGTTTAATGTACAGCTAAAAAGTGGCAGTACCCCATGCTTCATATTTAGTCCGTTACAAAATACAGAACACTGTAATATTAAAACATAAAAAAATGCTTTGACTAAGTTATTATTAGAATGCAGCCACACAAAGAAAATTGTAGTAAAATATAAAAATCTAAAAGTATAAATAGAAATTTGGTCCATTGACTTGGTTGCTATAATATTATTTACATATTAGATGTATTATTCCATACCATTATGCATTTTCAACTTCAAAAGCTCACTGTTGCTACAAACAAAATAGCATAAACATTGTCTAGACGGAAGAATGAGTTGCTCAATGCATTGACTCAACAAAAAATAGGCTAACAAAATGTTTAACGTAGAAAGTTCAATTTTCCTTTTTTTTTTGTTGCTTACTGACAATAAATACGAAAGTTTAGGGAAACAGTTAGTTTAGCAAATATCTCAAGACAGCAGTATCAACAAAACATCGAAGAATTTGACTACAATTGTATGAAAGCCGTTACAAGCAGGCTACAAGATGAATATACAAAGGCACACATTACATGGTCGTGGGGTATCATGTCCAGCGGTCTGGAAACTGCCATTCAAAGACGGACAACAGAAGAGAGGGTAAACGGGCAAAGCTGCTGTTTTTAAAAACAGAAAATTGTGAGTCAGGCAAGAATCCATACTGACAAGTTAGGGGCCCTGTTGCCATAGGGCGGCAGGTAGCCTAGCGGTTAAGAGCGTTGGGCCAGTAACTGAAAGGTCTCTGGTTCGACTAGGTAACAAAATCTGTCGATGTGCCCTTAAGCAAGGCACTTAACCCTAATTGTTCCTGTAAGCTAAATTACTATAATGTAAATGGTTACACCAGGGACTCAAGGCTCTCTGCCGTGCTGGCGGTGCCACCTGGGACCGTTCCGTTGTTGTCTGAGGACTGGAGCATCCTCTCGTCCTCCTGTGTGCCCACCAGACTCAGCATGGCTTTGTACAGGAACTGATACTGCTCCTGAATGAGAAATGGAATAGAGAAACTGTGCTGTTGAAGGGAGAATGCTTTGACACAAAATGGCCGCTGTGCATCACTCAGGTACAGTCGGTGCTTCAGATTGACTTACAACATCAGTGAAGGTTCTGGGCCTCATGAGGTTGAACATCTTGGCCACCTGGTACACGTCCACAGAGCTCTCTGCCTCTAGTTGGCGCACCAGAGTAGACAGGGCACAGAAGGTTCCCGCAGTAACACCGCCAACCCTGCAAAATCAGACCCACGCCGTGAAGTGGTGGTAAACCTTATCTAGGGTGTCCAATTAAAATCTATTTTGACTAATCTGGAAAATAATGTTAGTTGTGTAGATAAAACCAATGGTCCAAACCTTATGTCTCTATCATACTCCATTCAAAAGTTATTGGAGTTTCTACCCTTGTAGGCTAAGGTGACTAAATCAATGGAGGACAGAGAAAGAAAGTGGTAAAGAAATATATATTATAGGAAAATTGCATCGCATCAGCTAGGCTGGATTCTGTGCAAGAATTAAGGCTACTGGCTACCTGACAGGCTCACTTTCCTGTTGAACTTGTCATCTTTCTCGAATCCGCAGGACATAAAACAATATAGAGGTAAGATGGATATCGATTTTGAGACATGACATGTAGTATTTTCATATTTTAGTAATAGCTTTTCCTATTAATTCGAAATTCCTGTTCTTTTTCGAAGATTTCTCACAAGAACAAGCGTGTCTGTGAAATGTTTACGGAGCACTGAGCATATGCCAAACTTTTTATTTTCAAAGCCTTTTACATTTAATTCATGCTAATTTAGCTTTTTGCGACCCGCGGAAACATCTTTGAAGACGAGGACCACAAAATGTAAAATCCTCAAGTTGTTACGAGAAACCTGCACCGCTATGTCAACAGAGCTCGGTGCTTACAGTGAGGGAAAAAAATATTTGATCCCCTGCTGATTTTGTACGTTTGCCCACTGACAAAGAAATGATCAGTCTATCATTTTAATGGTAGGTTTATTTGAACAGTGAGAGACAGAATAACAACAAAGAAATCCAGAAAAACGCATGTCAAAAATGTTATGAATTGATTTGCATTTTAATGAGGGAAATAAGTATTTGACCCCTCTGCAAAACATGACTTAGTACTTGGTGGCAAAACCCTTAATCACAGAAGTCAGACGTTTCTTGTAGTTGGCCACCAGGTTTGCTCACATCCCCAAACCATCACACCACCACCATGCTTGACCTTTGGTATGATGTTCTTAATGTGGAATGCAGAGTTTGGTTTTCACCAGGCATTACTGGAACCATGTCGTCCAAAAAGTTATACTTTTGAATCATCTGTCCATAGAACGTTCTTCCAAGAGTCTTGATGATCATCCAGGTGCTTTTTGGCAAACTTGAGTCAACTTCTTGGACGAGATGGGTCCCATTATGCCTGGCGAAAACCAAACACTGCATTCCAAAGTAAGAACATCATACCAAAGGTCAAGCATGGTGGTGGTGTGATGGTTTGGGGATGCTTTGCTGCCTCAGGACCTGGACGACTTGCCTTAATAGAAGGAACCATGAATTCTGCTCTGTATCAGAGAATTCTACAGGAGAATGTCAGACCATCCGTCTGTGAGCTGAAGCTGAAGCGCAGCTGGGTAATGCAGCAAGACAATGATCAAAAACACAATCAAGTCCACATGAAAATTGCTAAAAAGCAACAAATTGGAAGTTTTGGAATGGCCTAGTCAAAGTCCAGACCGAATCCCAATTGAGATGTTGTGGCAGGACTTGAAACGAGCAGTTCATGCTTGAAAACCCACACGTCACTGAGTTAAAGCAGTTCTGCATGGAAGAGTGGGCCAAAATTCCTCCACAGCGACGTGAGAGACTGATCAACAACTACAGGAAGCATTTGGTTGGAGTCATTGCAGCTAAAGGTGGCACAACCAGTTATTGAGTGTAAGGGGGCAATTACTTTTTCACACAGGGGAATTTGGTGTTGCATAACTTTGTTTATGAAATAAATATGTAATTGTTGTGTTATTTGTTCACTTATGTTCCCTTTATCTAATACTAGGTTTTGGGTGAAGATCTGATAACATTCAGTATCACAAATATGCAAAAGTAGAGAAAATTAGAAAGGGGGCAAATACTTTTTCATAGCACTGTATATGTGCTTTCTTGAGCAGGGGGACCTTGCGGGCGCTGCAGGATTTCAGTCCTTCACGGCGTAGTGTGTTACCAATTGTTTTCTTGGTGACTATGGTCCCAGCTGCCTTGAGATCATTGACAAGATCCTCCCGTGTAGTTCTGGGCTGATTCCTCACCGTTCTCATGATCATTGCAACTCCACGAGGTGAGATCTTGCATGGAGCCCCAGGCCGAGGGAGATTGACAGTTATTTTGTGTTTCTTCCATTTGCGAATAATCGCACCAACTGTTGTCACCTTTTCACCAAGCTGCTTGGCGATGGTCTTGTAGCCCATTCCAGCCTTGTGTAGGTTCTACAATCTTGTCCCTGACATCCTTGGAGAGCTCTTTGGTCTTGGCCATAGTGGAGAGTTTGGAATCTGATTGATTGATTGCTTCTGTGGACAGGTGTCTTTTATACAGGTAACAAGCTGAGATTAGGAGCACTCCCTTTAAGAGTGCGCTCCTAATGTCAGCTCGTTACCTGTATAAAAGACACCTGGGAGCCAGAAATCTTTCTGATTGAGAGGGGGTCAAATACTTATTTCCCTCATTAAAATGCAAATCAATTTCTAACATTTTTGACATGCGTTTTTCTGGATTTTGTTGTTGTTATTCTGTCTCTCACTGTTCAAATAAACCTACCATTAAAATTATAGACTGATCATTTCTTTGTCAGTGGGCAAACGTACAAAATCAGCAGGGGATCAAATACTTTTTTCCCTCACTGTATATCCGACTTCTTGGATATCATTTAAAAAACGTTTCTTTTATACTTTATTTCTCCCCAATTTCGTGATATTCAATTGGTGGTTACAGTCTTGTCCCATCGCTGCAATTTCCGTATGGACTCGGGAGAGGCGAAGGTCGAGAGCCATGAGTCCTCCGAAACACGACCCCGCCAAGCTGCTTCTTGACACACTGCTCGCTTAACCCAGAAGCCAGCAGCACAAATGTGTAGGAGGAAACACTGTACAACTGTGAATGCGCCCGGCCCGCCACAGGAGTCGCTAGAGCGCGATGGGACAAGGACATCCCAGCCGGCCAAACTCTTTCCTAACCCGGACGACGCTGGACCAATTGTGCGTCGCCTCATGGGTCTCCCGGTCATGACCGGCTGCGACACAGCCCGGGATCGAACCCGGATCTGTAGTGACGCCTCAAGCAGTGCAGTGCCTTAGACCGCTGCACCACTTGGGAGGATTATTGGATATAATGTTAAGAGAAAGACTGAATGATTTAGAACATGAATAATCATATTTGCCTTGGTAAAATGTATTTTATAACATAAGGAAGTGAAATTTCATCACCAAAGTGTGTTGTCACCCATTATGGGCAGAGTGGGTGACACCCTACCTTATCTCGTCATATTAGCCAAGGGCTACACCAGCTTTAGATCCTTCGGGCTAATTCCAAGACATATTTGGAAAATATTACAAACTAGAGCAGGGGTGGGCAAATCTTTTGGCTCAAGGGCCACATGGAGTTTTTAAAACCAAGCGAAGGGCCTTTATTCATTTTCACATTGACACACAACTACTAGTGTATTGTAGGTGTACATATGCTTGCAGCACAATTCTACCCTTGTACCATCTCTACCCTTGTTTTTTGTGAACAAAGTTTTCACAAAATTGATATAATTTATAACATCACAGACACAGTCAAACACACACAAAGATCCTGCATCTCTAACCTTGTAAAGTACAAATCAAACATACAGTCACAAACCTTTAAAAATAAATATTATATATTTGCAAAATGTAGCAGCAGATGTGTAAATTTGAGCGAAACATATGGTAAGAGCATCCGTTTTATTTGGAATGGTTTGTTTTTGAAAGCATATTAAGGAACAATTCTCATCTCCATTGTGAGCCATATCTACAGTTATCCAATCACCTCAGCCCAAATCTGACTGATTAGTTATTACCTGTATCCAAGTGCATTGCTGGATAATTCTCACTGCATAACCATCACCTTGAAAAAGCATAATCCTTGCCTACCACAGTCACGGTTATTCGATTCTTAATGTGAACAATGGGTCTGGTCACCTCTCTTGGCAAGGGCATTAAAGTCTGGTGTAATCTTTGATGTAGAGATTCTCAGGACAGCTGACAAGTGGTCATTTGTTAAATTCGACCTGTGACGGATTTGTTGTAATTCATGACTGAGAACGTTTGTTCACACACATACAGTGGGGAAAAAAGTATTTAGTCAGCCACCAATTGTGCAAGTTCTCCCACTTAAAAAGATGAGAGAGGCCTGTAATTTTCATCATAGGTACACGTCAACTATGACAGACAAATTGAGGAAAAAAAATCCAGAAAATCACATTGTAGGATTTTTAATGAATTTATTTGCAAATTATGGTGGAAAATAAGTATTTGGTCACCTACAAACAAGCAAGATTTCTGGCTCTCACAGACCTGTAACTTCTTCTTTAAGAGGCTTCTCTGACCTCCACTCGTTACCTGTATTAATGGCACCTGTTAGAACTTGTTATCAGTATAAAAGACACCTGTCCACAACCTCAAACAGTCACACTCCAAACTCCACTATGGCCAAGACCAAAGAGCTGTCAAAGGACACCAGAAACAAAATTGTAGACCTGCACCAGGCTGGGAAGACTGAATCTGCAATAGGTAAGCAGCTTGGTTTGAAGAAATCAACTGTGGGAGCAATTATTAGGAAATGGAAGACATACAAGACCACTGATAATCTCCCTCGATCTGGGGCTCCACGCAAGATCTCACCCCGTGGGGTCAAAATGATCACAAGAACGGTGAGCAAAAATCCCAGAACCACACGGGGGGACCTAGTGAATGACCTGCAGAGAGCTGGGAACAAAGTAACAAAGCCTACCATCAGTAACACACTACGCCGCCAGGGACTCAAATCCTGCAGTGCAAGACGTGTCCCCCTGCTTAAGCCAGTACATGTCCAGGCCCGTCTGAAGTTTGCTAGAGTGCATTTGGATGATCCAGAAGAGGATTGGGAGAATGTCATATGGTCAGATGAAACCAAAATATAACTTTTTGGTAAAAACTCAACTCGTCGTGTTTGGAGGACAAAGAATGCTGAGTTGCATCCAAAGAACACCATACCTACTGTGAAGCATAGGGGTGGAAACATCATGCTTTGGGGCTGTTTTTCTGCAAAGGGACCAGGACGACTGATCCATGTAAAGGAAAGAATGAATGGGGCCATGTATTGTGAGATTTTGAGTGAAAACCTCCTTCCATCAGCAAGGGCATTGAAGATGAAACGTGGCTAGGTCTTTCAGCATGACAATGATCCCAAACACACCGCCCGGGCAACGAAGGAGTGGCTTCGTAAGAAGCATTTCAAGGTCCTGGAGTGGCCTAGCCAGTCTCCAGATCTCAACCCCATAGAAAGTCTTTGGAGGGAGTTGAAAGTCTGTGTTGCCCAGCGACAGCCCCAAAACATCACTGCTCTAGAGGAGATCTGCATGGAGGAATGGGCCAAAATACCAGCAACAGTGTGTGAAAACCTTGTGAAGACTTACAGAAAACGTTTGACCTGTGTCATTGCCAACAAAGGGTATATAACAAAGTATTGAGAAACTTTTGTTATTGACCAAATACTTATTTTCCACCATAATTTGCAAATAAATTCATTAAAAATCCTACAATGTGATTTTCTGGAAAAAAAATTCTCATTTTGTCTGTCATAGTTGACGTGTACCTATGATGAAAATTAAAGGCCTCTCTCATCTTTTTAAGTGGGAGAACTTGCACAATTGGTGGCTGACTAAACTGTGGTTTCCCCACTGTATGTGGACCAGAATAAAACAAGCATCCTTTGGGCGTGCTTTTTTATGTTTGGAAACTTTGTTTCATTCAGTGAGCCAAAGAACTGGTCTATTGTTGCTGTTTTGTACTTTACATTTAAATTTACATCATTTAGCAGACGCTCTTATCCAGAGTACTTCTCCTTCAAAGCACTGTCACATTGGATGTCGATGAGCTCCAATTGTGTGTCTGGTGGTGCTTTCTCACTGTCGAAAGACAGGGGGCATGATACAAGCTCCAGCTCAGTCTCAATCTTCAGTCTGAGAAGCGGCGGGAAAACTCAGCATGCAGGTCGATCAAAGTGCTACTGTATGTCTCAGTGCAGCACTGCGATGTGGGCGCGTTCAGTGCGGCCAGTTTCGGGAAAGTGAGCGAGAGACCGGCTGCTCATTTGTCTGGAGAACAACATAAGTTTGGCCTTGAATGCTTTCACGTTGGAATACAGTTCATGCACAAAAACACAATTTCCCTGCAGTTTCACATTTAGATCGTTCAGATGCCCCAATATGTCCACACCGAAAGCAAAGTCGCCCAGCCAGTCTGTGTCTTTCAAGTCGGAGAAGTCGTCAGCTTTACCAACCACATCAAGGAACATACCTATCTCCCCTTTCAGTTCCTACACACGGCGACATACCTTTCCCAGATTTAGCCAGCGCACATTTGAATGGTACAACAAGTCCTGGTGCTCTGCCTCTGTGTCATTGAGAAGCTGCATGAACTGACAATGGTTAAGCTCCCTTGCCCGTATAAAGTTGACAAGTTTTACAACCACTTTGACAACATTTTCCAGCTTTAACACACTTTTAGCATGCTTGCTTGAAAAATGATGATTGAGATTATATTCCTTAAAAACGGCAACACTTTCTTGGCATATCAGCCTTATGTCCAATATTAGTAATAAAGTATTTTGCTGTCCATTCTTCTTTAAACACACGACATTGAGAGTCGATTTTCTCATTTTCGCAGCACTAATTTTCCACGTCAAAAGTCGTCAAGCAATGAAGTGGTGACTGAGCGCATTGTGAATCGGACTGTAGGCCCAAATACAGAGCGCGCTGCCAGGCTACAGCGCCATCTATTGGAGGTTGTTTGTATACCATGGAATGAGTTTACGCCAACAATCGTAACTTAAATATAATAATATTGAATACATTTTAAAAAATGTCTCGCGGACCGGATTGAAGTGCCCGGCAGGCCGGATATGGCCCGTGGGCTAGTTTTGACTTAATAGACATTTAAATTTTAGTCATTTAGCAGACGCTCTTATCCAGAGCGACTTACAGTTAGTGAGTGCATACATTATTTTTTGTATATATTTTTTTCATACTGGCCCCCCGTGGGAATCGAACCCTGGCGTTGCAAATGCCATGCTCTACCAACTGAGCTACATCCCTGCCGGCCATTCCCTCCACTACCCTGGACGACGCTGGGCCAATTGTGCACCGCCGCATGGGTCTCCTGGTCACGGCCAGCTACGACGGAGTCTGGATTCGAACCAGGATCTCTAGTGGCACAGCTAGCACTGCGATGCAGTGCCTTAGACCACTGCGCCACTCCGGAGACTAGCATTCCTTTAAAGATGCAAAAATAGCCCCACCATTTCCTGGTTGCTAAAATCAGAATAGTTCGCCTAATTTCAGTTTATGTGACAAATATTCCTTTCAAATCCATATCATTATTCACTATCTGCTTGTTATATTCAATATGTTTTACAATATAATTCATGTCATGTCAATTTAATGGTATTCTAATAATATAAACTGTAAACACATTAATTTACATGCATTCTCATATTCATATTTTGATGCACAAACGTATAATATTTCATTAATATTTTATATCTGTCCTCATTTAACTAGGCCTTTCTTCCATTATGAGTAAATGAAGCAGACGTAATGTAAATTCAAGTATAATTTTTTTTTGGGACGATTTAAAAAGTCTATCCAAATTCCAATACAAAATGTGTTTACTCTAATTGGGCAATTCAACCGGCTGGTTGAGATATTTGTGATGCATTATCTATCAAAGTTTGTCATGCAAACAAATTCTTCATTTATAGCCTATACTGAGGATAAATACACATAAAATCCTTTTTCAGATATTTTTTCATTGGTATGCCAGTTAATAAAGGCTTAAGACAGGATTGTCTAAATAGGCCTGGATCAGTGCAGTGTTTCAGTTCCAATAAATATTAAGAGTATTGCAAATTTGGACCTTACCCTCTTAGGTTAAGGTCTCAGAGTGGATCATCTTGAAGAGAGGCAAAAAGAGTGATTCAAGAGTATTGAGATGGCTCAAGATAGATTACATGCCTGAGTGCCAGATGCTTGGGGGGTTGCACCTTTGGGACTGTTCCATTTGTTCCAGGTTTGGAGTGGACATAACCTTATTTCACAGATACATAATCAATCATCAAATCAGTGAATCAATAGAGTGAGGTCTTACTGGTCGTGGACCACCGTGGGGCCCTCCTTGGAGGAGCTCTCCTCCTTCACCAGGCTGAGCAGCTCAAAGGTGCTGCTGATGGGGCTGTCTGGGTTGGGCCAGCGCGGCGCCCGGTAGTGCCTCACCTCCAGAACATAGTCATCCTGGCCCAGAGGGGGACAACAACACACAATCAGAGAGAGAGAGAGAGAGAGAGAGAGAGAGAGAGAGAGAGAGAGAGAGAGAGAGAGAGAGAGAGGAGAGAGAGAGAGAGAGAGAGAGAGAGAGAGAGAGAGAGAGAGAGAGAGAGAGAGAGAGAGAGAGAGAGAGAGAGAGAGAGAGAGAGAGAGAGAGAGAGAGAGAGTGTGTGTACACTATATATAAAAAAGTGTGGACACCCCTTCAAATTAGTGGGTTCGGCTATTTCAGCCACACCCGTTACTGACAGGTGTATAAAATCGAGCACTCAGCCATGCAATCGCCATAGACAAACATTAGCAATAGAAAGGAATTACTGAAGAGCTCAGTGACTTTCAACGTGGCATTGTCATAGGATGCCACCTTTCCAACAAGTCAGTTCGTCAAATTTCTTCTAGATCTGTCCCGGTCCACTGTAAGTGCTGTTATTGTGAAGTGTAAACGTCTAGGAGCAACAACGGCTCAGCCGCGAAGTGGTAGGCCACACAAGCTCACAGAACGGTACCGCCGAGTGCTGAAGCGCGTAGCGTGTAAAAATCGTCTTTCCTCGGTTGCAACACTCACTACCAAGTTCCAAACTGCCTCTGGAAACAACGTCAGCACAAGAACTGTTCATCGGCAGCTTCATGAAATGGGTTTCCATGGCCGAGCAGCCTAAAATGCGCAATGCCAAGCGCTAGCTGGAGTGGTGTAAAGCTCGCCGCCATTGTACTCAGTTGAAACACGTTCTCTGGAGTGATGAATCACGCTTCACCATCTGGCAGTCCGACGGACAAATCTGGGTTTGACGGATGCCAGGAGAACGCTACCTGCCCGAATGCATAGTGCCAGCTGTAAAGTTTGGTGGAGGAGGAATAATGGTCTGGGGCTGTTTTTTATGGTTCGGGCTAGGCCCCTTAGTTCCAGTGAAGGGAAATCTTACATACATACATACAATTATATTCTAGACGATTCTGTGCTTCCAACTTTGTGGCAACAGTTTGGGGAAGGCTCTTTCCTGTTTCAGCATGACAATGCCCCCGTGCACAAAGCGAGGTCCATACAGAAATGGTTTGTCGAGATCGGTGTGGAAGAACTTGACTGGCCTGCACAGAGCCCTCACCTTAACTCCATCGAACACCTTTGGGATGAATTGGTACGCTGACTGCGAGCCAGGCCTAATCGCCCAACATCAGTGCCCGACCTCGCTAATGCTCGTGGCTGAAGCCCACGCAGCAATGTTCCAACATCTAGTGGAAAGCCTTCCCAGAAGAGTGGGGGCTGTTATAGCAGCAAAGTGGGGACCAACTCCATATTAATGCCCATGATTTTGGAATGAGATGTTCGACGAGCAGGTGTCCATATACTTTTGGTCATGTAGTGCAAGTGTGTGTGTCTCTGTGTGTGTGTGTGTGTGTGTGTGTGTTGAAAGTGTTCCAGTGATTGGTTGTGCAGATGGTCGAGTCTAAACTGTGCAAAAAATATGTCCACTCTTTTCACTGGCCATTTGGTTTCACCATGGGCTAATATCCAGGAAGAGATAAGCAGAACAACTCCATGGAATAAGCATTTCCTTGTTGCTATATATTCCCTCTGTGTATCAATTCAGTGGTTTAATGGTTGTTTGGGTATAGACACAGTGATAACATTTGAAGAGCACTAGCGACTGGTCCATAGTGACTGGTCCATAGCGACTGGTCTATTCTTTGAGGCTGATCTTTTTGTGCTGGTCCCACAGTCTGTGGCTGATCTCCCTCTCTCTCCAATGTAGTTAGTCTGTTCTATGTAGCTGATCATGCTAGTGTGACTAATCTTACTTATCGAGCTGAGCTCCCTGTTTTTACTGATCACCCTCAGCTGATCTCCCTGGTTTTAAAGATCTCCCTCAGCAGATGTCCCTGGTCTGTGCTGATCTCCCTGGTCTTAGCTGATCTCCCTCAGCTGATCTCCCTGGTTTTACTGATCTCCCTCGGCTGATATCCCTGGTTTTACTGATCTCCCTGGTTTTACTGATCTCCCTCAGCTGATATCCCTGGTTTTACTTATCTCCCTCAGCTGATCACCCTGGTTTTACTGATCTCCTTCAGCTGATCCCCCTGGTTTTACTGATCTCCCTCAGCTGATCTCCCTGGTTTTACTGAGCTCCCTCAGCTGATCTCACCTGTGTAGCCTCCAGTACGTAGTGCTGCACCACCAGCATCTCCTCGTTGGCCAGACACACGTGGTTCTCGCTCCGCAGGGTCACTGTGAACGCCTCACAGCTGATTGGCTGCTCCTTGTGGGGCCAGTACACGTACGGCTCCTCCCCCTCTGCCTGAGAACACAGATGTGGTAAGGACTTCCTGTTTGAGGCACAAAATGGCTGCCATGCATACATCAGCAGTTTTGAGTCCAGGAGGACAGATAGATACCCACCAAGCTTGGTGTTTCCGGCAGTGTGACGATGACCTGAGCATTGTGATCCCAGATCATCCTCCAGAAGTCTGTCACTGTGCCGGCCAGCGGGTTCTGGGTCACGATGAACTCAGTGCTTTGCCGGTACCCCTGGAAAACACAGCCGGTGGTAGAACATTGAGACCTGAATCCGATCGGCAATTTGGACAGGAATCCAAAAGTGAAATTTACTGGAAATGTGTTACAATGTGTAACTATGTAGTTAGTATCTGTCACTGTGACTTTTCTATCTAGAAGGGTTGGGTTCTTACCGTGAGGTATGAGGCGTTGATGTAGTCTGATGTAGTTTCTCCCGCCACCGTGGACAGACACACCCGCGACCTTTCAACTGGAGACAAAGCCACACATTGTTAAACTTCCTCTTAAGGTATACAGAATGTAATTTTGTAGAATATTACTATTAGAATTATTAGCTTTATCCGATTAGCATTACTAAACCATTACCATTGCTTTACCTACATAACATGATTTTGTCAGACATTTGCCTTACACCAAACAAGAGCAAAATGTGCCTCTCAAGGTTCATGCTCTCAAATAACTTTTTTGCTTTAATTTTTTTTATAACAGTTTTAGTTAGGAGGGGTTCAAGTGTGCAGGCATTTTGCTAAATGTTCTATTGAAAGTGACAATGTTGAGGTTGAGTGCTGATAGAAATCCAACCTGAAATGTAAAAAAGGTCTCATTGTCTACACTGTTCACAGTCGTGGTGGATGGTGTTCCAAGTTTAAGAGGAGGTTTTTAAAGTGTTGGAACCATTCAACGTATGAACAAACCTGTCTGGAACTCACCGGGTATTAAAGAGGAGTTTCTGTTCTTCTCTCTGTTACACTCTTTCAGGGCTGCCGAGTAGTCGCACTGTTTGGCATTGGACGAGGATATCAGCTGTAATCATATTGGAACCAAGGGGCAGATTAACGGTTAATGTTTAAAAATGTGCCAGCGGTTGCACCTGGTCTTTTCAGAGGACAAAGAAAGGCAACCGATAGACTTATTGTTCTCCAAATGTATGTCTGCCCTTTATGTCCTACTGGAGTTCTTATGGAATGTTTACATTTAACATTTTTTTTACATTTTTGTCATTTAGCAGACGCTCTTATCCAGAGCGACTTACAGTTAGTGCATACATTATTTTTATATACTGGCCCCCTGTGGGAATCGAACCCACAACCCTGGCGTTGCAAACGCCATGCTCTATCAACTGAGCTACATCCCTGCCCGGCCATTCCCTCCCCTACCCTGGATGACACTGGGCCAATTGTGCGCCACCCCATGGGTCTCCCGGTCGCGGCCGGCTACGACAGGATCCTTAGACCACTGCGCCACTCGGGTTTACCATTGTAAATCTACAGTGAATGCCAATACTAGCACTATGACTTGTTAATAGCATGTGTCCTTACCTTAAACTGTTTCTCTAGCCGCGTCCTGCCGGAGGGCCCTGGGGTCAGGAGGTCATTGACGTAGCTGTGAATGCGGCTGGAGGGAACCTCCGTTTCCTTGCCCAAGATAGCCTCGACTAGGGCGTCGTGGATGAACACATACTGCTCCTGAATGCACAGGGAAAGTAGGGATTGAAAGCCTTAGTTGGGTGTTGTCATTCATACTGTTCTGGTAAGGTGACAGGACAACTAATCTTACTGTAGTGGATCCACTATTTTCTTGTTGGTATCAGACCTGGGTTCAAATAGTATTCTTTAAAATACTTTAGCTGCATTTGATGGAGCTTTCCTGGCACAATGGCACCAATAGAACAGTCCCAAAAGTGCAAACCCCGCCCACCTGGACTGAGCTCTCACCTCTGTCTGTACCAGGTAGTTCCTCTGTGTGCGGATGTGTTTGAGGAAGCCCATGATGTTGACCGTGCCCTCTTCTTTGATCTGCTTCAGCATGCTATCCAACACTATGTAGGTACCAGTCCTGCCAACGCCAGCACTGGAAACACACACACACACACACACACACACACACACACACAAGAGAGGTTCACAATATATTCTGAATCCTGGTATTTTAAATTCCACTTTAGTTCTCCATTAAATAATGTTTCATGTTGAACTTCTCAGCTGTCCAGGTGAAAGCCCACTGGCTATAAGGTGAATGCACCAATTTGTAAGTCGCTCTGGATAAGAGCGTCTGCTAAATGACGTAAATGTAAATGTGAATGTAAAGTGGCTGCTAAGTGACATAATGGAGGACCATGTCCATGTTATTATATTTCTATGCCGGTCGGAATGTAAATTTACTTCCTGAATTGAAACATTCATGTATAGAAGAAGATAAAACATTTATTGACTGAATTTAAATGGAATTTCAGTTGATACAAATGGCATTGATTTTAAAGCTGTTCTATACATTCTACATATCTATGCATATATATATATATATATATATACACAAGTTCATTCTACAGTACCAATCAAAGGTTTGGACACACCTACCTACCCAGGGTTTTACTTTACTTTTACAATTTTCTACATTGTAGAATAATAGTGAAGCCATCAAAACTATGAAATAACACATATGGAATCATGTAGTAACCAAAAAAGTGTTAAACAAATCAAAATATATTTTAGATTTTTCAAAGTACCCACCGTTTGCTTTGATGACAACTTTGCACACTCTTGGCATTCTCTCAACCAGCTTAACCTGGAATGCTTTTCCAACAGTCTTGAAGGAGTTCCCACATATGCTGAGCACTTGTTGGCTGCTTTTCCTTCACTCTGCGGTCCAACTCATCCCACACCATCTCAATTGGGTTGAGGTCGGGGGATTGTGGAGGCCAGGTCATCTGATGCAGCACTCCATCACTCTCCTTCTTGGTCAAATAGCCTTACACAGCCTGGAGGTGTGTTGGGTCATTGTCCTGTTGAAAAACAAATGATAGTCCCACTATGCGCAAACCAGATGGGATGGCGTATCGCTGCAGAATGCTGTGGTAGCCATGCTGGTTAAGTGTGCCTTGAATTCTAAATAAATCACAGACAGTGTCACCAGCAAAGCACTCCCACACCATCACACCTCCTCCATGCTTTATGGTGGGAACCACACATGCGGAGATCATCCGTTCACCTGCTCTGCGTCTCACAAAGACACGGCGGTTGGAATCAAAAATCTCACATTTGGACTCATCAGACCAAAGGACAGATTTCCACCGGTCTAATGTCCATTGCTCATATTTCTTGGCCCAAGCAAGTCTCTTCTTCTTATTGGTGTCCTTTAGTAGTGGTTTCTTTGCAGCAATTTGACCATGAGGCCTGATTCACGCAGTCTCCTCTGAACAGTTGATGTTGAGATGTGTCTGTTACTTGAACTCTGTGAAGCATTTATTTGGGCTGCAATTTCTGAGGCTGGTGACTCTAATGAACTTATTCTCTGCAGCAGAGGTAACTCTGGATCTTCCTTTCCTGTGGTGGTCCTAATGGAAGCGAGTTTCATCATAGCGCTTGATGGTTCTTGAGACTGCCTTGAAGAAACTTTCAAAGTTCTTGAACTTTTCCGGACTGACTGACCTTCATGTCTTAAAGTAATGATGGACTGTCGTTTCTCTTTGCTTATTTGAGCTGTTCTTGCCATAATATGGACTTACAGGCTAGGATATTGATGTATCGGTTTTTGTTCTTGTTGTCTGGATGGTTGGAGCCGTCTGTGGTGATACCCAGGTCCACCCAGGAGGGGTTCAAGTGTGCAGGCATTTTGCTAAATGTTCTATTGAAAGTGACAATGTTGAGGTTGAGTGCTGGTAGAAATCCAACCTGAAATGTAAAAAAGTTCTCATTGTCTACACTGTTCACAGTCGTGGTGGATGCTGTTCCAAGTTTAAGAGTAGATTAGGTTTTTAAAGCGCTGGAACCATTCAACGTATGAACAAACATGTCTGGAACTCACCGGGTATTCAAGAGAAGAGGACTTGGTCTTTTACCAAATAGGGCTATCTTCTGTATACCACCCCTACCTTTTCACAACACAACTAATTGGCTCAAACACATTAAGAAGGAAAGAAATTCCACAAATTAACTTTTAACAAGGCACACCTGTTAATTGAAATGCATTCCAAGTGACTACCTCATGAAGCTGGTTGGGAGAATGCTAAGAGTGTGCAAAGCTGTCATCAAGGCAAAGAGTGGCTACTTTGAAGAATCTCAAATATAAAATATATTTTGATTTGTTTAACACTTTTTTGGTTACTACATGATTCCATATGTGTTATTTCATAGTTTTGATGTCTTCACTATTATTCTACAATGTAGAAAATAGTAAAAATAATGAAAAACCCTGGAATGAGTAGGTATGTCCAAACTTTTGACTGGTACTATATATCTATGGCCTCCTACCTGCAGTGCACTACGATAGGCCCCATGTCATCTGTCCTGGCTTTGGAGGACTTCTGGACAAAGGTGAGCACGGGCAGAGTGTACTCCGGCACGCCCATGTCTGGCCACTGAGTGTAGTGGTACTGGGTCACGGTCCGCTCGTTAATCCGCCCCTTCAGAGAAACCTGGGAGTTGGTGGGAGGAAAAAGGAAGTGGTAAGCAGGATCAGACACAAAATGGCTGTCAATGTGACACTTGGGATTCGTAGTTCCATAAGAAATGTTCAGAAGTAGTAATGAGGCAGCGCTTCAACTAACTTGCAGGGGAGGTGCAACCGAAGTAGATGATACAGTGAGGAAGTAGAGGTGAAACTATTAGGAGGTAAATGTGATGTAAATAGTGTGACCTCCGACCTTTTTGACCTTGGTGTTCCTGATGGTGAAGGTTCTCTGGGTGTAGTGGGCCAGAACCTTACTGCTCTTCACCGTCACCAGGAAACCACCGTACTCTTCCTGGCTCTCCAGGGGCCAGTACTGGTCGCACTTCCTCTGACATACACGACCAAACATTTTTGAATACTTTCACGAATAAGCATTAATAAACTATTTATGAACTATTACTAAATATGTTCAAGCATTACAACATTACAATCCTTCAGCATTTATAGCATGTATAAGCCGTTATAATGGCCCTGCTTTCTCACCCGTCCCTTCTCCACCAGGTTGGTAATCATGATGATGACGCCCACGTTCTGTTCCCACACCATCCTCCAGAAGGCCTCAGTGCTGGACTTGAGAGGGCCCTGGGCTGCAATGTAGGCCTTGGACGTGTTGAAACCCTGTGGAGGGGAGGGAGGGGTGGAGGGGAGGGAGGGGTGGAGGGAGGGAGGGAGGGAGGGAGGGAGGGAGGGAAAGAAAAATGAAGAGTGAACAACAGATATATATATCAACAAGACATTTGCCCTCATAACAAATCAAATCAAATTGTATTTGTCACTTGCTTCGTAAAACAACAGGTGTAGACTAACAGTGAAATGCTTACTTACAGGTCCTTTTCCACTATTGTGCACAGAGAGAAATGCAAGAGAATTGCTTACGTCAATGTAGTTTGCGTTAATGTAATCTCCACTCTTCCCATCTTTGTCAGCTTGGGTTGAGAGCCTTACTCGGCTGTGGTCATCTAGGAGTAGATGAGGAAAGATAAGCTGGGTGCATTCAAGAATGTATGTGTGTGTACATGTGTTTGAAGGTGCATGTTTGACTTACAGGCCAGGATATTGATGTATCGGTTCTTGTTCTTGTTGTCTGGATGGTTGGAGCCGTCTGTGGTGATACCCAGGTCCACCGTGCACGCCTGCACCTCCTAAAAAAACACGTGACCTTAAATCCCACCATCCTCTTACCACGCAGTCAAACATAAATGTGTCATCATGCACGACAAAAACGTCAACATGGGCAGCTGGAAATGTGGCGAACATCTACACGCGACTACTACAGAAAAAAAGAAAATCAAATGAAAAAAAGGGAGATATAGCTTACCTCGTAACACTCTTTCAATATCTAACGGGGAGGGGGGAATGCAAAAAGCACAGCAATGAAATTTCATGACACATAGTTAGCAAAAAACGTGCAAATAAATAACAAGAAAACGGTTTATGGGCAAATCTCAAATCTCACTGTTTATGCGAGCAACAGGATTTAGTCCATGTACCATGTTAATGTCCTTAGCTTTAACTTACAAACCTATGTTTTTGTTATTGACAACATTTACACATGTATGCATTTACACAGTACTGATAAAATGCCAAGCTGGGATTTATATGGTAAGCAATGGTAAATATGTAGTTTAACATGAGCAATCACTGCATTTTATTGAACCCTTATTTTACCAGGTACGTTGACTGAGAACACATTCTCATTTACAGCAACGACCTGCGGAATAGTTACAGGGGGAGGAGAGGGGATGAATGAGCCATTAGGAAACTGGGGATGATTAGGTGGTATGAGGGCCAGATTGGGAATTTAGCCACGGCACCGGAGTTAACACCCCTACTCATACGATAAGTGCCATGGAATCTTTAGTGACCAAAGAGTCAGGACACCCGTTTAACGTCCCATCTGAAAGACAGCACCCTACACAGGGCAATGTCCCCAATCACTGCCCTGAGGCATTAGGATATTATTTTTTAAACCAGAGAAAAGAGTGTCTCCTACTGGCCCTCCAACACCACTTCCAGCAGCATCTGGTCTCCCATCCAGGGACCGACCCTGCTTAGCTTCAGAGGGAAGCTAGCAGTGGGATGCAGGGTGGTATGCTACTGGCCCTCCAACACCACTTCCAGCAGCATCTGGTCTCCCATCCAGGGACCGACCCTGCTTAGCTTCAGAGGGAAGCTGGCAGTGGGATGCAGGGTGGTATGCTACTGGCCCTCCAACACCACTTCCAGCAGCATCTGGTCTCCCATCCAGGGACCGACCCTGCTTAGCTTCAGAGGGAAGCTAGCAGTGGGATGCAGGGTGGTATGCTACTGGCCCTCCAACACCACTTCCAGCAGCATCTGGTCTCCCATCCAGGGACCGACCCTGCTTAGCTTCAGAGGGAAGCTAGCAGTGGGATGCAGGGTGGTATGCTACTGGCCCTCCAACACCACTTCCAGCAGCATCTGGTCTCCCATCCAGGGACCGACCCTGCTTAGCTTCAGAGGGAAGCTAGCAGTGGGATGCAGGGTGGTATGCTACTGGCCCTCCAACACCACTTCCAGCAGCATCTGGTCTCCCATCCAGGGACCGACCCTGCTTAGCTTCAGAGGGAAGCTAGCAGTGGGATGCAGGGTGGTATGCTACTGGCCCTCCAACACCACTTCCAGCAGCATCTGGTCTCCCATCCAGGGACCGACCCTGCTTAGCTTCAGAGGGAAGCTAGCAGTGGGATGCAGGGTGGTATGCTACTGGCCCTCCAACACCACTTCCAGCAGCATCTGGTCTCCCATCCAGGGACCGACCCTGCTTAGCTTCAGAGGGAAGCTAGCAGTGGGATGCAGGGTGGTATGCTACTGGCCCTCCAACACCACTTCCAGCAGCATCTGGTCTCCCATCCAGGGACCGACCCTGCTTAGCTTCAGAGGGAAGCTAGCAGTGGGATGCAGGGTGGTATGCTACTGGCCCTCCAACACCACTTCCAGCAGCATCTGGTCTCCCATCCAGGGACCGACCCTGCTTAGCTTCAGAGGGAAGCTAGCAGTGGGATGCAGGGTGGTATGCTACTGGCCCTCCAACACCACTTCCAGCAGCATCTGGTCTCCCATCCAGGGACCGACCCTGCTTAGCTTCAGAGGGAAGCTAGCAGTGGGATGCAGGGTGGTATGCTACTGGCCCTCCAACACCACTTCCAGCAGCATCTGGTCTCCCATCCAGGGACCGACCCTGCTTAGCTTCAGAGGGAAGCTAGCAGTGGGATGCAGGGTGGTATGCTACTGGCCCTCCAACACCACTTCCAGCAGCATCTGGTCTCCCATCCAGGGACCGACCCTGCTTAGCTTCAGAGGGAAGCTAGCAGTGGGATGCAGGGTGGTATGCTACTGGCCCTCCAACACCACTTCCAGCAGCATCTGGTCTCCCATCCAGGGACCGACCCTGCTTAGCTTCAGAGGGAAGCTAGCAGTGGGATGCAGGGTGGTATGCTACTGGCATTGAATATGATATATTTGTAAGTCTCAGTGGTAAGGACAATAGACATGACTCCTCAGATGAATCTGGGCCAGAGACATACAATAGCATGTAGCATGAGGCAGAGAGAGAGTGTGAGTTTGAATGGCCATCACAGTGCAAAGCCTCCCACAAGTCTTCTGCATGCTGACCTTAAAATAATGACAGCCACCGTGTAACATCGCAGATGACACATAACAGTTTCGCAAGAAGGCTACATACAGAAAAGCTAAATTAAAGACAGACAGTTGTAAAATTAAAACATGCTGCCAAGTAATACTAGTCATTTGTTGTCATCAACCATATCCTGTGAGAGAACTGAAGCAGAATTTGACAGCACACCTCAAACTCTCTGGAGAATGCGTTGGTGTCGTGGAGCTCTGTCACGTGCTCGACAAACTGCTTCACCGGAAGGGCTTCATGTTCATCTAAAGGCAGAGAGAAAAGGTTATTGATATCATCAACAAAACTATTTTATCAGAACAAAAGCTTGAAACTTCCTACTCTGGCAGAAGCAGATGTTGAGTAAGGTAGAGTTAATGAAAGAGCTAGGCTTGGTGAAGAGGGAAGGACAGATGGAAAGAACACCTGTCCATATGTCTCTGTGCTTGTTAACACTTTTATCTTACGCCAACTCTAATGAATTCTAGTTGACCCCATGGAAAAGGTGTGTGTGTGTGTGTGTGTGTGTGTGTTTGTGAAAGTGTGTACGGCCAAGATTCAATCAGATCAAATCAAATCAAATGTTATTTGCCACATGCGCCGAATACAATAGGTGTAGACATTACAGTGAAATGCTTACTTACAAGCTCATAACCAACAATGCAGTTTAAGAATAATATATTTTTTTTAATAGTCTGGGTAGCCATGATTAGCTGTTCAGGAGTCTTATGGCTTGGGGGTAGAAGCTGTTAAGAAGCCTTTTGGACCTAGACTTGGCGCTCCGGTACAGCTTGCCGTGTAGTAGCAGAGAGAACAGTCTATGACTAGGGTGGCTGGAGTCTTTGATAATTTTTAGGGCCTTCCTCTGACACCGCCTGGTATAGAGGTCCTGGATGGCAGGAAGCTTGGCCCCAGTGATGTACTGGGCCATACGCACTACCCTCTGTTGTGCCTTGTGGTCGGAGGCCGAGCAGTTGCCATACCAGGCGGTGATGCAACCAGTCAGGATGCTCTTGATGGTGCAGCTGTATAACTTTTTGAGGATCTGAGGACCCATGCCAAATATTTTCAGTCTCCTGAGGGGGAATAGGCTTTGTCATGCCCTCTTCACGACTGTCTTGGTGTGTTTGGACCATGATAGTTTGTTGGTGATGTGGACACCAAGGAACTTGAAGCTCTCAACCTGTTCCACTACAGCCCCGTTGATGAGAATGGGGGCATGCTCAGTCCTCTTTTTTTCCCTGTAGTCCACAATCATCTCCTTTGTCTTGAGCACGTTGAGGGAGAGGTTGTTGTCCTGGCACCACACGGCCAGGTCTCTGACCTCCTCCCTATAGGCTGTCTCATCATTGTCGGTGATCAGGCCTACCACTGTTGTGTCGTCGGCAAACTTAATGATGGTGTTGGAGTCGTGCCTGGCCATGCAGTCATGGGTGAACAGGTCAAGCGTTAACCGGCGATAGCCGACACCCACATAGCTGATGTTTTGGTGGTGTCGGAGGTGTAACTGCGTTGGAGCTGTCAAATCAGTGAGCAGCTGCTCTTGATCATTGTCACGAAGCCACACCCGTCCCACTCATGTTAGAAGTTCAGAACGAGAAAGTGTAGGCTATATAGAAATAATGACGCTCAAATTGAATATCATTAAACAAAATAAAATACGATTTCTATCATCCTAATGGAGGTGTAGATTACATCTCACATTCTAGTGTTCCAACTTGTAAACAAGGCTGCATGGGATTTCTCTTAATGCGACTCCGTGCAGCCAATGGCAATGTCCGCTTACGGTATAATGCCAGGAGCTCTAACCCAGTTCCACCTCCGACACCGCCAAAACAACTGCTATGCGGATGTCGGATCAATCGGATCTGATTGAATAGAGCCCTTTGTCTCATAGAATGGTTACCTGTAGCTGTATGCATGGGTATGGGTGAAACAGATATGACTCTGGGTGATGTGTTGTCCTCTATGTAGAAATGGGCAATCTGGAAACACTTCCTGTGGAAACAAATGTACGATGATACAAGTTAATCAACAATACACTTGTATAACAGCAGGTGTTGCCAGTTTCTTCTGTCTTCGTGACATATTGCCTTTGCTATTATACTTCTGGTACAAAAAAGATATTGCTTTTTTCCATCTAACACAAATGAGGGATTTGTATGCGTTGTTCTCATTTGGTGAAAAATGTGTGTTGAAAATTCTGTGACAAAAACACATAATAATATTTGAGTAATGCTTGTGTAAATGTAATAAAAACAACTGTAGATATATTTTTAAGATGTAAAGAAATACAACGGAGATAAGAAAGGCCTAAAAATGCTTTTGTTGTTGTTTTTGAACATACAAAGTCAACCACCAATGTTGGAGAACATGGTAATCTGTCCGCAACACAGGAAAAAAGATGTTCCTTCTAATTCGGGAAAGGTTTTTAACAGGAACACCACTGCATGTCTTTCTGATGAACCTGTGCTCAGCTACCCAAAAATGGACATCACCTCACAGATTACTCAAAAAAAAACAGCAAAGAGATGTCCCCAGTAGATTACATGTGTGCGTTTCTAAAAGACGTCCCCACTTTGCTAACCCCAAGTGCACAGCTGTGGGGTGGCCAAATGAGCAGTGTCACCGGAGGAAGTACAAGGACGCGACACGGAGGGGATTACTGCAATTCAGCCTCGCGCCACTCATCTTACAAGACGCTGACACGAAGCCTTCATGTCAGACATAATGAGGCGCAGGCACTTTCCCCCCCTCCTACCCCACGCGAGGCCCTGTTCCCCCCTCCTACCCCACGCGAGGCCCTGTTCCCCCCTCCTACCCCACGCGAGGCCCTGTTCCCCCCTCCTACCCCACGCGAGGCCCTGTTCCCTCCTCCTACCCCACGCGAGGCCCTGTTCCCCCCTCCTACCCCACGCGAGGCCCTGTTCCCCCCCCTCCTACCCCACCCGAGGCCCTGTTCCCCTCTCCTACCCCACCCGAGGCCCTGTTTCCCCCTCCTACCCCACCCTAGGCCCTGTTCCCCTCTCCTACCCCACCCGAGGCCCTGTTTCCCCCTCCTACCCCACCCTAGGCCCTGTTTCCCCCTCCTACCCCACCCTAGGCCCTGTTCCCCCCTCCTACCCCACCCTAGGCCCTGTTCCCCCTCCTACCCCACCCAAGGCCCTGTTCCCCCTCCTACCCCACCCAAGGCCCTGCTCCCCAACCACTGTACGACCCCGAGGCCCTGTTCCCCCCTCCTACCCCACCCAAGGCCCTGTTCCCCCTCCTACCCCACCCAAGGCCCTGTTCCCCAACCACTGTACGACCCCGAGGCCCTGTTCCCCCTCCTACCCCACCCAAGGCCCTGTTCCCCCTCCTACCCCACCCAAGGCCCTGTTCCCCAACCACTGTACGACCCCAAGGCCCTGTTCCCCCTCCTACCCCACGCGAGGCCCTGTTCCCCCCTCCTACCCCACCCAAGGCCCTGTTCCCCCTCTTACCCCACCCAAGGCCCTGTACCCCAACCACTGTACGACCCCGAGGCCCTGTTCCCCCCTCCAAGGCCCTGTACCCCAACCACTGTACGACCCCGAGGCCCTGTTCCCCCTCCTACCCCACCCAAGGCCCTGTTCCCCAACCACTGTACGACCCCGAGGCCCTGTTCCCCCTCCTACCCCACCCAAGGCCCTGTTCCCCAACCACTGTACGACCCTGAGCCCCAAGCTCAACGCTCTACACTCTGAGTGAGGAACATCTCTTAGCTTTAATCCCTCATCGGCACCAAGATTATTACAGGCTTAACATGAAAATACAATAACAGGGCAGAAAACATGAACAATATGTCACGTCTCCAGCCCAGTGGATGAGAAATGTACAGTCTTATGCAGCTAAAGTGTTTACATTTCTGATAACGTGTTCTTGATCGGATTGCCAATGTTGGTTATTTAACTGTCCAACCATTCAGTTTGCTGCCACAGTGAAAAGTAGTATTTTTCTATGATCTCACAGTATGGGCAAAATGTCTTTATAACTAGAGACGGGCAACTCTGAATGATGGCAGTTATGTGTAAGTGAATCTACCCAGACACATCAAAGCTAATGTGAAAAGCCAGACCTCAAACCGAAACCCTGTTGAAGATATTGGATGTGTCATGGGGAAGTGTGTGAGAGTGAGAAGGAGATTGGGCCCGTGTCAGAGGAGATTAGGTCTCTCAGTGAGACAGACAAATATGTGGTTCTTAAGGTCAACCTCGCTCCCCCTCTGCTACCCCCGCCTCGCTCCACCCGTGCCTCCTGATGTCTGGGGCGGCAGTGCCCCGTGTCTGGGGACGAAACAGACCCACTCCTCTGAGACAGATGAATAACAATATGACAGGTATCAGCCCTGCGGCAGTTCCACACAGCTGTCCCATAGGGAGGCAGAAGGCTTAATGGTGTCAGTATGTGTGTGGAGCCTATCAATGCAGAAAGAAAGCTGTTGTTCATGTAGCTTAGCTGTCAGATTAAACAGATGATGCGTGGGGTCAGGGGGAATCGATGGGAGAGGATTTCTCAACATCATCACCATAATATTCATCATCATTGGATCTAATCATTACGGATCTTATAATAATCATCATTATGGATATAATCCTCCTCCTCCACCTACTCCTCCTCTCCTCCACCACTTCTTCCTCCTCCTCCATCTCCACCTCCTCCAAACTCCTCCTCTCCTCCTCCACCTACTCCTCCATATCCACCTCCTCCACCTCCACCTCCTTCTCCTGCTCCTCCCTCTTACCTCCAGTAGACGAGGATTCCCAGCAGGACGATGAGTCCCAGGATGGTGAGGGTGGAGACCACTGCCAGAGGGACCACGGCCCTCCTCTCTCTCTCCCTGGCCAGACCCACCCTGGACTCATGGCTGCTGTTACTGGCCTCTGTAAGCGTTGGAGGGGGAAGAACAGATGAGGAGATATCTACTTTTGACTATTGAGAAACACAACACAACTCCCACAACATATCATTCACTCATTCAACTACAACACATTGACTGACAAACACTTCCAATAGTAAATCAATCCACATACTCATCCAACTTACCTTCCAGTTCTAATACATAGAGTAATATAGAGCCCCTCCTTGAACTACGTAACCTTGTTAACTTACATTTTAAACGCTACAGTAGACATTCGCTTTAACATCTTCATACCCATTCAGCTAACAAATCTAAACCTATGGCTACTTCTTTAACCCATATACAATGGCGACAACGATACGGATGAAAGTGAACACAAATGCTTTCACAAAGTTAACATGCACTACAGGTTAGTTCATGACAATGGCTCAAAGCTTGACGCACACAATGGCTTATATCTATGGGGCTCTCAATGAGCGGATACCATAAAAACCTATTGGCAAAACTACACTTCTATTGCAAAGGCTTGAATGCAGATGGACTTTCTATTAAATTAGTTTTCTTGTCTGGGGTCTGGATGTGGACAGATATATGGGATATTATACAGGATCTTCAAGGTCACCAATCACAAAAGATTTGGACAGGGGCCCTGAGACTGTCTCAATGATTTGTGAATTACATAGACTGTAAAAGGGGACATTAGACCTCTCGTGGTCTGCTAAGGCTAACTACATATCTGTTTCGGTGCGAGTTGGGATTGGGAAGAGATCTGCTGCCCTCTGCTGGAGATGAAGTGCTACACCCAATGGGGTTCTTCACATGATGTTACAATACACAATTGAGACAAAGGCATGTGCATGTGCATGTTAATGTTAATGGTTATAACACAAAACACGTAACAAAGAACACTGAAATTATGATGCCTGTGGACTTGATTGTGAAAATGTTATAGAAAGCAGAAAGGCCATGACGGTGAACACACACACACACACACACACACACAGGATTTGGTGGTGTGTTAGGTGATGTGTCTCCTAAATTCCAAAGTATTTCCTGTTGCATTGGCATCATGGGAGCTGTAGTTTTCCGCAATCCGACAGGCGCAGCACTGTGCCTTGCCTTGATGTACGAGGAGATGTTGCCCCCTTGTGGATGGTTCTTTACCTGCAACTGGCTCCTCCTCCTCAGAGTCTCTCTCTGTGCGCTCGGTGATAGTGATGTCTGAGGACGTCTCGTTGTCGTACAGGCTCTCACCCTGCCCCGAGCCACTCTCCACCTCCCCACCTAGCGACCAGGGCGCCGCCGCGGTTACCCCAGAAACTGTCGGCGTGCTCCCCGCTGTATCCATGGTGACGGCACTGCCGCTCTCGCTCTCAAAGTAGAACGACAAGGAGCGTTCTTCTGTGTCGATGTTGGGAGAGGCGGTGGCTTCAGAGGTGAGTGAGGGGGTGAAGGTGGGGATGTAAGGGAGGGCGCCCTCCCCCGAGGCTGAACTCTGAACCTTGTCCCACTCCTCATCTAGCTCCTCTTGGGCTTCTCCCGACAGGTTCGAGCCAGAGGCACTACTGTCTACCGTCTGCAGGTCAGGGAGGAGGGTGGGGGTGAGGGGGGAGGCTGTGGAGGAGGAGGATGGGGCCAAGGTTCGGCGGTCCTCGGAGCCGGACGGTGTGGCTGTAACAGAAACGAGCAGGTCACTATGGGAACCGGAGAGAGGAGGATGAGGAGGAACAGGGGAAGAGGAGGAGGAGGAGGAGGAGAGAGGCTGACCTCCAGACGGGTTGGTGAAGCCCGCCATAGATGAATGGAGGAGATGGTCTAAGTCACTACCGGAGGAGTAGAGCGCTAGACTAGCCGCCCCCCAGTCAGACGTGGGAAGGGGGAGGTGAGGAGAGGCATGCAACCAGGAGGAGGACGAGAAGCCATCCAGAGAGCAGGTACACAACGACTCCACGCCATCGCTAGCTACCGTGAACCCAACCTCACCACCACCACCACCGACGACACCCTCCAGACAAGACTCTACTACACGGCCTGTAGCGTAACTAGAGTCCCCCAGCCCGCCAGATACAGAGCCAGTGAGGCCCGGGGTGGCCCCGGACAGAGAGAAGTCACTAGAGAGGAGAAGAGAAGGCTGCAGGGAGAGAGAGGTTGCAGGGAGAGGTCTGAAGGCTAGCTTAGACAGGTCCCGCTCAGTGGGAGAGTCAGGTAAGGTTTGAAGGGGGTGAGTGTCACTAAACATTGGGGGGTCACCCGAGGCCACGGACGAAGAACCAGACGACACATCACCATCACCACTATCATCATCACCAACACCACGAGAGACGACTGTCTCCCAACCAGACAGGGGGTGTGAGGGGTGAGGGAGGAGAGACAGGGTGGGGGAGGTAGTGAGGTATGAGTCACCACTAGACAACAGTGCTGTAGCAGCATGCAGGGAGTCCCGCCTGCTCACAGACGACAGGGGTCTAGACGAGGGAGGGGCATGCAGGCAGGCGGTGGGGTCGTTGCTAGGGGTGGAGCCGGGGTTTCCAGGGGTCGACGTGTCACACACAGGGAGGGTGGAGGGAAGGATCTCACCGTTGAACACCGGCTGTGTGGTCTGCGAGAGTACCCCGCCGAAGGAGGAGGCAGTGGATGAAAACAAGGGCATGCTGGGACTTGTAGGCCGTGGTGGTTCTCCCTGAGAGAGGAAGGGGGCGGAAGTGGCCACGTTCCGGCTTTCCGGGAGAGGGGTAGCCATGGAAACACCGCTGCCTTTGCCGCTTGGGACGGTCACAGGACGCGCCACCCCTCTGCCCTTCTCCGTCCTGGTTAACGAAGTGGTGATGTCATCAGTGCGTGATGGCAGAGTGGTCGCTGTAGTGGTATACTTCTGGGTTCTCCCCCTGCCTCTGCTGCCTGCCGAGACGGCCCCCTCTGGTGCTCTGGTTGTGGTGTAGTACCTCTCACTCGGCTCCGTGGACGTCTGCGCTCGGTTGGGTTGAGTGGTCCTGGATGGAGTGCCTGGTGTGGTGGTTCTCCTCTGGACAAAAGGGGTGGTGGTTCTGATACCAGGCAAGGGGAGGCTGGGTGGGCCAGTGGTTGTTGTGGGCCTGGTTCTCGTAGGGCTTTGGGTTGTCCAGTCCATGTCATTGTCCTGTTCTTCACCCGGTTCAGCCCACGGTCCATAGTCCTCCTGGTGGGGAAAAACAGTCACAGAGTGCATGGGAAAATACTGATGTCTTGTCATGAGACACTACTCCTCGTCCTATATCCTACATTTAAATGAATGGTTTTCTTGCAGTACGCTACCGACAGTATCACCACATTGCATTATGGAATAAGCTAAATGTATGCAATATTATACTTACTTCCTCTTCAAATTCATTAGAATTTGGATAAGGGGTGGCCTCTGAAAAGAATCACAGATGAGAGCGTTAGATGATTTTGCACATAATAATGTCCCTTCCCTATGAGCAAAGGACGTTGAAAAGACGTTACTGTACAGACGTAGGATCTTAATTTGAGCCAGTTTGCTACAGCAGGGAAATAATCATGCAGCAACAGGAAATGTGAATTATTATGTGGATTATAATTAATGGACATTTTTGTTGGGGTTGATACATTTTTCATAAGGGAAAATCAAGTCTGAAATGCCAAACTTGTGGAAATTACAAACGTCTGAATCCTTTTTAAACCCCAATAAACTTCAAATTTTAAAAAATCCTGCATCGCAGGAAAGTTCTCCTGCAACAGGGTGATCAAATTAAGATCATACATCTGTAAACATGTTCATATGAATATCAAAGACGGTATGACAATCAAAGAAAACAGCCTAGACATTGTTTTGTGTGATTTGTTTTTCTTCAATTTAGTTACAATATTGACAATTACTAGCAATGGCATTATAATCTATTATATTGGTCCCATTGACAAACCCAACGATGTTGTAACAGACAAGCACTTTACTTGAAATGTACATTAAAACGTGACTGAGAAAATATCTATAGGGAAAGCTATCGGACAAAAACTCACACACACAAACATTGTGAGACAATACGTGAAAACCATTCTGTTTCTGATGAAAAACGTAATTTTAATTCACAGATTGGTCTTCAGGTCCAGGATAGAGGCTTGACAAAATCTCTTCAGAAGCTTGATATCCATTAAGGTCACATCTTTCAATGGGTGCACAGTATATGAAGTGGAAAATTATTCGATATATTATTAACCTATATTAGAAATCTTTGAGAATATGTTGCTGTTGGTGTAGACACCAGGTTAGATAATGACAGGAGGGAGATGTTTGGTTATATTGGGTAGAACTTCCGGGTCAGCACAAACTGAGTGTTACCACACACACACACACATCCTCTTACCTTGATGGGACTAAATTACACATCATGGAGGCCTCAGGCCTGATCAGAATGGGTTTTGAAGAATGAGGTGGGTTTTTAAAGAGTTAAGTGGAGAGGGAAGGAATTAATGAATGAGTGCACAACCAGGGCTCACAAATGAGTTGTTTTATCACCACAATTGTCACAGGACATTCGGTCGCACAATTGTATCAAGTCATTTGGATGAGTGTGTACAATTCATGCACATTGAAATATGATGCAGAGGATTTTTAGCAAGCAAAAATTAGTTTATTATCAACTTCAGTAGATACAGAGTTCCCATCATTTCATACAAATGCTGCACATAAGCAAACATTCTCTCACTGTGACCGGAGGAAATGATGCCATTGTAAAACAAAAAGGGCTGTTTTTTTGTCTTTTATGTGACATAGGACACATGGAATAACCTTTGACCTCAACCAAACAGATTGAGGGGGGCATTCCTCGCCTTAGAAATATAGAAAAGCACATTTGAAATAAGTACATAGACAGAAGAGCACATGAAAAACCGAAGCTTTCAGCAGAGACAGAACACACTACAAACACCAGTAGAACATAGAGGAACTGGGTGTATGTTAAAAGGAACAGGACTAGACAGAAAGAAGACAGAGAGTGGATGGCATACAGGGAGCACGGCCATGATGGCTGGGGAAACAGAAGTGTTTCTGGAAACCTGTTACAGTTCGGTAGGTGTGACATATGTGGAACGTGTGGACACCAATCAGAATTTCAGAAACCACGACAGAACTAGATCTTAACTTCCTCCGAATTTCCCAACACAATCCATTAATGCCTAATTTAGTCTATCTGATAAGCCTTCACAACATCTTATTTGCAAACTGACTGACTAGCTACACTAGTGGTAAGTGTGACTGCTGTTAAGACCTACCATTCAAGAGACACAATAAAGGGAACTGGTTTGCAAATGATCAACCATCTAGGTTTGGTCTCTACTCTCCATGTCATCAGAACGCTACGTACGGTCTGTGTAGAGGTATTGGCGGTCGGTCTTACCGGGGTCGTCGATGGGCATTTCGACGATCAGCTGCTCGCTCACGCGGCCGTACAGACCGTTGGTGCATACGGCCACCACCTGCACCACATAGCTAGTGTTTGCTATCAGGTCCTGCAGCATGGCCCCCTGGGGAACAACAGGGAGAGGTGAGTACAGGGGGTTTAGGGTGATGGTGGAGGTGGTGGTGAAGGAGAAGGTGGTGGTGGTGGTGGTGGAGGAGAAGGTCGTGGTGATGGAGGAGGTGGAGGTGGTGGTGGTGGAGGAGGTGAAGGTGGTGGAGGTGGTGTTGTGGGGGGGTTATAGCATTATAGCATCTGTTCTTGCATTCAATCACACTATGGTTCTTTAGTTTCTTTGTTTGTTCATTCATTCCTTCATTAATTTATTAATTCATGCAAACCTTCTGAAATGTGATTGACTGGGTTTGTTAGTCCACTGAATTATAGTTAGCGAGTGTTAGTTCACCACCACCACTACATAAAGGATGCTCACCACATCCTGGTCTCCGTCAGTCAAGTACTCGAAGGCCGCAGAGTCCTCTCCCTGAGCCAGCCTGTAGGTGACTGAGTACTTCTCTATCCCGGCGTCGTACACCGCCCTCGGCCGCTCCCACATCACCAGCAGGCTGGTCAGGTTATGGGGGTCCGCCTGCACGTTCTCCGGCTCTGAACTGCAGACTGACAGAGAAAGAAGGGAGAGAGCAAGAGAGAGAGAGAGAGCAAGAGAGAGAGCAAGAGAGAGAGAGAGAGAGAGAGAGAGAAATAGACCGCGAGAGAGACAGAAAGGGAGAGATAGAGAAGTAAAAAATTAATTTTGATTAATAAGAATCAAATATAAGAGAATCAGCCTCAACTGGGTATTTGTCCTTCCTTATTGGTCCCAGTTAAGAGGGGTAACACCCATGCTTCACAACACCTATGTGTCACCATCACTGATTAGCGCTCCGGTACTAATGCAGATCACAGACCCACAGAGACCCTGGGATTAATACAGATTACGGGAGTAAAGAGAGATTAAAATCAATCAATCAATCAATGAGACAATGGCCAGGTACAATAACTAAACTGTTCACACATTTCCTACATCCTAAAATCTGCACTTCAGTTTACCTACTGATTTCTCCTCTTGCCCAGGGGGGGTGGGGTGGTGAATACATTCATTTCATGTGTTTAATGATGGTGAGGGATTTCAGAAAGAGACTCACAGTTGTACAAATCCCCTTTTCAACACAAGAGGGCAGAGAAAAGCAAAGAAACAGCAGTCTTTTCCTAACCACTCGCAAAACAAATCACAACAAAAGCACGAAAATACTTGTTATTTCTATTTTGTTGTGATGTGCATCTCCCTCTGGTACACAAATGGTATGTCCAATAACAACAGGGAAGCAAGACACATTTCACACCTATTCATGTACATTATAGCATATTCAATGCACTCTATCCATTTTTCAAAGTCATTTGAAAAGTCCTCTGTGAAAGTGAGAAGGCAGCCACAGACTCTGAGCAGGTAACCTAGCAACACCTAATTACCACCTGGTCTAAAAGAACTGAGAGACTAATATCAATGCTAACATGACAGAGAGAGTGAGACTGTCCCTGGCCTAGTGTATTAGCCTGGTGCCTAAGCATCCACAACAATTACATTCTCCCTTTAAGGTTCACATTTATTTGGGTGCGGAGCTAACATGTTGGAGTGAACGCCTGTGTTTGAGAGAGGCTCCCGCAACTTTTTACGAAACAATCTAACTTAACCTACTTTACTGCACTTTTTACACCATAACTATCTTTTTAATACAATAGTGTAACTTTTTATGTCAACATGTCGAGTAATAGGCGACTAAAGGACAATAAATCCTCATCGGTGGCCTACTCCCCACCAAACAACGAGACAGCCATGGCAGAAGGCACATGTAATAACGTGACAACTTATTAATTAAACCGTTTCAGCAAGGGCTGCCGATTTAAGTTTTATTGTTGTTCCCGGACATGCAGGACGCTGACCCGGCCACTGGAGGGCGATCAGAGCTTTCATTTCACTTTCATTCTGGCTGGACGACTGACCTGTCGTTGGATTGTAGAGCGATGCCTGTTTGATTGGCTTGCCAGGTTTGATCATTGACACTTTCGGATGGATGTCCTTATATTCCCCAATTTTTGTTTGGTTTCGTTGTATATTTATTTCTCAATTTTTACTTATTATTATTATGATTATTATGACCTTTTATTGTTTGTGCAGGGGGCTTGTGGTCATGTTGGTTAAACAAATCAATTTTTATTTTTATTTTAGATTCTTCAAATAGCCACCCTTTGCCTTGATGACAGCTTTGCACACTCTTGGCATTCTCCCAACCAGCTTCACCTGGAATGCTTTTCCAACAGTCTTGAAGGAGTTCCAACATATGCTGAGCACTGCTTTTCCTTCACTCTGCCGTCCGACTCATCCCAAACCATCTCAATTGGGTTGAGGTCGGGGGATTGTGGAGGCCAGGTCATCTGATGCAGCACTCTATCACTCTACTTCTTGGTAAAATAGACCTTACACAGCCTGGAGGTGTGTTGGGTCATTGTCCTGTTGAAAAACAAATGATAGTCCCACTAAGCCCAAACCAGTTGGGATGCCGTATCGCTGCAGAATGCTGTGGTAGCCATGCTGGTTAAGTATGCCTTGAATTCTAAATAAATCACAGACAGTGTCACCAGCAAAGCACCCCCACACCATAACACCTCCTCCTCCATGCTTTACGGTGGGAACTACACATGCGGAGATCATCCGTTCACCCACACCGCGTCTCACAAGGACACGCCGGTTTGAACCAAAAATCTCCAATTGGACTCCAGACCAAAGGACACATTTCCACCGGTCTAATGTCAATTGTTCATGTTTCTTGGCCCCAAGCAAGTCTCTTCTTCTTATTGGTGTCCTTTAGTAGTGGTTTCTTTGCAGCAATTCGACCATGAAGGCCTGTGTCACACAGTCCCCTCTGAACAGTTGATGTTGAGATGTGTCTGTTACTTGAACTCTGTGAAGCATTTATTTGGGGAGCAATTTCTGAGGCTGGTAACTCTAATGAACTTATCCTCTGCAACAGAGGTAAATCTGGGTCTTCCATTCCTGTGGCGGTCCTCATGAGAGCCATACTGCTTGAGTGTAAGTGCTACATATGCTGCTCTTGATGGTTTGGTGCGCTTTCATACCTTTTTATTGAGTTGCACGTTACGCAGGCCACCATAGGAACTACAAACGAGAGGAGGGCGGGGCTTGAATTTACTTCCTGGAATGTCAACGGTTTAAATGAACCAATCAAGAGAGGGAAGGTCCTAGCCCACTTGAAATCACTCTTGTCTGATATTATATTTTTGCAAGAAACCCATCTGAAAAACAATTCTCATAGCAGACTTAAATGTAGGTGGGTGGGTCAAGTGTATCATTCTAGCTTCTCCACCAAAACGAGAAGCACAGTGATTCTGGTATGGAAAGGAATCCCCTTTCTACATAAAACCACTATTGCGGATAAAGAGGGTCGCTATGTGATCGTAATAGGAGAGATCCATTCTACTTCTGTAACTCTGCTGAATATCTATGGGCCAAACATTGATAACCCCACCTTTTTCAAAAGAGTCCTTGCCCTGATTCCAGATATCGCCCATACTAACCTGGTCATTGGGGGGAACCTTAACTGTGTGCTAGACCAATATTTGGATAGATCCTCTACCCGGCATAGCTCTACCCCCTATTCAAGCAAATTCTTGAATACCTACATACATTTTTTTAACTTATTTGATATTTGGAGGATCTCCAACCCTACGGGTAGGGAATACTCCTTTCACTCTCATGTTCACAGTGTTTATATCCGAATGGACTACTTTTTGGTTGATGCTAAATTACTCCCTTATACCTGTAATGTGAGGTATCATGATATTATAACCTCTGACCACAGTTCACTCACCTTTTCCCTGAGATTGGGTGACATCGTATCAAGCGAGAGGGTCTGGAGTTTTAATCCTCAGCTTCTCACAGAACCGACATTCTGTGAACATCTTGAAGACCAAATTACATTTTTCTTTGATACCAACGACAACACAGACTTCCCCAGCAGTGTTGTGGGAAACACTGAAGGCTTATTTGAAAGGCTGTATCATCAGGAGAAGGCAAAGCAGAGAAACATTTGTAGAATTGGAGGGACAAATTCACTTACTGGATAGGGAGAATGCTAGTCATCCATCTATGGAGAAAAATAAAAAAATTACTGCTTTAAAATTTGAATATAAATCGGATTCTCTCAGCTAAAATTGCAAAATCTTTTCTCGATGCCAAACAAAAATATTTTCAGTTTGGTGACAAACCACACAAATTACTTGTCAGCCAACTTCGAAAAACTGAGAGTGACCGAATGATTCACAAAGTTAAATCTGCAATTGGGGAGTTACTCTCTTCCCCCAAGGACATCAATGACAGATTCCGTCAGTTTTACGAGACTCTATATAAATATCTTAGCAAAAACTCTGGCTAACAGGCTTAGCACGTTAGTGGGCAAATTGGTCCATTCGGACCAGACCGGTTTTGTCCCTAACAGAAACTCATTCTTCAATCTCAGGCGCCTCTTCAACATTATGTATTCTCAGAGGTTACCCAACGTGGACCTTGCCGTTATATCTCTTGACACCGAAAAGGCCTTTGACCATTCGCGCAAAACTGAAAGCGTGAACCACTGCATTTAACCATGGCAAGGTGACTGGGAATATGGCAGAATACAAACAGTGTAGCTATTCACTCCGCAAGGCAATTAAACAGGCAAAACATCAGTATAGAGACAAAGTGGAGTCGCAATTCAACGGCTCAGACATGAGACGTATGTGGCAGGGTCTACAGACAATCACAGACTACAAAAGGAAAACCAGCCACGTCGCTGACACCGACGTCTTGCTTCCGGACAAGCTAAACACCTTCTTCGCCCGCTTTGAGGATAACACAGTGCCACCGACGCGGCCCACTACCAAGGACTGTGGGCTCTCCTTCTCCGTGGCCGACGTGAGTAAGACATTTAAGCATGTTAACCCCGGCCCCGACGGCATCCCTAGCCGCGTCCTCAGAGCATGCGCAGACCAGCTGGCTGGTGTGTTTACGGACATATTCAATCTGCTGTCCTCACATGCTTCAAGATGGCCACCATTGTTCCTGTACCCAAGAAAGCAAAGGTAACTGAACTAAATGACTATCGCCCCGTAGCACTCACCACTGTCATCATGAAGTGCTTTGAGAGACAAGTCAAGGATCATATCACCTCTACCTTACCTGTCACCCTAGACCCACTTCAATTTGCTTACCGCCCCAATAGATCCACAGACGATGCAAATCGCCATCACACTGCCCTATCCCATCTGGACAAGAGGAATACCTATGTAAGAATGCTGTTCATTGACTATAGCTCAGCATTCAAAACCATAGTACCCTCCAAGCTCATCATTAAGCTCGAGGCCCTGGGTCTGACCCCCACCCTGTGCAACTGGGTCCTGGACTTCCTGACGGGCCGCCCCCAGGTGGTGAAGGTAGAAAACAACACCTCCACTTCGCTGATCCTCAACACTGGGGCCCCACAAGGGTGCGTGCTCAGCCCCCTCCTTTACTCCCTGTACTACTACACAACAGTAGTAGGCTTGATTACCAACAATGACAAGACAGCCTATAGGGAGGAGGTGAGGGCTCTGGGAGTGTGGTGCCAGGAAAATAACCTCTCACTCAACGTCAACAAAACAAAGGTGATGATCGTGGACTTAAGGAAACAGCAGAGGGTGCACCCCCCTATCCACATCGACGGGACCGCAGTGGAGAAGGTAGAAAGCTTCAAGTTCCTTGGCGTACACATCACTGACAAACTGAATTGGTCCACCCACGCAGACAGTGTGGTGAAGAAGGCGCAACAGAGCCTCTTCAACCTCAGGAGGCTGAAGAAATTTGGCTTGGCACCTAAAACCCTCACAAACTTTTACAGATGCACAATTGAGAGCATCCTGTCGGGCTGTATCACCGCCTGGCACGGCAACTGCACCGCCCGCAACCGCAGGGCTCTCCAGATGGTGGTGCGGTCTGCCGAACGCATTACCGGGGGCAAACTACCCGCCCTCCAGGACACCTACAGCACCCGATGTCACAGGAAGGCCAAAAAGATCATCAAGGACATCAACCACCCGAGCCACTGCCTGTTCACCCTGCTATCATCCAGAAGGCGAGGTCAGTACAGGTGCATCAAAACTGGGACCGAGAGACTGAAAAACAGCTTCTATCTCAAGGCCATCTGACTGTTAAATAGCCATCACTAGCACATTAGAGGCTGCTGCTGCCTATAGAAATCACTGGCCACTTTAAGAAATGGAACACTAGTCACTTTAATAAGTTTACATATCTTGCATTACTCATCTCATATGTATATACTATATTCTATAATATTCTACTGTATCTTAGTCCATGCCGCTCTGTCATTGCTCATCCATATATGTATATATTCTTAATTCCATTCCTTACTTAGATTTGTGTGCATTGGGTATATGTTGTGACATTGTTAGATATTACTTGTTAGATATTACTGCACTGTCAGAGCTAGAAGCACAAGCATTTCGCTAAACCCGCAATAACATCTGCTAAACACGTGTATGTGACAAATAAAATGTGATTTGATTTGACCAAGTTGAGTGGTCCTATCTATTTAAGGACCTACAGAAATGTAATATTGGAGATGGGTTCATAAAATGGATCCAGTTTCTATATAGGAACCCCTGTGCGAGAATACTCACTAACCAATCATTGTCACCCCGATTTAACCTTTATAGAGGGACAAGGCAGGGTTGTGTGCTGTCGCCTTGATGGATGATGAAGGGGGGATTGATGGAGGGATGGATATGGGGGGGGGGGGGTGACATCTGCCTCTTTCTGTTTACCTGTTCTGGTTCTGTATATCTTATTTTGTATTATTTATTTTTGACCTATAACTCTGGGTCTTTTTGTATCTGTCTGCTCTTTTATGTGTATATAAGAATGGCATATTTGTCTTTTCTACAAAGTACTTATACACCATTCTTGTGTGTGTTCAATAAAAAAATATTTCAACGAGGTTAACATTTATTTTATTTATTTAACTAGGCAAGTCAGTTAAGAACAAATTCTTATTTACAATGACGGCCTACTTGTAAAGCCCCCCCCCCCCTGAAAGAGAGTCTGGGTATAATTAAGGAGGTACACACAAACATGCTGTCTGAATATTGAATGCCTGCCAGGCTTCCAGCATCCACATGCTAGTTAAAGACCTGATTATGTCGATAACACACACCAAACTACTGCAATCACTTCTTTAGTAGGGTGAGGGATGCCCAAAATAGGGCCCGGTAGTGGTGACAGGCAGGCAGGTTCACAGTTGGGTTACCAGTGCTTGCCTCATATATAACAAAATCCCCCTATGAAATTTTAACAGGCCACCTGTGTCAAAGATATTTTGTATGTTTGATATTGGCATGTTGCTATTTTCTGCTCAGAATGTAATATTCTATGCTCTGCTGCAATGAAAATGTAGGTATGCTAGCAGATACCCATAGATTTCCAGTCATTGCGCTAACGGCAGTTAGCATTGGCTCTCAAAACTACCTCTAACTTCCTTCATACTGGACACAGAGACATACAAATGGTATCCACAAGTTCATCTGACTCCCTTTAATACATATTTGCCTAACTGCCCTACATCTACCTTCACAGCAGACTTTTGTTCCAGCCCAGCATTAACATATCTGAATCTATTCATCACCTAATGAATCATCAAGACCATGAATAGTTGAATCAGGTGTTAGTACCAAAAACCAGGAGTGAGTACAAGAGATTCATTCTATGGCTAGAGGACTCCTGATATCTCCAGGAGTGAATACAAGAGGTTCATTCTATGGCTAGAGGACTCCTGATATCTCCAGGAGTGAATACAAGAGATTCATTCTATAGCTAGAGGACTCCTGATATCTCCAGGAGTGATACGAGTAATTTTTGTCTTAATCTGTTGTTTTCTAGTACTGTCTTTTTGCTAGCTAGGGCCATCTACTTTACTATTTTCCCTCTTACTATCTCTGCCTTTGCTGATAGCTACTTTATTGAGGAAAAATGTACTTACTATGACTGTGATACGTGGTTGTCCCACCTAGCTATCTTAAGATGAATGCACTAACTGTAACTCGCTCTGGATAAGAGCGTCTGCTAAATTACTAAAATGTTAAACGTTAAAAATGTCAAAGGGATGTATGGATGGAGACAGACAGACAGGTACCTACTAGGAGTGAGGACCTCCTCTGACAGACACACAGGTATGTACTGGGAGTGAGGACCTCCTCTGACAGACAGACAGGTACGTACTGGGAGTGAGGACCTCCTCTGACAGACAGACAGACAGGTATATACTGGGAGTGAGGACCTCTTCTGACAGACAGACAGGTACGTACTGGGAGTGAGGACCTCTTCTGACAGACAGACAGGTACGTACTGGGAGTGAGGACCTCCTCTGTGCCGGTATAGGAGGAGAAGACCTGTCCCATGAACTGATGCTGCTGCTCCCTGAAGTTGTTCTGCAGGTAGTCCATCAACATCACATAGCCTGCCTGCTGCATGGTCATCACCTCACAGAACATCTCCAGCTACAACACAATAGAACCAACACATTCATAAACACATTATTACACAGTTATAACATGTCACAATGTTCTATAGTCTGCTACATGGTCATCACCTCACAGAACATCTCCAGCTACAACACAATGCAACCAACATGTTCATAAACACATTATTACACATTAGTGCTTGTTATTGCATGGTGATTTCACATTGTGTCCTTGGGCACAAGGCCACACAAGGAAAGGCCACATAAAGATCATCGAAAATGATGGTCGTCTACAAAACTTGCTAGTTTACTTTTTTTTTTAGGGTTTGTGACATCATCACTTTAGCATCGTATTACTATTATCATTATTCACATAGACCTAAATAACTGTCTACGGGTCAAACAGTATTCAGTCCTCACACACCCTAACACACACATGTGCTACACACAAGCATACATGCATGTCATATACACCTCTTGTACAGTTTATTGTGTAACACTGAGTGCATTCGGAAAGTATTCACACCCCTTCCCCTTTTCCACATTTTGTTACGTTACAGCCTTATTCTAAAATGTATTAAATAAAAAACTTTACTCATCAATCTACACACAATACCCCATAATGAATTTTTGCACATTTATTAAAAATTAAAAACAGAAATAGCTTATTTACATAAGTGTTCAGACTCTTTGCTATGAGACTCAAAATTGAGCTCAGGTGCATCCTGTTTCCATTGATCCTCCTTGAGATGTTTCTCCACCTGTAAATTCAATTGATTGGACATGATTTGGAAAGGCACACACCCGTCCATATAAGGTCCCACAGTTGACAGTGCATGTCAGAGCAAAAACCAAGCCATTAAGTCAAAGGAATTGTTCCTCTGTGGAGATGGGAGAACCTTCCAGAAGGACAACCATCTCTGCAGCACTCCACCAATCAGGCCTTTATGGTAGAGTGGCCAGACGGAAGCCACTCCTCAGTAAAAGGCACATGACAGCTTGCTTGTAGTTTGCCAAAAGGCATTTAAAGGACTCTCAGACCATGAGAAACAAGATTCTCTGGTCTGATGAAACCAAGATTGAACTCTTTGGCCTGAATGCCAAGCGTCACGTCTGGAGGAAACCTGGCACCATCCCAATGGTGAAGCATGGTGGTGGCAGCACCATGCTGTGGGGATGTTTTTCAGCGGCAGGGACTGGGAGACTAGTCAGGATCGAGGGAAAGATGAATGGAGCAAAGTACAGAGAGATCCTTGATGAAAACCTGCTCCAGAGCGCTCAGGACCTCAGATTGGGGCGACGGTTTACCTTCCAACAGCACAACGACCCTAAGCACACAGCCAAGACAACGTAGGAGTGGCTTCGGGACAAGTCTCTGAATGTCCTTGAGTGGCCCAGCCAGAGCCTGGACTTGAACCTGATCGAACATCTCTGGAGAGAACTGAAAATATCTGTGCAGCAACGCTCCCCATCCAACCTGACAGAGCTTGAGAGGATCTACAGAGTAGAATGGGAGAAACTCCCCAAATACAGGTGTGCCAAGCTTGTAGCTTAATACCCAAGAAGACTCTAGGCTGTAATCACTGCCAAAGGTACTTCAACAAAGTACTGAGTAAAGGGTCTGAATACTTATGTAAATGTGATATTTCCGTGTTTTTTTATTTTTCTATTTGCTTACATTTCTAAAAACCATTTTTGCTTTGTGATTATGGGGTATTGTGTGTAGATAGATGAGGGATAAAAAAAAAAAAATCAATTTGAGAATAAGGCTGTAACTTAACAAAATGTGGAAAAAGTAAAGGGGTCTGAATACTTTCCGAATGCACTGTAAATAGCTCTGGTGCTCTGACTCACACAGCATTCCAACCAGAGTGGCTGTGAGTGTGACCGGGGGCCAAAACCATGACTGAAAACAATTTGGGCCTCAGACAACCTCTGTAACAACCTCTGGTATGTTCTGGTGTTCTGGTGTTGTTTAGAAACACACAGTAGTAATAACGTTTAACATTTGTAATAGCTGAAATACTAATTTAATAATAGTACATACACTACTTATGAATATTTATGACTGGTTATTAATTAAAGCTATCAAAACAACGCTGATGAGGACAATGTAGCTTGTTTGAATATACAGTGAGCTACAAAAGTATTGGTACAGTGACATTTGTTTTGTTTTTTGGGCTCTTTACTCCAGCACTTCGGATTTGAGGGCAGACTGTCAGCTTTAATTTCAGGGTATTTTCATCCATAACGGGTGAACCGTTTAGAAATTACAGCACCTTTTGTACATAGTCCCCTCATTTTGAGGGGACCAAACGTTTTGTGTGCAAAGCTGTCATCAAGGCAAAGGGTGGCTATTTGAAGAATCTCAAATATAAAATCTATTTTGATTTGTTTAACACTTTTTTGGTTACTACATGATTCCATATGTGTTATTTCATAGTTTTGATGTCTTAACTATTATTCTACAATGTAAAAAAAATAAAAAGAAAAAAAAGATGAAAAACCCTTGAATGAGTAGGTGTGTCCAAACTTTTGACTGGTAGTGTATATATACACCAATAAACATACATTTCATAGCAGGACACTGTAAAGTCCATTATCCCTCTGAATAGTATGAATTAGGCTGTTTGAGAACGTTTGAATCCTAAACAACCTTCCTACACAAGGTTTGAAGTACAGTACCAACATACTGTAGATGTGTGCTGGAAAACCTTTGTAGAGCATGGGTGGAATAGGCATTGTGGTGCTCATGTGAATTTCCTTTCTTTTTTGGCTTCAGACCAATGCCTACTTATCACTTAAAACATATTTTTTAGTTGTTAATTTCCATGGTTTTTACACCGGAAGGTGATTATGCAACATTATTATACAACATTATAATACAGAATAACAGAGCAATAAAAGTAAGTAAAAGTACCCAATAATGACAAATGGCAACAGAAATAATGTAGTTGTTAGTATTTATTTAATATTAACAGCTGATTATCCAGAAGTGAAAGACCAGAAACCCATTTAAGCCAATATGGGTAAACTGGAAACATTTCCCCCGATTTCTCTTCACAAGACAATCGAGCAAGCTCCTGGAAAATACACAAATAATCAACATGTAGCCTACCCATTAACTATTTACATGAAAATGTACCTTCAAGTTTACTGAAGAAAGGCCTAGTACTACATTACCTGTAAACAAAAGTGAGTTATCACTAAATGTAAAATGTACAAGCAGATATAGTCAACTTTGTAAATACAATTCAGGGATGGCCACAATTGCTCTTGACAAGCTACAGGTTTATGCAGGCTTTTTTGTTCAAGCCCAGTTCTAACACAATTGATTCTACTATTCATGTTCTCGATGAACTGCTGAGTAGTAGAATCATGTGTGGTAGAACTGGATTTTCTTGTATGGTGATGATTAATCCTTTTATAAATCGTTGTTGGAGATTAGCCTATCTCAGAGATAAAAAGGTAGAGAGTGAAAGTCTGACAGGAGATCTTCTCAGAGCAGAGATACCGCCTTACGCTCAAGCACATACAAATACTAAAAGGTAGAACAGATTGGACTTGGTGCTTCAATGGGAATGTTGGCATTGAAAAACGAGAAACTTGTTTATTGTCCTTGCAAAAGTCTAAATTGTACATTTAAAGCTTCCCTGAAACGGGAGCAAGAAAGGAATCTGCATATTACATTTTTTTAATTGGAATGCAGTTCTATTTATTCCACATCTATACTACTACTAGGACACCCATGCATTCCCCACGAGACATGCCACCAGAGGTCTCTTCACAGTCCCCAAGTCCAAAACAGACTACAGGAAACACACAGTACTACATAGAGCCATGACTACATGGAACTCTATTCCACATCATGTAACTCAGTCAAGCAGTAAAATCAGATTTAAAAAAACAGATAAAACTACACTTTATGGAACAGCGCGGACTGTGAAGAGACACACACACAGCATTCGCAAACACATGCTAACACACGCACACTACACACACACATTTTAATATTGTTATTTTGCTGTATTATTGATTTTGTATTGTAAATATGTTATGGTAGAGTATTGTGTAATAAAGTGTTGTGTTATGTATTGTTTTATTGTATGTAAATTGTGGTTGGACCCCAGGAAGAGTAGCTGCTGCCTTGGCAGCCGCTAATGCGGATCCGTAATAAATACAAATAAAAATACTACATTTCGCACCCTTCTTTTTCGCTGGCTTCCAGGCATGTACTCATTCACCAACATGGACGTCGGCATGAAGACTGTGTGGCTTGTTGGGCATTCGTGGATCCACTGGTTGGACAGGCGTGCCAGGGCGGTCGGGAAGCATCACAGTCTCTGCCTTATTGATTGTCACATTAGGTGGCACGAACTGCTCATTGTTCTGCGCCAGCATAGCCTGTGCTACTTCTCCACTTGACATCGTAGTCATCCACCTAAAATCATCCGAATGTTTCCCAGTACAACGGTGGTCCTCTCAAATATTGCGCAGCGGATGAGCTGGATGTTCCAGTGGGACCAGAAGTTAAACAAGTGCATAGAAAAGGCCCGGCGTTCCGTCAATCAGCTGGTGTACGCATTTCTCCGTGACAGGGACATGCACACAATTCGTAGGGATGAAGTGCATCTGACGGATGAGGGAAACGATGTATTCCTTGAGAGATGGTCTCTCCACCGTTCTCTCCCCTGTAGTAGTAGCAAGACCCGCGCAGTAGTACACACACCACACTCCCTGTCCATTGCCACTCAACGATGCTCAACGAACCCAAAGGCTTTCAAACCTATACACTAAAGAGAATGGTGAAAATGTATCCTCCGAGAGGCGAACCCAGAACCTTCAGTTCCCAAGGCGGAGACGCTAACTGTTACACTATGAACCTTGTTATGAACATGGCAACTTGACACTATTTAAATGGACAGTCTGGTGATGACAGGAACCTTTCGTTGCACAATGTTTTTGTTGTTCATTCACTCAGTACTGATTGAACATTTATTTATCTTGCTTGGTTAAAAATAAATGATCTAAACCAGTTGATGTGTTGAAAACAGTCTCATTTATACAGTTAGCTCTAACCAAGTTAGCAAACGTAGCATTTTCTTTTGACTGTGCACAAGTTCTGTTGCACTAGCAAGCAATGATGTTGTTTTAAACTGAGTGCACCATGTGGACTCGCATGGCTATTTTGTGGCTACTTATGTGGATGGCAAATTCGGACTTTGGGGAACACACTGAAAAGTAACTTGACACTGTATTGATCAGTCAACGCACATTTTGATTATAATGACAAGAAGAAAATTGCATTGAGAGAGGAGGGAGCTTACTGAATTAATGCATAAGGTAAGGTCTGTAACGTAAGCTAACGTTAAATTGCTTTGCTTTGAATGGACCAAAAGCAAAGTCTCTGTCTGGTGTGCTAGTTCTTAACCAGGCAATTTTATCGGCTACAGTTTGTGTTGTGAGAGGCATGGCTGATCTTGGTCGAGGCTAGCTCGCTAGCAGTTGTTATGTTATATACTGAAATCTGGTTGCACACATAACGTTAGCAAGCAAGCCAATTTGACTGTATGGAGTAGCTAAAGCTAGATGAGCCATGCCCATTGCATGATGTATTATAAATTAGCAGCGTGGCAGTTTCCCAAAGTTTGGTGTTGACTATGAGCTTTACTTAGCTAGCTAGCGTAGTTAGCTATGCTTTGTGGAAGAATGTGGGATATAAGTAATTGTCAACATTGAGTTGTTACTGGCTAGCTAGTTGGCTAGCTAACTGGCTATAGCAGGCAATGACGTTTGCTATCTTATTTGTTTGTTTACACAGATGACTTCAGCCTTACATAAAACATGTTCCTTGGCAAAATGTAGCTAGCTAGCGTTCCTCGCTTGCAGGTTAGCTAGCTAGCCAACGTTAGAGCTAATCTGACTGGTATTCTATCTGTGGTATAATGTTACATTAGCTAGTTAGCTAACGTTACAGCTGCTGGCTACCTACCTAGCTAGCTAGCTAACGGAAACAAAACCACATTCAGCTCACTAATAACAACCAACCCATTGTTCATGTCGGACAATTATCTGTGTGCATTTATTGATTAACCTCAGATTGAGTACCAACATATAGCTATCTATAGTAGCCTAGGTTTGTCCTCAACCATTTATTATTATGACTGGCTGGTCAGGCGGCGAGCTGTTTGTGTTGTTAAATTGCTGAGCGACCGAGTTGCTGGCCCAATTTGATAGAACTCTGAGATTCGGCTGAAAAAATATGTTAGCATTATCAGAAATGCACATCGTTGTTTCTTCATGGATGGAAATGTGCACGTGAGAGCGATAAATTATACATTTATATTAAAACTGTTGCACCTACAAATTTATTCAATCCAAAATGTTTTAAATCCAATGGTGACTTTATGGACGCTATAGTCTCGTTTTAATCTGACGTCTAGAATTTGAGCTAGGTTGCCGCAGAAAATACTCTGAAAACTCAATTGCTAATGACCATGTTACAAATCCGGTATGTGGTTCACGGTGGGGAGTGTGTTGTGTACCTCCAATCAAGTTATTTTGCACATTTTCATCGACATTGGTGTCATATTGGTTTAAATATGATGGTAGGGAGATTTGAATTTAACATTTAACTTCAATCAATTTCTATATATTGTGGGGGGTATCCACAATAATACAGTTGAAGGAGCGTATGTTAAACTCCCAACCCATTCATACTTTAAAAAGACAACTGTCAACTGACAGTGGACGAATAGGGAGATGTGGAGGCGCCCTGCACTCTCCTTCTCTCTGTCGCTCCCTTTCTCTTCTTCTGTACTGACAAAAAAATATTTTCACATATACTCTCTGCTTTTATTGACACACACACACACACACACACACACACACCCTCACACACCTGCATGTCAGAGATGGCCACAGTGTTCTTGAAGACGATCCACTCCACGGTGTCAGTGCAGGGTGGGGTGGTGAGGGAGCCGTTGTAGGTGAAGTACTTCTCTGTGGAGTTGGGCAGGAGGCCCCGGAGAGAGAAGGGACCCACCATCCCACTCTTACCTGGAGAAGAGGAGGTGAGAGGAGAAAAGAGGGGGACATGTGTAAGATGAAAATGAACGGACAGCAAAATAAATTAGTGAGAGAGAAAGAGAGGATAGACAACATAAACATAAAATGTTGCATTATCACGACACGGTGTGGTAGTGGGTATATGACCGTGGGGTAGAGTGGCCCTTGACTTTAAATCTGTACAAAGAAGTTTGTACAACTATCTCTCATAAGAGAGCTTGACATTACCCACAACAATGAGCTGATGCACTGAAGTCCTCTGTAACACCTACTTGTATGGCAAACTTCAACTGCCATTAGCATTAATTAACTATACTTAAGCAATAAGGCAAGAGGGGGTGTGGTATATGGCCAATATACCACGGCTAAGGGCTGTTCTTAAGCACAACGCAACGTGGTGTGCATGGATACAGCCCTTTACTGTGTTATATTGGCCATATACCACAAACCCTGAGGTGCCTTATTGCTAATATAAACTGGTTACAAAGTTAATTAGAACAGTAAAAATAAATGTTTTGTCATACCTTTCAGCCAATCAGCATTCAGGGCTCGAACCACCCAGTTTATAATAGTATTTGAATCACTAGTCAGCAGTTCAGCCCAGGCTATTCAGACTTTTTTATTTTATGTATGCATTTATAATGAAACGCAAACTAGGGGTTTATAGTTACGCTTAGATCAGGTGGCTTTGTGTTTGGTTAACTTAGTGTGGCTCCCCCGATGGTGTGGCCGGGGAATGCCACGGTTTGGGGCGTCAGCCACACACCACAACCAGCAGATTAGGCTGCAGCAAGCTAGGCTGCAGTTGGACGCCCTGCACCTGAAGCCACTCTGCGTCGTTAAGGTGTCTGCATACATAGGTTCGGTTTGCTCTTGGCAGAACTCGGCTAGGCGAAGTGAACGGCTGTGCTCACATAGTCCCTAAAGACCTTCGCTTGAAAAACAAGAAAAAGCTGCAATATTAATGTTGTTTGTCCCTCTTGAGATGCCATATCAACAACATATCCAGTAACACTTCCTCAAAATAGTTTGAATCAATCTAAGATAAATGAAGAAATCTGTCATTAATTTGGACATTTTTTGCCAAGGAGGTCTTAGTCACGCAATTTGACATCTAACTAAGATGTTTGGTGCAATACTTCTCAAGTGAAAACATTTGCATGGAAAGTAGTTGTCTTGTTGAATGACAACAAACTCTTCATTGAAGAATCCCTACTGTTGACCAGTCACCGACGAATGGGGGGAAAATTTGGCTACGAACTTCGGTTTGCCTCAAGAAACAATTTTGTGTGCTAAAACAGACGGAAAAAAACCTGCCAACCACCAAAACTAACAAAAATGTCACAAAATGTAGTCATAATATACAGTGGTGGAAAAAGTACCCAATTGTCATACTTGAGTAAAAGTATAGATACCTTAATAGAAAGTTACTCAAGTAAAAGTGAAAGTCACCCAGTAAAATACTAAACTCAGCAAAAAAAGAAACGTCCTCTCACTGTCAACTGCGTTTATTTTCAGCAAACTTAACGTGTAAATATTTGTATGAACATAACAAGATTCAACAACTGAGACATAAACTGAACAAGTTCCACAGACATGTGACTAACATAAATTGAATAATGTGTCCCTGAACAAAGGGGGGGTCAAAATCAAAAGTAACAGTCAGTATCTGGTGTGGCCACCAGCTGCATTAAGTACTGCAGTGCACCTCCTCCTCATGGACTGCACCAGATTTGCCAGTTCTTGCTGTGAGATGTTACACCACTCTTCCACCAAGGCACCTGCAAGTTCCTGGACATTTCTGGGGAGAATGGCCCTAGCTCTCACCCTCCGATCCAACAGGTCCCAGACGTGCTCAATGGGATTGAGATCTGAGCTCTTCGTTGGCCATGGCAGAACATTGACATTCCTGTCTTGCAGGAAATCACGCACAGAACGAGCAGTATGGCTGGTGGCATTGTCATGCTGGAGGGTCATGTCAGGATGAGCCTGCAGGAAGGGTACCACATGAGGGAGGAGGATGTCTTCCCTGTAACGCACAGCGTTGAGACTGCCTGCAATGACAACAAGCTCAGTCCGATGATGCTGTGACACACCGCCCCAGACCATGACGGACCCTCCACCTCCAAATCGATCCCGCTCCAGAGTACAGGCCTCGGTGTAACGCTCATTCCTTCGACGATAAACGCGAATCCGACCATCACCCCTGGTGAGACAAAACCGCGACTCGTCAGTGAGGAGCACTTTTTGCCAGTCCTGTCTGGTCCAGCGACAGTGGGTTTGTGCCCATAGGCATTATTGTTGCCGGTGATGTCTGGTGAGGACCTGCCTTACAACAGGCCTACAAGCCCTCAGTCCAGCCCCTCTCAGCCGATTGCAGACAGTCTGAGCACTGATGGAGGGATTGTGAATCCAGGCTCTGTCGTAGCCAGCCGCGACTGGGAGACCCATGGGGCGGCGCACAATTGGCCCAGCGTCGTCCAGGGTAGGGTAGGGGAGAGAATGGCTGGCAGGGATGTAGCTCAGTTGGTAGAGCATGGCGTTTGCAACGCCAGGGTTGTGGGTTCGATTCCCACGGGTGGTATGAAAAATAATGTATGCACTCACTAACTGTAAGTCGCTCTGGATAAGAGCGTCTGCTAAATGACAAAAAAAATAGAACAAAAAAATATAAGATAAATTGTGCATTCCTGGTGTAACTCGGGCAGTTGTTGTTGCCATCCTCTACCTGACCCGCAGGTGTGATGTTCGGATGTACCGATCCTGTGCAGGTGTTGTTACACGTGGTCTGCCACTGTGAGGATGATCAGCTGTCCATCCTGTCTCCCTGTAGCGCTGTCTCAGGCGTCTCACAGTACGGACATTGCAATTTATTGCCCTGGCCACATCTGCAGTCCTCATGCCTCCTTGCAGCATGCCTAAGGCATGTTCACACAGATGAGCAGGGAGCCTGGGCATCTTTCTTTTGGTGTTTTTCAGAGTCAGTAGAAAGGCCTCTTTAGTGTCCTAAGTTTTCATAACTGTGACCTTAATTGCCTACCGTCTGTAAGCTGTTAGTGTCTTAACGACCGTTCCACAGGTGCATGTTCATTAATTGTTTATGGTTCATTGAACAAGCATGGGAAACAGTGTTTAAACCCTTTACAATGAAGATCTGTGAAGTTATTTGGATTTTTACGAATTACCTGAAAAAGGGACGTTTCTTTTTTTACTGAGTTTACTTGAGTAAAAGTCTAAAAGTATTTGGTTCTAATTATACTTAAGTATCAAAAGTAAAAGTAAAAGTATAAATAATTTCAAATTCCTTATATTAAGCAAAGCAGACGGCACCATTTTCTTGTTTTTAAAATGTACGTATAGCCAGGGCCACACTCAGACATCATTTATAAAAGATACATTTGTGTTTAGTGTGTCCGCCAGATCAGAGGCTGTAGGGATGACCATGTGTTTTCTTGATAAGTGTGTGAATTGGACCCTTTTCCTATCCTGCTAAGTATTCAAAACGTAACGAGTACTTTTGGGTGTCAGGTAAAATGTACGGAGTACATTATTTTCTTTAGGAATGTAGTGAAATAAAAGTAAAAGTTGTCAAAAATATAAATAGTAAAGTACAGATACCCAAAAAACGACTTAAGTAAAAATACTTTAAAGTACTACTTAAGTACTTTACACCACTGATAATATATGCGTGAACTGTTTAGACTGAAGTATACTCTAAGCTTTAGGCTGCAGCACAGCTGAGACATTTAAGGTGCTGGTTCAGTTCAGCAGGGGAGGAGCTCCTGGCTGGATGCTGGAGGCTGAGCTCTACAGACATTTGGAGGAAGCCCATGGACATTGACTTTCCACAGGAAGAAAAAACTGGAAAGAACAATTGGCTGGTAAACTGGATAGCAGCCCAGCTATTTAGTCTCTTAAGTTAAGTTCCAGTCTTAGTTAAGTTTATCCCCTGTGTGTGGTTGTGGTTTTGAGTAACAGTTTTTTATCATCCTTTTTGAGAACCCATTTATTTGAATAAATATGCCAATGTTCCTGTCAATGGTCCTCATCATTGACATCCTACCAGCCACACCTAGCGAGTCGTTACATTAGATACACTATTTGAAGGTGAGCATTGGATGAGTTTAGGGTTACTGTAGGTCAGGTTGGCATACCGAATCGGCTGACACTGTTGACTCCGTCGATAATGGCCATGTAGTTGTCATTGTCTTCGATGCTTGTCTGTAAAGGGGGTATGGCAACAGATTAGTCAGGCATCTCAAAAGGCTTCCTCTCCTCGTCTCCTCTCCTTCATCTTTTTGTGTCCCTACATTTTTGGGCTGCTTTAAAGCTGAAGCTAAATATGATACTAAACTGAAGCTCACACTGATGCAAGCTAATAGCTAGAGACTTTAGAATCCACAGCTGAACCCAAACTCCATATAGCATGTCTAATCTCTTCTCAGTCTGATACTGTGGTGGGTAATCAGTTCCACTATCCTGTCCCCTTTGATTTCAGGGTGGGTAGCAGAGTGTAGCCTAACATGTGTGGGGTAATCTAGGGGCCTCGTGCGGAATAATCTTTTTCAATTCTGCCCAGCTCACGAGGCCCCTTGATGATGATGTGAGCTATTGACTCTTCTGCCTAATGGTAAGTCCACCAGTGCAAGTAGATATAATGTCATCCTTCATCGACTATGACAAACCTTGCTGGCATGGATGCAAAATGATCCACTATACACTCTTGACACAGGTCACGCACATGCACGAACACCCACAAACATACGAAAACACCCACAAACATCCGCACAAACACATCCGCAAATACACTCTTCCTGTCAGTGTCGACAACTAACATACCTGTCAGGAACACCCGCATCCCCCAATCTACCTACAGTGCCTACCTACCTGAACCCCCCCAGGAACACCCGCTCCACCCAATCTACTTACAATACCTACCTACCTGAACCTCCTCAGGAACACCCGCTCCACCCAATCTACTTACAGTACCTACCTACCTACCTGATCCCCCTCAGGAACACCCGCTCCACCCAATCTACTTACAATACCTACCTACCTGAACCTCCTCAGGAACACCCGCTCCACCCAATCTACTTACAGTACCTACCTACCTACCTGATCCCCCTCAGGAACACCTGCTCCACCCAATCTACCTACAGTACCTACCTACCTACCTGATCCCCCTCAGGAACACCCGCTCCACCCAATCTACTTACAGTACCTACCTACCTACCTACCTACCTACCTACCTACCTACCTGATCCCCCTCAGGAACACCTGTTCCACCCAATCTACCTACAGTACCTACCTACCTGAACCTCCTCAGGAACACCCACTCCACCCAATCTACTTACAGTACCTACCTACCTACAGTGGGGAAAAAAAGTATTTAGTCAGCCACCAATTGTGCAAGTTCTCCCACTTAAAAAGATGAGAGAGGCCTGTAATTTTCATCATAGGTACACGTCAACTATGACAGACAAATTGAGGAAAAAAAATCCAGAAAATCACATTGTAGGATTTTTAATGAATTTATTTGCAAATTATGGTGGAAAATAAGTATTTGGTCACCTATAAACAAGCAAGATTTCTGGCTCTCACAGACCTGTAACTTCTTCTTTAAGAGGCTCCTCTGTCCTCCACTCATTACCTGTATTAATGGCACCTGTTAGAACTTGTTATCAGTATAAAAGACACCTGTCCACAACCTCAAACAGTCACACTCCAAACTCCACTATGGCCAAGACCAAAGAGCTGTCAAAGGACACCAGAAACAAAATTGTAGACCTGCACCAGGCTGGGAAGACTGAATCTGCAATAGGTAAGCAGCTTGGTTTGAAGAAATCAACTGTGGGAGCAATTATTAGGAAATGGAAGACATACAAGACCACTGATAATCTCCCTCGATCTGGGGCTCCACGCAAGATCTCACCCCGTGGGGTCAAAATGATCACAAGAACGGTGAGCAAAAATCCCAGAACCACACGGGGCGACCTAGTGAATGACCTGCAGAGAGCTGGGACCAAAGTAACAAAGCCTACCATCAGTAACCCACTACGCCGCCAGGGACTCAAATCCTGCAGTGCCAGACGTGTCCCCCTGCTTAAGCCAGTACATGTACAGGCCCGTCTGAAGTTTGCTAGAGTGCATTTGGATGATCCAGAAGAGGATTGGGAGAATGTCATATGGTCAGATGAAACCAAAATAGAACTTTTTGGTAAAAACTCAACTCGTTGTGTTTGGAGGACAAAGAATGCTGAGTTGCATCCAAAGAACACCATACCTACTGTGAAGCATGGGGGTGGAAACATCATGCTTTGGGGCTGTTTTTCTGCAAAGGGACCAGGACGACTGATCCGTGTAAAGGAAAGAATGAATGGGGCCATGTATCGTGAGATTTTGAGTGAAAACCTCCTTCCATCAGCAAGGGCATTGAAGATGAAACGTGGCTGGGTCTTTCAGCATGACAATGATCCCAAACACACCGCCCGGGCAACGAAGGAGTGGCTTCGTCAGAAGCATTTCAAGGTCCTGGAGTGGCCTAGCCAGTCTCCAGATCTCAACCCCATAGAAAATCTTTGGAGGGAGTTGAAAGTCCGTGTTGCCCAGCGACAGCCCCAAAACATCACTGCTCTAGAGGAGATCTGCATGGAGGAATGGGCCAAAATACCAGCAACAGTGTGTGAAAACCTTGTGAAGACTTACAGAAAATGTTTGACCTGTGTCATTGCCAACAAAGGGTATATAACAAAGAATTGAGAAACTTTTGTTATTGACCAAATACTTATTTTCCACCATAATTTGCAAATAAATTCATAAAAAATCCTACAATGTGATTTTCTGGTATTTCTTTTCTCGTTTTGTCTGTCATAGTTGACATGTACCTATGATGAAAATTACAGGCCTCACTCATCTTTTTAAGTGGGAGAACTTGCACAATTGGTGGCTGACTAAATACATTTTTTCCCCACTGTACCTACCTACCTGATCCCCCTCAGGAACACCTGCTCCACCCAATCTACCTACAGTACCTACCTACCTGAACCTCCTCAGGAACACCCGCTCCACCCAATCTACTTACAGTACCTACCTACCTGAACCTCCTCAGGAACACCCGCTCCACCCAATCTACTTACAGTACCTACCTACCTACCTGATCCCCCTCAGGAACACCCGCTCCACCCAATCTACCTACAGTACCTACCTACCTGAACCGGAGCTACACTTTACACACTATATGCTCCAGACGTTTATTACATGGCCATAGCAAGTCACAACATACGAACACACACACCTCTAACAGTACAGAGAGAGCGGTGATCCTGCCCCCGTCCTTGATGGCCTGGTCTATGGACTCAAAGTGAAGCGCTTCATAACAGTAGATCTGCATCTGGAAAAGACAGAGAGAGACAAGGTACAGGAGATGGTTGACACCCTATGTACTGTCATTGAACAGTACATTGATTTCAATATTGACTGACATTCATCAAGCTGCCCACTCAAGAAAAATCTCCAAACTGTAACCAGTGCCTGCAACCTGGTTCAGGTTATCAGTCAACCAAACAGGGTAGTTACAAACAGCACAGGAATGAAATCATCAACGTATTGATCACATCTTTACTAATACTGCAGAAATTTGCTTTAAAGCAGTATCCAAATCCATCGGATGTAGTGATCACAATATAGTAGCCATATCTAGGAAAACCGAAGTTCCAAAGGATGGGCCTAATATAGTGTATAAGAGGTCATACAATACATTTTGTAGTGATTCTTATGTTGATGATGTAAATCATATTTGCTGGTCTGTGGTGTGTAATGAGGAGCAACCAGACGCTGCACTTGACACATTTACGAAATTGCTTATTCCAGTTACTGCACCCATTTAAGAAAATGACTGTAAAAACTGTTAAATCCCCTTGGATTGATGAGGAATTGAAAAATGATATGGTTGAGAGGGATGAGGCAAAAGGTATGGCAAATAAGTCTGGCAGCACAACCGATTAGCAAACGTACTGCAAATTGAGAAATCATGTGACTAAACTGAATAAAAAGAAGAAGCTATACTATAAAACAAAGATAAATTATATAAAGAATGACAGTAAAAAGCTTTCGAGCACCTTAAATGACATTTTGAGCAAAAAGGCAAACTCAGCTCCATCATTCATTGAATCAGATGGCTCATTCATCACAAAACCCACTGATATTTCCACCTACTTTAATTATTTTTTAATTGGCAAGATTAGCAAACTTAGGCATGACATGCCAGCAACAAACGCTGACACTACACATCCAAGTATATCTGACCAAATTATGAAAAGACAAGCATTGTAATTTTTTATTACGTAAAGTAAGTGTGTAGGAGGTTAAAAAAAAGTATTGTTGTCTATCAACAATGACAAGCCACCGGGGTCTGACAACTTGGATGGAAAATTACTGAGGATAATAGCGGACGATATTGCCACTCATATTTGCCATATCTTCAATTTAAGCCTACTAGAAAGTATGTGCCCCAAGGCTTGGAGGGAAGCAAAAGTTATTGCCCTACTTATGAATAGTAACTGGCTCAAAGAGTTGACCAATCAGCCTGTTACCAACCCGTCGTAAACTTTTGAAAGAAATTGTGTTTGACCAGATACAATGCTACTTTACAGTAAACAAATTGACAACAGACTTGTTGTTGCACGCTTATAGGGAAGGACATTCAACAAGCACAGCACTTACACAAATGACTGATGATTGGCTGAGAGAAATTGATGATAAAAAGATAGTAGGGGCTTTTTTTGTTAGACTTCAGTGCGGCTTTTGACATTATCGATCATAGTCTGCTGCTAGAAAAATGTGTTATAACTTTGCACCACCTGCTATATTGTGGATAAAGAGTTACCTGTCTAACAGAACACAGAAGGTGTTCTTTAATGGAAGCCTCTCCAACATAATCCAGGTAGAATCAGGAATTCCCCAGGGCAGTTGCCTAGGCCCCTTAGTTTATTCTATCTTTACTAACGACATGCAACTGGCTTTGAGTGTCTATATATGCTGATGACTCAACACTATACACGTCAGTTACTACAGCGACTGAAATGACTGCAACACTAAAAGCATTGTATTTGGGACAAATCATTCACTAAACCCTAAACCTCAACTAAATCTTGTAATGAATAATGTGGAAATTGAGCAAGTTGAGGTGACTAAACTGATTGGAGTAACCCTGGATCGTAAACTGTCATGGTCAAAACATATTGATACAACAATAGCTAAGATGGGGAGAAGTCTGTCCATAATAAAGCGCTGTTCTGCCTTCTTAACAGCACTATCAACAAGGCCGGTCCTAGTTTTGTCGCACCTGGACTACTGTTCAGTCGTGTGGTCAGGTGCCACAAAGAGGGACTTAGGAAAATTGTAATTGGCTCAGAACAGGGCAGCACGGCTAACAGAGAGCTAACAATAATATGCATATCAATCTCTCCTGGCTCAAAGTGGCGGAGAGATTGACTTCATCACTACTTGTATTTGTGCGAGGTATTGACATGCTGAATGCACCGAGCTGTCTGTTTGAACTACTGGCACACAGCTCGGACACCCATGCATACCCCACAAGACATGCCTCAAGAGGTCTCTTCACAGTCCCCAAGTCCAGAACAAACTATGGGAGGCGCACAGTACTACATAGATCCATTACTACATGGAACTCTATTCTACATCAAGTAACTGATGCAAGCAGTATAATCAGATTTAAAAAACAGATAGAAATATGCCTTATGGAACAGCGGGGACTGTGAAGAGACACAAACACAGACACAGGCAAAAACTACACGGGAGGATCTTGTCAATGATCTCAAGTCAGCTGGGACCATAGTCACCAAGAAAACTATTGGTAACACACTACGCCGTGAAGGACTGAAATCCTGCAGCGCCCGCAAAGTCCCCCTGCTCAAGAAAGCACATATACAGGCCCATCTGAAGTTTGCCAGTGAACATCTGAATGATTCAGAGGAGAACTGGGTGAAAGTGTTGTGGTCATATGAGACCAAAATCGAGCTCTTTGGCATCAACTCAACTCGCCGTGTTTGGAGGAGGAGGAATGCTGCCTATGACCCCAAGAACACCATCCCCACCGTCAAACATGGAGGTGGAAACATTATGCTTTGGGGGTGTTTTTCTGCTAAGGGGACAGGACAACTTCACCGCATCAAAGGGACGATGGACGGGGCCATGTACCGTCAAATCTTGGGTGAGAACCTCCTTCCCTCAGCCAGGGCATTGAAAATGGGTCGTGGATGGGTATTCCAGCATGACAATGACCCAAAACACACGGCCAAGGCAACAAAGGAGTAGCTCAAGAAGAGGCACATTAAGGTCCTGGAGTGGCCTAGCCAGTCTCCAGACCTTAATCACATAGAAAATCTGTGGAGGGAGCTGAAGGTTCGAGTTGCCAAACATCAGCCTCGAAACCTTAATGACTTGGAGAAGATCTGCAAAGAGGAGTGGGACAAAATCCCTCCTGAGATGTGTGCAAACCTGGTGGTCAACTACAAGAAACATCTGACCTCTGTGATTGCCAACAAGGGTTTTGCCACCAAGTACTAAGTCATGTTTTGCAGAGGGGTCAAATACTTATTTCCCTCATTAAAATGCAAATCAATTTATAACATTTTTGACATGCGTTTTTCTGGATTTTTTTGTTGTTATTCTGTCTCTCACTGTTCAAATAAACCTACCATTAAAAGTATAGACTGATCATGTCTTTGTCAGTGGGCAAACGTACAAAATCAGCAGGGGATCAAATACTTTTTTCCCTCACTGTATTACAATATATTTTGATACATTGCTAAATAAATGAAAAGTTCTACAAATTTGATTACTTTTTAATTTGTTATTTAATGAACCCTTCTTTTAAGGGTTCAATAAATTTAACTGTCAGCTTTATCCTAGTTTGGTTGAAAACAATCAGAATTGAGAAAGCCCATTAAAACCACTTACAATTAATGTATTGCCTCCCTACTGTCATGTACTACACATATTTACATATTTTGTTATTCATAATCATAAAACACAGTCAAATTCCACATTACAGTCAGAAATGAGAAAAAATGTTGTGATATGATATTTTGGCCATATCGCCCTGCCCTGCTTGAGAGGTTACACTCTGTCATATGGAGGTTGTAACGACGTTATACTCTGTCATAGGGAGGTTATAATGGGTGAGTGTCAGGTCTTACCTCCAGGGGATACTTGACCCCGCTGAGGCTGTGCTCGGAGCCCTCTGAGGAAGCATTGCAGCGCCCCCAGTGGAAGGTGATTCTCCCCACCTTAAACCTGCCCCTCAGCCCCCCTCCACTCACATAGAAGTCCCCCTCTGGGTTCACTGCCACTGGAGAGAACACACACAGAGCATTATTTGACCATATTAACCATTATACACATACACAGTATATTGATGTGGCCATGAAGCCTGCCAACGGAAAACACAAAAACTTTCGCTCACACGTGTAAATGCACATACGCACGCACACACGCACTTTCACAAACACACATATTTACGTTCACAGCATGTAGGCTATTATATTTCATGCCAATTTAATACCAAGAAAGGGAAAAACACCTTCAATCATCTCCACACCAGAACCAAGAAATGTACTCTTAGTTTATAAAGTGCCATATGTATACACTATAACAACAATGCCCAATATTTCAGTAGCTAATTATATACAGTTGAAGTCGGAAGTTTACATACACTTAGGTTGGAGTCATTAAAACTCGTTTTTCAACCACTCCACAAATTTCTTGTTAACAAACTATAGTTTTGGCAAGTCGGTTAGGACATCTACTTTGTGCATGACACAAGTAATTTTTCCAACAATTGTTTACAGACAGATTATTTCACTTATAATTCACTGTATCACAATTCCAGTGGGTCAGAAGTTTACATACACTAAGTTGACTGTGCCTTTAAACAGCTTGGAAAATTCCAGAAAATGATGTCATGGCTTTAGAAGCTTCTGATAGGCTAATTGACATAATTTAAGTCAATTGGAGGTGTACCTGTGGATGTATTTCAAGGCCTGCCTTCAAACTCAGTGCCTCTTTGCTTGACATCATGGGAAAATCAAAAGAACTCAGCCAAGACCTCAGAAAAAAAAATGGTAGACCTCCACAAGTCTGGTTTATCCTTGGGAGCAATTTCCAAACGCCTGAAGGTACCACGTTCATCTGTACAAACAATAGTACGCAAGTATAAACACCATGGGACCACGCAGCCGTCATACCACTCAGGAAGGAGACGCGTTCTGTCTCCTAGAGATGAACGTACTTTGGTGCGAAAAGTGCAAATCAATCCCAGAACAACAGCAAAGGACCTTGTGAAGATGCTGGAGGAAACAGGTACAAAGTATCTATATCCATAGTAAAACGAGTCCTATATCGACATAGCCTAAAAGGCCGTTCAGCAAGGAAGAAGCCACTGCTCAAAAACCGCCAAAAAAAGACAGACTACGGTTTGCAACTGCACATGGGGACAAAGATCTTACTTTTTGGAGAAATGTCCTCTGGTCTGATGCAACAAAAATATAACTGTTTGGCCATAATGACCATCGTTATGTTTGGTGGAAAAAGGGGGTGGCTTGCAAACTGAAGAACACCATCCCAACCGTGAAGCACGGGGGTGGCAGCATCATGCTGTGGGGGAGGGACTGGTGCACTTCACAAAATAGATATCATCATGAGGAAGGAAATGTATGTGGATATATTGAAGCAACATCTCAAGACATCAGTCAGGAAGTTAAAGCTTGGTCGCAAATGGGTCTTCCAAATGGACAATGACCCCAAGCATACTTCCAAAGTTGTGGCAAAATGGCTTAAGGACAACAACGTTAAGGAATTGGAGTGGCCATCACAAAGCCCTGACCTCAATCCTATAGAAAATGTGTGGGCAGAACTGAAAAAGCGTGTGCGAGTAAGGAGGCCTACAAACCTGACTCAGTTACACCAGCTCTGTCAGGAGGAATGGGCCAAAATTCACCCAACTTATTGTGGGAAGCTTGTGTAAGGCTACCCGAAACGTTTGACCCAAGTTAAACAATTTAAAGGCAATGCTACCAAATACTAATTGAGTGTATGTAAACTTCTGACCCACTGGGAATGTGATGAAAGAAAGAAAAGCTGAAATAAATCATTCTCATTACTATTATTCAGACATTTCACATTCTTAAAATAAAGTGGTGATCCTAACTGACCTAAGACAGGGAATTTATACCAGGATTAAATGTCAGGAATTGTGAAAAACTGAGTTTAAATGTATTTGGCTAAGGTGTATGGGGCGGCAGGTAGCTTAGTGGTTAAGAGCGTTGTGCCAGTAACCGAAAGGTCGCTGGTTCTAATCCCCGAGCCGACTAGGTGAAAAATCTGTCGATGTGCCCTTGAGCAAGGCACTTAACCCTAATTGCTCATGTAAGTCGCTCTGGATAAGAGCGTCTGCTAAATGATTAAAATGTAAATGTATGTAAACTTCCGACTTCAACTGTATTATCATTACCACATCATCAAATTTGCATTCCTCCACTTCACTCTTGTACTACGATACCTTAGTATTAAGACCCAGACCAACAGGCTCAGAGACAGGCAGTGCGGCTACTGAATAGCTAGCTGACTGAATGGCTGATTATTTTACTGTATTACTTTAGCTTTACAGTTTCATTACTGGTTGTTGTAATGCTGGTTTTATTGTGAGACTTCTGGTGACCTGAGAGCTCATACCGGTCTTGCCGTCGTTCTTGATGGTGGTCCTATCAGACGTCACCTCCTCCCAGCCCTCGAACTTCAGCTTTTGGAACTGAACTTTGACCTGCGTCAGCTCCTCCTCGATGTTGATGGGTGACTGTCTGGTATTGCTGCATGATGGATACTTGTTGGCCCAGTTGTTTTGGTTTAGAGTCCCTGCCAAGAGAGAGTTGAAATGTGTTTAATGCATAGTAGAGTTATAAATAGCCAACATATTGGTGGTGCCTCAGCTATATGAACTTGCCCAAAACGAGTACATATGTCGTTATCCATTACAAAACACGACCCAGTTGTTTTCCCTTTTTCTGAAGTGTACTCTGGTTTCTTCCTCTCTAATTAGGCACTAACTGGTTGCAGGTGTGCTCCTGTGGGGAGCTAATGAGCTAATCACATTCAGGTGCGTCTCCTTTGATGGGATTTCACTGGAGTGATACAGAGGGTAGTGCATACTGCCCATAGACTGTTCTCTCTGCTACCGCAGTCTGGAACCAACAGTACCCTGAACAGCTTCTACACCCAAGCCATAAGACTGCTCAATTGTTAGTTAAATAGTTAACCAATAGCTACCCGGACTATCTGCATTTACCCTTTGTGCACAAACCTTTTGACTAATCACATACACTGCTGCTACTGTTTATTATCTTGTTGCTTAGTCACTTTATTCCTAGTTATATGTACACATCTACCTCAATTACCTCGTATCCCTGCACATCGACTCGGTACTGGTACCCCATGTATACAGCCAAGCTATCGTTGCTTTTATTATAATGTGTTAATACTTTTCTATTATTTCTCTATTTTCTTTCTCTCTGCATTGTTGGGAAGGGCCCGTACGTAAGTATTTCACTGTTAGTCTACACCTGTTGTTTACAAAACAAGTGACAAATAAAATTTGATTTGAAGTTTTTTTATTTAGAACTGTGGAGTTTCTCAAGCCATTCCTGGGGGACCCACAGGGTGTGCACATTTTTGTTTTATCCCAGCACCGATACCTGATTCAAGTTATCATGGATTGGATGATTTGTTGTGTAGTTGAATTGAGTCCAATCCAATTCTTTCAGATCTACATGAAGAGCTTAGGGGAAAGGGCTAGGGTTGATTTGGGGTTGTGCATAGAGCTGACGTGCCTATTCCACACGATAGAACAATGTCATGCAATGCCAATGTTTCAGAAGGTTCATAACTTTTGTGAAACATCACAGTACAGTTGAAAAATATATGGCAAACAGAAATCCAATAATGATGGTGTTAAGAGATAGACGGGAGGGGTTGAATGGAGCTGAAGGTTTGGACTAATAACAACAAGATAACTAATGTAAAACATACTGTGTCCATAATACGTATATAGGTTATAGGTTAAGAACTTTTGTGAGAGAGCACAGTTTGAAAGATATGGCATATAGAAGCAAACCGGATGGACATCATGAAAATGATCAGAGAGGTTGAGGGTAGAGGAATTTCAAGAGTAAAAACAAACAAAATAGAACTATTGTAAAATTAACTGTCCATAAAATGTATGGAGTATGTATAAGCTGGAAGTAGAGGCCTAAGCGTTGTTGTTCACTAGTTTACTCCAATTAGGGGATGGGTGGTAGGGTCAGAAAGTAATAAAGGAAAATATATTTTAAAAAAGGATATGTACACTACCGGTCAAAAGTTTTAGAACCCCTACTCATTCAAGGGATTTCTTTATTTTTACTATTTTCTACATTGTAGAATAATAGTAAAGACATCCAAACTATGAAATAACACATATGGAATCATGTAGTAACTAAAAAAGTGTTAAACAAATCAAAATATATTTTATATTTGAGATTCTTCAAATAGCCACCCTTTGCCTTGATGACAGCTTTGTACACTCTTGGCATTCTCTCAACCAGCTTCACCTGGAATGCTTTTCCAACAGTCTTGAAGGAGTTCCCACATATGCTGAGCACTTGTTGGCTGCTTTTCCTTCACTCTGCCGTCTGACTCATCCCAAACCATCTCAATTTGGTTGAGGTCAGGGGATTGTGGAGGCCAGGTCATCTGATGCAGAACTCCATCACTCTCCTTCTTGGTCAAATAGCCCTTACACAGCCTGGAGGTGTGTTGGGTCATTGTCCTGTTGTAAAACAAATGATGGTCCCACTAAGACCTCAGAAAAAAAATTGTAGACCTCCACAAGTCTGGTTCATCCTTGGGAGCAATTTCCAAACGCCTGAAGGTACAACGTTCATCTGTACAAACAACAGTTTACAAGTATAAACACCATGGGACCACGCAGCCGTCATACCGCTCAGGAAGGAGACACGTTCTGTCTCCTAGAGATGAACGTACTTTGTTGCGAAAAGTGCAAATAAATCCCAGAACAACAGCAAGGGACCTTGTGAAGATGCTGGAGGAAACAGGTACAAAAGTATCTATATGCGAGTCCTATATCGACATAGCCTTAAAGGCCGCTCAGCAAGGAAGAAGCCACTGCTCCAAAACCACCATAAAAAAGTCAGATTATGGTTTGCAACTGCACATAGGGACAAAGATCGTCCTTTTTGGAGAAATGTTCTCTGGTCTGATGAAACAAAAATAGAACCGTTTGGCCATAATGACCATCGTTATGTTTGGAGGAAAAAGGGGGCAGCTTGCAAGCCGAAGAACACCATCCCAACCGTGAAGCACGGGGATGGCAGCAACATGCTGTGGGGGTGCTTTGCTGCAGGAGGGACTGGTGCACTTCACAAAATAGATGGCATCATGAGGAAGGAAAATTATGTGGATATATTGAAGCAACATCTCAAGACTTCAGTCAGGAAGTTAAAGCTTGGTCGCAAATGGGTCTTCCAAATGGACAATGACCCCAAGCATACTTCCAAAGTTGTGGCAAAATTGCTTAAGGACAACAAAGTCAAGGTATTGGAGTGGCCATCACAAAGCCCTGACCTCAATCCTATACAAAATTTGTGGGCAGAACTGAAAAAGCATGTTGACTCACTGGGAATGTGATGAAATAAATAAAAGCTTAAATAAATCATTCTCTCTACTATTATTTTTACATTTCACATTCTTAAAATAAAGTGGTGATCCTAACTGACCTAAGACAGGGAATTTATACTAGGATTAAATGTCAGGAATTGTGAAAAACTTAGTTTAAATGTATTTGGCTAAGGTGTATGTAAACTTCCGACTTCAACTGTGTATATATATATATATACACATACAGCTCTGGAAAAAATTAAGAGACAACTGCAAATGTTTCTTAAATCAGCTACTCTACATATATGACAGCCATTCCATTCCAGTGTCTGTTGAATTCCAACACAGGCACACCTCATTCTACTGAATTAGGTACAGATTAGGTGATCACCTGAACCAAATCTTATTTAACGAGGAAAAGTATAAAAACCACTGCTGTGGTCATCACTATCCTCTTGCAATAGGACCAGCTGGATGGCAAAAACAGGGCTAATAGTACCTCAAAAGTAATATTAATAAAAAAATTACTATTGACCATGCCAAAATAGTTGAAAAGGAAAGTTTTGAGTGAGGAAAAGAAGGGTTCAATTCTGGCTTTACTGGCAGAGGGATACAGTGAGCGTCAGGTTGCTTCCATCCTTAAAATGTCAAAGACGAAGGTTCATAAGAACAAGGTCAAGCAGCAGACATTGGGGACAACAAAGCTACAGACCGGCAGAGGGCGAAAACGACTCTCTATTGACCGGGATGACCGCCAACTCATTCGAATGTCACTCAACAACCGTAGGATGACATCAAGTGACCTACAAAAATAATGGCAAACGGCAGCTGGGGTGAAGTGCATGGCGAGGACGGTTCAAAACAGGCTCCTAGGGGCAGGGCTGAAGTCATGCAAAGCTAGAAAAAAGCCTTTCATCAATGAGAAGCAAAGAAGAGCCAGGCTGAGGTTTGCAAAAGACCATAAGGATTGGACCGTAGAGGACTGGAGTAATGTCATCTTCTCTGATGAGTCCAATTTTCAGCTTTGCTCAACAACTGGTCATCTAATGGTTAGACGGAGACCTGGAGAGGCCTACAAGCCACAGTGTCTCGCACCCACTGTTAAGTTGGTGGAGGATCGGTGATGATCTGGGGGTGCTTCAGCAAGGCTGGAATCAGGCAGATTTGTCTTTGTGAAGGACGCATGAATCAAGCCACGTACAAGGTTGTCCTGGAAGAAAACGTGCTTCCTTTTGCTCTGACATTGTTCCCCAACTCTGAGGATTGGTTTTTACAGCAGGACATTGCGCCATGTCACACAGCCAGGTCAATCAAGGTGTGGATGGAGGACCACCAGATCAAGACCCTGTCATGGCCAGCCCAATCTCCAGACCTGAACCCCATTGAAAACTTCTGGAATGTGATCAAGAGGAAGATGGATGGTCACAAGCCATCAAACAAAGCCGAGCTGCTTGAATTTTTGCGCCAGGAGTGGCATAAAGTCACCCAAAATCATTGTGAAAGACTGGTGGAGAGCATGCCAAGACGCATGAAAGCTGTGATTGAAAATCAGGGTTATTCCACCAAATATTGATTTCTGAACTCTTCCTAAGTTAAAACATTAGTATTGTGTTGTTTAAAAATTAACATTAACTTATTTTCTTTGCATTATTCGATGGTCTGACAACACTGCATATCTTTTGTTATTTTGACCAGTTGTCATTTTCTGCAAATAAATGCTCTAAATGAAAATATTTTTTTTGGGAATTTGGGAGAAATGTTGTCAGTAGTTTATAGAATAAAACAAACATGTTATTTTTACCCAAACACATACCTATAAATAGTAAAACCAGAGAAACTGATAATTTTGCAGTGGTCTCTTAAGTTTTTCCAGTGCTGTATATATATTTGCAAAAAAATATATATGGGGGATTGGAAGTGATGCAGACAATTACATTGATGGAAGTTACATTTACATTTACGTCATTTAGCAGACGCTCTTATCCAGAGCGACTTACAAATTGGTGCATTCACCTTATAGCCTGTGGGATAACCACTTTACAATATGTTTTTTTTTTTTTTTTTGGGGGGGTGGGGTAAGGGGGGGTAGAAGGATTACTTTATCCTATCCCAGGTATTCCTTAAAGAGGTGGGGTTTCAAGTGTCTCTAGAAGGTGGTGAGTGACTCCGCTGTCCTGGCGTCGTGAGGGAGCTTGTTCCACCATTGGGGTGCCAGAGCAGCTAAAAGTTTTGACTGGGCTGAGCGGGAACTATGCTTCCGCAGAGGAAGGGGGGCCAGCAGGCCAGAGGTGGATGAACGCAATGCCCTCGTTTGGGTGTAGGGACTGATGAGAGCCTGAAGGTACGGAGGTGCCGTTCACCTCACAGCTCCGTAGGCAAGCACCATGGTCTTGTAGCAGATGTGAGTTTCAACTGGAAGCCAGTGGAGTGTGCGGAGGAGCCGGGTGACGTGAGAGAACTTGGGAAGGTTGAACACCAGACGGGCTGCGGCATTCTGGATGAGTTGTAGGGGTTTAATGGCACAGGCAGGGAGCCCAGCCAACAGCGAGTTGCAGTAATCCAGACGGGAGATGACAAGTGCCTGGATTAGGACCTGTGCCGCTTCCTGTGTAAGGCAGGGTCGTACTCTCCGAATGTTGTAGAGCATGAACTTACAGGATCGGGTCACCGCCTTGATGTTAGCGGAGAACGACAGGGTGTTGTCCAGGGTCACACCAAGGCTCTTTGCACTCTGGGAGGAGGACACAACAGAGTTGTCAACCGTGATGGCGAGATCATGGAACGGGCAACAAGCTATCTGCAATATTAAAGCTGATCTACCCCCTAAAAATTAATTAAAAAATAAATGCCAATGTTGTTTCATGTTAGGACTGATATGTTGGTAAATACTTTAATTAGCTTTCGTTCAACATCTGCTCTTGGTCATTCTTTGCTTTGAACGTTCCAACTGGAATCAACTAAGGGGCTGGGAGTATCGTTTTCAGTGTATTGGTTGCATGGCAGGCCTAAAGTGCCTTTCTGAGTTGCTTCATTGCTTCTCCTGCAACTCATCCTGTCAAACCTGGTTGCCAGTCTGTTTCTCCTTTAGCCAACACCTAGCATATGTCTGGCATGGCATGGACAACAACACAATACATCAGTGTTGTTTATTTCACTTGCCTTGAAGTTTCCACCAGATATATTTGGGATGCATTGCTTAGGCTACATCCTGTGAGTATGAAAACACACATACTGCACACACACCTTCTGAAGGGATCAGACACACGCAGTGCACAGACGGACACACACACACACACACACCTTATGAAGGGATCAGACACACACAGTGCACAGACGGGGACACACACACACCTTTTTTATTATTTCTATATTTTTCTTTCTGCGTTGTTGGGAAGGGCCCGCAAGTAAACATTTCACTGTTAGTCTACACGTGTTGTAAACGAAGCATGTGACAAATACAATTTTATTTGATTTACTAGCAGCATTTTATTTCCTTTTCTAACTAAATGTAAGTCCTGGGGGTCCACATTCTGCAGACAACCATCTGAGCCAGAGGACAATGAGGCTGAATGAGGTCATACTGGGTTCTGGGTCAGACCATTAGCATGTCAATGGCTGCACACACACAGCAGCAGCAGAGGGGATATGATGCAACAGTCTATTCTCCATCATCTGTCTGGTGTATGCAATTATAAATTACTGCTGGTGTGTGTGTGTGTGTGTGTGTGTGTGTGTGTGTGTGTGTGTGTGTGTGAGAGAGAGCCTTTTTGATAAAGTATCAAATGAGGCCACACCAATACAAGTAGCTATTGCACAGTTTAACAGCTTGTGTTACAATATTCCACACACAGAGATGCTTACAAAGCTCTCCCTTAAAGAGGTGGGGTTTCAATTGTCTCTGGAAGGTGGTGAGTGACTCCGCTGTCCTGGCGTCGTGAGGGAGCTTGTTCCACCATTGGGGTGCCAGAGCAGCGAACAGCTTTGACTGGGCTGAGCGGGAACTATGCTTCCGCAGAGGAAGGGGAGCCAGCAGGCCAGAGGTGGATGAACGCAATGCCCTCGTTTGGGTGTAGGGACTGATGAGAGCCTGAAGGTACGGAGGTGCCGTTCCCCTCACAGCTCTGTAGGCAAGCACCATGGTCTTGTAGCAGATGTGAGTTTCAACTGGAAGCCAGTGGAGTGTGCGGAGGAGCGGGGTGACGTGAGAGAACTTGGGAAGGTTGAACACCAGACGGGCTACGGCATTCAGGATGAGTTGTAGGGGTTTAATGGCACAGGCAGGGAGCCCAGTCAACAGCGAGTTGCAGTAATCCAGACGGGAGATGACAAGTGCCTGGATTAGGACCTGTGCCGCTTCCTGTGTAAGGCAGGGTCGTACTCTCCGAATGTTGTAGAACATGAACCTACAGGATCGGGTCACCGCCTTGATGTTAGCGGAGATTGACAGGGTGTTGTCCAGGGTCACACCAAGGCTCTTTGCACTCTGGAAGGAGGACACAACGGAGTTGTCAACCGTGATGGCGAGATCATGGAACGAGCAACAATCTATCATGGAACGGGCAACAATCTATCTGCAATATTAAAGCTGATCTACCCCCTAAAAATACATTAAAAAATAAATGCCAATGTTGTTTCATGTTAGGACTGATATGTTGGTAAATACTTTAATTAGCTTTCGTTCAACATCTGCTCTTGGTCATTCTTTGCTTTGAACGTTCCAACTGGAATCAATTAAGGGGCTGGCAGTATCGTTTTCAGTGTATTGGTTGCATGGCAGGCCTAAAGTGCCTTTCTGAGTTGCTTCATTGCTTCTCCTGCAACTCATCCTGTCAAACCTGGTTGCCAGTCTGTTTCTCCTTTAGCCAACACCTAGCCTATGTCTGGCATGGCATGGACAACAACACAATACATCAGTGTTGTTTATTTCACTTGCCTTGAAGTTTCCACCAGATATATTTGGGATGCATTGCTTAGGCTACATCCTGTGATTATGAAAACACACATACTGCACACACACCTTCTGAAGGGATCAGACACATGCAGTGCACAGACGGACACACACACACACACACACCTTATGAAGGGATCAAACACACACAGTGCACAGACGGGGACACACACACACCTTTTTTATTATTTCTATATTTTTCTTTCTGCGTTGTTGGGAAGGGCCCGCAAGTAAACATTTCACTGTTAGTCTACACGTGTTGTAAACGAAGCATGTGACAAATACAATTGTATTTGATTTACTAGCAGCATTTTATTTCCTTTTCTAACTAAATGTAAGTCCTGGGGGTCCACATTCTGCAGACAACCATCTGAGCCAGAGGACAATGAGGCTGAATGAGGTCATACTGGGTTCTGGGTCAGACCATTAGCATGTCAATGGCTGCACACACACAGCAGCAGCAGAGGGGATATGATGCAACAGTCTATTCTCCATCATCTGTCTGGTGTATGCAATTATAAATTACTGCTGGTGTGTGTGTGTGTGTGTGTGTGTGTGTGTGTGTGTGTGTGTGTGTGTGTGTGTGTGTGTGTGTGTGTGTGTGTGTGTGTGTGTGTGTGTGTGTGTGTGTGTGTGTGTGTGTGTGTGTGTGTGTGTGTGTGTGTGTGTGTGTGTGTGTGTGTGTGTGTGTGTGTGTGTGTGTGTGAGAGAGAGAGCCTTTTTGATAAAGTATCAAATGAGGCCACACCAATACAAGTAGCTATTGCACAGTTTAAGAGCTTGTGTTACAATATTCCACACACAGAGATGCGTACAAAGCTCTCCCTCGCCCTCCATTTGGCAAATCTGGCCATAATTCTATCCTCCTGATTCCTGCTTACAAGCAAAAACTAAAGCAGGAAGCACCAGTGACTCGGTCAATAAAAAAGTGGTCAGATGAAGCAGATGCTAAGCTACAGGACTGTTTTGCTAGCACAGACTGGAATATGTTCCGGGATTCTTCCAATAGCATTGACGAGTACACCACATCAGTCACTGGCTTCATCAATAAGTGCATCGATGACGTCATCCCCACAGTGACTGTACGTACATACCCCAACCAGAAGCCATGGATTACAGGCAACATCCGCACTGAGCTAAAAGGTAGAGCTGCCGCTCTCAAGGAGCGGGACTCTAACCCGGAAGCTTATAAGAAATCCCGCTACGACCTCCGACAAGCTATCAAACACGCAAAGCGTCAATACAGGACTAAGGTCGAATCCTACTACCCTGGCTCTGATGCAAACTATCACAGATTACAAAGGGAAACCCAGCCACAAGCTGTCCAGTGACGCGAACCTACCAGACGCGCTAAATGCCTTCTATGCTCGCTTCGAGGCAAGCATCACTGAGCCATGCATGAGAGCACCAGCTGTTCCAGACGACTGTGTGATCACGCTCTCCGTAGCCGATGTGAGTAAGACCAAACAGGTTTACATTCAGGCGGATTACCAGGAAGCGTACTCAGAGCATGCGCTGACCAGCTGGCAAGTGTCTTCACTTCACTGACACAGTCTGTAATACCTACATGTTTCAAGCAGACCACCACAGTCCCTGTACCCAAGAACGCCAAGTTTACCTGTCTAAATGACTATCGCCGCGTAGCACTCACATCTGTAGCCATGAAATGCTTTGAAAGGCTGGTCATGGCTCACATCAACACCATCATCCCAGACACTCTGGACCCACCCCAATTTGCATACCGCCCCAACAGATCCACAGATGACGCAATCTCGATTGCACTCCACACTGCCCTCTCCCACCTGGACAAGAGGAACACCTATGTGAGAATGCTGTTCATTGACTACAGCTCAGCGTTCAACGCCATAGTGCCCTCCAAGCTCATCACTAAGCTAAGGACCATGGGACAAAATACCTCCCTCTGCAACTGGATCCTGGACTTCCTGACGGGCCACCTCCAGGTGGTGAGGGTAGGCAACAACACATCCTCAACACCGGGGCCCTCAGGGGTGTGTACTTAGTCTCCTTCTGTACTCCCTGTTCATCCACGACTGTGTGGCCATGCACGACTCCAACACCATCATTAAGTTTGCTGATGACACGACGGTGGTAGGCCTGATCACCGATGACGCCTATATGGAGGAGGTCAGAGACCTGGCAGTGTGGTGCCAGGACAACAACATCTCCCTCAACACCAGCAAGACAAAGGAGCTGATAATGGACAACAGGAAACGGAGGGCTGAGCACGTCCCCATGCATTTGAAATGGATGGTTTGAAGACTCCCCTTGGAGCAGAGAATGGACTTTACAGGAGAGTACGTAATTTTTTCTTCATTTCAATTCATTTATCACTTTTGTCTATTTTAAATCACCTTGGTTTATTTTCTCATCATAATTTGTATTTTTCACATTTGAGGAACAAAACCCTTATATTTATTACACCCTACTGAGTTGTCTCTCGTTGCCTGTTTGGTCATCCCTGACATATGGTGGCAGCGGTGGGATAATCAGTAGAGTAGCGGTAGCTTAGCTTAGGTTAAAAAAATTATATAATTTTGTTTTGAAAAACAAGAGAACCAAACATTGGACCAAAACGGGACAAAGACAAACCAGGACCGGGACCACCTCTTCATGTGGAAGGTGAGACTGAAGGCGGGGCTGAAGGAAGAGAGCCCATCCCAGACGATCCAGGGGTGACCTCATTGGAGGAGTTGGCCCTCCTGTTTAGGAGCGGCCTTGAGATGCAGCAGGCGCAAGACATCAGGCTGGAGCGGGAGACCGAACGAAAGGAGCAAAAGTGGAAGGCGATGCAGCACCCTTTCAGAGTTCTGCAGCATGAGACCGAAATTAGGATGACCCCTGTCCCTGTCTTCCGAAGCCAATGGCATGGACACTGGCCTAGGAGCTGCAAGCTCTCTCCCCAGTGACCCTCTAGGTCCTGTAACCTTGACCCTCATCAGAATAACCCTTACCTTTCCCCATCTCCAAGAGCCAAGGTTAGAGCAGTTAAATGACAATGACGACATTTAACATTATCTGGGATCTGTGTTAACGTTAGTTATTCCAGAGTCAGTGTAGCATTCATTGGGCCATTGGACCAGCGCTGGGTTCTCTGTTGATGCTATTTATGCAATAGGCCTATAGATCAAAGTTGATCAAGGACAGTCGGACAGGGGAGTCGGGGAGGGGCAGGGGCATGTTTAGGCTGGCACTGGCAGTCGGGATGTCCTCCTGCCCCCCTGGCCCCATAATGCCCCCATTGTTGTGCCAGTCTCTCATGTGTCACCCAGATTCAGTCTGTTGTGATGCTGACCGAGATGGGAGGGGAGGTATGGGAGAGCTGTGTGGTAAAGAGATCGAAGGGAAGAGGGAGAGAGAGTTGAGAGAGGGGCAAGGCTAGACAGTGACGGGGGGGAGAGAGAGAGAGAGAGAGAGATGATTGTGTGCCACTGCCTGAGGGTCATAGTAAATATTCATAGTAAATGTCCATGCCAAATGATGCATCTCTTTTGTAGAATATGCTGTATTACTCACTCTTTGGCAACTTTGTATATAATATTATCATGCCAATAATACAAACTGTATCTACTGTAAGTCAATGTTGAATTGAAGAGAAATACACATTTTTGCTACACATCATACAGTCTATGCTGTAATGGCTACTCATAACCCATGTCATGTCTCATCCAAAACAGATCAGACAAGCACCGCTAGGCTAAACAGCAGCTCCAGACCAGGAGCTCAATGTGCCCTACTTTCCGAATATGGGTCCCAGAAACTAGCACAGGGAATTCTCTCACCACCAGGGAATTATCTCACCACCAGCGAATTCTCTCACCACCAGCGAATTCTCTCACCACCAGAGAATTCTCTCACCACCAGAGAATTCTCTCACCACCAGGGAATTCTCTCACCACCAGCGAATTCTCTCACCACCAGAGAATTCTCTCACCACCAGAGAATTCTCTCACCACCAGAGAATTCTCTCACCACCAGGGAATTCTCCATGGCTGAAAAAAACAAAAGCAGAGTCCCTCCAGAAGAGTCCCTGGTGTTGAAAAATGTGTGTGTGTCAGTGGAGGCTGCTGAGGGGAGGACGGCTCATAATAATGGCTGGAATGGAGTCAATGGAGTGGTATCAACCACATGAAAAACAGGGTTTCCATGTGGTTGATATCATTCCAGCCATTATTATGAGCCGTCCTCCTCTCAGCAGCCTCCACTGGTGTGTGTGTGGGGTGTGTGTGTGTGTGTGTGTGTGTGTGTGTGTGTGTGGGGGGGGGGGTCTGTGTGTTTTATAAGGTGTCACATGCGGCCACACCAATACACAGTATCTATTGCACAGTTTAACAGCTTGTGTCACAGTATTGTTGAAAATAAATTGATTGCCATATTCTGACCTGAACTTTAACTTTAGTGTCATCTCCCCATCTGATAACCCAAGCATAGGCCAATATGCCTACTTCTTCATTCACCTACCAGTGGTCATGGAGAAAAGGAGAGAGAGGCCATGGCATGTTCCTATTGGAATGAGGCCCCAAATGGCCCCCCATGATAACCAATCTATTTCCTGGTTTATCTCTCTACACACACAATACCAAACCACTCTGTCAAACATCTTAGGATTCATGAAGATCAAATTAATTTCTAAGGGAAAACGTATTCAAATGCAAATCGCCAAATGAGACCAAGGAGGGAAATTGTAATGGGTTCAGATTATTTTCAAATAGGGCATTAATTCCCAGGTCTCTTTAGCGTCCCTGTTTAAAAAGCTATTTATGAAACCAAACTAGTCATTATGACTTGCATAGAGAGCAACAGTAATGGCGTCTTTTTGTAGGCACTAACGGAGGCCAACTCTGCCATGGCTCGTTGGCCAAAGACTATGGGGAAATTAATGTGTTTTTTTTTGGGGGGGGGGGGGGTGGTTTGAATAAATGCTGAAAATAAGTCTGTGATAAACACAGGCTTTTGTTCTATGAGATAATCGTCATCAGCTAATGTGTCAGGGTGCTGATGTGGATGCGGTGGTGGAGTCAAGCGCAGGACACAGAGGAATAGTCAAGACGACTTTACTAAACACCTCTTAAGGTATACACAAAAATAAACGGCCTCCAAACACACAAGAGGCGAAACAAATACGCGAGTGCGTAAATAACACGAAAAGCCAAGGTCACAGAACCTATACACACATGACAGGCGGACAATAACACACAAAATACAAACATAACATAGGGGAACTTATAGGTGACATAATCAATACAGAATACGAAACCGGTGCACTAACTAGACATGACAAAAAAAACATCGAAAACATCAAACGGTAGCAGCTAGTACTCCGGGGACGACGAACGCCGAAGCCTGCCCGAGCAAGGAGGAGGAGCAGCCTCGGCGGCATCCGTGACAGTACTCCCCCCCCCTTGACGCGCGGCTCCAGCCGTGCGCCGACCCCGGCCTCGGGGACGGCCAGGAGGACGCAGAGTAGGGCGCGTGGGATGACTCCGGTGGAACTCCGTCAGGAGGGAGGGATCTAAAATGTCCCTCCTAGGCACCCAGCACCGTTCCTCCGGACCGTACCCCTACCACTCCACGAGATACTGCAGACCCCCCATCCGACGTCTCGAATCCACTATGGACCGGACTGAGTACGGTCCCGAATCTCGAGCGGAACGTACGTCCACCCCACTGGACACTCAGGAGGGGTAGGGTCGGTGCGTAACGCCCGCTCGATTTCCGCATCGACCTCCCACACCACCGGTGCCACCAGACAAGACTCCGGCAGTATGGGAGTGGGCTCAATGGACCTCTCCTCTGTGTCATATCGCCGAGACAGGGCGTCTGCCTTACCGTTCTGGGACCCTGGGATGTAAGTGAGCTTAAACACAAACTGGGCCAGAAACATGGTCCACCTAGCCTGACGAGGGTTCAGTCTCCTAGCTGCCCGGATGTACTCCAGGTTACGATGGTCAGTCAGAATGAGAAAAGGGTGTTGAGCCCCCTCAAGCCAATGCCTCCACACCTTTAGGGCTTGAACCACGGCTAGCAGCTCCCTGTCTCCCACGTCATAATTACGTTCCGCCGGGCTGAGCTTCTTAGAGTAAAAAGCGCAGGGCCGGAGTTTAGGGGGCGTGCCTGAACGTTGAGACAGTACAGCCCCAATACCGGCGTCTGAACGCTAAAGCGGGATCCGGATGCGCCAGCACCGGAGCAGAGGTGAACAGGTCCTTCAGTTTACCAAACGCCCTGTCCGCCTCAGCTGACCACTGCAAACGCACCGGGCCCCCCTTCAGCAGGGAGGTGATGGGAGCTGCTACCTGTCCAAAACCCCGGATAAACCTCCGGTAGTAATTGGCAAAACCCAAAAACCGCTGCACTTCCTTAACCGTGGTTGGAGTCTGCCAATTACGCACGGCTGAAACGCGGTCAATCTCCATCTCCACCCCTGACGCGGACAAAATAATGGCCCAGGAAGGAGATGGACTCCTAGAAAAACAGACATTTCTCTGCCTTGACATACAAGTCATGCTCCAACAGCCTACCCAATACTCGACGCACCAGGGCTACATGCTCGGCTCGTGTAGACGAGTAAATTAGTATGTCGTCAATATACACTACTACACCCTGCCCATGCAAATCTCTGAAGATCTCGTCCACAAAGGATTGGAAGACTGAAGGAGCATTCATTAATCCGTATGGCATGACGAGATACTCATAGTGACCCGAGGTGGTACTAAATGCTGTCTTCCATTCATCTCCCTCCCTAATGCGCACCAAGTTGTAGGCGCTCCTGAGATCCAGTTTTGTGAAGAAACGCGCTCCGTGTAATGATTCCGTCATACTCGCAATCAGAGGGAGTGGATAACTGTATTTCACAGTGATCTGATTGAGACTACGGTAATCAATACACGGGCGCAACCCTCCATCCTTCTTCTTCACAAAAAAGAAACTCGAGGATGCAGGGGAAGTGGAGGGCCGTATGTATCCCTGTCTCAGAGACTCGGCTATGTATGTCTCCATAGCCACATTCTCCTCTTGAGACAGAGGATACACATGACTCCGCGGAAGTGCAGCGCCTGCCTGGAGGTCTATCGCACAATCCCCCTGTCTATGAGGTGGCAATCGCGTCACCCTAGTCTTGCTGAACATGAGTGCCAAATCCTCATACTCAGGAGGAATGTGCAGTGCGGGCAACTGGTTCGGACTTTCCACCGTGGTCGCCCCTGCGGAAACACCTAGACATCGCCCAACACACTGGTCAGACCACTCCTTGAGAGCCCTCTGTTGCCACGAAATGGTGGGGTCATGGGCGATTAACCAAGGAAGCCCCAGCACCACGGGATACGCAGGAGAGTCGATCAGATATAACTGAATGATCTCCTCATGACCCCCCTGCGCCTTCATCTTTAGTGGTGCTGTGACCTCCCTAATCAAACCAGATCCCAACGGACGGCTATCTAGGGCATGAATAGGGAAAGGCACATCTACTGGTAGGAGGGGAATCCCTAACTTAACACAAAAATGACGATCTATAAAATTCCCAGCTGCGCCTGAATCGACTAGCGCCTTATGCTGGGAATGAGCTGCAACCTGGGGAAATACAACAGGTATACACAGATGAACAACAGAGAGCTCTGGGCGAGTTGGGTGCCTACTCACCTGGAATGACTCCCCAGTGAGTGACCAGTTGCCTCGATCCCCTGGAGGCCCTCCCCAGCACCGAACCGCAGTGTGTCCTCTACGGCCACAGTTGGTGCAGGGGACGACCTCCCTCCGGATCTCTCTCCTCCTCTCTCTAGCGCCAGCACCCCCGAGCTCCATAGGGCTCGGCTCGGAGGTGCTGGGGGATGGAATGGACGACCCCAACTCCGGACGTCCGCGGGTAGCCAGCAGGGTATCCAGACGGATTGACATGTCCACCAACTGGTCGAAGGTTAGATTGGTGTCCCTGCAGGCCAACTCTCGTCGAACGTCCTCTCGCAGGCTGCACCGATAGTGGTCGATGAGGGCCCTCTCATTCCACCCCGCATCCGCCGCTAGAGTCCGGAAGTCCAGGGCGAACTCTTGTGTGCTCCTCTTCCCCTGTCGGAGGTGGAACAGACGCTCCCCCGCCGCTTTACCCTCTGGGGGATGATCAAAAACAGCCCTGAAGCGGCGGGAGAACTCCGCGTAGCTGATGGTGGCGGCTTCTATTCCCCTCCATTCGGCATTGGCCCACTCCAACGCCTTGCCGGAGAGACAGGAGATGAGGGCGGAAACGCTCTCGTATCCCGAGGGCGCCGGGTGTATGGTTGCCAGGTAAAGTTACACCTGAAGGAGGAACCCCTGACACCCGGCTGCGGTGCCATCATATGCCCTCGGGAGCGAGAGCCGAATCCCACTGGACTCCGGAGCTGGTATGATGGGGCTGGCCGATGGTGGTGGTAAGGTAGGAGGAGGTGTGGGCAGGCCTTCTCTTTCCCATCGGCGCAGAGTGTCCATGACGCCTTGCATGGCGGAGCCGAGTCGCTGGATCATGGCGTCCTGGCTGCTGACCCGATCCGCCAGTGACTCGGTCACCGCCACTGCTCCTGCTGACTCCATAGGTGGTGTGTTATTCTGTCAGGGTGCTGATGTGGATGCGGTGGTGGAGTCAAGCGCAGGACACAGAGGAATAGTCAAGACGACTTTACTAAACACCTCTTAAGGTATACACAAAAATAAACGGCCTCCAAACACACAAGAGGCGAAACAAATACGCGAGTGCGTAAATAACACGAAAAGCCAAGGTCACAGAACCTATACACACATGACAGGCGGACAATAACACACAAAATACAAACATAACATAGGGGAACTTATAGGTGACATAATCAATACAGAATACGAAACAGGTGCACTAACTAGACATGACAAAACAAACATCGAAAACATCAAACGGTAGCAGCTAGTACTCCGGGGACGACGAACGCCGAAGCCTGCCCGAGCAAGGAGGAGGAGCAGCCTCGGCGGCATCCGTGACATAATGTCACTTTTTTGTGAATTTTTAGGCATTTATGTAATCAAAATAAGCACATAAGGCGCATAAAGGCTTCTTAATTCATAAAGGTAATGTTTACTGACTGATATCTCATAGAACAAAACATATAAGATCTCCTTTTTTCTGGAGGCAAGCCGAAGTTAGGAGCCGAAGTCTACGCCCCTTCGTCAGTGATTGGTCAATAGTAGGGATTCTTCAATAAAGTCTTTATTGTCATTCAATGAGAGACGACTCGTTTTCATGCACATTTTAAAATTGAGAAATACTGCAACAAACATCAAAATGAATGACAGATTTCTTCCATTAATTCTGACTATTTTGAGGAAGTGAATAATGGCTACGGCGTTTAAAAATGTACAAACAGTACTATTGCCTATTTTTTCTCGTTTTTCAAGTGAAGGCCTTTTAAGGGAGTATGCGAGCACCATCATTCGGCTCGGCTAGTTGAGCTCAGCTCTAAGCGCCAGCCGAACTGAAGCATGCTGACGCCTTAAGCCTGTGTTAACCTCAGACCTTATTTTTGGAGTTTATCCCAAAAGCCCTTTCTCTCCCCAAAATGGGGAAAGGTTTCATTTCCGGTGTTCTGGACTACAAGCTAGCGAGCTCTATTGTAGACCCTTTGGAAAAATAATGATTCAGAAGAGTCTATTCTGCAAATGCCCTATTCTTTAGATGTGTGCCGCACAAGTGGTCGCTCGCACACACACACACACACACACACACACACCGACTCTCCATCACACACACAAACCCTTGTGTTTCCTTTTAAAAAACAGCTGACGTAGAGATCAGGAGTGGCCATTCATAATAAAATCCCGGTCTATTCCAGGGTGAACAAGGCATGAGCTCTGCTTTGTTTCTTGTGCAGGCTGCACATACTTCATCAGTCTCTCATTCACAATTTGACAAGCACTTGATAACATTCTCACCAGGCCTCGAATTTCCCGGCGGCATCCGACTTGTGTGGCCGTAATACCCCCCAAAAAAGCAATGCCTTTTGCGGCTAATGTGGTCGTTGTGCCCTTGGGCTGAATATAATAATTATAATTCCCTTCTCCCGGCTGCCAATCGCCGTGCTCCGAAGCGCCTCTCACTCACATGGCTCTCTCAGATACACTACATGGTCAAAGGTATGTGGACACCACTTCAAATTAGTGGATTCGGCTATTTCAGCCACACCCATTGCTGACAGATGTATAAAATTGAGCACACCGCCATGCAATCTCCATAGACAAACATTGGCAGTAGAATGGTCTGTACTGAGAGCTCAGTGACTTTCAACATGGCACCGTCATAGGATGGCACCTTTCCAACAAGTCAGTTCGTAAAGTTTCTGCCCTGCTAGAGCTCCCCGGGTCAACTGTAAGTGCGGTTATTGTGAAGTGGAAACGTCTAGGAGCAACAACGGCTCAGCCGCGAAGTGGTAGACCACACAAGCTCACAGAACGGTGCTGAAGCACGTAGCGCGTAAAAATCGTCTGTCCTCGGTTGCAACAGTCACCACCGAGTTCCAAACTGCCTCTGGTAGCAACGTCAGCACAATAACTGTTCGTCAGGACCTTCATGAAATGGGTTTCCGGCCGAGCAGCCGCACACATGCCTAAGATCAACATGCGCAATGCAAAGCGTCGGCTGGAGTTGTGTAAAGCTCGCCGCCATTGGACTCTGGAGCAGTGTAAATGTGTTCTCTGGAGTGATGAATCACGCTTCACCATCTGGGTTTGGTGGATGCCAGAAGAATGTTACCTGCCCCAATGCATAGTGCCAACTGTTTGACAAGCAGGTGTCCACATACTTTTGGCCATGTAGTGTATCTCAATTCTTATTTGCCAATGCCCGTCATGTGATCGGGTCCTTCTCACAGGCATTTAAGTTCCAAAGTAGGCTACAAGTGAAGACAGACATATGGGACGCAACTGCGCCCTCTTATCGAATTCCGAGAAGCATGTTGAAGATTTTAGAAGAATTGTCCACATTTACTTTATCAGCCAACAAGATGAGTAGGCCTAACGAACAGAAAAAGGACTAGCCTATGTCAATCAACTATCCCCCATAGTACAAAAGTTGACCTATTCTATTGGTTAACTTGTCCTTCTGTGTGAGAAATAAATATTCCAAATGTACTCTGGGACAGTTGTGGGATGCGATAGATCCCAAATTAATACAACCACTTGCATCAAAAAAACGTTTAAAAGCAATGGGGCTGATCCAACAGATCAGAACGTTTAGCTTAACATTTTGATAAACTATTAGGCTATTTCTTCACATTATAAGCGCAGCAATGCGCACACGGCAGTAGGCTATAAGGGAGAATGTTCCAAAATGCAATCAATAAGCGGGAAAACACTGTTCTCAAAAGTGACCACAAATGCAATTATGCATGTAATGCTTTATTATAAAAGGTGTATTTTTATGATGAAAATTTAAACTCACACGCCGCCTATATATGACAGTTAGGCTCTACACAGGTTGTAAAGCTGATTAATGTGCTTCATTTTAAGAAGTTATTTGGCCACTGGCCTATGGGCTAGTCGAAAGTCAACTGTGAATAGTTGAGCTCACTCAGTTTAGCTCAATGCTGATTGGCTATTATTATTATTATTAATTTTTTTATCAAGGGAGGCCAAATGCTCACTGGCTTCCCTTGCATTCAATGCTACGGGCGGCAACAATGTCATACTCTTTTGGACAAGACAGCATCAGATAGATGGCCTACACATACAGAGACAGAGGGGCGCTGTTTCAGTCGCTCGGATGCTTTCTCCAGTGCGATACATTCAGTCTCTTGCGAATTGAAGGAAAATGAAGAAACACAGAGAGACGAAATATACATTTGCTCTACATCTTGTATTTATTCTAATGTATCCCATTGAGAGAGACATTGAAAATTAAACCAAACTCTTGTGGTCCACTCCACACTCACCCGCATAGGACCAGTCGATGTCTTCAGAGAATTTGCGCTGGGCGGCCTGGGCCCGGTATCCGTATCCTTGCACCGGTTCAGCTGCAACAGAGAGAAAATATTTCTCAAAAACGGCTCTGTTTAGGCCTCTATGCCCAAAAATGTCATTTCATTAAATCAGGCATTATTCTTATCATGGCACCAGAATTATCATACGTTCACACAGCCACTCAAGCCTCCTGAGTTGGTCTGGTTTTATTTGAGAATTGAAAGACATCCATATCACTTTAAGGGATCAAACTCATAATATACTCATTCCAAAAAATCATGGGAAAAACAAACAATAATGTGTTATTACACATTACAATATTGCATATAGGCCATTATGGGCAGTGCAACATTGAGAACCACTCATTTAGAGTTATCTATGAGAAAATCTCAGCAAAATAAACTTTGTTTTTTTTTTTCTTCTGAAGAAATTTGCTCCAGTTTGGGAATAATGAGTAGGACTCAGATCTACAGCACACAGTCTATTAACATAATGCACTCTGGGGGATGTCTGTGGAATATATCCATGTGTGTTTGTTTACTTGTCTCTAAAAACCACACACATCACCAGTAGACATAATAATCCCTGCTTTTCACTGTCATTTGAACTAGTGCTGCAGAATGATTAGGAGGTGATAGTGTATCATTATAATGCCCTACTAGTCCTGTCTGGGTAATGAATGGGAGCCAAAGCTCTCCGGGCCACACTGCCAGGTCATTATGGAAGAGTTACTGTGTGTCGGAACCAAAATGCCTCATTAGTATAGCTAGCACAAAGCAACTGATCACTAAACAATAGGGAAACCCATTACACCATACGTTCTCCTGCAGCGTTAATAACTCCAAAGGTTTCCAAAACACAGGGAAGTTAGGTAGTGTACCCTTCCGGAGCGACTGAAGTAGCACCAAACGTTTTGGGAACATCACTGTGAATGTTGCTGATCAAAACCAGGACAACTGATTAGGAGAGGGTGGATTACCTGTTTGACCTTTTGCAAACATGTCCAACCTTTAAACAACATTCCTCCATGCTTGAGCATCTACAACAGATTGTCATCTGGGGGATGAAATAAACTTGTTTTCCTCTATGACAAACAAAGTGATACTTTAGGATTTTGGCAATGAGGCCCTGTATCTACCTCCCCAGAGTCAGATGGACTTGTGGATAACATGTTTATGTCTCTGTGTCCAGTATCAAGAAAGTTAGAGGTAGTTTCACGAGCCAATGCTAACTAGCGTTAGCGCAATGACTGGAAATCTATGGGTATCTGCTAACATATGACTCTAGGGAAGTAGATAAAAGGGCCTCATTGTCAAAATACCAAAGTATACCTTTAAAAATGCAATCAGCACTCGAAACGTCAATGTAAAAAAATATTGTACGGTTGGGGTCAGCACAATCGTGTGAAAAGGGTCTTAAACCATGACCAAGTGTCGGCCTGATCTGACACTGGTTGGATGAAGAACAAGAGGATGCCTCATGCTGTGTTTGGGCTGTTTTCATGTTTGCCTGGGATAAATTCTCAGTCTAATCCTGGATTAAATGTCTCCGAGTACCAGAGACAAGCTGTCCCTCTCTCAGGACAGAAATGTTTGGTTTATGACCAAGCAAAAGTCTACTTCACTCATAATCTTCCCAAAGTACCATACAGTAACTCTTGATTTAAAAAGTGATAATTGAGGATATCATCCAAAAGGTGCAAACGGTTATAGTCTCGCAACTAATAAAATAATAATTAGCTAAGAAACGAGAAGAAAGTGATAAATAGCTATTTTCTTCTCTTCTCTTTTCTCATTCACTTCATTTTCATCTCTATCTTCCTCACATTGTTGGACTTCAGTTTTTGTTACTTTTATTTCGTATTATTTTATATTGTATTTTTGTGTGATTTTTTTATTTTTATTATTTCTTAAAACTGCATTGTTGGTTAAGGGCTTGTAAGTAAGCATTTAACTGTAAGGTCTACACCTGTTGTATTCGGTGCATGTGACATATATAATTTGATTTGATTTGATTCAGCTGTTCATGCCTGTTTAACACCGTGGTCAGCCAAGGGTCGTGTTTTCTTTCCAACACAGGGATATCTCTACCATGGCTTCCTATCCTCCTCTCCTTCCCCTTGCTGATCTGAGAGATATGAGAGCCTAGGGTATTTGGCTTTCGCCTGTCCTATTCTTTCAACTTTTCATATTATTTCACATATCCTATTCTTTTACCTGTCCTATTCTTTCAGTGCGGAAGGAAGCATGTTATGACTATTGAGATACATCCCCAGTGTCCCTGTCTCCCTGACCTTCTGATACACCAGACTGAGACTATACAGAAAGGAATGCTAGCCGGCAATGATGTTTTCCACTACTGTGACGCAAATCGGCCAATTCATGTAGGCGCTTCCTCTCTCTCTCTCTCTCTCTCTCTCCCTCCCTCTCTCTCTCCCTCTCCCTCTCCCTCTCAGTCTCGCTCTCTGAATAAAAAGAGAAAGGAACCTGCTAAATTAGGCCCCATCTCTTCAGGGGGAAATGGACTATAGAGTGTGTAAACAATGGCTTTGACATGAAACACCTGTCCAATTCCAGCACCAGTTCGTTCAATAGGTGCGATTCTATTACACAATGCGTGTGTGTGTGTGTGTGTGCGTGCGCGTCTGCTTGACTACATATGTGTGTTTGTGTGTGTTGTACACGTACACTTACATGGCTGTATGTGTGTGTATGTGTATGCGCGTGTGTGCATGCGCGTGTGTGTGTGTGTGCGCGCGACTGTGTGTATGTGTGTATGTGCGCGCGTGCATGTGTGTGCGCGCGTGCAAGGTCAAGGGCACCATGCATCTCCCTATTTCCTATCAACAGAGGATTACAGTCTGGCTCGTCTTACACTTGCTTTGTCTGGTGATCGTCCATTACCATGATGAATGGCATTACCTTTCCTCTTCAAGGATCACTGGTGCATCTGTGACTGAAAGGGAACAGGTAAGCTTTCTTTAAGTGACAATCTGGGATGATTAACTCATTGTGGCCCAACGCCTCCATTTGTGGCTGTTATGCATGAAAACTACAATTGTCTCGACAAACATTGAGTATCTTTCAAAAATGCATTGTGAGAAAATACTCAAAGATGCTACACTCCCAGACAGGTACTTGTGCCATTGTCCTGTCAAGTTGTCTCCTTGATTGCCTGCCCCTGTCTGAACGGCCCCTGGTTCGGTTTTTATTTCACCAGGGTGTTGGCCTATGTCCAGACACCAGAGAGGAATTTCCTGTTGTAACGTTGTGTGAATGGAGGTGGACAAACAAAAAGCAGTCTGCATGCCACATCGCTCATACATGCACAGATCAAACAGCCCATAGGTTCAGTTACAGACCACTGTGTTCACGTGACAACAGACGACACAGGGAAGACTGTCGGCCATTGTGGCGTGAGACTAAAAAGAGCATACAGTACCTGCTAAGACAAGCGTTTCCATGCTAGAACTGAAATATGAATGCACACAGCACAGTACAGTATGCAGGTCAAAGGACAACCATAAGATTTGATTTAACACTTGGTTTAGGCATAATGTGGGTAAATAACACATTTAAAGCCCTAAAAAAACATTTACTCTGAAAAGCTTTGTTGAAATCATGCTATCAGACTACACTACTTCATTACCCTCATCACTATGCAAAAAGGCAGGTGGAATAACTCAAGTGGTGCCGGTAGGTGTGATGACTCCATACAGAGTTTGGAACAATGGTTGAGAGAATGTTTGGTGACAGTCTCATTGTACAGTCGTGGTCAAAAGTTTTGAGAATGACACAAGTATTGGTCTTCACAAAGTTCGCTGCTTCAGTGTTATGAGATATTTTTGTCAGATGTTACTATGGTATACTGAAGTATAATTACAAGTATTCCATAAGTGTCAAAGGCTTTTATTGACAATTACATTAAGTTTATGCAAAGAGTCAATATTTGCAGTGTTGACCCTTCTTTATCAAGACCTCTGCAATCCGCCCTGGCATGCTGTCAATTAACTTCTGGGCCACATCCTGACTGATGGCAGCCATTCTTGCATAATCAATGCTTGGAGTTTGTCAGAATTTGTGGGTTTTTGTTTGTCCACCCGCCTCGAGGATCGACCACAAGTTCTCAATGGGATTAAGGTCTGGGGAGTTTCCTGGCCATGGACCCAAAATGTCGATGTTTTGTTCCCCGAGCCACTTATTTGTCACTTTTGCCTTATGGCAAGGTGCTCCATCATGCTGGAAACGGCATTGTTCGTCACCAAACTGTTCTTGGATGGTTGGGAGAAGTTGCTCTCGGAGGATGTGTTGGTACCATTCTTTATTCATGGCTGTGTTCTTAGGCAAAATTGTGAGTGAGCCCACTCCCTTGGCTGAGAAGCAACCCCACACATGAATGGTCTCAGGATGCTTTACTGTTGGCATGACACAGGACTGATGGTAGCGCTCACCTTGTCTTCTCCGGACAAGGTGTTTTCCGGATGCCCCAAACAATCGGAAAGGGGATTCATCAGAGAAAATGACTTTACCCCAGTCCTCAGCAGTCCAATCCCTGTACCTTTTGCAGAATATCAGTCTGTCCCTGATGTTTTTCCTGGAGAGAAGTGGCTTCTTTGCTGCCATTCTTGACACCAGGCCATCCTCCAAAAGTCTTCACCTCACTGTGCGTGCAGATGCACTCACACCTGCCTGCTGCCATTCCTGAGCAAGCTCTGCACTGGTGGTGCCCCGATCCCACAGCTGAATCAACTTTAGGAGACGGTCCTGGCGCTTGCTGGACTTTCATGGGTGCCCTGACGCCTTCTTCACAACAATTGAACCTCTCTCCTTGAAGTTCTTGATGATCCGATAAATGGTTGATTTAGGTGCAATCTTACTAGCAGCAATATCCTTGCCTGTGAAGCCCTTTTTGTGCAAAGCAATGATGACGGCACGTGTTTCCTTGCAGGTAACCATGGTTAACAGAGGAAGAACAATGATTTCAAGCACCACCCTCCTTTTAAAGCTTCCAGTCTGTTATTCTAACTCAATCAGCATGACAGAGTGATCTCCAGCCTTGTCCTCCTCAACACTCTCACCTGTGTTAACGAGAGAATCACTGACATGATGGCAGCTGGTCCTTTTGTGGCAGGGCTGAAATGCAGTGGAAATGTTTTTTGGGGATTAAGTTCATTTTCATGGCAAAGAGGGACTTTGCAATTAATTGCAATTCATCTGATCACTCTTCATGACATTCTGGAGTATATGCAAATTGCCATCATCAAAACTGAGGCAGCAGACTTTGTGAAAATTAGTATTTGTGTCATTCTCAAAACGTTTGACCACGACTGTACAGTGCTCATGAATAACGAAGAAAGGTTTTTGGCGGCAGGTAGACTAGCGGTTAGAGCGTTGGGCCAGTAACCGAAAGGTCGCTAGCTCGAATCCCTGAGCAGACAAGGTGAAAAATCTGTCAATGTGCCCTTAGGCACTTAAGCTTAACTGCTCCAGGGTCACCGTTCATAATGGCTGACCCTGGCCGTGACCCCACTCGCCGAGGGTGTCTCAGGGGGAGTTGGGATATGCAAAAAACACCTTTCCAATTCACACATGCATAATATAATACACACTTGTACAAATATAAGCACCCACCAAATTATTATTATTATTATTATTATTATTATTATTATTATTATAATAACACAGACAGTCAAGGTGAATGATGGAGGAGGAAGTCCAACAATCAGTAGCAATTGGACAGACAGACTCATTCTGCATTACTCTGGTGATACGATTTCCTTTCAGTGATAATTTAATCTGAATCTTGATTCACGCTCAACATCGAGGACGGGAATTCTGCATCCCTGCACCTCAAGAGAGGGACTGAATAGTCCCCCCCCCCCCCACCCCCACCATTAAAGAAAGCTTGTCCAGTAAGGGGAGAGACTTTGTTAGACTTCTCCTCAGAATGAGTAATCCCGAGTTTACGAGAGAGAGAGAGAGACATACACTTTTGTTTACTATCCACTTCACTTGCTTTGGCAATGTTAACATACGTTTCCCATGCCAATAAAGCCCTTAAATTGAATTGAGAGAGAGAGAGGGGACGGATGGACAGAGAGAGAGAGAGAGAGAGAGCGAGAGAGAGAGAGAGAGAGAGAGACATACACTTTTGTTTACTATCTACTTCACTTGCTTTGGCAATGTTAACATACGTTTCCCATGCCAATAAAGCCCTTAAATTGAATTGAGAGAGAGACACAGAGAGAGAGAGAGAGAGAGAGAGAGAGAGAGAGAGAGAGAGACAGAGAGACAGACAGACACACACAGAGAGAGAGAGACAGACACAGAGACAGACAGACAGACTGAGAGAGAGAGAGGGGGGGGGGGGGGACACAGAGACCGAGAGAGAGAGACAGACAGACACACACACACACAGAGAGTGAGAGAGAGAGACACAGACAGACAGACACAGAGAGAGAGAGGGGGGACGGACGGACGGACAGAGAGAGAGAGAGAGAGAGAGACAGAGAGAGAGAGAGAGAGAGAGACACAGACAGACAGAGAGAGAGAGAGAGAGAGAGAGAGAGACAGACACAGAGAGAGAGAGAGAGGGGACGGACGGACGGACGGACACAGAGCGAGAGACAGACAGAGAGAGAGAGAGACAGAGAGACACACATAGAGAGAGAGAGAGAGAGAGAGAGAGAGAGAGAGAGAGAGAGACATACACTTTTGTTTACTATCTACTTCACTTGCTTTGGCAATGTTAACATACGTTTCCCATGCCAATAAAGCCCTTAAATTGAATTGAGAGAGAGACACCGAGAGAGAGAGAGACAGAGAGACAGAGAGACAGACAGACACACACAGAGAGAGAGAGACAGACACAGAGAGAGAGAGAGGGGGGGGGACGGACGGACACAGAGACCGAGAGAGAGAGACAGACAGACAGACACACACACAGAGAGTGAGAGAGAGAGACACAGACAGACAGACACAGAGAGAGAGAGGGGGGACGGACGGACGGACACAGAGAGAGAGAGAGAGAGAGAGAGAGAGAGAGAGAGAGAGAGAGAGAGAGAGAGAGAGAGACAGACAGACAGAGAGACAGGGGACAGACGGAGAGAGAGAGAGAAAGAGAGAGAGAGAGAGAGAGAGAGAGAGAGAGAGAGACAGAGAGAGAGACAGAGAGACAGAGAGAGAGAGAGAGTGAGAGAGAGAGACAGAGAGACAGAGAGAGAGCTCAAAGACATTGCTCCTGCATTTTTAACAAAAAATATAGATTTAGAGTTAGATAAAGTAGGATTTTTTGGCAGGGACATATACAGGATGCTACCCTCCACAACATAACCTTCATTCCAAACCAACAACCTGATTTTGGACGGAATTACCTGGAAAGCTTTCTACTACCAAGGATTACTATTCTCAAACTATACAGCAAATGCTCTTGCTAACAAACAGAAACCTGAAAACACCATCCAACCTGGAACTGAGTGAGTAATGTTTAGTATGAAGCTATTTTTCACTTTCAAAAACCAAGAAGAAAAATACATTACAATGATATATTTTATTTTATAAGGACTGAATGCTTAGGCTACCAAGCTTAAACTTGCTACA